>NW_024543834.1:8645000-9327500 GCF_018167655.1 Microtus oregoni | reverse complement strand
ACAACAAAAAAAAAAACCAATAAAACTCAAAAATAAGGCTCTAGATTTAGCCAGGTGGTGGTGGCACATGCCTTTAATCCCAGCACTTGGGAGGCAGAGGCAGGTGGCGCTCTGTGAGTTCGAGGCCAGCCTGGTCTACAACAGCAAGTGCCAGGACAGGCTCAAAGCTACAGCGAAACCTTGTCTTGAAAAACCAAAACCAACCAAGCAAATAAATAAATGTGTAGGGAACTGTGAAAATCTCCAAAAGGGTGTTGGTACATGGATGGAAGATAGATATCTGAACAGAACGGTAACTGGTCCTAGGGTGTTCAAGCCCAGATAAAAATGGGGGCGCGCCCCTGCTGGAGTCCAGTCTGGCCTGGGGTGTGGGAGTCAGAGTGGGTGAGGAAGGCTTCTGCTTGTTGGGACAGCTCAGCACAGAGTGAGAGTCCAAACAGTGTGCGAATGGTCTCAGCGTAGTGTGGGAGGCAATCCAGAGTGAAATCTTGGAGCCTGACCACAGCCTGGGGCATTTAGCCAGGATACAGCCAGGATGAAAGAGAGACAGTGTGTAGTCAGCACAGTTCAGATACTGCAGCGGTGGAGGCTGGCTGGTTATCAGGACCAGCGTGAAGGCGGTAACAAGAAACGACGTAAATGTAGGCTGTGTCTTCATCCCAAGGTGAAACAAACTGCCTAGCTCAGCATAGCACCACAGGGTTCAGCACAGACAGGAAGCTCAAGGCTACACAGACCATGAGGTTGACTCCACACCTGTCTATGAGGACCAATACAACTTACCACAGTGCCAGATGTGACATGTGGCATGAAGGTACATGATGGATGCCTGGCAGATCAATTTCCCTCCTCCAAAGTGTCTTGTCTCCCAACGTGCGCACACGCACACGCACGCACACACACACACACACACACACACACACACACACACACCCCATGCTTTCTTTCCATCTGTCCATCTCTGAACTTTAAACTGAGCAGAGGCAGGTTTCTGAGCACCCTTCAAGAGCTGGTGACTGCCAAAAGATGAACAGTAAAGACACTCATATCAGAACCTCGAATCTCTGTCTGTCTGTCTGTCTGTCACCATCCTAGACCTGTGTCAATGAAACGGCAAGTTTCCAGAAATGGAGGATTTAGTGCAACCTCCTAGTATTTACTTTCTACAGCTGTTGGTGTAGAACTAATAGAAGAGGATTCTGGGCTAAAAATATAAACCTAAAGCCACTAGAAAGATAGGAAGCCAGCATTCTTCAAAATGAGCATGTGCACAGATATATCAAGTACGCGGGGTGCCGGGATGGCTCAAAGGGTAGAGGTGCTTGGTGTGGACTCTGATGACCTGGAATTGATGTGATGGAAAGAAAGCTAACTCCTGCAGGTCGGTACAAGGAGAAAGGCTTCCCCTGGGAGTGGTGGCCCAGACCTTTAATCCCAACACTTTGGAGACCGAAACAAGAGGGTTGACAAAGTTCAACCTGGGCTATACAGTGAGTTCCAGGCCAGCTGGTGCTGCACAGACAAATTCTACCTCAAAACAAACAGCGATCAAAAGGACTGCGCATTCCAAGCTGAGGCATCAGGGGCTGAGGAACCAGAACAGGGAAAGCAGGACTCAGGGAGAATGCTACAGTAGATGAGGGATGAGGTCGGTGTAGACAGGAGCAGGACTAAGGCCACAGTGCAAGAGGAAGGATTTACTGTGAGAATGTCGCTCCTGTACAGAGTCCATAATGTCAAAACGTCCTGTTGCATAGCAGGAGCTACTCAAGGCTGAAGAGCACTTGAAAGGTGGCTGACACAACTGAGAAATTGTATTTTTTCAAGCATTTTTGTCAGCATATATTAATTATACATAATAATGAGTTTCATTATTACAGTTTCATATTTTATAATTATGATGCTTCATTCGTATTCATCTTTGCTACCATCTCTTGTCCTCCTTCCCATTCCCACGGACTCCCTTTCCTGTCCCAACTAGACCACTTTTTAGTTTGTTTGGTTTTTTTTTTTTTTTTTTTTTTTTTTTTGGTTTTTCGAGACAGGGCTTCTTTGTAGCTTTAGAGCCTGTCCTGGAACTAGCTCTTGTAGACCAGTCTGTCCTCGAACTCACAAACATCTGCCTGTCTCTGGCCCCCGCTCCCCCCCCCCCCCCAGTGCTGGGATTAAAGGAGTGCACCACCACTGCCTGGCCGCCTTTTTTTTTTTTTTTTAAATGACCAAGTGAGCTTCATTAGGGCTGCTCACAGAAGTGCTAGTGAGGGTTTGTTTACAGGTGCCTGAGCCATCTTACCAGATGCTGCACTTCTAAAGAAAATGTCTCTCCCTACCGCTATCAACCATTACCTTTGTATCAATGCACAAGGAAGAGTGGGTTCCCATGATGCTCTCTCCACTCCATGACAGGATGCTGATGGGTCCAGTTTTTTTTTTAATTGATTTTTATTGAAAAATGTGTAGCCCAGGCTGGCCTCGAACTTGGGATCCTCCTTCCTCTGCCTTCTTCAGCAAATCCTGCCGGCATGTGCCACCACGACCGGCTGGGCCCAGTTTTGTACAGAACTTGTGCAGGTAATCACAACTGTCGTGAGTGCAAGAGTTACAACAACGGTGTCGTGTGTGGAAGTCAGCATTTCACACCGCTCTGCTTTCTCTCTGCTCTTCCGCGTCTCCTGCCTTTTCCTTCTCAGTGGTCCTTGAGCCTCGGAGGAGATTGAGTCGATGATCCATTGACGGCTGACGTAGATGACCCAGGGGTCATGCACTCAGCGCTCTGACCTGTGATGGGTCCCTGCAGCTACTGAAGTCCACTGCAGGATGAAGCTTTGCCTAGCTTTTTAGAAGGCAATCCGATGACACATCATATCCAGTTAGCAAAATATAGCACTAGCTTCCTTATTAGGGTCTATGGCTTCCTAGCCATGGGCTTTTACCAGTTTGTTGTTGTTTTTTTTTTTTCAAGACAAGGTTTCTTTGTAACTTTGGAGCCTGTCCTGGAACTAGCTCTTGTAGACCAGGCTGGCCTCGAACTCACAGAGATCCACCTGCCTCTGCCTCCCGAGTGCTGGGATTAAAGTCGGCAACTTTTGCAGTACAAGATGCAAATTCCCTCCTGTGGAACAGATCGGTTACCCCATAACAGACTTGCCTCTACAGCACCCGTGAATGCATCTTTTCTAGCAGATTGGTGGTGTTCCATGCAGGGTCTGAAGTTGAATAAGACTGTTGAAAACAATTCTTCTCCAGCATTCTGCATAGCACCTTCTAGCTCTGCGAGGGCTAAGTTACAAGGAGGACACTCCCATTCCAGTTCCAGCTTGGTTGTTTTACATCCTGCAACCGACGGCATGTGGCATCTTCAGCAATCAGCAATAGGGTCTCACAAGCCAGTTTTGAGAGACAACCAACAATAGTGGCCATTGTTTTTGTCATTTCTTTCCATTTTTAATTTTAATTAAAATATTTAACTAGGCACAAATGTCTAGTGCAGTGGTTCTCAACCTGTGTGGGTCGTGACCCCTAAGACCTTTAGAAAATGCAGCTATTTACAATATGATTCATAACAGTAGCAAAATGACAGTTATGAAGCAGCAACACAAATAATTTTGTGGTTGGGGGGGATCTCCACAACATAAAGAACTGTATTAAAGTGTCACAGCATTAGGAAGGCTGAGAACTAGTGGTTTAGTGGCTACCATACTGGACAGTGCAGCTAAACAGGGTTCATGGTTACTATTTGTTTATTGTATGCTGTGTAGGGTTTCCTGTAATCTTCAAATCTCTCTGATAATTCTAAAAATATTTTCAAGCAATATAAAAGAAATTATTTGTGCAAATCAAATTTGCATGGTTCTTGAGTCCCAGATAGGCAAGTTAAATGAATTCATCTGCTAAGTGCCGTTCATCTGACGGCGTCTGGAACGGGCAAAGGACATGTGAACTTGCCTCCAGGCAGACATTATTAGAGTGCAGTGATGACCAGCTGCTCTCTGGTCACCTGTTGCTCCTGTTGCAACTGAGGAAAGAATGTATCATACACTTCCCAGGATCAATCCCAATCTAAACCCTTCTACAAAGGCATTCCACAAATGCCTCAGGGATTGATGCTAGAAAAATGAGGCCTCATTCAGTTCTGATCAGCAGCCATGAGGTTTCCCAGTGTCTAGGGGTAAAACACAGAAAGAAGGAAATAAGTGCGAAGAAAGCAATACCCAGACAGGAAGTGAGGGCAGAGAAGGGAGCCAGCGGAAAAGGAAACCTCTTGAGTCAAGAAAACAGCGGTTTCAGGCCTACCCTGATGAGGGCTTGTTAATGCATAAACAACCCACAAACATGAAAGACAGAGGGCAGGGAAGTCTTCTGAGAGCCATAAACCCACAGGAAGATGGGAAATGAAGTAGGTGGGTCCCACTGGACAGGAAAGCCTAGCCCACAAAAAGAAAGCCGGATGATAAGCTGGGAGAGATGAGAACGGCCAGAAAAATTCCAGGAAAGGAGAGGGAGCTGGCTATTCAGTTTTCTTTCAAATGTTGTTTGTTTGTTTGTTTTAGTTTTTGAAGACAGAGACTCTCAATGGGTAGTGGTGGCGCACACCTTTAATCCCAGGACTCAGGAGGCAGAGGCGGGTAGATCTCTGTGAGTTCCAGACCAGGTGTTTTGTTTTGTTTTTTTTTAAGATTTATTTATTGTGTATATAGTATACTACCTGCATGCATGCCTGCAGGCCAGAAGAGGGCACTAGATCTCATTACAGATGGTTGTGAGCCACCATGTGGTTGCTGGGAATTGAACTCATGACCTTTAGAAGAGCAGGCAGTGCTCTTAACCTCTGAGCCGTCTCTCCAGCCCCAGACCAGGTGTTTTTAAGACATTTGTTTTGCTGGCTTTTCTGTGTGTGATCATGAATGTGTGGAGGAGAGAGGACAACCCTCAGGAGTTGGTTCTTTCTTTTCAGCATGCGGGTTCCACGGATCAAGCTCAGGTCATCAGGGTTGGCAGCAAGCGCCTTTACCCATTGAGCCAACTTCCCAGTTTCTACTCAGTGTTCTTGCTGTGGGGTACAAGGTAGGCTGAGGCACGCTGGCTGTGGCTGCTCTCTTGCCCTTCCTCCACTTGTCACACCCATTCTTGACAGACTGCATCTGCACTCATGGGTCAGGTTTACTGTTGTTCCTTCTCATTGCTCACCCCGGAGTCAGGGACCCTGAAGGTTTCTGTTACTGTGGGGAGTTTTCAGGGGCATCATCCGGATGGTCACAAACCAGTCTGTCAGCTGTGCCAACCACTTTCACCCCATGCTCCTCTGCCCTGCTCCTCTTTGCTGCTGGCCTGGCTCATGGCTCTGCAGTGAGGGTATCTCATGTCTTCTTCCTGGGTCGGAGCCGCTCAGGAAAATGGCAATGTCTATACCAAGAATGCTGTCTCCGGTGTTTGCAGAGCTGCTGACTGGAGGCGCCAGAGGAGCTGGCCTCCCTTTAGAAATGCCTCTGATTTTGTGTATTATTTTACCACCTCGGTGCTGAAGCCATCCAGCTTGTAACATCCTGTGACTGCCAAGTCAAGTCTCAAATGTAAAGCAGACGGAAACCCTGCCTTTAAACAGCAGTGACAAAGCCCTCGCCGTCTCCCGCCCCTGTCTTTCTGAGCTGAGGATTCAGATCAGTAGCTCCTCCATCAGGGATTCTGAAGTCCAGGATTTCCGTTTCCTCACTCATCCAGTTTCTCTGTTGGGGACTCTGAGGCTCAGTCACATCCACAGAGCCAGACTACAGAGCTTTGGCCAGCCTTATTCCTCCGTTGTGTTCCCTCCAAAGTACCTGAAGGGATGTGGACAGAAAAGTTCAAATCTTGTTCCTGGAGCTCCAATGTCCTTACACAAACGAGGTCTTGGAAAGCCTGCAAGATAAAGTCTTCGTTTGAGTCTGAGGGCAAAGGCACCATGACCCAGGGCTTCTCTTGGGATGAAACATCATGACCAAAATCAAGTTGGAGAGGAAAGGATTTATTTGGCTTATACTTCCATATGATAACCCATCACTGAAGGAAGTCATGACAGGAACTCAAGCAGGGCAGGAACCTGGAGGCAGGAACAGATATAGAGGCCATGGTTCTTGTTGGCTTGCTCCCCATGACTTGCTCAGTCTGCCTTCTCATGAACCCAGGACCACCAGGCCAGAGGTGGCATTGTAGTGAGCTGAGCCCTCCACATCAATCACCAATCAAGAAAATGTACTACAGGCTTGCCCACAGGCCAGTCTGGTGGGGGTGTTTTTTCATTTGAGGGTCCCTCTTCCAAAATGACTCTAGCTTGTGCCAAGCTGATATAAAACTAGCCAGCGTGGACTACTAGAGGTGACCTAAAGTCATACTGTCTCTGCTTATTTCCTCCTCTGGAGACAATGGCAGCCCTGCTGGGGCTGTCGTAACCAGCACTCTGGATGGGTTGAATGGACCAGGCAAGGGAGTGGCCAAATTCTGGAAGTGAGATCACATTAGCCTTTGAGCGCTCTGGGCCTCACCTAGTTGTTACAAAAGTACACGCAAATGTTTGCAGGTGACGTCACTCCTCCAGTCCCCAGGGAGCTGTCCCACAATTCCAGCTAATCCCAGCCGGCCCAATGCCTAAGGTGAGTGGACCGAGCTGCCATGCTTCCAAGAAGACTCAGTGGATTCTCCCGTGGCCTCCAGACTTGGCATCAGTGGCACCCCTGCTACTCCCTATGCTGGCCCTGAGCAACAGTGGCCTCCAGTGTTAGTGGCTGAACACCATTTCAAACATCAACATGGCTCATTTATAATTTGACCCTTGTTCATCTCTGCTGAAGGCCTCCTCAACTACAATCCTGGCTGGCAACCCCCAAATACCCTACCCTATAGAAATATATCTTGTATCATTTTCTGCATTTTTACTCAAGAGGGCTTTCTTAGCTGTAGCAAGGCACAAACCAGTGTTAGGGGAAGACTTTCAGGGTCAGTAGACAGAGGTCTGGGTCCAGAGCCTAGGGCAATAGTTGCTGGATACATTGGTCAGTCTGTCAAGGAGTAAGAAGTAGTTAGGGGATGGGTATGAGGGATTCCCACGGTGATAAAAGTGATGGGAACGTACTGGGGCTGCACAAGCCTCTCTGGCTCACCAATAGCCTTGGGGGCACAGAGAGAAGAGCTTTTTGCTGCGGCTGTTTTTGCCAAGGAGGAGAGGGGAAGATTGGAATGCCCCCGAGCTGACAGGTACCCTTCCTGGGGTTCCCCAGGGTGTTGTCTCAGGAAGTTTCATCTCCTGAAACAATCCTCATGTGGAGCTTGGTACACAGCACCTGCTCAGTAAACATCTGTACAATGGAGGACTCGAAAAGGAAGGTCTGTGCTGCTGCTGGTTTCCTGGCGAAACAGGCAGCAGCTTCGGCACTGTGTGTGTCAAAAGGTTGACTTCACCACCTGAGCAAGAAGTCTCAGCCTGTCCTTGTGCCCTCACTGCAGACTTCTGCAGGAAACAGAGTTGCCATGAGTCTCTTGTCCAGCAGGACTCCTGGCCTTACTCCTGTCACACTGATTTTGGTGACTTACTCTCAGCACCTGCGCTCCTCAAGCAGCATCCGGAACAGTTTGTGGCTTCGTCTCTCCCCATCTCAGCCCCTCTTTCCCAGATCAACTCTCCTCTGTGGCTATGGGGTGAGACAGAAGCCAAGGCAAGGGGCAGCCTCGAAGGGGCAGAGGCCTGCAGCATGCGCTATGCCACCAAAGCTATTTGCCCAAAGAGTTAGGATGCACTCGCTTGTCATTCATTTATTCCCCATTGTCCTGCATTCAGTACTGTCTGGGAGATGGAGAGCCACAAAGGAAGAAGTACGTTCCGCTGTGTCAGAAGAAAACAGCAAACACGAACAATACTTCAGGCAGAGCCGGGCGGTGGTGGCACACGCCTTTAATCCCAGCACTCGGGAGGCAGAGGCAGGCGGATCTCTGTGAGTTCGAGACCAGCCTGGTCTACAAGAGCTAGTTCCAGGACAGGCTCCAAAACCACAGAGAAACCCTGTCTCGAAAAACCAAAAAAAAAAAAAAAAATACTTCAGGCAGTGATGAGCACGAAAATGTCGAACCCATGAGATGAACAGGTGTGGAATGTCAGAGAACGAGGTCAGTGTGGATGTGCAATCAAAGGAGGAGCATTTGGAGGAGGTATTTTAGACACAGTACACCTGAGCAGAATTCTAAGGAATCTAGAAAGAACAGGGCCCCAGCCAAGGAAATACCCCACAGTTATTCTGAAGCAAAAGTTTCTGCTGTGTTTGACGAGTAGTGCTCACCCAGTGTGGCTTACGTCAGGGTGAGAGAGGTAAGGTATTGGAGAGAGATCAGGGAGCTAGATCATAAAGGATCATAAAGGCTATGGTAGAGATTCTGGACTTCTGAGCAATACCCAGAGACATTAAAGGGTTCTAAGAGCCCAAGTGAACTTCTTCTATAAAAGAAGCACACTGAAAGCAAGCCAGATAAAGGCAGGACTGCATGGTCTCACTTGTATGTGGAAACCCAAAACAACAAGTGATCTCTCAGACGCAGAGTGGAATAGTGGTTGCCAGAAGCTAGGAGAGACACTGTAGGAAGAGGTTCGCTTATAGTTAGAAAATGAAGGGGCTGGATAGACAGTTCAGAAGTTAGCAGCACTTGTTCTTCCAGAGGACCCAAAGTTCAATTCCTAGAACCTACATGGTGGCCCACAATCATTTGTAACTCCAATTTTGGGGAATCTGAACCCTTCTTTTGACCTGTATGGGGACCAGGCATGCATGTGGCGCACATATATACATTGTAGGCAAACACAGAAAAAAGAAACAAATCTTTTTTTTTTTTTAAAGAAAATTATAGTTAGAATGATAAGTTCTATTGTTCTATAGTCCAGTGGAGTGACTGTAGTTACAATATCTATTGCATATTTCAAAACATCCGCCGGGCGATGGTGGCGCACGCCTTTAATCGCAGCACTCAGGAGGCAGAGGCAGGTGGATCTCTGTGAGTTCGAGGCCAGCCTGGTCTACAAGAGTTAGTTCCAGAACAGGAATCAAAGTTACAGAGAAACCCTGCCTCGAAAAACCAAAAAAAAAAAAAAAAATCTATTGCATATTTCAAAACATCCAGAAAAAATTTGAATATTATCACAAAGAACTGGTATATCTAAGGTGACAGATAGGACAATAACCCTAGTTTGGTCTTTAGATAGTCCAATGACTGTCTCAACATGTCACACTGTATCCCACAAATATATATAATTATTGTGTCATGTTAAAAAGAAAATAAATTTTATCTCCTAATTGAAAATGGTCATTAGAAGAAACCCAAAGAAAAATTGGTGTAAAAAAAGAGCTGTTTGAAAACATGGTAATGGCCAGCGAGATGACTCAGCAGGCCAAGGTGCCTGCTGCCAAGCCTGTCAGCCAAGTCCTAGCCCTGAAACCTACAGGGTAGAAGGTGAGAACCATCTCCTACAGTTGTCCTCTGACCTCAACATGCACATGATGACATTCATGTGCACACACACACACACACACACACACACACACACACATAAATATAATTTAAAAATTCTTCAGAGCTAGGGTGTCTTAGGGTTTTTATTGCTGTGAAGAGACACCATGCTCTTGGCAACTCTTATAAAGGAAAACATTTGGTTGGGGGTGGCTTACAGTTTCAGAGGTTTAGTTTATTATCATCATGACTGGACTTGTTGGGGTGCAGGCAGACATGGTCCTGGAAAAGGAGCTGAGAGTTCTACATCTTGATCTACAGGCAGCAGAAGCAATTGAGTCACTGGGCATAGCTTAAGCATAGGAGACCTCAAAGTCCAACCCTACAGGGACACACACTTCCTCCAATAAGGCCACACCTATTCCAACAAGGCCACAACTTTCTAATAGTGCCACTCCTTATGGGGGCAATTTTCTTTCAAATGCCCACATAGGGTCTCACTGTGTAGTCTTGACTGGCCTGAAACACACTAAGTCATACAGACTGGTCTTGAACTCACCGAGATAAACCTACCTCTGCCTCCTGAGTTCTGGAATTAAAGGCAGCTGCTACCATAATACCAGCAGAGGCAGGCAGATATCTTATGAGTTTGAGGCCAGCATGGTCTATGTATGATTTCCAGGACAACCAGAGCTACATAGAAGATGCTGTCTCAAAAGAAAAAAACAAAAACAAAAAACCCAGAAAATGAAATAAAATAACCCCCTAAAACTGTAAAAGGAATAAATATTTTAAAAAGTAAAAAAGAAAAAAAATATTAAGTTGAAGCCGGGTGGTGGTGGAGCACTCCTTTAATCCCAGCACTAGGGAAGCAGAGGCAGGCGGATCTCTGTGAGTTTGAGGCCAGCCTGGTCTACAAGAGCTAGTTCCAGGACAGGCTCTAAAGCTACAGAGAAACCCTGTCTCGAAAAACAAATTAAGTTGAATAATCAATTAAAGGGAAAAAGAAACCGGGTATGGTGTGTAGCTCATAGTATAATAGTTTATAATCCTATTAGAAGTAGAGGCAGGAGGGTTAGGGGTTCAAGGTCATTTGAAGCTACATAAGGAATTAGGAACCAGTTTGGGCTACATAAGACCCTGTCTCAAAAACTATAAAAGAGTAAGGCATGCTTCTCCTCACTGCCTGATACCCATCTCTCATATCGTGTGACATCTTCTTCCATGTTCTCCCATTGTGAAGCCACCCACCATGAGCTAAACAACGAAACAAGCTTCTTCCTTTACAGATTACCCAGCTAGGATGTTCTATTCCAGTGAGAGAAAAAGGATGGATAGCACTTTCTAGGAAGAACTATTTTCACACCCAATGCCCAGGAAACCATGAATACTGAATCTAAACTTGTTGTTTAACCAGAAATTTTTCAATATTACATACGTGTTTTTCTAGTAGGAATGCATCTCTAGTTTAAAGACAACGTAAGAAGACACACACTTGAAAATGTTCATTCCTGATAGTTCAGAACGAAGATGGCAGCAGTAGCTTTTCCTTGAAATCATCAACTACTTAGTGCCTCAGCATATGACTCCCTGACTCACCTCCTCACAAGCTGAGAATCACCCCAAAGGTATGCAATTAGACTCTAGAAATCACAGAAGTGTGGCACATTTGCCACAGTATGGGGACTTTTGCCCTATAGACCAGGCTGGCCTTAAACTCACAGAGGTCTGCCTGCCTCTGCCTCCCAGTATGGGGACTTTTGGTCAACTTTTGCTCCTGCCCTAGTCAGATATTAAATAAGGTCATAGATTTCCCCTGTAAGAGCTATCATTTATATTTTAAGCTGAAGAAAACTATGCTCAAATGTAGGTGGAATATTCTGCCTCTCCAGTCAGCTCCCAAATAACCACACAGAGACTTATTATTAATTATAAATTCTTGGCCGGTAATTAGTTGTTGTTGTTCTTCTTTCTTTCTTTCTTTCTTTCTTTCTTTCTTTCTTTCTATTTTTGGTTTTTCAAGACAGGAGTTCTCTGTAGCTTTGGAGCCTATCCTGTAACTAACTCTTGTAGACCAGGCTGGTCTTGAACTCACAGAGATCTGCCTGCCTCTTCCTCCTGAATGCTGGGACTAAAGGCATGTGCCACCACTGCCCAGCTTTTAATTAGCTCTTATAATTTAAATTAACCCATTTATTTCTATTAATTTACATTCTGCATGTTTTTTTTTCACTTCATCTTGTACACATTCCGCTTCTCTGTGTTTGGCTAGCTACTCTGCCCTTCTTCATCCCAGAGAGTTCTCCCTGTGTCTGCAAATCCTGCCTAACCTCTTCCTGTCTAGTTATTGGCCATTTAGCTCTTTACTAAACCAATGAGACCAACATATCTTCATAGTGAACAAAAAGATTGTTCCACAACACTCATATGTGAGGAGGAGATAGGATTTGCCCCTATGAAACAATAAAAGTTAGGAAAACCATTGAAAAATGTCCCCCATGTATTTGAACACTTGGTCCCCAGTTGGCAGTTCTGTTGGGAGAAGCTATAGAACCTTTAGGAGGTACAGTCTTGTTGGAGGAGGTAAATCACTGGGCAGGGGATGAACTTTGAGGGTTTATAGCCTCACCTAGCTTCCTGCTGGCTCTTTGCTTTCTGTGTGTAATGGAGATGTGATCTCTCAGCTTCCTGCTCCTCCTACTCATTGCCCCCTCCATTATGGACTCTTCTGTTGAAATAGGGGCGGTGGGGCTGCGTCCCCGGCACCCGGCCGCCCACATGGCTAGCTCTAGCTTATGCCCCGAAATAATTACACGGAAACTGTATTCTTTTAAACACCGCTTGGCCCATTTCTATCTAGCCTCTTCTAGGCTAGCTCTCGCACCTGGACTAGCCCATTTCTAATAATCTGCTGTAGCCCACGAGCTGGCTTACCAGGAATGATCTTAACCTGCGTCTGCCTGGAGTGGGAGAATCATGGCCACTCACTGACTCAACTTCTTTCTCCCAGCATTCTGTTCTGTTTACTCCTCCCACCTATGTTTTAACCTATAAGGGCCAAGCAGTTTCTTTATTGCTTAACCAATGAAATCAACAGATTGATATATGACACTCCCACATCACTCTTCCTCTGGGAATGTAAGTCAAAATAAACTCTTCCTTCTACAGGTAGCTTCTAGTCATGATGTTTCATCACAGCAACCAGAGTAACTGACTGACCCACTCTATCTCTATCCCTGTATGTTAAAACCCAGGACGTTCCCTCTGGCTTTTCCTTTAATCATGTGACCTCTTCTTCAAGGGGTACTAAGACACACATGATTCTAACAGTACTGGTCGGGGCTGGAGAGATGGTTCAGCCGTAAAGAGCACTGACTGTTCTTCCAGAGGTCCTGAGTTCAATTTTCAGCAACTACATGGTGGCTCACTACCATCTATAATGAGATCTGGTGCCCTCTTCTGGGGTACAGGTACGCATGCAGGCCGAACACTATACATAATAAATAAATAAATCTTTTTTTTTAAATAGTACAACTTTATTCAAGACTGAATAATGAAGCCGGGCGATGGTGGCGCACGCCTTTAATCCCAGCACTCGGGAGGCAGAGGCAGGCGGATCTCTGTGAGTTCGAGACCAGCCTGGTCTACAGAGCGAGTTCCAGGACAGGCTCCAAAGCCACAGAGAAACCCTGTCTCGAAAAACCAAAAAAAAAAGACTGAATAATGTTTTAGTGAGAGATTTTAATTATTTATTTATTTTTAGCATTTCTCTTTTTTATTTTTATTCTTTTTTCTTTCTTTTTTGTTTATTTTTTTTAGTTGTTGAAAAAATTTCTGCCTCCTCCCCGTTTCCCATTTCCCTCCCCCTCCTCCCACACATCGCCCCCTTCCCCCACTCCCCTAAATAAATCTTTAAAAAAAACAAAAAGTGGAACTCACTTTGGTCCACACCAGCCATGGTTAGGAAGAAGCAGTAGAGCGACTTCAGGATTGGAAACAGAAGGTTGGAGAACTCCTGTACCTGACACTGGCTGTTTCAACTCAAAGAGTGCCATATTCAGTATTGCCTCAGCCCATCCGATGAGAAGCACTGAGGCATTTCTTCAATTTAGAAATGTAAACTTGATATAAATCAAGTCTCTAACATACAAATCCCGACAAAGTGAGGCTGTCTTGGAAGAGGGGGGAGCTCTTATGATAGCGATACTTTAGCAGGCTGCAAGCTCTTGCTTTAGTTTAGAATCAGAATCAGGTTCAAACATATGAAGATGCTATGAGGGATGCTGCGGGAAACACTGCACATGTCACCCTAACTTGACATCTACCAGGCAACTCTTAGTTGGCAGAACACACTAAAGCCCATGGGAGTGGAACAGACCCGTGTCTGGGCAGCCTAGGCACTGGCAGAGTGTTCAGAGCATTTCTATTGAATGATCAGAATCTAAACTATTCCCCAAGAATTCAACTTAATACTGACTAAACTCTTATTCCCCACAGCCATGTTTTCCTCAAGCTGAAGAGAGGTGGCTCTATTGCTGGAATTTGTAGGATATGAGTCTCGACCCTGGCAGCCCTAACAAGCTAGGTTCAACCACTCACCCTTAATTCGCCAACTTAAGAAACATGTTCTAGTGAGAAGCATAGAAAGTAAATTCATTCAATGCCATCATATCTGGAAGAGGAGAAACAGTGACGCTTAAGTCCATCCTCTAGGTACTGATGGGAGGTTCTGGTTTATAGAGGGCAAATGGTATGCTTACATCAACAGTTCCAGTAAAGGAATTGTCTCGGCTCCTGGTCTAACCTCAAGGTAGCCTGCCAAGATGCCAGACCATGAAATCTTCCTCTGGCTGGTACCAAGGTTCCAGCCTTTCCTTTTCCCCAGCATGAGATTATGGGAGAAATTTCAATTTCTTGGGAACCACTCTGTCAATAATCAGAGAGAGAGAGAGAGAGACAGAGACAGAGACAGAGACAGAGAGACAGAGAGAGAGACACAGAGAGAGAGAGAGAGACAGAGAGACAGAGAGACAGAGAGACAGAGAGACAGAGAGAGAGGGAGGAGTCTCCAGAATGTGCTCCCTCCTGCCAAGATGGTTACAGCTTTACTTAGGACTATACCTAGGACTCCAACTGCAGATCTCAAGGGAAGATATATTGGTTCCAGATGAGCAACACAGCTTTCAAAAATATTTTACTTGGGGCTGATTAGATGACTCAGCATTACTTATCACCAAGACACATGACCTAATTATGATCCCCAGAACCCACATGGTGGAATAAGAAAACTGACTCCCATAAGTTCTCAGTCACATCCTACCCCTCAAATATAGGAATAAATGTAGTTAAAAAATTTTTAATTGCAATATTTTTTAACAGCAAAAAGTAGGTATGTTAGCTGGGCAGTGGTGGTGCACGCCTTTAATCCCAGCACTTGGTAGGCAGAGACGGGCAGATCTCTATGAGTTTGAGGTAAGCCTGGTCTACAGGGTGAGCTCCAGGACAGGCTCCAAAGCTACGGAGAAACCCTATCTCAAAACAAACAAACAAACATACAGACAAACAAACAAAAAAGTAGGTACGTTAGATCTCCCATGGGGATATTGGACTGGCAAGAAAATAGAATCCAGAAAGAGTGGCCCTTCTGTGTGACTGATAGGAGGAAGGGTAGGAGGAACACATTACAGGATGACAAAGATCCTGACCTGAAAGAAGTACAGCCAGCCTGCTGCTGTACTTCCTTGGTGGGTAGAGTGCCTGACTAGCATGCACAAACCCTGGGTTCAAACCCCAGCACATTGTTAACTGGGAGTGATGGTGCAAATCTGTAATCCTACTACCAGGCAGATAAGGGCAGGAAGATCAGGAGTTTGATGTCATCCTTAGATACTGAGTGAGTTCCAGGGCAGCCTGGGACACATGAGTCGATCTCTCTAAATGAATAAATACACAAAATGCTTGTTTAAAGAAATCAAAGAAGCTGGGCGGTGGTGGCACACGCCTTTAATCCCAGCACTTGGGAGGCAGAGGCAGGCGGATCTCTGTGAGTTCGAGGCCAGCCTGGTCTACAAGAGCTAGTTCCAGGACAGCTCTGTTACACAGGGAAACCCTGTCTCGAAAAAAATAAAATAAAAATAAAGGAAAAAAAAAGAAAGAAAAAAAGAAAAAGAAAAAAAAATCGAAGAAGCCAGGTGGTGGTGGCACATGCCTTTAATCCCAGCACTTGGGAGGCAGAGGCAGGTGGATCTCTGAGTATGAGGCCAGCCTAGTCTGCTTAATGACTTCCAGGACAGCCAGGGCTACACAGAGAAACACTGCCTCAAACAAAAAAGTCAAAGAAAAGAAACATACTCTAAGAACAAAGGTGCTCTGTACTAAAACATGTGCATAAATGTTTATCGTTAATAATAAACAAGGTAGAAACCACAAAAACATGCATCAGATGAGGTGCATCTGACATGAATTAACCCTCAGAAAAATTAAGGGGCCTAAGCCAATAATATAAAATCATAAATAATTCCATTTTAATAAAATAATAAGTCACTTATCTATTTAGATTTTAAAAAGTGTTGTAAATGTCGGTGTACAATTGTGATCCCAGAACTTGGAGGGGCTGAGGCGAGAAGATCCCAACTTTGAGACCTGTTGAACTACAGTCTCAAGAAAAAACAAACGAAGCCAGGCAGTGGTAGAGAACACCTTTAATCCCAGCACTAGGGAGCCAGAGGAAGGCGAATCTCTGTGAGTTCAAGGCCAGCCTGGTCTACAAGAGCTAGTTACAAGACAGTCTTCAGAGCTACAGAGAAACCCTGTCTCAAAAAACAAAACAAAACAAAAAACAAATGAACCCCAATAGTGGTTGCTTAGAAGTAGGGTGAAAGGGGGCTGGGGTGATGGCTCAGTAGGTAAGAGCACTTACTGCTCTTCCAGAGGACCTGGGTTCAATTCCCAGCACCCACATGGCAGCTTACAACTCCAGGTTCAGGGGATCTGATGCTCTCATATAGACCAACTTGCAGGCAAAACACCAACGAACATGAAATAAAGATAATTTTTTAAAAAAATAGGGGGAAAGATAGAGAAACAGTAGCATTTTTGTATTCTAAAATTGGCCGTTGTAATAAGCACACATTTGTATACATAAACATAAACAAAAACAAATAAACAGTGAGGGGCTAGCTAGAGAAATGGCTCAGTAGCTAACAGCACTGGCTTGGCTGCTCTTCCGAAGAACCTGGCTTTAATTCCTAGCATCCATATGCCAGTTCACAGTTGTCTCTAACTCTAGTCCCAGGGGATCCAATCATATGCCCTCTTTTGGCCTCCGTGGGCACTATGTATACGTGGTGTACAGACATGCATGCTAGCAAAATATCCATACACATAAAATAACTAATAATAATGTCAAAGCACATAGAATAGTAAATGTTAAATGGACAAATCATAAAATATATGAATTCTATCTCCATAATTCTGCTTCAAAGTAAGAACTAAGCTGGGCATTGGTGGCACACGCCTTTAATCCCAGCACTCAGGAGGCAGAGGCAGGCAGATCTCTGTGAGTTCGAGGCCATCCTGGTCTACAAGAGCTAGTTCCAGGAAAGGCTCCAAAAGCTTCAGAGAAACCCTGTCTCAAAAAAACCAAAAAAGTTCAATTCCCAGCAACCACATGGTGGCTCACAACCATCTGTAGAGAGGTCTGGCGCCCTCTTCTGGCCTTTAGGCATACAGACAGAATATTGCATACATAATAAATAAATAAATATTGCCGGGCGGTGGTGGCTCACGCCTTTAATCCCAGCACTCGGGAGGCAGAGGCAGGCGGATCTCTGTGAGTTCGAGGCCAGCCTGGTCTACAAGAGCTAGTTCCAGGATAGGCTCCAAAGCCACAGAGAAACCCTGTCTTGTAAAACCAAAAAAAACCAAAAAAACAAAAAAGAAAGAAAGCGAAAAAAAAAAAGAACTAACAAGGCTGTCTACAGATTTAGATACCAAATAATATGCAGGATAAACTGTTAATAAAAGCATGGGAAAACATAATTTACTGAAGGGAAAAAAATCTCACTTTCTAGGGCTGAGATCTCTTTTTAAATTACATTTTCTGCAAATGCCTACACTAAGAAAAAATTTAATACTATGATTTCAATATACATTTCAAGAGAGTTGTTGATTATTGTATGGTTATTGATTATTGATAGTCACATTGATTATTTCACTGTTTTGTTCACTTTGGTGCTGGTGATGGAACCCAGCGCCTCATGCATGCTGGGTAAGTATTGTCATTGAGCTTGATATCTGGACCTTTATTTTTCTTTAAAATTATTTGAAACGAGCCAGGCTGTGGTGGCACATGCTTTTAATTCCAGCATCCGAGAGGCAGAGGCAGGCGATCTCTGTGAGTTCAAGGCCAGCTTGTTCTACAAGAGCTAGTTTCAGGACAGGCTCCAAAGCTGAAGAGAAACCCTGTCTCAAAAAACAAAACAAAACAAAAAGATTATTTGAGACAGGGTCTTTCACTATGTAGCTCAGGCTAGCCTTAAACTTGTCAGCTTCCTGTCTCAACCTCTAAGTAATCTGGGATTACAGGTGTGTGCCACAATGGCCAGCTACACATGAATTATTTTAACAGAGAGACTTTAACACAGGAATTAGTTACACTGGCATCCAAGAAATGATCAAACAGAACGGGTCAGTGAGGAAATGCTGAGCTGACATCTGAGGTAAATACTGACTCTCCTCAGGACATAAAGGGGAAGCATAAGGAGGTGGACACTCTGAATTGAGAAACTAGGAGGATGAATTCCATGTGGTAGGCACCTGGATTCCTAAGGATGGGGTGGCCTGCTTACTGCTGTAGCTCAGGACCTTGCAGACTTAAAGCTGGGTCTGAGGTACTGCCCAGCCTCTGCTTGGCCTTCTAAGGGAAGTACTCTGAGCTAGCTTTAGGAGTGTGCAAAGAAGTTGAAAACAGGAAGCCACTGCTGTAGCTGGGCTGCTGTGTTGTTGGGGTCATTCTGGCAAACACGGAGCAGCAAGAGGCTTCTCTTTTCTCCTGGCTTCCAGTGTCTCTTCAGCTACCTGCCGTCCTCAGAGCCGGACAGGTAGCGAGCTGCCTGGTAAAGACCGCATAACCGCAGCTTCAACAGTGCAAGCCCAGAGCTGAGAAATGACAGCCCAACCATCAGAATGGCCTTGATCACACCTCCGAATGAGATGAAAAGGAAGAACTGCACAGCTAAGGAAGTCTGAATATCAAAACACTACTGCAAGTAAGACTGTGCACACTGCAACGAACACTTAGGAATTCACAAACTGAGTTAACGACGTGGAGAAAAGCTTGATTTTAATCATGGTCAAATCAGAAGGATGATGCTATTAGCAAGAAAATGGTCTACACAGAGGACAAAGGTGTTTCCCATCACTAATTCCTGCCCTGTGTGGTGGTGCTTGGCTGTGATCCCAGAATTTAAGAGGTGGAGGCAGGAGAATCAGAAGTTTAAGGCAAGCCTTGTCTACAAGTTGAGTTTGAGACCAGCCTGAGCTACAGAAGATCCCGCCATGAACAAACAAACAAACAAATAAATATACTTTCTGTGAAAATAAAAATGAATGAATGAACCATTTTTGAATTTCTGGACATCTTTATGAAGAACTTATATTATTATTATTTCAAAATCTTAATTTCATGTGTATGGGTGTTTGGCTTGCATGTGTGTCTGTGTGCCAGCCCTGGTATACATCCTGCTTGCACGCCTGGTGCCTGTGGAGGACAGAAGAGGGTGTGGGATCCCCTGAAACTGGAGTTACAGGGTCTTTTCTTCTTTCTCCTTTTAGTTTTTTGAGATACCATTTTTCTGTGTAGTCACAGCTGCTTAGAGCTCACTCTGTAGGACAGGCTGGCCCTGAACTCAGAGATCCACCTGCCTTTGCCTCCCAAATGCTGGGATTAAAGGCATGTGTCATTATCAACCAGTGAGTTACAGAGTTTGGGTGATGGGACTCAAACTCAGGCCCTCTGGAAAAGAAGCAAGTGTTCTTAACTGCGGAGTCGTTTCTCCTTTCCCAAGTTGTATTATTATTTGTTTTTTTGAGAGAGGGTTTCTCTGTAGTTTTTGGAGCCTATCCTGGAACTAGCTCTTGTAGACCAGGCTGGCCTCGAACTCACAGAGATCCACCAGCCTCTGCCTCCTGAGTGCTGGGATTAAAGGCGTGCGCCACCACCGCCCGGCTCCTAAATTGTAATTTTTTTTTCGAGACAGGGTTTCTCTGTGGTTTTGGAGCCTGTCCTGGAACTAGCTCTTGTAGACCAGGCTGGTCTCGAACTCACAGAGATCCGCCTGCTTCTGCCTCCCAAGTGCTGGGATTAAAGGCGTGCGCCACCACCGCCTGGCTGTATTATTTTTATAATGATAACAAAGTCATAAAATGAAGTTACAAAAGGCTTCACAAACTGTCCCTGGGGAAAGGGCTATTTGCATAGGGAATATCAAGATGAAATTATGCTTTAAGATATAATCTGCCTAAACTGCTGCTTCTCAATTATAACTGCACATTATAACCACTAAGGAGCTTTTTAAAAAATACCAATGTCTATGCTCCAGCCCAGACCCATTAAGCCAAAATCTCAGAAGTGGGACTTGGGAATTGATATGTGCTAAATGTTCCCGAAGTGATTGCGCTGAGCAATTCTGGTCAAGAACCATTTGAGTCAACAGGTCACATGGTGCTTCCCAAAATGCAAGGCATGAAGCTGGAAAGTCAGCACACTGTTCTGTCCTAGCTACAGAAAGCAGTCACAACCGGAGCTAGGGAAGAGGGAAGAACAAACACTAGGTGGGCTACAGTAGTCTGGCCCCCAGTCTAGCTTCCCTTGCTGCCAGAAAATGCTGACAGCAGGAACCAAGAATGCAACATGTGTTCTTGTTTACATCCAGAGTGTGTGGGGGAGGGTACTTCCCCCCCCATGCTATGTGTTGGCACCTCACTTTATGTTGCTGATTCCGAAGGATAAGGCATGCCCATTTACAGAAGCAGTCTCTAGTGCACATAATAGAACTATTGTGATTAGCTTACTAATGCTTCTCAAACATTGCTGTGTACAGGTATTGCTTGAGATTCCTTTTAAAATGCAGATTCTGATTCAGACGGTCTGGCCATGGGCCAATTCTGGCGTGTCTAACAAGCTCCCAGGTGATTAGAGAGGCTGGCCGAGGTGTCAATTACAATGTCCATCTTAACTGCCAAGCATACGAGATGTTTATATTAGCTGAGGAATACATTCTTTCCTGGTAGGTAACTCTAAAGAGAAGCCAATTATAATCACAAGTGCTTAATGAGCACAGCATATGTGAAGGCACAGAAGCTAGAACCTGCTCACTGGGCACTGAGAAATGAAGTAAGGCAGGGTCAGATAACTAAAGGGTTGGCCTTTACTGGTCTTTTTGTTTGTTTGTTTGTTTTTCAAAACAGGGTTTCGCTGTAGTTTAAGAGCCTGTCCTGGAACTAGCTCTTGTAGACCAGGCTGGCCTCAAATTTACAGAGATTTGCCTGCTTCTGCCTCCTGAGTGCTGGGATTAAAGGTGTGGGCCACCACTACCCCGCAAGACTCTTGGTTGCAGCAGAAACTGACTGGATCCAACTTCAGCAAGAAGGACAAGGAGGAGGAGAAATAGTAACAATAACAATTCATTATAGAGGTTTCTTCTTGCAAGTTTCTCAGATTCCAAGTACTTAGGCAGTTAGCCAGGTACCTATACAAGTGGGAACATCTACACTGCAGAGAAACACTGTTACAACTCCTCTGTTAACTCTGCTCAAGAGGTTCTCCATCTCCATCCTCCCTTAAGCCAGTCTCAAAGAGACTTTCTGGAGGGAGGAGTTTCTCTTCATCCCAATTCTATTTTCTCTCTCTCTCTTTTCTTTTCCTTCCTTCCTTCCTTCCTTCCTTCCTTCCTTTCTTTCGAGACAGGGTTTCTCTGTAGCTTTAGAGCCTGTCCTGGAACTAGCTCTTGTAGACCAGGCTGGCCTCAAACTCACAGAGCTCTGCCTTCCTCTGCCTCGAGTGCTGGGATTAAAGGCGTGTGCCACCACCGTCTGGCGTGAGTGGCGTCTTAGCCTGTATGGGGACAAGAATGACAAGGGGAAGCCTGGAACTTGGGTAGGAGGTGAAGACTTATATGGGGCTGAGGTCTGGATGTGTCTCTAAACGTTTATGGGTGGAATCTTAAAGTACAGTACAACAGTTTTGAGAAGTGGGAGCCTAATAAGAGGTGGGATTAGGGACCTGTGGAGATGGTTCTGGTGGTGAAATGCTTGCTACACAAGTATAAGGATGTGAGTTTGAGTTCCAGAACCTGTTCAAAAGAAGGGCATTGTGGTAACGATCTGTAATCACTGAGCCAGGCAGGCAGAGACAGGATTCCTGCGACTCTCGGGCTAGTCAGCCTTGTCAAATTGGTGAACTCCAAGCTCAGGGAGAGAAAAGGTGGAGACCGATTGGGGCAGATATCCAATGTCAATCAACTTCTGGCCTCCCAGTGCCAGTACACATCCCCCCAACAAAAACAGAAATATACATTTTTAAAAATAGGTGAGATTAGTTCAAAGGACTCTCCTTCACGAATTAGTATCACTATTAAGGGAGTATGTTATGTTGAGAGTGGGTTAGTATAAAAGCAAGCTCCGCCCCTCCTCTTCTGGTCTATTGTCCTTTGGCATTTCGCACACAGCACCAAGGATCTTGCCAGAGCATGGCAATATAGCCCTGAACTTCCTACTCTGCAGAAGCTTGAGAAGTAACTTTCTTTCTTTTCTTTATAAATTACCCGATTTGGTATTCCTTCAAAGCAACACAACACAAGATACTTTTTAACGCCAGTCTGTTTTTATAAAGATAAAAACCCAAAGAGCTCCTGTGTTTAACAGGCACTAGGAAACATTACAAGAACAAAACACACAAAGTCCCTGGCCTGGTGTCACTCACAGCTGCCTAGAAAAGGCATATTAGAACAAGGCAGTTACAAGGCCCTGAATATTTGTGAAGTACAGAAATGTCCAATCATTTGACTTTTTAATAAATTTTTGACATTAAAAAATTATCAAAATAAATCAGTGGTACGCCAAGAACTCGTCCCACACGTGCCCGCCCACGTCTCCAAGAGCTGTGATAGGGAAGGGAGTGGTCCCAACGGCTGCCACCAAATCTTTGGAGTCATTGTTATTCTCCGCAGATTTCAAGGAAGCCAGCCTCACCAGGGCAGGTCTGGCGTCTGTAAACTGGGGACAAGAAAACAACTAGTCCGATACTTGGAGCTGGTCCGTTTCCTTTGTGTTTACCCAGTAGTTGGCAACACTTGCCCACTGAGAAGTCACTATGAGACTAGCCAGGAGACAGACATCTGCGGGGTATTTCTCACTCCTAAACCACCAACATCTGGATAAAAGGGGAGCCAGACGGTGAACGGTAGGGGCCTGTATTAAGGTCTCCTGTAGGCGCCAGCATCGCGGAAGTGAAGCGCCAGACACCCCAAGTTTGGGGGCGTGGGCAGCGGTGCCTGCACAGGCAGGCTGGGGAGAACAATGAGATATCCGGGAGGAAGAGGAGGATGAACACATTAAGCCTCAAATAGAAAGGCAGGGGTCTGCAGCATCATCCGCGGCGTTGATCCGCCTCGGGAGCAGAGATCCAGCGGCCGATCGTGAAGCCTAGCTCTGAACCCACCAGGGAAAAGGGCAGGGAAAAGCACGCCTGATGGCGGCTGCACGCGCCAGAAGAGCGCCACCCCAGTGCGCACGCGCAGAGCCTCTGTCGGTTCCCCCGTGCCCGCCGCGCGGGAGAAGGTACGCACTGCACAGAGAGCCGCCGCGTCTGGGTGAGCACTCGTCCCCCTCCTTTTTCTCCCGCCGTGCTTTGCGCGCGGCCGGTGGGCGGGGGAGGGAGGGGAGGGGAGGCGGCGGTGGCAGCCATGTTGTTGTGAGTCTCTGTGCCTCACCCTCGGTACTTCGGTGGTTCGGAGGAGGAGGGGGAGGAGAAGAAGGAGGTGGGGTGGGGGGGAGGGAGGTAGGAGGAGAAAGAAGACGTCGCCGCCACCGGAGGCGGAGGGGGAGGACGACCGGCCGAGAGCGTCGCCGCCGGTGCCCAACGGTCGGTGTCCCCCGGCTGAGGCAGCGCGGCCGCAGCAGCCCTGTAAGTCAGCCCGCGCTCGCTCCGTCTCGTCCGTGGGCGCCGCGGGGTGGGGGGCCGACTCCGGGGCTTTGTGTGGCGGCCTCCACGGGAGCAGGCCTCGGGGCGGGAAGAGGCCGGGCCTGGGCGGGTGTCGGCTGCGGGCTGCGGCCTGGGCCCCGCTCGCACAATGCCGGGGGAGGGGAGCCGGAAGGGGGTGTGCGCCGGCGGGGGAGGGGGGTGCAGCTCGCTGCTCCCTCCCTCCCCCCGCTTCCTTCCCGCGCCCTGCGCCCCGGCTGGCCCGGCCGGAGCCGCTTCGCCGGCCTCTAGTGACCGAAGCCGTCTGCTTTCCAGCCTCAACCCTTGGGGTCCCGCAGTCTGGAAGCAGCACGGTGGAGCCAGGGAAACGTGCGCCTTGGAAGTGGGTGAAGCGGAAAGGAGTGGTTTTATGAAAAATGAGTGTATGGGGGGGGGCGGTGGAGGGGGTGGGTGGTGAGGGTCTGGGGAGGGGGGTCTCCGAGGCCTGCCAGTCAGTGTCCAGGAAAACCTTGGCAGACGGCTACGGATGTGAAAGAAAACAGGGACTGGGGGTTCGACTGGTTCAGGTGCCTTAGTAAGGAGCGTGGTGTTTTTGTTAGGGGAACATCTCTCGGTACCCCGAAGAGTGTGCAACTCCAAAGCTGAAGGCCACAGGGGCGACTTGAAAGTCTTTGAGCCGTAGTTCTGCGTGTGAATCCGGGTAGATTTGGAAGGGAATAAACTGCCGCGATGCCCAAACACGTGTAAAGTTGGTGCCTCTTTCCAAGAACACAGCTCTAGAAACCCTCTTTTTTCTTAGCATGGCCTTTATTCTGTAACACCTTGGAACTTTTGGGGAAGGGAATGGATTGCGGACATTTTATGTGCAAGAAGACAAAATGCCTTGACGGCGCTTCGGATTTTAAGAAATCTGGAGGCCGAGGTTTTTCTGTAAGGGTTTTAGGGGAACTGCTTTTAAATGCTTGACAGGCTCTAATGCCTGGAAAGGATACAATGTGTCACGAAAGCAATTTTAAGAAGTTACCTTGGCATGTTAAAAGCTTGTTCATGGCTTAGATTCGTGACTCTTCACCATGTGACCGGGTGAATTGGAGGATATAGGAAATTCTAGCCAGGAATCCTGTTTAAAAATACAAAGATGGATATTTTTAATTGGTTAATAATAAGCCTCTGTTGCTAGTCTAAGATTTTGCTTTTTATAAATGATTTACGTCTTGTGAACAGTCAAACAATTGACGGCATGCTCTTTTTTTTTTTGCAAGAATGTCTTTAAAATTAATTTCCAGGGAAATTAAGTTTTGTTGTAGCACAGCTCTTCCACACAAAAAAGTTACAGTAACTTTTTGTATTTCAGAAACTTGCTACAATATCCAGGGTTTTTGTTTTATTTTTCTTATTTTGTGTCCCAGTCTAGATGATTTTCCTTAAGTGGGTTTGCCATGTGCACTTTTAAGCATTTTTCAGACAGTCTAAGTTGTTAAGTTTTTAATGAAATTTTCTTTGTCTTGAGTTCAATGTTCTTTTAGGTGATTCAGCATTTACTGAGATTTTAAAATAACTTTTTCTTAGAAATCATATTACATTTCTATGTAACTTTTTGTCCGTGTGTTTGTGGTATGCATATAGAGGTCAGAGGACAAAGTGTGGGTGTCAGTTCTTTCCTTCCACCATGTGGTTCCGGGGGATGGAACTCAGGTTATTTTGCTTTAAGCAGGCTTCTACTTACTGCCTTGTCTGTCCAAGATTTTAAAGTAACTTATTAATAAGGGTACAAAAAACATGGATTTTTCTTTCTTTTGTAACTTTTATATTTGCTTATTAATCTTTCTAGTGTTAAGAGATAATTTGTCTTTTAAGTATGTATTTGTCCAAGTTATCAGAAATAGTAAGCGATTTAGGCCAGGTATCACAACCAGAACCAATCTTCTTGTCAACAAAGACTGCCTCTGTGTGTGTGTGTTTGTGTAGACAATATTGTGGTTGGAATTTAGGACCTTGTGCACACTAAGGTGAGTGCTCTACCACCCAGGTACATACCCTGCCTTCTTTTTATGTATGATCATCATAGTAATTTGAAATGGAAGTTAGTTTGTGTTTCTTGTTCTCAACATCTTCATAGCTCCTAATTTGGAATTTCATTGAGTTTCTATAACAGAAATATTTTGTAATTTTCATATTTGTAAAACCTATATCTGAACTACAGTATTTAAATACTCAAATCTCACATGACTTTATCTGACTTTAGCAGTCATTCACAGCTTGAGACCATTTTACTAACAGGTTAATAAAAAGATTGCATTTGTAGGTGTGTAATAGCTTGTGACATTAAATAGATATCTTATTTCATATTTTTCCGATTAATTATGCATGCACACGTCACACTCATACACAGCACAGACATAAATGGGTAGTTTTGTTTGAGGCTTGTCTGACTCCTTTTTGGGGTCTAAAATGGCTTAAGAAATTTAAAGTGATTTGCCTGTTCAAACAAAAGAATGGTTTCTTTAGCCCCATTCTGCCAAGTTTAGATACTATAGTCTTAATCCATGTCACTTACTTTGACTTTTCTTATGTTCTTTTGTGGAAGGATAAAAGACTTTAGAGTACTGAAAAACATCCAGATGTGTCCATCTGATGTGCCTGTCATACTAGCAACCAACTACAGAAAAGCAATATCAAATGCAAAAGGGTGTCATTATGTTTTAATTGACTGCAAGTGGGACAGGAAGAAACAAGATCATTATCACCTACTTTCTGGCAAAGCATGTGCTTGGGCTCTACACTGATCTTCCCTACCCCCAAATTTGTTTCCTGGAAAGGATTTAGTGTGCTAGGCTGTTATGATATACTACAAGACCAAGATATCTATCTACTCAGCACTGCCTGCTAGTCATGTCCAACTCTTGGCCCTTCTGCTGCATGCCATCAAGAATACTTATGGATGCATTTAAACATAAAACCCTAAACTCACTTAAAAACATTACGAAATACTTTGTGTGATTCTCAACTATGAAGTTCATAGATGGCAATATTGTGTCAGTGTCTTTGGATACCCTTGGAAATAATAAAAGATGTAACTGATGGCCAACAAATACATAATGTGATGGGATTGGGAAAGTAGGAGAGTATTATTTCTGTATTTATAGTCCTTTAAAAAAAAAAAAGCCGGGCGGTGGTGGTGCACTCCTTTAACCCCAGCACTCAGAAGGCAGAGGCAGGTGGGTGGATCTTTGTGAGTTAGAGGTCAGCCTGGTCTACAAGAGCTAGTTCCAGGACAGGAACCAAAGCTTCAGAGAAACCCTGTGTCGAAAAACAAAAACAAAAAAAACCCCAAAAAGCCTGATTTCTGTTGTAGTTGACTTACCAAAAGTAGTAGCAAGTTCTTTTCTTTGTATGTTCAAGTGTTGAGCACAGAAATGAATGGGCATAGTACATGTGTGGAGATGAGAGAATAACATTGGGTATGGTTCTTACTCTCAACCATGTTGCAATTGTGGGGGTCTCTTGTTTGCCATTGCGCAACAGGTTTGCTGGAGCTTTAGTGGTTTCTCTTGTTTCCATTTTCCATCCACCATTGGGGAACTGGTTTTATGTAGGTTTTGGGGAATCTGAACTCAGGTTCTCACTCTTAAGTACTTTACTGACATCTCAGTATCCCTTTGGCACAATTTCCAAAAGACTAACTAGAGATACCTTAGTTAAGATTAAACAATTGGTTTTAACTAAGCCTTAATTAAGGTACAGTGGTTTTATTCAGACAGTACAACTAAGTTAAATATAGAGACAGAATGAATCTATAGCCCTGTAATAGGCAGTCAAAATTGTAAGTAAAGAAACAATAGGCTGAATTATATGACTTGTTAACTATCAGAAAAATTAGATACACTAGGTAGTGATGGTGCACGCCTTCAATCCAAGCACTAGGGAGGCAGAGGTAGATGTATCTCAGCTTTCCAGGCTAGTCTGGTCTACAGAGCAAGTTCCAGGATAGCCAGGGCTACACAGAAAAACCATGTTTCTAAAAATTAGATACAGGTATGCGCTCCTTAAACTATTTTATCTGTACTTTTGTGATTAAATGCAAGACTATTTCTGTAGTGAAATCTGATTTTTTTTTTTTTAATGGTACCTGGAGGGACAGCTATGGGTGCTGGGAACTGAACTCTTATATTTTTGGTTGTGAGCCTATCCTTTAACGGCTGAGCCTTCCCTCCGGAGGAGGCCAAAATCTGAATCTTTAGTCATAGTATTGCATCAAGTTCTGAAGTTAGACAATGGGTCTAGTTTTTTCTACAGATGTTTTCTTGTATTTTGGGTGTGTGGATGGGGTAGAGTAGGGTAGAGGGTAAGAATAGAATCTTATGTAGCCTAGGTTAGTCTGGAAACCCCTGAGACTCTTAACAAGTTGCTGGGATTATAGGTAAATTGCTGTGCCTGTCTTGGACTTTTTGACTGAAGCACAGTTACAATTGATTTTCAAAGAATAGAGACAAATGCTTTAATTTTAAATTCTGTGGCTTCTACACCAGCAGAAGAGGAGTACTCTTAAGCTCTTGCTAAAAATAAATTGCCACTTCTAAATTGGAATTCTTGTTGAGAAAGTATTCAAGGAAAGTTGAAAATAAGTATATTTGTTTTCTGAGTGTACTCTTTTCATTTAGGCATATTATCAGAAGCACATTTGTTTGAGGATTCTAAGTTGGTCTTTAGATGTTGGTTATCAGTGATTCATATTCTTAAGGAATTTATACTGTAGAGAAAGGGTTAACTTGGGATTTTAGTGCAGTATGTTAACTGTCATTGAAGTGATCTTACAAAAGTGACTGTGGCCTCTGAGGTAAAGAAAGAATACAGTGGTCAGGAAAAGCTTTGCATAAGTATAGTTGAATCTGAAAAGAATAAAGAAGTTAGGGCCAGTGAGATGACATAGTAAAGATATTTTTCTTGCAAGCCTGACAAATCTAAGTTGTTCCCCATAAACAATGAAAAGGTTGAAGGAGAGAACTGACTGCCAAGTTGTCCTCTGACCTCCACATGAACCTTGTGATAGAGGCATCCACACATTCTTGTCATGTACACACATAATAATGGTGATACAAATAAAGATTTAGAGACACTAATATTATCAAGAGATAGATGAACTATTTTTCAGTTAGAAAGATTTACATATAATGACTCTGCTGGGAGAGAACTGACAGTAGATATGAATGGAACACCTTGAGCTCACCATAATGAAGTCATCTAATTTGGATATTTGTTTAGACTTTGGACACCCAGGATTATGGTTCAGGAAGATTTAAACTAAGTACCATCCTGGAGCCAGCCTAAAATTGTTACATAATTGCTTTCTCTGTTGTATTTGGATTTTGGCAAGTAACCCGTCCTTGAGATTGATAAGGGAAAAATATTACTGGAATTTCATCGAAGACACTACCTGTTAACAGTTCTATCCCTTCTCTAAGAATAGTCCTTTAAATGGTAATGCTAGGAGATAAGGTTGACTCCAGGGAATAGATATGATTTCTTTTTCCCCTGTGAAATATTATTTCATGTTAATTTTCCAAATGGTAATTTTAGGAAATCAGTAAACCAGTCTAGTCTGAATATTAAGAGTCAAGTCAAAAATGACTATTCCTGAACAAAGTTACAGAAGTGTATGTACTAGAATGAGAAATAAATAATTCTTTTCTAAAAACAATAGTTTTTTAGAAAAACTATTTTGAACATAAACTATTTTTCTATATGTGGAAATAATTTCTTTCCTTGGGTTTTGTGCTAGCACATTTGAACTTTTCCACAAGAATGAAGATGGGGAGGCAAAGAGAAATTCTTAACTATGGGGCTAGTATTTACAGCTACAGTTCAGCATATGGTGAGATGCAGTACATCAAAGCATAAACAGTCTATTAGATGATTATGTGATATTCTTTGGGTAAACAGAAAGGTGCTCACACTATTAGCTCAAAGCCAAGATCTAAAAATGAATCCCTTTACATTCCAAATTTGACTTAGAATAGCCGTCCTTTACTTGCCCCAACTAGTGTTTAAGCTGTAATTGTCTTTCATGGTAGGCAGTTGGATATGGGGCTTTCTCTTTCAAGGGCATGATCTGAAGAATTTGTAGGAATCTTGAGGCATTTCAGATGGCAGGTAATGGAGCTCCTAACATGTTACAAACCCATTCAAAATCATCATATAGATCTTTGTGACAATCACAGGCCCCTGGACCATTATCAGAACTGTAGCCGAAGTTTGAGGGGATCATTAATTATTGAGAGACGGCATGTCTGCAGTAGCAGGCTGCTGCCTTGTCACACTGCATGTGTTTTCAGGAAGCAGAGTTATATTTTGGATATTGAAGGGTATACCTGATATATTTTTCTATAAATTTTTTTAAAAAAATTCACTCTGGGGGCTGGAGAGATGGCTCAGAGGTTAAGAGCTGCTCTTCCAGAGGTCCTGAGTTCAATTCCCAGCAACCACATGGTGGCTCACACCATCTATACTGAGATCTGGCGCCCTCCTCTGGTGTGCGGGCATACATCGAGGCAGAATGTTGTATACATAATAAATAAATCTTAAAAAAAATTTCACCGTGTGTGTGTGTGTGTGTGTGTGTGTGTGTGTGTGTGACCGTTCGTTCAACTTTGAGTTTTCTCTTTCTACAATATGGGTTCTGGGTATGGAATTCTGGTCATTAGGCTTTACAGTAGGCCCTTTTAAAAAAAATCTTAAATGGTTAAAAGTTAGTCAATTTAGAATTTATTTGCTGGTCTTAATTACTAGTCTTATTTAATATCTACTTTGCTGTTTTTTTGTTTGTAGTGATATTTTGTTTATGTATTAACAAGTAAAGATTGCCTGCAGATCAGAGAAGCAGAGAGGCCAGCCACTAGAGAGTTCTTTTACCTCTACCAATGCTTAGATCGAAGGAGCGATCCTGTCCTCAGACTGCATCTGTCTCCACCAAACCTCAAACTGCACTGAGCACCTGTCTCCACCTCCCTAGTGCTGGGATTAAAGGCATGGAATCCCAAGTGCTGGGGATCACCTTTCTGTGAGCTCTATTTCTCTTCACAGATTCAATCTGTGTGGCCCAGGGTGGCCTTGAATTAACAGAGATCCCTCAGCCCCTGTCTCCTAAATCCTGGGATTAAAGGTTAGTGCGACCACTCTCTGGCCTCTAGTGGCTTAGCAGCTCTGCACTCTGATCTTCAGGCAAGCTTTATTTGTTAAAATATAAACAAAATATCACTAATTTGTTTGTTTTGATTTTCAGGACAGGGTTTCTTTGTGTAGCCCTAGCTGTCCCATAACTCAGCTCTGTAGACCAGGGTGATCTGCTTGCCTCTCTGCCTTCCTATTTCTGGGATTAAAGACATGTACCACTATGCCCAATTTGTTTTTTGTTTTTGTATTTCCTCTGTTAGTACTAAAATTTTCTTTTTAAAGAACATAGAATTATATTTAAGTTGTATTGAAGAATCTTATCACAGATCTGCCTCCTTTTAAAAAGTTTTTATTAAAAATTTTTTAAAACTACAATATAAATTTAAGTGTTTTTTATGTGTGTATGGGTGTTTTGCCTGTGTGTATATCTGTGCACTGGTGCCTGGGGAAGCCAGAAGGTGTTGGATCTCCCAGAACTAGAGTAACAGACGATTGTGAACTGCCATATTGGTGCTGAGAATTGAATCCAGACCCTCTGCAAAAGCAGTCAGTGAGTGCTGTTATTTGCTGAGCCATCTCTGCAGCCTCTAGAGTTTAGGATATTTGAATGTTTCATCTCACTGAAATTTAGTTGGTGAGAAGTAAATAATCAACAATTCATAGTTTACTTGAATGTCTGAGAAATTGCAATTTATCATTACCTGAAAGACTCCTTTTATTTAATTCAAAGATTTGTACAAACCATATATTTTATACTATTTCATGAATTAGAATATTTAAAGCTTTTAACTGTTAACAGAGTTGTTATAAACTTAAAAACTATTATAATATTAGATCAGTATTTTATTTAGCCTATTTGGAAGAGCTAGTATACATATAAAGACTACATTTTTCTTTTAAGTTGTCTTGAAAATTGCTATTGGGATTTCTGTGTTAACATTTATGTAAAAGTTATGATGGGAGATGGAGAACTGGCTCAGTAAAGTGCCTGGCATGTAGGCCTGAAGATCTGACTTTGGATTCCTGGACACCCCACATAACAAACCAGGCATGGGTGAAAACAAGCCTATTACTGAAATTCATTGTCCAGACAGCTTGACTGAATTGATAAACTTTAAGACTTCAAGTTCAGCTCTTGCCTTGTCTCAGCATATAAAGCTGGAGTGGCAAGATAACTCATATCTGCCTCTGGCCTACACATATATACTAGCAAATACAGACAGCTCCCACATAACACAGCACATAGACAGAAAAGGCTGTGGTGGTACTGTGTTTAAGTCTATAATGGGTGATCCCTGTTGACTGATTAAGCATGTTCTCAGCTTACAAAAGAGCTGCTGGGTGTCAGAGAACAACATGTCTCTGAACATGTACTGAACAGGAGCTTCTTTGAAAGAAGTGATTAAATAATATTACTGAGCCTGGTGTTGTGACATTTGCCTGCAAACCCAGTACTTTGAAAGTGGAGTCAGGAAGATGAGTTCAGGATCCTTTTTGCCTACATAGTTAATTTGAAACCATCCTGGGTTTTATGAAACCCTACGTAGTTAATTTGCCCTGACCCCCAAAGATGCACAATTAAATTTTTTAAAGAAAAATCTTTTAAATTGCATCAAAGAACTGATATTTGGTATTTTTCTTGATATAGTGGATGTTGTATTGGAACATCTAACTTTAATAACGTTTTAAAAAAGTCCATGGGCTTTTGTTACCATTAAACCATTTTTTTTTCCTGTTAAGCTTGGATTGTTCAGTTAAGCATTGGTGGGTAAATAGTTCTATTAATGCAGCCGTTTGCAAGAGGCAAATCCCCACTCCCTATCCTTCCCATCTTGTTTTCCTCCTGCTCCTGCTCTTTTTGTCCTTCCATTTTTCTCTCTACCTACCAGCCCCACCTATCCTTTCTCTTGCCTTGCTGTTGGTCTTTCAGCCCTTTATTAGACGAGTCAGGTGTTTTAGACAGAGTAACACAGCCTCACAGAGCCAAACAAATGCAACATAAACAGATGTAACACCTTAAAATAAAATGTGATAGTAAAGCCTTAGGTCTACGTAATAGTTGGTTTTTCTCCCCCAGTTTGGAGTTTTTCGTTTTGTGGGTTTATTAGTGAACTCAGTTATTTTCTCCCTTACCCCTATATTCTGGATTTGTTACTTTCTTAAAGTTTGGGTTTGGAGCTGTTTTTTTTTTTTTTTTGGCACGATACTTTATAAGGAGTGGCACTATTTCATACTATATTAATTCTACTATGAGGCATTTGTCTTGTTCTGATTTTGGGGTGGTGAGGTTTTAATTTATTTTTAAACATTTGTTTTGGTGTGCATGCATACCTGCCATAGAGAGCATGTAGAGGTTGAGGGACAACTTGTAGAAGTTGGTGCCCTCCTTCCACCATATCAGTCTTGGAGTCTTGAACTCAGGTCATAAGGCTTGGTAGTAGATTCCTTTTCTGAGCCATTATGCCAGCCCAATGCTGAGATGTTAAATTAGAAAAGATCATAAACTTAGAAATACTGGTTGCTATTTTTTTTCTTAGTGGAGTAACATCTTTTTCACTTGTGCCTTTGGCATGATTTCAATCACTTTTGTGCCATCTTAGTAATTGTGTAAAGCGGGTCATCTTCATCGCCTTCTAAATTATCTGACTTCAGGTTATTATCAAATTAGAAGCTATCATTAGTTAAAATATGTTGATCTCTGTAGTATTTTTTTCAAAATAAATCAGTTTCACAAACATTTTGTTTCTCAAAGTTATTGAAAGACTGAGTGCCTTGTATGAAAACTGTAATTCTTGATTAAAAGAGGTAAAATTCTTGATTTTTTTTTTCTTTAAAGATTTATTTATTATGTATACAACATTCCTTCCATGTATGCTTGCATACCAGAAGAGGGCACTAGATCTCATTATAGATGGCTGTGAGCCACCATGTGGTTGCTGGGAATTGAACTCAAGACCTCTAGAAGAGTAGTCAGTGCTCTTAACCTCTGAGCCATCTCTCCAGCCCCTTGATTTTTTTTTAAGGGAGTTTTAATGGGAGGCCTTATTTGCATTTATGGACATGTATATTTTGCCTTCTTGAGGATTTAGTCTCTGAGATTTAACAAAGAAGTAAAATATTTTTATGTAGAAACATTTGATACGTTTTTATCTAGTGATTCTACTGGGCTGGAATAAAAATGTTTAATTAGATGATTGGTACTAATATCATCTTTGAAGGAGATTTGTGATTTCTGGGTCAGTAAAATGTAAGTATTGTCCCAGGTCTTCACATCTGCTCTTGTTAATCCAGCATTCTTTAACTCTCATAAGTGGATGCAGCATGTTGCTGTATTTCCATATGTTTAGATGCACTAAAACTTAGGCAGTGTTACACTTGTTCAGTCCTGTTGCACAGTGTACAGGTTCAGAGTTAGTAGTCATTTAGACTAGGAGACTGTCTTAGGTTTGCAGCTGAATGCAGCACACATTTCAGTAGGTTGGGCCCTGGTGGGATCTCTCACAAAGTGGTACAGAGTTATCACAGTCTTACTCCATTTTTATGGTTTGTCTCCCCCCACCCCCACCCCCAAGACAGGTTTCTGGCTTCGGAGCCTGTCCTGGAACTAGCTCTTGTAGATAAGGCTGGCTTCGAACTCACAGAGATCCGCCTGCCTCTGCCTCAAGTGCTGGGATTAAAGGCCTGCGCCACCACCGCCCGGCTTTTATGTTTTATTTTTAAAGAAACTTACAAAAACATGTATTTGTTTGGATAGGAACCGACATTACATACTTGTTGAAGTCAGACAATTTGGGAGTCATTTATTCTTCCACCATTTGGGTTCTGGGGAGCCTTGGCAGCAAAGCATCTTTGCCCACTGAGCCATTTTCTTGGCTCCTGTTTTTGGTGGTGAATTACCATAGTCAAGAATGATGACCTTGAAAAAAAATAATAAAAAAAAAATGATGACTTTGGATTCCTTAAGTGCTGGGATAAGAAGCCTGTACCCTACTGACTAGTTTGGCCTCACATAGGAAGCTCTGCCTTTTTTCCGGTTTTGTTTTTTTAGACAAGGTCACTGGGGGCTGGAGAGGCAGCTCAGCAGTTAAGGTCACTTGGACTGCTTTTACGTATAGGTCTGGAGTTCAGTTCCCAGCAACTACATGGTGGTTCACAACCATTTGAGATGGGATCTTATTTCCTCTTCGGGTGTACATGAAGACAGGGCAGTCATATACATAAAATATTTGAAAAAAGAAAGGTTTCACTATGTATCCGTGTTAGTTAGCCTGGGCTTCACAAGTAGCCCTTGTCCCAGAAGTCCTGCTTTTAAGCCTCTCAGGTGTGGGATTACAGGTGTTGACCACCTTTTGTGACCTTTATTTTTCTTCCTCCTTCCCCGCCCCCATCTTTTAGATTGGAAATCTTTTTATCTACTTTCAAGTTTTACTGACCCTTCTATTATCTAGTTTGATATTAAGTGACATTGAAAGAGGTATTTCTCCATTTTAGTGTTCCCATTTGGTTGTTAGATCTAATTTCTCTCAAGTGATGAAATTTTGTATTAGTTTACTATCTTTTGTTTCTTTTTCAGTCTGTTCTTTGGTTAAAAAATACTCTGACAAAAGCAACTTCAAGGAGCAAGGGTTTTGGTTTTATGTGAGTGTGTGTTTGTTTTTTGTTTGTTCTCTAAGACAGGGTTTCTCTGTGTAACCCTGGTTATCCTGGAACTCACTGTGTAGACCAGGCTGACCGTGACCTCAGAGAGATCAGTCTGCCTCTGCCTCCCAAGTGCTGGCATCAAAGGCATTTGACACCATGCTTGGCTTGAGAAAGGGTTTATATTTAACTCTGTGTAAAGTACAGTCCATCGTAGTAGGGGAGTCAAAGCATCAGCATAAAGTTCACATGATATCCACAATCAGGACACAGGGATAAAGAGATTCTAGTACTTAGCTCCTTTCCTCCATTTTCTGTTGCTCGGGATCAAAGTCAGTCCCACTGCAATTATGCAATCATGATAATCCCCCACAGGCATTCTCAGAGGTCCATTTTAGAGTCTGTCAAGTTGACACTAATCATCAGATTCACATGCTAGAAGCATGTTTTTTTCATCTTGTACAGTTGATAGTTACTTTAAATTATCTCCTCGTCTGTCATGAGTTAGCTTGATGTTGGTTGATTGTTATGAACACGTTATGTCAGAAACATAGACAGTGTCAGGCATTATTTAACAGTAAATTTACAGAGAATAAGGCTTTTAATGGCAGCAGTTTGCCAGGTATTCCTGCTTTCCTTGATAGTTGTGGCTAAGGTGAACATATTCTTTTTTATTACAATCTTATTTATTAGCATTAACTCTCAGGTGACATAGTTTATCTATACATCTATATGTATATATGTAGATTACAAAATAGCTGCAAAGGTCAAAGAGGCAAAGAGTTTCAAAGAAAGGGCCTGAGTGGCTAAAGCTGGGAACCTGATAGGAAAGCCTGGGTCTGTTGTTAAGTTAAATAACCTCAGTTGGTGAAATTGCTGGCTGCTAGTTGTTTGCAATCAGGCTGCAAGGTCAGAGCAGAGTTGCAGGAGTAAGATAAACAAAGCTAAGGGCAGGATTGAATCTAGATAAATGAACTGTGAGGTGGGTGGCAGGTCCAGACTTGTGAACAGACAGCAGACCTTGTCAACAGAAGGGGCCGAACCATGAAACCCGTAGGAAAGTGGAGAATTCTGCCTATTTTTCTCTCTCCCGGGCAAGTAGAGAGTTTTCTGCCTGCCTGTCTGTCTCTCTTTGTCTCTCTCTAACACACACACACACACATCATCATCATCATCATCGGGAGATTGCTATCACTGTGCTAAGTGTTTGTCTCTTTATTGCGTTCAAGTGAAACAGATTCTTGCCCTGGTCTGATGTATCTGATAAATATTTGGCTTTTGTTTTTCTTGATGTGGTCTTAATAAGCCCATGTGCCGTAAAAGTTGGATTTACCCAGATAAATGTATAGGGTGGCACTCTCTGCTGGACTAAGTCATTTATTAGTTTGCCGTGTGCGTGGTGCTGGACAAATAATGCCTTTCATGTGTCTACCTAGGCACACAATACCTCAAAATGGAGTCAAAAGCTACTTGTGGTGTAGCTAGGCTTTGTCTCAGCACTTGGGAGACAGGCAGATCTTGAGTTTCAGGCCAGCCAGGGCTGTACAGTCAAACCCTATCTTGACAAACCAAAAGCTATTTGTGATTTAGAGTCTCTTAAGGCAAGGTACAGTGTGAAAACTGATTTTTTAAAAAACAATACAGAGCAACATAGGTCAGGGCACGGCCTGATTTCAGTATCGTTCTTGTTAATTTTTCTATTTACATTGTTTTCTAGTTTCTTCATAGGTCTTTAGTATGAATTTCAGACTTTATGCTTGATAGGTGGAGGATTAGATTCTGTTGTAGAGAATGTTGTATTTTATTTTTTTGTAACTCAAAATCTAAATTCCTATGATTTTTGTGGTCAGCAGCAGAAATTTGCTTAATTCTTATATCCTTAATTGGCTTTCTTGGCATGGTTCTAGACCTGTAGTCCCAGGGTCATCCACATCTATGTGTATTTTAATTTAAATGTAGAATTTGTATTCGTTCTTTCTGGGATTCCTCCCCTTGTTATACAGTAGCTCTGGTTGCTCCAAACTGTCGTGGTTTAGTTTAGGGCTTATGAGAGTGGGTTGCTATAGGAGTTTCAAAGCCCACCTTGTTTGTCCCTTGGACAAAACCAGCAAACAAAAGAAACCATTGAAAGAAAAAACAAAATTCTATTCTGCAGGATCTTTCTTTGGAGTGTAGGCTCTCGGTTTCTTTTTTTCTTTCTTTTCTTTTTTTTACTATTACCTTGCAAATAGTTTTTGGGTGTTTTTTTTTTTTTGTTTTTAGTTTAGAGTTCATAGTAGAAAGGTTTGGGTCCAATTGAACTTCTTTATTACTAAGAAATATAAGATCCACTAAAATGACAAGTATGACTATATTTGAGTTTCTTTTTCTTTATAAATTTTTTCAGTAAGTCTAGTAAAAGCTTATTGAATTAATGAGGTGAATGAAATACTCACTTAGTAAGAACTGTTAATCCCATGTTTCTACCAAGTCAAAAAACTTGTTTGCTCTCTAGATACATTGATTATTTTTCAATTATTTTTGTAATTTGTCTATTTTATGTTTGTGCAAGCATTGCATGTAGGGGACTATCAGGAAGTCAGAAGAGCTAGAGTTGTGAGCTGCCTGATGCAGGTGCTGGGAACTGAACTCTGGTCCTCTGACTTAAACTTCTGGGCCATCTTTTGGCCTCTGAAACTTTTTTTTAAAGTAACTTATTTTTATTTTATATACGTAGGTGTTCTGCCTACAGGTAAGTCTGTATGAGGACATTCATCCCCTGGAACAGGAGTTACAGACAACTGTAAGCTACCATGCAGGATCTGGGAATTGAACCTGGGCCCTCTTGAAGAGCAGCCAGTTCTCTTAACTGTTGAGCCATCTCTCTAAACACCCCACCCCAAACTCTTTTACTAGCTGACTTGAATGTTTACCTACCAACCACTCCTGTCTGACTTAGTGTTCACAGCAAATCTACGTAGCAACTCTTTATATCAGAACATAGAGAAGAAACGTCAGTTTCTTTGTTCAGAGTTCTAGAACTACCAGATGTCTGAACTATAATTTGTTTTATTAATTAACATTTGCCTTTTGGTCCTGGAAACCTAACTGGGACAATGTGGGAATGAAAAAACTACACATACAGCCCACCTGGGATCATGTGGGTTCTGTTCATTCTAATGGAGGCTATCTGCTAGATCCCTGAAAATTCAGCCTGTGTATTAATTCACAGCATGAGGAAGAATTAAAGTTAGCTAGCCTCATAGGAGGTCTCTGTAGGGAAGCAGTCATCTGAGAGGAGAAAGCTGTGGCTAGTTTGTATACACACTGGTTAATGTTCATAAACACTACAACTTAGACTAGAAGAAGCTTAGCTGTTGTCATGGTCTGAGGAGTCCTTGATTGACATTGCTGTGCCCATGCCAGCAATACACACTGACTCAGGACTTCATCAGCTCCCTACAACTATTTAGTGGAGATCAGAGGACATCCGAGGGCATCCTTTCCCTTCTACCTGTGGGTCCAGTGGTTTAAACTCAAGTTGTTAGGCTTGGTGGCAGGCATCTTCACTAGCTAACATATTTCTTTGTAAGCCACATAAAAGAGTTTGAGCTTTATCTTTAGGGATGAGACTACAGGAGTCACATGATCAGAGTAGTTTCAGAAAGATAATTTGGAGATTAGATTGCAGAATGAAAGGGTGAGAAGACGATTGCAGTGTTTGGATCTTTAAAAGATGATATTCTCAACTAAAGGGCTGGAAAACAGATTAAATTGGGTAAGCTTGGTTTAACAGGACTTGGTAAATGATGAAAATGATTGTAAGAAAGGAAGTAAAGGACACTTTTTGTGGTACATCAAGAAAATAAAAATCTACCAGTTTAGAAATGACTGCCTCCCAGCACTCGGGAGGCAGAGGCAGGCGGATCTCTGTGAGTTCGAGGCCAGCCTGGTCTACAGAGCGAGTTCCAGGACAGGCTCCAAAGTTACAGAGAAACTTGTCTTGAAAAAACAAAAACCAAAAAGAAAAAAGAAGAAAAAAAATGAAAAGAAATGTCACTGCTGTGGAGAATAAGCTGTTTAGTTTGTAAATACAAATTTGAGAGCTATCATCTGGATAGCTCCCAAAGCATGGAGAATAGAGATTGTCTTACACAAGGAATGCTAAGATTTAAGAGATGAGGGGTAAAACAGGAATCCATGGAGTAGTAACTAGAAATCTAGGAAAGCAAAATTAACTATAGGCACAGAGTAGGACAGAGAGTATTGCAGGAAGGAGTATAGTTAGTTCTTTCAGTTTGTCAAACTGTGAAGGGTGTGTGTGTGTGTGCACGGGGTGGGGGGGGATAATAGGATTTTTTCTAGTTGAATTTCAAAGCTATAAGTTTGGAGAACCTTCAAGCTTGCATGTTTTTTATTTTTTTATTTTGTTTTCTTTAGTTTCTTAGTTGGAGGAGGCAGGGGACCAATAACAACACATTGTCACATAAGAGGGAGTGGTCAGCTCTTGAGAATGGAAGGGCTGAGAAATGCTTTCTTGAGGAAACCACAACAAAACTGTAGTTAATTCACTGTAGATTAAATGTTTTCACTTAAAAAGTAAAGTACCATTTAATTATTTTTTTTAAAGATTTATTTATTAAGTATAGAGTGCCTACATGCCAGAAGAGGGCAGCAGGTCTCATTACAGATGGTTGTGAGCCACCATGTGGTTGCTGGGAATTGAACTCAGGACCCCTGGAAGAGCAGTCAGTGCTCTTAACCTCTGAGCCATTTCTCCAGCCTCCAGCACCATTTAATTATTTGCTAAATATTTACAGGGAAAAATTACATAAATTAGGTTCACAAATGATGCTAATTTTTCAGAAATTCTAACAATCTTAACTAGCATAAAATTATTTTGTAGTAGTAATTATAACACTAAAAAGAAATGCTTTAATGATTGGACTCATTTTTCTTGTTTTTTTTTTTTTTTTAAAACTTGTCCATTTCAATGTAGCTTGCTCTCAAGTAATTTATTTGGGAAAACCTGTCTTCATAGAAACATCTATTCTTCTGTATTTTGGAATGTGGTAGTATTAGTTAATACCCATACCATATAGCTAATACTTTATTAAATTCCTGCTAACTTTCAATTTTTGTTACTTACCAGGTTTGATCTGTGGATGAAATGAATCATGATTTTCAAGCTCTTGCATTAGAATCTCGGGGAATGGGAGAGGTAAGAACTTATCAATACTAAAAATTTGTGATTCACATTAATTTTTCATTGAAGTTTATTTTTCTAAACCATAAATCTTGGAAATAATAGTTGCAGCTTTCAGATATAGGGTTTTTAAAAAGCCCTTGAAATTATGTATTTGTGCAGTTGTGATTTTTTGGGGGGTTGCTCATTTTGTAACTTAAATTCAGTAAGTCATTATTAGTGTGCTTATTTGTGTCTAGGTGATTTTGATTGACTTGGTTAAATAATGTCTTAATATTTGGTAATGAGTCATGTAATTAGAATTAGCTCTGCTCAAAAGAATACATCCTATTCTGCCATTTTATATATGTATGCTGTTTGCTTTAGCTATGCTTGATTGTTACTATTCTTTCCCAAAAATCTTTCTTGTTCACCAAAGATATTTAATAAACTTCTAATCCTCTGTAAGACTTGCCTAGTATCCCATTGCTATCTGCATTAGAATTTAACTTCCTCATCTGACTTCTCATTTAGTTCCCTATAAATACTTTCATTATGTTACCGATTACAGTTTTGTATTTATTTCCTATAAATTGCTAGCTTTGAATGCTTAGCATGATAGGTACTCTACAATTTTGGAAGGATGTTATCTTTTCTATTAATCTATAGTTTTCTTTGGGTACCCAGTTAACCATACCATTACATATTTTAAGGCATCTAAAATACTTAGTTTTCCATATTCCTAATGAACTTTAGGAAACTTTTGATAAAAACTCTCGTGGACATAGCCTTGTTGTATTCTATATTACACACTCAAGTGTGGACTTTGATAGTAGAAAATAACAGTAAACAGACCTAAGATGTGTAATTAATTGCTTGCTCCTGGAGATTATTTTACTTTAGTAGATTAGAGACCTTCATGAGACTCACTCCATCCAATGCTGTGCTCTTCAGATGCAGAAAGAGAGTCCAGTCACTCCTTTGGGCCACAAGAGGGCACCCTGCAGCTAGCTAACCCTCCCTTTCTTCAGAACAGCGTTTTCCAAAGAGTTTGTCATTTTCAGAGGACTGATTTAAGGGTGAGTTAAGGTGCTTAAGCTAAGTATTGCCAAAATAAACTTGTTAGTTCAGTACATACAGTACATAAGGTCAAATCTAATCTGGGCCCTAAGAAAAATTTGAGAGAGGGAATACTTTTTTGCTCCTAAAAGAAAGCCTATATCTTGTAGCAAAATGGCTCTTCAGGCGTTATTTACACTTGAGCAGACTAAACAGAGACAGTTGGAAGGGTTTTTGTTTTTTACCTGCCACTTATTTTCTTTGGTTTTTATAAAGTAGAATAGTATATCTTAACAGCAGTTCTGGGAATGCTGTAGAATATGCCTGCAATTCCAGCATTTTGTGGCCCAAGGCAATAGTCTTGAGCTCGAGGTCAGTTTAGATTATGTAGGAAAGCCCTATCTTAAAATACTAAAATAATAAAGCATCCTTGAATTGTTTCTGTTTCCAGTCTTTGACAGACTTGGTTTTTGTAAGAGTGAGTGAGAATCCTACATTAATTCTAGGTATGATTCTTCTATGTGTATTATAGATTTATATACAAATTGACTTTTTCTATTTGAAAATAAAATTTGAGAAAGCTAAATATACCTTTGTGGTTAAAAATTATGGTCAGAAGCAGTGGTTGAATTAGTTGTCTATGGGTAGACAAAGGTTTTAAGTTGAGGAGTTGGGCAGAATAGTTAAATAAGCTAAAATCCACTCTTTATTAGTAGACACCCAGAGTGCTGTAGGGCCTTAATTTCCTGCTGTCTGGAGGACTGCAGGCCCGTTTCATCAGTGACCTTCATCCAGTAAAAGATACTTTTAAATAAGCAGGTTTTGCTTTTTTATTTTTTTTTTTAATTTAAAACCATTTTCCAGTAATATTGTTACTTCTAAGAGATAGCTAAGAAGCCTATCAAATCTCTGTCTCTGGGTTCTCTCCCACAAGCCTTTCTATCTTTCCTCATCTCACAGGCAGCAGGGAACCTTCTGGGATTTCCTTCTTTGCCTGTCTCTCTCTCACCAGTCTTCTCCTCCTTTACTGACAGGTGAGGTGCTTTTTTGTTTCATTCCAGAATTCACTCATTGGAATAAATTAAAGCAGCCTGTACTCTCTGGCTCTTGAATTTTCTAAAATTGCTTATCGGAGTTGTTTTTGTAATGTAAAAAAAAAAATCCCCTTTTTAATAGATTGTCCCGTTCTTTCCTTTTAAGGGTAAGGTTTTGCTTATTGGGTCTTAACTGTTATAAATCTCTAATATGGAGAATCGTGTTTACTTCTAGGACTCATTTTAAATGTACCATTTTTGTATTTCTTGGTGGGTTTATTAAACTATCATCCATAGGTCAGTCTCTAAGTTGTTCACCCAAAGACAGAAACGAGTCTGTATTATATATTCATAAAGTCACTCTTCTTTTCCCCCGGTAGCGTGTTTTTGTCAAAGACCTACTGATTTTCATTATAGCATGTGGCTTACGACAAACAAATATGATCCATAGGAAGGGTTATTTTTTATTGGTTTATATAGAGATGCAGTATTTTAATCAAGTATACTGCAAAGCTCATGCCTATTAACTGTCATATAGGTGACTCTTGTTGAATCTTGAAATAACAGAATAAAAGGACCTTGCCCGAAATTTTTTGGGGAAACCAAAATTTAACTTAAGATCACCGAGCTAATGAGTTTTATTGGATGAGGCAGTTTCATAGCTTAGTGTGACAACTTCTCCTATTTTGACAGAGTATTTTAGGAAAATATTAAAGAAAATTGGTGTTTTAAAATCTCAAGTAGAGCCTGGCATGGCAATTAACACCTTTAATTCCAGCTCAAGGGAGGCAGAGGCAGGTGGGCCTTTGTCAATCAAGGCCTGCCTGCTCTACATAGTGACTTCCAGGCTAGATAAAACTATAAAATAAGGTCCTGTCTTAAAAACAAAATCTTATATAGAATGGTAGAGTAGCTCTGTTCTTACAGAAATCTTACTAAGCTATGCAATTAATGCTGAGTTCTTTGAAAAGAAAAATAAGACACTTAAATGCTCTTACTGATCTGAGTTGTTAGGGATAAGTGGAATCAAACAGCTTTATTATATAGACATGTTGGTACATGTCTTAAATTCCAGCATTCAGGAGGCAGAGGCTAGAGGATCTCTAAGTTCAAAGCCATTGTGGGCTACATGATACCAGGACAGCCAGGCTTACACAGAGAGAAGTGTCTGAAAAAACAAAACCTACAAAGAAAACCAGCTATTTCAGATAGTGTTTAGAGGGTTGCAGTATATTTATAAAATCACTGTTTTAACCATTCTTAGAGTTAAGACTATTAGTAATCTTAAATTTTTTATTTATCGAGTGATAATCTTAATACAGGAAATTCTTAGGAATAGTTATGAATTACACTAAGATTGAAAAAGAAACTTCTGTAATAATAAATGCAAAGAGAAAAGCCTTACAATGAAACAACTAAGGATTTAAATCCCAGTAGTAGTCTTTATCAGCTGTATGTAAACCTTCTAGTATTTAACCTTCTGGCTGTGTTTCCTTATGGAGAAAGACTTTATTAGACAACTATTCTTAAGTAATAAATAGGGTTTCATTTCTCTGAAATGCTTAAACAACACAAAAAATAAAATTAAATAGCTAGAGATAAAATCTTGATAATGAGATGCAATTCTTTGAAATAACCAGGTAATTAAATGATTTATACTTTGGCTATGAAAGGTTCCTAGTATGGCTACTATGTGCTAGATGATGCATTAAACAGTTTCTTGGTGGTCTTTCATTGTAGACTCAATAGCAGATTTATTATATTTTCTTTAGAAATAAATTGAAAAGCTAAAAACTGTTACTATTTTTTATTTACAGAAAGAATTAAAAGGCTATAAGAACACTATTATAGAAATTCAGAAAATTATATCATAGTTTCTTTATTGTTGCTGTTCTCCACAACTTTATGTGTGTGTGTGTGTGTGTGTGTGTGTGTGTAGAGAGAGAGAGAATTAAATAATTAAATCATGTTTCTTTATTGTTGCTGTTCTCCACAACTTCGTGTGTATGTGTGTGTGAGAGAGAGAACTTATAGTAGAGTGATCTTATACATCATCTTTTTTCCTTATGGTCTGTTGTCACAACATTCCTTTTCTTTTTTTTTTTTTTTTTTTTTTTTTAGTTTTTCGAGACAGGGTTTCTCTGTGGCTTTGGAGCCTGTCCTGGAACTAGCTCTGTAGACCAGGCTGGTCTCGAACTCACAGAGATCCGCCTGCCTCTGCCTCCCGAGTGCTGGGATTAAAGGCGTGCGCCACCACTGCTCAGCCATAAATTCTTTCTGGAGGAAAAAATTTTGTGTCAGTCATATCAGAGTTTTGAAGTTGAAGACAAGAAACATTGGATTTCCCAACCATGGTCCTGGAATCAGCTCTTTTAGACTAGGCTGGCTTCGAATTCACAGAGATCTGCCTCCCAAGTACTGGGATTAAAGGTGTGCGCCACCACCGCCTGGCTAATCAAAGAATTCTTGAAGACACATCTCTGTCTCAATTTATTTAACCTCCAGTTTCTCAATTTTTTTTAATTCTTTGTTTCTTGAGTAGTTGCCTTCACCTATGTTCAATCTATTTTAAACTAGGGTCACAAGCTAGGAATAGTGCTTAAATGCGTGTTTAAATTGTCACAGAAGATATTTTCTAAGGAGCTAGGCAGATGGCTGAATAGATAAGCATGAGTAGGTAGCCATGACCGCCTATAACTCCAGCCATGGGCAGAAATCAATAGCTCACTGGCCAGCCAATCTAGCCCCCCCCCCTTAAAAAAAAGGTAAGGTTTTACTGTGCTGAGAGACCTTGTCTTAGGGCAAAAAGGCAGAGAGCCATAGACAATGGCACATCTTGACTCTGGCCTCTAAACACACTGATGTGCGTGCACTATATGCAGCACATACACACTCAACTAAAAGTACTTTTTAAAAAATTAATAAAGCATTTCTAGAGTGTACTGGAGGTTTTTAGTAGAAGTGTTGATTTTAGCTAAATTATTTCCTGTGTATCCAATAACTTAAATATGTTTGCGAAGTATACAGTTTTTCTTAGTGTTTGGCAAAATTGGCATATTGAATGTTTGACATGGGTTTTCTCCCCTACTTAAGCGATATGCATTTTATTTTTTGTGGTGCTGAGAATGAAGCAGAAGACCTTGTGTATGCTAGGCCGGTGCTTTACCACTATGCTAATCCCTAGTTTTGCATTTTGCTGTTTAAGGCATTGGTATGTAAAGACACTCTGGGAATATAATCTCAAAAAATGGAATAGTTTTCTCAGTGGAATACTGTTGGAGGAGAGAGCCACTTGTTAGTTCCTGGCTGCCCGGCTAGCTAAGACTTGAATAGTCATACAGAAACTGTATTAAGGGGCTGGCGAGATGGCTCAGCGGTAAAGAGCATTGCCTGCTCTTCCAAAGGTCCTGAGTTCAATTCCCAGCAACCACATGGTGGCTCACAACCATCTGTAATGAGATCTGGTGCCCTCTTCTAGCCTGCAGGCATATATGCAGACAGAATATTGTATACTTAATAAATAAATATTTTAAAAAAAAAGAAAGAAACTGTATTAATTAAATCACTGCTTGGCCCATTAGCTCTAGCTTATTATTGAATAACACTTGCATATTAATTTAACCCATTTCTATTAATCTGTATATAAACACAAGGTTATGGCCTACCAGCAAAGTTTCCGCATGTCTCACTCTGACAGCAGCTCCATGGGGGCTCCTCGACTCTGCCCTTCTTTCTCCCAGCATACAGCCTCACCTAGTTCTGTTCTTCTCTGCCATAGGTTCAAAGCAGTTCTTTATTCATTAACCAGTAAAAGCAACACAGACAGAAGGACCTCCCACACCAGAATACTGTTATTTTTATTTCTCTCAGAAGATGAATGCTTTAGCTACTTATATGCCTATGATTAGTGCTCCTGTTAGTTAAAACTTTATATTATTTAAATATAAAATATTTTATACTTACTGGAGTCTTTGTCAGAGGAGATTATTCTTTAAAATGTCTGTACTTTAACTGAGACATGACATTTAGAAAGATCCTAACCTGTAAAAACTGGACTTTTTTTTTTAAAGTTGGTTTCTTAAAAATTATAGATTTTTATTTTATAAAAGATCTGTAGGCCAGGTGGTGGTGGTGCATGCCTTTAATCTCAGCACTGGGAGGCAGAGGCAGGTGGATCTGAGTTCAAGGCCAGAGCCAACCTAGTCTACAAAGCGAGTTTCAGGACAGCCAGGACTGTTAAACAGAGAAACACCGACTTAAAAAAAAAAAAAGAAAGAAAGAAAGAAAAGAAAAAAAATCTGTAAAAATTAGGAACATGTTCCTTTCCGTTCACCACTGCTTCTCAGTTTGGTTAGTAACACTATCATTTATTATTTCTTAACAACTCCTTTTGATCTTCCAAATGTCTTCCTAGATCCATTTATTTCTCAGCTCTTTTCTGCCAGTACACTCTTTCAGTTCTTACTGTCTTGGCTCTGTTGTGATTTTGCTGAACTGGTTTTACAACACATACTGTTGCTCTTGCTAACCTATCTTGATTTCCTGTTGCTTTAGTAAAACTGAGTTTCCTTAACATGCTTTTAAGGTTACTCATGATCAACCTGGTTAGCTTTACCAGTGTCAAATTTGGGTCTTCTTACATCTTTATATGTATAACACTGCATTATCTTAAGTTTTAAATTTTGTTCATGGTTTCATGTTTCATTTATGCTTATTGTAGTTCTCACCTTGCAACTTACTCCTTCTCCTGAAAATACACTAATATATATATTTATATATATTACTGCATTATCTCTGAGACCCTAAATCAGGTATTACTGAGTCATGTTTTCTTTCCTTCTGTTTGTAAGTTCTCTGAAGATAAGGTCACCGTGCCTTTAAAGAGGCAAACACAGGTAACTAGTGTGATCAATGTAGTACTAGAATATTATACAGGTCTGATGATGAGCTCTCAATGACTTGGCCTTTGATAGGATGAAATAGTGTCTTATGAATGCTTACTTAAAATGCCAAATGTATATCTAAGAAAACCTGTTCAAACAAATGTGATTCTGCTTCCAATTGTCAGGAATAGAGAGAGTTACTGAATGGTCCTGCTGACTTTCATTTTCACATGTTATCATATAGCATAGAGCATAAGGCCTTGAGGTTATTACCTCAAAAATACCGTTAGTATTTTTCTTTGTGTGTACTGTGTTAATTCACAGCTTCTGATTTGGGCTTGAGATACTGCTCCTATTTAAGAGCTCGTAAGAGTTGTGATGTTTACTTCTGGTGAATAAGAACTAAAAAAGAAAAAGAAAACTTTATATTCTGGATATTTAATGAGATAGTTCAAATGCAGCTTATTGAAGTGAAAGAAAATTTAGTAACTTCTGGGCATTTTTGTTATCATTAACAGGAAATTTAGTAAGACTTTTAAAGAGAATTAATATAGAAAGAAAATCATGAGGGGGCTGGAGAGATGATGGTTCGGTGGTTAAACGCACTTGTTGCTCTTTCAGAGGACCTGGGTTCAGTTCTTAGTATTCACATTGTGGCTCACAGCCATCAATAACTCCAGTCTAAGGAGATCTGGTACCCTTCTGACCTCCTTGGGCACTAAGCACTCATGTGGTATGCATGCATATATGCAGGCAAAACTTTTACACAAATGGAATAAATCTAATGAAAATTTTAAAAGAAAGACAATCAGGATATAATAAAAATGTTAGCAGTATAGTTGAAGGCCTAGAATTATTAGAGCCAGTGCATAAGTGAGGAGTTACTTTGATGTTCAGTGAGAGAGCTTGGAAAAAAGATTGCTTGAAGATTAATGTGTATATATGAGTGATATGTTTGCAGTTCCTTATATACTTACTCTTTGTAAATTGTATGATATTATAAAAGTTTTTTGTTGTTGTTTTTCTTTCAAATAGCTTTTGCCTACCAAAAAGTTTTGGGAACCTGATGATTCAACAAAAGATGGACAAAAAGGCATATTTCTTGCGGATGATGAATGGAGAGAGACTGCGTGGGGAACTTCTCGTAAGTTATTGGTGTTTGGATGAGAAAGTTGAATAAATTCAGTGTTTTTAAAACCCTGCCTATCCATAAACAATTTGGGGGGAAAAACTGTGATACCTTTGTTGAAGCTTATAGTTTAGATTTTTCTTTTTCTTATTTTGTGTTTTCTCAGTATAGCCATGGCTCTCGAAGACCAGGCTGGCCTTGTTTCAGTTTTGGTTTTTTCAAGAGATGGTTTCCTCTGTGTAACAGCCCTAACTAGCTCTGCAAATCAGGCATCTGTTTGCCTCTGCCTCCCAAGTGCTGGGATTAAAGATGTGTGCCACCACCACCTGGCCTTATTTGTAAAATTTGGACTTAATTATTAGTTTTTTGAGACAGGGTTTCTTTGTGTAACAGTTCTGGCCATCCTGAAACTCAATTCATAGACCAGGCTGGTCTCGAACTCACAGAGACCCCATGAATCAAATTTAAGGATTAGATAGGTAAATAAGTTTTATAGATGCTTTCTCTTTTTATTGCTGAGTGTAAAGTAGCTAAACAAAATAAACAAAGTAAGAAATCTAGTGATATTTTGTTTGTGTTTTAACAAATAAAACTTGCCGGAAGATTAGAGTGCAGAGCTAAGTCACTAGAGATCAGGCAGTGGTGGCATATACCTTTAATCCTAGTGCTTGGGCGACAAAGGCAGACAGATCCTGCTTTTCCGACCTTAACATTTTTTGTGAATAAATGAACAGGGTTTTTTTTTTTTCCCCTAAAAGATTTATTTGTTTTATTGGTATTTGAGTGTTTTTGCCTACAGGTGTATGTGTGTACCAGGATATCAGAAGAGGGCATCTGGCTTCTGGAACTAGAAATTTGAGTGGTTGTGAGCTGCCTATGGATTCATTAACTGAACCTGGGGACATAGCAAGAGCAAGTGCTCTTAACCACTGAGCCATTGTGCCAGGCCAACAGATTTTTTTATTTTTTGGATACAAGAGACCATTTCTCTGTGTATCAGCTGGCTGTCCTTGGACTCATTTTGTACACCTGGCTGACCTTGAACTCACAGAGATCTGCCTGCTTCTGCCTTCCAAGTGCTGGGATTGGTGTGTACCACTACTGCTTGGATAGATCTTTTTTTAATTAAAAATTTGTTAAATAAAGTGTTTTTATCATCCAGATCAATAATATAATTATTAATTAATATAAAGAGATTTAAAACTTTTGAAAAATCTTTTTGTTACCCTATATAAAGTAAATGCTACAAAGTTAAAACCCTGAAGGTAAGGGAGTTGTAGAAAATTCATAGATTGAAAATTTTGGGAGCAGCTAATTTTGGCTTATATTTCCTTACAATAATAGAAATTTTCTTTGTTGTTCAGCCAAATTATGCCACCTGGAGACTAGAAAGAGAAGATTCACACCCTTAAGAATGTTTTTCTAGGCCTGACAGTGGTGGCACACGCCTTTAATCCTAGCACTCAGGAGGCAGAGGCAGGTGGATTGCTGTGAGTTTGAAGCCAGCCTGGCCTCCAAGAGTTCCAGGACAGGCTCTAAAACTACAGCGAAACCCTGTATTGAAAAACAAACAAGAATGTTTTTCTTGTAGTCTAATTGAACTCTATTAGAATAAATTATCAATTTAAAATACAAAGTTTGTGTTGGGATTCACGTTCCCTATGAGAAGCACATCCTTTACTTAGGAGAACAGTTGCTTTTGATGATGTACTGTTACGTGGAACTGTGAGATAAGCTATTTCCTCTCCAAGTTACCTTTGATCATGATTTTTTATCACAGTAATAGTAATAATAATTACTAGATCAGGTTGTCTTGTTTGTTCTTGGACTCTCCATTATATGATAATGCCTATCATAATTCATAGTATGCTTGTATTTAAACTGTGAGGGTGATTGATTAAAGGAAGGGATATAAGGGGAAATCTCTTAATGAGTACAAATGGGAAAAAGGGGTTATTTGAATCCTGTCTCCAATTTATTGATTATATTTAAGTTATGCTAGCTCTCAGGTGTTAAAAATAGCCTTTTTTTTCAACAGAAGTGTTTATGTTGGAGGCATAATTTTCTAAAATGAAAGAAACTAGAAAGTCTTTATCTGATACTTTGGTTTTTCACCATGAACGTAAAATTCTGGGATTTGATTTTTCTAAGCCCAATTGGTATTAGTTGTTAATGACTGTGTTGTGGGTCTGTATAATTGAGCTTGAGAACTGTGATCTCTTTTTTTTCTCTTGTAGGTTTTATACTTAAAAACAACCTCAGCCTTCAGTCATTTTGTTTGACTCTAATTTGCATAAGCTTTTATCACTAAATAAAACTCATAACTTTGGGAGAAACAACCCCACAAAGTTGTCTTCTTCTGACGTCTTATCTGTTTTTTTTTTTTTTTTAAGAAACATGCTCTAAGGCCAGTGAGGTGTTTCAGCTGGTAAAGGCACTTTCTACAAGCTTGACAACCCAAGTTTGATCCCTTGTACCCATATCAAAGTGGAAGGAGGAAACTGTAAATAATTGTCCTCTGACTTATGCATGTGCATGCATATATGCACATATACACACAAATAATATAATGTATCATTTGAAAAAAGATGTCCCAGCTATGCAGAATGAAAAGCTGTTTGTGCATAACAAATATTACACTAAAAGGAAATACTGATTTATTTATTTTTAGGTTGGTATCTTAATTTGTATGATTGTATTTTACTTGGCTTAAAAGTAAAAGTCTATTGTGTTTTTCTTTCAAACAGATCATTCAATGTCCCAGCCTATTATGGTACAGAGAAGATCTGGACAGAGTTTTCATGGAAACAGTGAAGTAAATGCAATTCTTTCTCCGCGCTCAGAAAGTGGAGGCCTTGGTGTGAGCATGGTAGAATATGTCTTAAGTTCCTCTCCTGCTGATAAATTGGATTCTCGATTTAGGAAGGGAACTTTTGTAAGTATTTTGAGTAAAAGTTTAGTATTTTTTTTTTCCGTTTTTGGTTTTATCCATTTAATTTTACTTGCAGGTATTCATTGCAAATAGTATTTGGTAAAATTTAGTATTTTCAGTGATTTTGTTTGCTTTATGGTTTTTTGCTGTTATTTTTTCCTTTTGGTATAAGATCTTACTGTATAACTTTGGCTAAGCCTAGAACTCACTGTGTAGACCAGGCTGGCCTTGAACTCATGGCAGTTGTCATGCTTCCGCCTCTCATGTCCTGGCATTACAAATATGGACCACTGTGTCCAGCTTAATTAGTGTATTTTTCTGTTCATAGAACTGAAAGAAATTTAAAGGTATTTGCCATTTGTTTTCTTCACTTAGTTCACAAAATACATGAAATTGTAGAATAATTTTAAGTATATTTTAACTGTGTTAACAAACCAAATCATATTTTAAAACTTTACAAAATGAAAATTCTTAATCCTGATAGTATTTGATCTGAAACTAAATCAAATTATATATGAATTAAGTATTATAATCTAATTTGTGGTGTTACTACTTTTCCTGTATCGCTATAGTTAAGGTTGACTTAGCCCTTCTGTTATAAATGCCTAGATTTTACTAATTTTTTTTGGCCTTTGCTAAATTAGTTCACCTAAAAAAAAAATTATTGATTTTATTGTTACATACCCTATAGGGTAGTTTTAGGTCACCTTTTGGTGCCATTTTTTGTGTTTATTAAGTATTGAGAATCAAACAGATTCTTTTTCCTCAGGGTACTAGAGATGCTGAAACAGATGGACCTGAGAAAGGAGATCAAAAAGGAAAGGCTTCTCCATTTGAGGAGGACCAAAACAGAGATCTTAAACAAGATGATGAGGACTCTAAAATAAATGGCAGAGGTTTGCCAAATGGAATGGATGCCGATTGCAAAGATTTTAAGTAAGATTTTTAACTTTTTCAAGAAGAAAAACGTATCTCTTTTAGGGGTTATTGCAGTTAGTTGTTGTAATTTATTTTGATGGTTTTCCAATTTAGGGTTGCTTTATTTCCTTAGTATCTTGTGTTAATCTGGATGAATTTTTTTTTATAGAATTAATGATCAAAAATCATTAAAAATTTTCAAAACCGTATCTAAAACAGAGTGTTGTGTTGGAAGAATAATGTTAGAGGCTGTGATTACTTTTTGTCAACTATGAATTAAATTAGAGATTTGTTCTTTGCTAATTAATGAATTAGAGGCTTAATATGATTTTTCCCCTCCTTTCAAGTTGTGCTTGAGTATCTTCCAGTGGGGTTTTTCTCTTGTATTGTTCTGTTAAATGCTTCGCCATCCCAGGCCATTGTTTTTTGTTTTTTGTTTTTTTCCTATCTTAGATATGTGAGGCAAAATTAGTTTAGGAACCCATGATTTTTCATAGAGTATGTGAATTGTGCTAATACATAGTTGTTCCTTCAAATAGGAAATGATTGGCTTTTAAACTTGGAATTCTTGAAGGTTTTTATTTTTCCCCTAGCAGTTAAATAACATAGTTTTGTTTATCTGTTGTTTTTTAGAATAAGCACTGCACACTTACTGTACGCTAGAAACTTGATGCTTCAGGCTGACCTCTGCAGCCTCTGGTGGTAGTTGAGCTTTACCTCATGGACCATGGGAGTTCAGTAACAGCATAGTTACTTGGTGCATTTTATAGTCCTGCATTTCCTGCCTCAGTAACTGTTAAAGTTCCATTTTCTTCTGTTCCACATGCAAAAAAGCATCCAAAACCAGTAAACCTCTTTTGACAAGAAAGAAATTTAATGTTCTTTATTTAGAACCTTTTCCTGATTTTACTTTGCTGCTATTATGTTTTAGTGAAGGTCAGACATTTAAAACTCAGTTGATTATATATTTATAATCGAAGTGTTAATACACCATTAACTATAGCAAGATAATAGCACCACTGAAAGCATATTTTTTTTATCTGCTTTTGCTGTATTGAGTCATTTTATGTGAAAGGTTATTTCTCCCTATAAACATGAACATGAGCCGGGTAGTGGTAGCGCACTCCTTTGATCCCAGCACTCGGGAAATATAAGCAGGCGATCTCTATGAGTTCGAGATTAGCCAGGGCTACACAAAGAAACCCTGTCTCGAGGAAAAAGAAAAAGGCCACCAAAAATATGAACTACTATCTTAGTATTTTTGTTCATTTTTTTATATATGTTTGATTTACTAATTAAAAAGTATCAGTTTCTACTTGACATGTAAAAAGGCTTCAGAAGAATAACTGCTACTACTAATTGGTCTCTTTTTCAACTTTATTACTTAAATTTGAGTAATGCATATATAAATATTTAATGCATATTATATATTACTGAAATAAAACTGAAATGAATGAAGTTTAGGGCTACTCCACCTTTTCTAACGGCTGATTTGAAAGAAATCCTGTTTTGTTTTCCCGTATGTTTCGAGTAGGTGGGTTTAAAAAAAAAACTTGGTCCGTTGTTCCCATGCATTGCTAAAAGCGAAAAACATTTGTAGTATTGCAAAGACAGTGATTGGCTAGAAAATAGCATGAATGTTTAAATGCCTAGTGAGCTGATCTTATAATTAATAGTTACTTTGTAAACTACTCTGTATATGCTAGCAAATTTAGGCTGATGTAGAATACCTCAAATTAGGGTTTGTTAGGTTTGATGGAATAGCTGGGATTAAGTAAAGTGCCTTATTGCCACTAAGCTTACGTACTTACGCTTTGCTTATACTTTGAATGGATGCATAGTTCCTCAAAGTGGCACACTTGGAGGAAGTGTATATGTAGAAGGGAAAAACTGTAATTGAGGATTAAACATAATGTAAAAAGAATGTTAGAAACATGAAGGATGTTGATGCAAAGGGAAACGAGTGCTGAAATTTTAATTCAATATTAATGGATTTCTTGGGGACACCAGGGGAGAAGCCATAGTATGGTAGAGAAATGTTACATTTTATTTTGTTTATATAGAATTTTTGTGTGTGTTTATGTACTTTAATTTTTGAAAATTTTCTACATTTACATATCTTTTTGATTGTTTCAACAGAAATAACTTGATGATTTTTAGGTAACTATTATATGGGGCTTTCGAGAAGGCAGGCTGGTTGATTGTCTGCTGTTTGCTTTTTTGCTCATTCTTTCTCTCTTTCATTCTTTTAGTTATAACGAGCTACCCAGTCATACATTCATTCTGATTAAGGAAACAGGCCCAAATGATAAAAAAGAAATTGCTTAGAAAACCCCAGAGTCACAAGTCAGCCTTTTACCTGTGTATTGGTCTTAACCTGTATGGTTGAATTATATGATATGGTATTCAAATTGATGTAATAATAAAAATACTGAAACTATGTCAACTCTTAATCAGTTATTAAATAGAAAAAGTGTGAGAAATGTAATAGTTGGTGGCTCAGAAAACCTTTCTTTATATGTTGAGGAGCCTTTGTTTTTTCATACTTCACCAGTTTATCCTTTGACTTGCTACTTTTACCCATAGTGCTTTTATGTTTTCTTTATTTAGTCGTACTCCTGGAAGTCGTCAAGCCTCTCCAACTGAAGTAGTTGAGCGCCTTGGCCCCAGTACTAATCCCCCAGAAGGATTGGGTCCTCTTCCTAATCCCACAGCTAACAAACCACTTGTTGAAGAATTTTCAAATCCTGAAACTCAGAATCTGGATGCCATGGACCAAGTTGGTCTGGATTCCTTACAGTTTGACTATCCTGGTAATCAGGTACCTATGGACTCTTCGGGAGCTACTGTAGGCCTTTTTGACTACAATTCCCAGCAGCAGGTAAGCATGCTTTTTCTAGCAATCTCTTTTTACTTGTGTAACCAAAGTGCTGTAAATCATTAACATGAATGATAGGGGTTTTGACAATGTTTTATTAAAATATCATTATGGTTAAGAAAGTTCTTCAAATAAATGTTTAAAATATTCACAACTTTCTAATAAGAATTGTAGTGTTTTGATATTAATCTTTGTATTAAATATTTTTCCTGATAGCTCTTTCAGAGGACTAATGCACTAACAGTTCAGCAGTTAACTGCAGCTCAACAGCAGCAATATGCATTAGCAGCAGCTCAGCAGCCACATATAGGTAAGTCTGTGAATTTTCCTTTTTCATTATTGTCAGAAAAATCTTCTGTTAAAGTATATGAAATGTGTCTATTTTCATTTCTTGATTTGGTGACATTTTGTTTATTTTAAAAACATCTTTGAGGTTAGTAGTAAAAGATTGCATACTACAAATTGATTAAGGGAGGAAATTGTTTTTGATTTTCCTTTTTTTGTATTTGGTTAAATATCTGTAATTTAGGCCTGCAAAATTGTTGGGTGAAGGTGTTTGTCACAAAGCCTGACCCAAATTTAATCTTAATCCCCAGGATCTATGGTAGGAGAGCAGCACCAGGCCCTACAGGTTGTCCTCTGACCTCAACATGTGTTCTGTGGCAAGAAAACACACACACATACATATATACACACAACATACATTTTAAAATTTGAAAATCTATACTCAATTAATGTTCTTAGTTCCTACGATTTTTTCAGTGAATAGTTAAGAATCAAATGCCCAGAAACAAAATGTAATTATTTATCTCTACTATCCTGACAGAATGTTTATTTTTAGAATTATTCAAAAACAATAATCCTAAGAGATTTTCTTTAAAATTTGGCATTTTTGATATCTCGTTTTAACTAATGTGAACTAACTCAATTATATATTTATTACTGATAAAATTCAAGCCTTGTACATGTTTTGTTGTCTATAATAGGGTTAGTTTTATCTTTGTTTTATTACCTATCAAGTACACATCTTTACTGTTTCTCAACATTGATAAATCCTGCTAATAGCTGTTTTGTTTTTCTTCTGTCAGCTCTGATTCTGACTCTCTTTCTAATTAGAATATAGAGTGAGATAAAATGTTTAAATGCAATATAGTTGTGGGCTTTTAAAAGGGTAATTATAGTTTTGTGAAATTCAGCCAGTATGGAGAATTCCCTTAATACCCTTCTATTTAGCTTCTTCTCTTATTTTTTTTTAAGATTTATTTATTTATTTATTATGTATACAACATTCCTTCCATGTATGTTTGTATGCCAGAAGAGGGCACCAGATCTCATTATAGATGGCTGTGAGCCACCATGTGGTTGCTGGGAATTGAACTCAGGACCTCTGAAAGAGCAGTCAGTGCTCTTAACCACTGAGCCATCTCTCCAGCCCTATTTAGCTTCTTCTAATCTTCCTTCTTAACTAGTTATAGTACATTAGCTGTGTGGTAGTGTGGCACGCCTTTAATCCCAGCACTCAGGAGGCAGAGGCAGGTGGATCTCTGTGAGTTCGAGGCCAGCCTGGTCTACAGAGTGAGTTCCAGGATAGGCAGACTACCCAGAGAAACCCTATCTCAAGAAAACAGAGAAAAGTAATTATTATTGTACATTAAAATAGGCAATATAACATTGATATAGTACATAAATTATTTTGTATAATCCTGTCACTCTAGATTTGTCTGTCTGATTTTGATTTATCATGTAGTTGGAAAAGTTTCAGGTATTTTTTGTGGTGATTTTTGTTGGTTTTTTTTTTGTTGTTGTTGTTGTTTGTTTGTTTGCTTGGTGCTGGGGATTGAAATTATGACCTTCTGTGGTCCCTGGGTATCTCCCACTGAGCTGTATTCCCAGCCCACAAGAGCTCTGTAAGGACCAGCTCTTCCTTCAGATGTGTATTGTTGTATTAGTGCTGCTAAAACTTTGTAGGAATTTTACTTTGGTTCTTTATAAGGATAGATGCATTTATAATTTCTTCATAATTGCAGTATCTATTCTGGCCTCATTTCTTCTTGGACCTTCTTTATTCATATGTTTATTAATTCAGTCCTTCTCTTACTGTTGAAAACTTAGTGGTTCTTACCTGCTCGTGAAAAAATAACAGGTGTTGTATTGGCACTTTATGATATCTTTTAAAATTTCACAAAATCTTTGGATTTTGTAAAGTTTTTGGAGGGATTTTTTTGTTTTGTTTTGTTTTTTTGGTTTGCACTTCAGAATCATCTAATCTACTTTCAGAAGATCAGATTGGATTTTAAAAACATACTTAGGAAAAATTAACATGACATAAATTACCCTTATTAATGAATACAAACTGTCATTCTTTTGTTCAAATCCAGAGGTCATGTGGATTGGTAAAGTGCTTGCCAAGCATACGTGAAACCCTGGGTTTGATTTCCCTCAATTTTTTTTCTTTTAAAAATTTAATATTTATTTTTATTCATGTGTATGTGGGTTCAGTTAGTGTGAGCATGTGCATGAAACTGCCCTTTGAACTCATAAAAGAGTAGCAGATTCCCCGGAGTTTGTGTAGTATAGCTATGATACTGGAAAAGAATTGTATCCTCTGTAAGAGCAGCAAACATTTAACTGCTGAGCTAATCTATACAGCTCTTAATCCTCAATTCATAAGTGATATCAGTCTCTTGTGGTTTGAAGTTGTCAAGTTTTGTTACCATAATACTTGCTTTAATGAAATGAATTTAAGAAAATTTGATGGGGCTGGAGAGATGGCTCAGTGGTTAAGAGCATTGCCTGCTCTTCCAAAGGTCCTGAGTTCAATTCCCAGCAACCACATGGTGGCTCACAACCATCTGTAATGAGGTCTGGTGCCCTCTTCTAGCGATCAGGCATACACGCACAAAGGATATTGTATACAAAATAAATAAATAAATAAATATTTAAAAAAAAAAGAAAGAAAATTTGATTTTTATGTGTCAAGAGTTTATTCAGTAGTTGGTACTTGTTGAATTTAGTTGATCTGAAACCATCTTGGCAGCTTGATGAAAATTTAGGAAACCTGAATAATTTTAAAGTATTTCTAAGGAATTATAAGCTATCAAACTTGATTATATGTATTTGTTTTTGTTTTGTGAGACAGGGTTTTTCTGTGTAACAGTTCTGGGTGCCCTGGAACTCGATTTGTAGACCAGGCTGGTTTCAAATTCACAAAGATGCGCCTGTCTCTGCCTCCACCTCTGGAGTGCTAGGATTAAAGACACTGGCCACCACTGCCATGCTTTGCTCAATTCCACATTTTAATCTTGGTTCCAGTTTTTTACATTGATATGGTGCATATCTTGTTTTGTGTGTGTGGTAGTTGTCAGTGCCTAGAAGTTCCTTCTCTATTAACAAGAATGCTTCAAATACATAGTTTTTTTTTTAAATCCTTTTCGTTTTTTTTACTTAATCTGTATGGACTTCTATTATATTCAGAAATAAACCTAAAAGTCAGAAATAGACTTAAAGTCTCTCTCTTTTAAATTCCATTTTGTTTCCCTATTACCTTAAGGACTACTTAGGATGAACCTGGTAGCTCTTAATGAATCTTTTTTTTTTTTTTAACTTGGAAAGGAAAGTGTTTATTTCATTTTGCATCTTTTAGTCCATAACTCAAGGCAGGAAATTGGAGGTGGTAACTGAAGTAGAGACTATGGAGGAACAATGCTCACTCCCTTGCTCCCTATGGCTTGTGATGCCTGCTTTCTTATGCACCCCGGGACCACCTGCTATGGGGGTATCTTGATGAATCTTGTAGATGTAGTTCCAGCACTACTTAATTTTACTCTAAGTTTTTTACCTTACCAACCACTTACAAAGTTTGTTAGAACATCAGGCTATATTTTCATTGGTAATTTACTTTTCTGTCAATTCTTTTTTACTAAATTCTTAGCTCAATTATGCTAAAAGCTTGAATGGGAAGATCCAAACACTTGGTGTTTTGTTTTTTGAGGCAGGGTTCCTTTGTGAAGCCCTGGCTGTTCTGGAATTCACTATGTAGAACAAGCTGGCATTGAACTTGAGATCTGCCTATCTCTTCCACCTGAGTGCTGGGATTAAAGGCATACACTACCAATGCCTGACTACTATATATTTATTCACTAACACTATACCTTCATTTCATATATTTAATATCTGTAGAAGCCCTTTAAAACAGCTGGTGTTATCTGTTGTGTAAATGGGGTTATTCAGTAAAAATATTGAATCCTTAATCATACATGGTCCCACTACAGATTTAGAATAGAAATGTTTTTACCTAGTGAAGAAATACTTTACATTTTTATTTATTATTTCTCACCCTTTTAAATATAGCTGGTGTATTCTCAGCAGGCCTTGCTCCAGCTGCATTTGTGCCAAATCCATATATTATTAGTGCTGCTCCTCCAGGGACCGACCCGTATACTGCAGCAGGATTGGCTGCAGCAGCAACATTAGCAGGTAACTTGTTGTTCATCATTGTTACTTGTTATGAATTTAGTTTTAACCTTGATGTAAGTTTTATTTTTGTCTATGAGCAATTTGGCGTTCCTCTGAGAAACTAATATATTGTTAGTAGTTAAATGAAATTTGCAGGGAATTAGTTTATTTTTCAACTATACAATTACAGAGCAACAACAACGCAGCTATAACTCTTTTTCATCCCTGTGTCTAGTTAGTTGGTTTTTACTTCTGGTTTGTAACTTAGAAGTCCTACAATGTGGACCATACATCTTCATTTGAAAACTGATCCCAGTACTCACAAAACAAAGTGACATTATTTTTCAGAACATAATCTGGCGGTAGGCGAAACTCTTGAAAAGAATGCACATCTAGAAGTTTCTTAAGCATTACAAGCAAGCTGAGGTGCAAAAAGTATGGAAGGAACTTTACTGAAAGTTATCCCTGTAAGCCAAAGCTGTATTAACTGCTTTTGGTCAGGTGCGGTTTTACTCATAGAATAAGTTGCTGTTCTTGTGTAAAGTCATTGGGGGAAGTTGATTTAGGTTGAATTGACTATAGATACAGAAATATGTTCAGTCCTTAAGTATTGTTTATATAAAGCAAGACTGTGGTGTTGTCATTCTTGGATTGACTGGCATGAGTCTGCTGGTGGAGTAACTCTGAAAGTGTGATGGTACTTCTGCCTTTCAGAGATACCTTCAGTGAAGTGATTGTCACCAGTTACTGTTTATGACTGTTGGACAGTCCATCTTTTTGTGACTTTTCAAACTTAAGACATTGCTTTTAAAAAATGAAAGAAAAACCAATCTCAAATTCCTATTTGCTGTCTGGTTTAGACTAGACTGAAAGAAATCTGTACCATGTGATTCCATAAGAGTGTGTATTTTCTGGTACCATTTAACTGAATATTAATATGTTAATGTTAGTAGACATATTTGTACATTACCTATAGGACTGAAGAAAGCAACTTCAAGAGGTCATTTATCTTGGGCCTTTTAGCGCCATGAGTGTTCAGTAGAAATGTATTTATTATAAGACAGAAAATACAGCTTACCAATTTTTTGGATAGCCATAATACAAAAGTAAAGGAACAGATCAAAGTACTTTAGTTTTACTATCTAATCAGTATTTTAAAACTATTAATAGATTTTGCACTGTTTTCATGCTAAATCTTGAAAATCCTACTATACTTGTAGAGCACATCTCAATTAGGACTCTTGCTCAGAATCTTGTTTGTTTCTGTCTATACTGAATATAGAGGCTCTTGGTAGTTTGAGTTTGTTTTCACTGTTGATTTTTTGCTTGTCCTGGAACTAGCTCTAGTTCAGGTTGGCCTTGAACTCACAGAGATCCGTCTGCCTCTGCCTCCTTAGTGCTGGGATTAAAGGCATATACAAACACTGCCTGGTTTACACTCTTTAACTTCTTTGTGATTTTATTTATTTTAATATGCATTGGTGTAAAGGTACCTAGAACTGGAGTTACAGACAGTTATGAGCTGCCATGTAGGTGCTGGGAATTGAACCTGGGTCCTCTGAAAAAATAGTCAGTGCTTTTAACCACTAAGCCATCTCTCTAGTCTCATGATTGTTGTGTTCAAACATCTTGACCATATAGGTTGTGTTTACTTTGCTATCTTTTATTTTAGAAATATATTTTGCCTTTAAGTTTAGGAGAGCTTTTAATTTTAGTGATTGGTTTATTTGTGCTGGGCTTTATTTTTTTCTAAACAAGGTGACTTTGGATTTTAAAGTAAACAAGTTAGTTATCCTAATTTGATTTGACAAGGTATCGGGACATCTGTTATTATCTGTCAGAAATCGGGACATTTACTCATTCCTTTTGGAGGGCTCATCTTTTATTCTATATAATCTATTAGATATCAAGTAGAACAGAAGCATTTCATTTTGTTTTCCTAGTTTGCTTTTTTTTCTTCTGGTTTTTCAAGACAGGATCTCTCTGTGTTGTCTTAACTGTACTAAAACTCACTCTGTAGACCAGGCTGTCCTTAAACTCAGAGAGATCTGCCTGCTTCTGCCTCCCAAGTGTGGAGTTAAAGATGTGTGCCACTGCTACCTGGCCTAGTTTGCTTTCTTTACTCTTGTTTTCTTTGCTTGAATCATCCAGTTCTTGTCCTAATTACTACTTTCATTTTCCTGACCACATAAACACTGATGTCTCATTTGTCTTCTTATGATTTTCAATTGCTTGTAAGGATGGTGGCCAGTTCTGTTTCAAATAGGAAAAATGAAAAACGTCTTTAAACTGAAGACTTACAGTTCAAATGTTGTTTGTCACCAAGTTTGTTCACTAATTTTTTACAAAGTAAAATTTTTTAATTTTTTAATCAGCAAAAAATATTTTTCAATTAATGTATTATCTTTAAGAAGCATTAGTTTTATGTTATCTAGTAGTACCATATTGTCTGTGTCTACACTAGACCCATACGTTGACAGTCAGTACTTGTGAATGATAAAGTGTCTGTCATTTCATTGATAGCCTTGAGTTTTGTTTCAAGTCAATTTAGTAAGGCCACTGCTGTCATTAATGCTCTAGTCTTTGACAATCAGTACTAAGGTGGATACGGAAATAAGTACTTGTAATACTTTGGAAGCTGAGGCAGGGCATTAAGAGTTTTGAGACCAGTTGGCTATAGACTGAGACTCTATTCAGTTTAATACACACACACACACACACACACACACACACACACACACACACAAACATATACTATGATACTATATCTTAATAGAATCAAAAAAATAATGTGATGTAGCAAGTATGGGTGAGCAGAAAAAAAAATTACAAGGATATGGTCAGCTCCTAAGTCTTAGGCTTGTATCCCTTTATAATTTAATAGAGTAACTGATCTCATATGTAAAATCTAGTGACTTTTTTTTTCTTTTCGTGGGGCATGTGGGGTTTAGGTCCAGCAGTGGTTCCACCTCAGTATTACGGTGTTCCGTGGGGGGTGTATCCAGCTAATTTATTTCAGCAGCAAGCTGCAGCTGCGGCAAACAACACAGCCAATCAGCAAGCAGCATCACAAGCTCAGCCTGGACAGCAGCAGGTAGGCCTCTCTTCATGAAATAAACTGAGAATCCTCTAAATTCTATGAGTTCCTGGTATTTAAAAAATGTCTGTTTCCTCAGTAGGTAGCATGGTACTTAGTATATATAGTTGATGCACAATTAGTTACTGACTTTTGTTTTTATATTCTGATCATCATTGTTATTTTACTTTCTTCAGATGTCTAACAATTTTAAAACTTAATTAAAAGTTGCACACACCTTTAATTCCATCATTCTTGAGGCAGAGGCAGACAGATCTCTGTGAGTTCAAGGCTGCGGTGGTCTACAGAGTTGAGTTCCAGGACAGCCAGGGCTATTACACATAGAAACACTGTCTCAAAAACCAAACAGGGAAAAGAAAAGAAAAGAAAAAGATACTGCTAATATATCTGAACTGGTGTCTCTAATCCCCATCGCTGAGGAATGAAGGTCATGAAATCTGAGGCCAGTCCATCATGAATAGTGAGACCTTGCTTCAAGAAACAACAAAAATCTACATTATTGATGTCCATATCAAAGAGCTTGCTTGTCTTAGATATTAAGTAAAAGGCAAAAAATATTTTAAGTGCTTTACATTTTTAATAAAGAAAAGGTAAAACATTTTCACTCTTAAGTTACCTTTGATTTCTTAAACAAATTATTAATTAGGTAGAGTTTTTGACAGGGTTTTGCTATATAGCGTAGGAGGGCCTCAAACTCACAGAGATCCTCCTGTCTCTTCCTCCAGAGAAGATAATCTTATTTCAGGCCTTTTCAAAAATTATGATAAATGTAAATACATTGTTGGTAAGTATGGAAATTCTTTCTCCGTATTCATCTTATTTATTCTACAAAAGCAACTTAATAAATACTTTGTTGTTTGCTTGGTTGCTAATTTTTGCTTTGAGTTTTTTAAAATATTTTTTTAATGATATAGATGCTCTGTAGAAGCTATTGTTTAGCTCAGCCATTGTATATCATATGTCATTTAGTAATTTTTTTTAGCCTGTATCTTTAACCAGATATATGTTGCTGACGAGTGTGTGTACTTAGGTTGATTCCACTCTTCCCTGAATTATTTGGATATTTGTAAAATGTATTATTAATTTCAACATGGTTGTGTTACTTTGTATTTTTCGTATGAAGAATTCATGTTGAAATGAGCTAAAGTTCCCTGGATTCCAAAATTTTGTTTTAGTTCAGTTTGGTTTTTTGTTTGTTTCTGTTGTTTTCTTGGTTTGTGTGTGTGTGTGTGTGTGTGTGTGTGTTTGTGTGTGTGTGTGTGTGTTTGTGTGTGTGTGTTTGTGTGTGTGTGTGTGTGTGTGTTTTATTTCTTGCTGTGTCATAATCTTAAAGACAAATCATAGTTTCTTCCTTTTAGCTTTTCATGTCATGTTTCATTTTTCAGCCTTGGAAAATAATTGTGATAAAATTTTTAAGATTATCTATTTCTTTAACCAGAAGGGTGATTTCTTTTTTTAAGAAAAAAAGAAGGGCATAAATATTAGAAACGATTGTTACCCAAAGACCTAGGACCTCCATGTTTCTTTATAGATCATTATAGTTAAGAACTAAGTATCTCTTTTAATGATAAAATCATTTATAACTTTTCATGATAAATCTACATTTCATTCTTCAAAGAAGATTCAAAATCTACTTGTGATATGTACATAGTTGTCTGAGATGAATTCGTTATTATATTGCTTTAAGAGAGTCATTTGTCCTTTCTAGGTTCTTCGTGCTGGAGCAGGTCAGCGTCCTATTACTCCCAGTCAGGGCCAACAAGGGCAGCAAGCAGAATCACTTGCAGCAGCTGCAAACCCAACTTTGGCTTTTGGTCAGGGTCTTGCTGCAGGCATGCCAGGTATATAAGTCGTTTGGTCTATAATTGTAGTTTCGGGAGATTGTTTTTGCTTCATTGGGTGGTTGGAGGTGGCGGGCAGAGTGCAAGAGATTTAAAATGTTAAATGAGGAGTGAGTAACTCAAACTCTTTGAAACTTTGCCTACTTGGTAATACATTATTTACAACCCAGATCCAGATACTTTGAAATCAAATGTTTTTGCTTTGTGAAACCTAGTTGTGGGAATGACAAGAATATATCAGAATTCTCAACACAGCTATCTTCTCTTTTTGTTGTTTCTGATGTCAACCACATTGACTTTTCTCTTGAACTAATATATACTAAGATAACCTCACATTCTAAGAGTCTTCTTCCAGCCAATTCTAGATTGTCAAGTTGACATTTAAAATTGACAGTATCTCATGTAATTATGCAATATCAGGGAAATTTTACCTATCACAAAGAGCCAGAAATAGGAGCTGGGAAGATGGCTTAGTGATTAAGAGATCAGGTTGTCACCTTTAGAGTGATTTGATTCTCAGAACCCATATGGTGTCTCACTACCATCTAATTTGAGGTCTAGGGCATCCAATACCCTCTCCTGGCATCTGCTGGCACCGGGCAGGCACGTGTTGCACAGATATACATGCAAGCCAGTACCTATCCACATTTCAAGAGAGAAAGAAAACAGTCTGTAGAATTTCATGTTAATAAACTGGGAATTGTGGACTGAGTAAATGTGAATTTTTATGTCCCATCTATGTGTTGTTATAAATAGGTCTATTATAGAAGTAAGTAATGCAGCTCCTTTTTTCCCCCCTTATATTCTACATGTGTTCTCAAAAGATACTTTTAAGAATCCAGTCTCCTTTTTGTTTCTGTCACTGGCCTATACAGGCTTATATATTACCTGGATTAGCTTTCCATCCAGGCTCTAGTAGTTCATCTTTTCCTTTCTACTCTTACAGAGAGGTTCTGTCCTTAGAGCCTATTCTTTACAGCATATCTAGCATGAAAGAGAATCAGATGATCTGTTTTGTTTTGTTTTGTTTTTTAAGATTTATTTATATATACACTATTCTGCCTGTAGGCCAGAAGAGGGCTTCAGATCTCATTATAGGTGGTTGTGAGCCACTACGTGGTTGCTGGGAATTGAACTCAGGACCTCTGGAAGAACAGTCAGTGCTCTTAACCACTGAACCATCTCTCCAGCCCCCTGTTCTTCTCATGATTGATCCTCTAATGGTTTCCTCCTTTTCTGAGTAAAAGTCTTAAGTCCTTCTTGCCCATTTTGCTAACTCTCCATCCTTACCTGGTTTCAGCCTTATTAGAGGCTTAATTTTAATCTCTGTTACACTATTAGGAGAACACCTCTTATACAAATCTTTTTTGGCTTGTCCTCTAGATTTCTTTGGCATTTTTACATAATATTGTGTTACAGAGAATTTTATTTTACCTATAACTTAAAATTGTTGACCCTGCTGTTAGTAGCTAGTGCTACTAATATAGTCTGTTTTTAGTTTCTTCCTTTTCAGTACTTAAAACTCTTGGCATATTCTTTTACTTTTTAAAAAGATTTATTTGTTACCTGTCATTATTTATTACATTTGTGTGTGCAGGTGCCTATAGAAGGTGTAACTCCTTGGAACAAGAGTTAAAAACACCTGTGAGTCACCCATCCTGGGTTCTGAGATCTGAACTTTGGTCCTCTAATAGAGCAGTGTGTACTCCTAACTGCTGAGCCATCTCTCCAGCCTATCTTTTACTTATTGTTTATTTTGCTGTGTTTGTGGTAGAAAATAATTTCTTTGGGAACAAAGATATTTCTTTTAATTGTTCCTCCTACCTGACATAATGGTAGTTACTTGATAAATATGTCAGGTGGGTAAGTGTGTGAACAGTTTATTGAGAATGAGATAGAGTGGAAGAAAAACATGATACAAGGAAACAGTACACCCTATTGTGATGAGCAACATGTGGCCTTTAGGGAATTTGAACATCCATATTTCCAGAACATGTAAGGTATAGGTCGGAGACCAAGTGGATTACCCCAAATTGGTTATTGAAAGATAACTGGAGCTTAAAATTATAAAGGTGAGATAAGGGACATGACCTTTCAATCCATTTGGGCAGGAATAGTGAGAATGGATGAATTTGAGAGAGATTTACAGTCTCAAATGAACAGGTCTTATTATGTATTCAACATTCTGCCTTCATGTATTCCCGCATGACAGAAGAGGGTGCCAGATCGCATTACAGATGGTTGTGAGCCACCATGTGGTTGCTGGGAATAAAACTCAGGATCTCTGGAAGAGCAACCAGTGCTCTTAACCCCTGAGCCATCTTTTCAGCCACATGAGCAGGTCTTATAGGAAATGACTAGTAAATTGTTATTCGGAATTTATATGCATCATTTAAGTATAATTTTTTTCTAAAGCATCTTTGCAACCCAGTATCCAAATGGGCTGGCTGCCTGTCTGCCTGCCTTCCTTCCTTCCTTCCTTCCTTCCTTCCTTCCTTCCTTTCTTTCTCATTTTTTCATTTAGTTGAGGCATGGCGAGCAAGTTTGTCGAGGTCGGAAGAAGTCTACTGCTTGTGGTTATAGTATAGAACTCGGGTCATTGGGCTCGACGGGGATCTTCTTTACTTGCTAACTAGACATAATGCTTCTGAGTGGGAGTACTCTTTGAATCTTGTATTTTGGTTATAATGATAAAATGTTTATCCCAATATAGTTCATTAACAAACTGAATTTGCCTATTTTTGAAGCCTCTTTGTTATTGTAATTTTACTATGACTTTGTTTCTGCATGGTCATGATAAAACACAGTTCAGAATTGCTGTGTTTGTGTAATTGGTGTGTTCCATGTTTTTGAAGCATGAGAGCATAAAAGGTTATTGATATATTTTTCACAGATAGCTGTGTAAGACAAGTCTTTCTCAATCTGAGTTCTAGGAGAGAATCAAACCTTATAGCCCCAAAATGTCTGTTAGTCATGGTTAACTTTTCTCCAGTGCCTTGAGCAGTATTTATTATGTACTATCCTTGGGAAAATTAACAAAACTGTCACGTGAGTAATTTTTGTGTGTTTTTGGTTCAGAGGAAGAATTCCTGTGAGAGAAACTGCTTAGAGGTGAATTTCACTTTCCTGTATTTTTAAATTATGTGAAAACGTTATCTGCCTCGTACACAAGCCTACAGTAAAACTGTCCTATTCTTTACACAATGTCTAGAGTGAAAGAGAATCAGATGCCTGTGTGAGAATCTTCACAAAGAGACTCTTAGTGATATTTTAAGTTATCTGTTCAGATTATTTATTTAAGAAAATTGCTTAACTTCTTTTCAGGGGCGGGGGTTGTTGAAACAGGGTTTCACTATGTAGCTGTAGCTCTTGCAGTCCTAGAACTTTACTGTGTAGACCAGGCTGGCATCTGAACTTGCAAAACTTTAATGTGTGTTAGTGTTTTGCTTATATGGATATACTGGATCTCTTGAAATCACTCATAAACTGCCATGAAGGGGTTAACAACTGAACCCATGTCCTTTGCAACAATAGCGAATGTTCTTAGTCTCTAAGCCATTTTTCTAGACCCCATATTTCAAGATTTTAAAGCAGTGCTTGCAAGTGAAAGTCTAAGAGAATATTGATCATGAGGCATTTGTTCTAAAATTTACATGGTAAACTTGTTTATAGACTCACTTCCTCATGTCTTTCAAGCCATTATCTTTATAACTGACCAAATGGTAATATTTTTCTAATTTAGTTGTTGGTAGCCTATAGCTTCTATTTTAAGGAAAGTAATTTTTTATAATCTATAATCTATAAGTAGCCTTTCATGTTTTCTGTAGTAAAGTGTTTTCATTAATCAATACTCATTTTGATGTTATCTAGGCTACCAAGTACTAGCTCCAACTGCCTATTATGATCAGACTGGTGCCTTAGTGGTTGGCCCTGGAGCAAGAACTGGCCTTGGAGCTCCAGTACGGTTAATGGCTCCAACACCTGTCTTAATTAGTTCAGCAGCAGCACAAGCTGGTAAGTATAATCGACATTTTTAGGGATATTTTTTCTGCAGTTTAATTTTTTTAGTTAAATATGTATATTTAAATATTCTTTTCTGGGAAGTTTGAAGAAGTATCTGAAATTTGTTTTGCAGCAGCAGCAGCAGCAGCTGGAGGAACTACAAATAGTCTCACGGGCAGCACAAATGGTCTGTTTCGGCCAATTGGCACTCAGCCACCACAGCAGCCTCAGCAGCAGCAACCAAGCTCTAACCTGCAGTCTAATTCATTTTATGGGAGCAGCTCTTTGACTAACAGCTCCCAGAGCAGCTCTTTGTTTTCTCATGGACCTGGCCAACCTGGAAGCGCATCTCTTGGCTTTGGAAGTGGTAGCTCTTTGGGAGCTGCTATAGGCTCAGCCCTCAGTGGATTTGGCTCATCAGGTAATTTTGTTTTAAAAATGAGTATACTTTGCTAAGAGTGCTTGAGGTATTTGGGTTTTTAATATAAAGATAAGCAGTAACAACATAGTGTAGGAGGGATAGGAATAAACTGTGGGCCTTTTAGTTTAATTTCACAGAATTCCTGTCAATCTTTCAGGATTTGTAAATGTTGAGCTCATTTCAGCAGTCCATCTTCCCATACCTCCAGATTTTAAGAATTTAGTACTCTAAATTTTATAAATCACTAGCACTTTATTATTTTCCATAATGTTGGAGGAGGTAAATACCTTGCCACCTAACATATGGCTAATATAACTACAAAAATAGTCATTATTGTGTTCTTTCATACATTATTGCATTCTTACTAGGTTTGGGTAGCTGATAATGATTTTCTCTAGTTGACATAACATGTAAATAAATATTGAAATACTCTAAACAGTCCTTTAAGAAACTACTAATATACTTAAATAATTTAGCCCTTTTCATTAAAATTAGTATAATAGATTGCCTCTTACTTATTTTAAGAAATCACAGTTTTAAAACATTCACATTAGGTAAGGACAGCTTACCCTAATTCTGTTGATATAATTGGTTTTCAAGAGGACACAAATATGAATTTGGACTTCAAGGGATTTTTCTGTAATCCAAAATCTTCAACATTTATATTTAATGCTCTAGAATTCTTAGTACTTGTTTTCCATCTATTTTCTTACCACTTCATATTCTTTTCTGATGTGGAAAATGACAAAACTGGGTCTTTGGGTATAGCTCAGTTGGTAGAGTGCTTGTCTAGCATGCACAGCATAAACTGGGTGTGGTGGTGCAGTTTCATAATTCCAATACTTTAGAATCAGAAATTTATGGTCATCTTTTGTTATATAGTGAACTTGAGATCAATCTAGCTTCATGAGACCCTGTCTCTGTCCCAGAAAAGAAAGAAAATGGCAAAACTAGTACAGTGCTAGTTATTGGGTGCTTGCCATTTTACTGATGTGCCTTCTAAACTCTTAATATTCATCTTTGTAGCAGAAATGACTAGAACAGTCATAAAATTGTAGGGAATAAAAGTCACCTTCTGTTCCAATGAAACATAATAAAAGACTGTCATACTTGCCTAACAAAATTTCCTGAATAATGAGCACAATTTAGGGCAAATCTGGTGAATTTGGGGATTATGTTCACTTATTTTTCCATTTTATTTTATGTGTATGGGTGTTGTGCTTGCATGCATGTCTTTGCACCACATGTGTGCAGTGTCCTCAGAGGCCAGAAGAGGGTGTCAGATCCTCTAGAATTGGAGTTAGAGTTGGTTGTGAGCCACCAAATGGATGCTGGGTTTCCTCTGAATGAGCAGCCAGTGCTCTTATACATTGAGCCAACTTTACTACCCAATCCTTTAAATTTTCTACTTATTTCATTTCTTTACAGTTGATTATTTTAATGTCCAGGTGATGCACTCATGAGATTCATTCTTTAATTCTAACTCAGTTGACACATTATCCCCAAAGAATCCTAAATATTCTGAGGAAAACTGAAAGAACATATATCTTAAAAATAGAAATACCCTGGTCACAACATATAGTTTCTAAACTATGGATGTTGTTCCCTTATTATCCTTGGAGGTTGGGGTGTGGAACAGCTTTGATAAACTCCATATTCCTTTCTCTAATATATTACTGATGCTCTGGTGCAGATTTTTAGGTCACTCAACTTGGTTCTTTCAGATTCCCATTTGTCTTAGTTGAGGAATTTCCCCTTATTTTAAGGCACTGGTCTCAGAACTAACCTTCATGCCTTTCACTTTATTCTGTTGCCTGGTCTGGGAAATAAGTCATTAAAACTTGCTTTTAGGAACAATAAGACTAGCACATAGCTCAACATTAGAGCAGTTTTCTAGCGTGCATTAGAGTTCAATTCCTAGTACCATGTAAAAATGAAATTTTAAATTAAAAATAGGGGCCTTACACTTGACACTAGTAACTGCCTCTAAATAATCAAATTCATCTTCGCCATTCTTTTGGACATTTTGTGAGAATCCATTCAAGTGCTATACATACATATTATTAAAACAGGTCTGTTATCTCTGTGTCACACTATGGCACACTTAAGTGGAATCTAAAATACATAGTTGTCTGTTTTTACATAGATTTTTCTTACAAATATTACAGTTTTATTGTTGAGTAGTGTTAAACACCCCAATTTATAATACAGTTGGCCAGGGAGTGGTAGCCAATGTAATGTAGCAATTAAATCATCCTTCCCATTACCTGTTATTTCTAGAGTGATATTTTATTGAAAGTTTGATGAAATGTCTCATGCATAGTTGATGAGTGAGTAATGATTTCAACATTTGTCAAGCTTCTTAGTATTTTAGGTATGTTTCATTTGTCAATGTTGTAGGTAATTTAGACATAGAGCAAGCTTTAAAGAGCTTTATGTATTGAGGTAATTTTCTTTCTGACATTTTAAAAAAATATTTGCCGGGCGATGGTGGCGCACGCCTTTAATCCCAGCGCTTGGGAGGCAGAGGTAGGCGGATCTCTGTGAGTTCGAGACCAGCCTGGTCTACAGAGCTAGTTCCAGGACAGGCTCCAAAGCCACAGAGAAACCCTGTCTCGAAAAACCAAAAAAAAAAAAAAAAAAAATTTGTCTTTTTAAAAATATTTTAAAAAATAAGCCGGGCGGTGGTGGTGCACGCCTTTAATCCCAGCGCTTGGGAGGCAGAGGCAGGCGGATCTCTGTGAGTTTGAGGTCAGCCTGGTCTACAAGAGCTAGTTCCAGGACAGGCTCCAAAACCACAGAGAAACCCTGTCTCGAACCCCCCCTTCAAAAGAATAAAGTTCAAAAAAATATATTTTCTTTTTGGAGGGCTATTGCATGTGACATAACCAGTTTCTTTTACTCATTTGGCAAAAGAATGATAATGCAACTGCTATTAGTAGAGAGCTGGTGTCAGCTTATCAGATAAACTGATTACTAAAACAGTTATCTTAGATAAGTACAGTATGTAACGAATGTTTCAAGCAATCATTTGACAGTGTCCTTTTAAATTAGCATGTTTGAAAGTAGCATATATTGAGAATTTTTCCTACACCAACTCTAAAAGATTTACTACATTTAGTCTTAATTTAGTTTTACTATTAAAGCTTATATAACTTTCTTGCAGATTCTAATTCTCATGTAATGTCTTAAAATGTGAACTTTTCCATAAGACATGGCCAGGATTTTAGAAACTGCATTGGCTATTATGAAAGTCAAATATTGCATTCTAATCTTTTGTGTGGTGCAGTGTCATAAGTCCTTGACCCCTTTTTTCTGTTTAGGTATTTGATTTTGACAAAAACCAGGGTAATCATGGTTCCCGTCAGTGTTACAAGCTCAACTTGGTTTACTTATGTTTTCTAATTGTTTTCCTTAATCCATATGATGTATGACCTACTTATGCATGTATGACTTATTTATTCCTTGGGATATAAAACCAACATTAAATAGACTTTACAATTCCTTGGAAAGAATTGCCATATTGGTCCGAATATAGAGCTTGTCCTTAAACCGTATTTGTCACATTAAGAAATATTACTTGAAATTCTTTACTATATTAAAGGTATTTGGTTAAAAGAGATTGATATTTCAAAGTAAGAAATTTATTTGAAACCGTATGTTCTTAATGAGTCAAGATAGGAATTGGGGACATCCCTTTAACATTCTCAGTAAAGGATTTAACTATCCACATGCATGCTGCTTTACAGACAGATCTTGGATTATTCTTTTGCGCATGCTCTCCTAGCTAGCTTGGGGATTGGGAACTTTTAACTTGAATAAGGAGCTCAGGAGGCCAGTGCTTAAGGAATGATGGGTCCTTGGGGGTAAAGAAGTAAAAATGTCTTTGGTTTAGTATAATAAAGAGAGACATTAATTTTCCAAGAGAAAGTTTGGTGTTCAGGAAGTTTTTGTTTAACAAATTATATGAACAATACTAAGAAGTTAGCTTCTACTTTTATTTCACAACCAACCAGTAATATTCGGGCCAATATGGACTTAAAGGGCTTTATTTTGAACATAGTTAAATTTCAAATCAGACATGACTGGTGAGGGAAATTTATGAATACCACATTTATTAATATAATCTTTTTTTGACATTGAGTCGAAATCTTAAAAGAACAGATTTCAGACATTAGGATAATACCAAATTAAACTTTATTTGAATTTTATCTTTATGTCCTAAAACAGACAGCTTTGCAATTCAGAGTTTATAAATCATACCAGGGTATTAAAGCACAGTAATCATGTTTAGTGGTAAATATGTGTGAAATAATGAAACATATGACTGCTCTGTTAAGGATTTGTTTATTGATTTATTGGGGTGCATTTATACCCTTTTATGATTACTACGTTGGTATATATAGTTATCACAGTAATTATATTCTCCGTAAGGTTTCGAAAAATAATTATTGTGATCACTTCTATTATTGCCCAGCAAGAGTTGGGGATAGGTTTTATTCAGTTAACACTGTATGTAATTAGGGTTTTTTTTATTTCTTCTTCAGTTGGCAGTTCTGCAAGTAGTAGTGCCACAAGGAGAGAGTCTCTATCTACTAGCTCTGACTTGTACAAAAGATCTAGTAGCAGCCTAGCACCCATAGGGCAACCATTTTACAATAGTCTGGGATTTTCCTCCTCTCCAAGTCCAATAGGCATGCCTCTGCCAAGCCAAACTCCAGGACATTCACTTACGCCACCGCCATCACTTTCATCACATGGATCCTCATCCAGTTTGCATTTAGGTAAAAAAAAACCCAAAACCCTTTTTATTTGTATGTATACATGTATGTGTGTTTGTGTGTGTGTTTATAATATATGTAAAATATTGAATGTTGGATAAAACATGCCAAATTGCTTTTGCTTTTAGATACTAGCCTTTTGAAAAAGTTCTACTTTCCTGAAATTCAAAGTGAGGGTCTAATGTACAGTAAGGTAAAGACCCTCTTTTGTATCTTATGTTATTTTTATGACATACAACAGTGTGTTTTTTCATGTCTGTGCTTTTGATTTGTGTGTTTTAGAGCATCTGAAAAGTCAACTATACATGATAGTGAAAGAAATTTTTACTATCAAGTTTTGGCACACTATAAGGAAACATTAATTACACAATAATGGGATGTAAGTAATTTAGGTAATTTAGTTTAGTACATACAGTGTTGGCCATTTTACCAAAAGGTTTTATCAGAAAATATCAGTTAATGTTTGTACATTAGAGAAGTTGGTGGCCTTCTCTTTATTTTGAATATGTTAAGGGGAAAAATATTTTGAGCGTGTTATATTTCTAAAGGCGAAACATTTAAGACTTTTATTTCTATTTCTAGTTAAAATTTCCACACCTCCAGATCATTAAATTGATGGTTGCCCTTTATTCCTCTCTAGGAATCATTTGCCCATACAGATAACAGTATATTTTGAAGGATTTTAAAATATTATAGACATTACGGGCTATATATGAAACCCTATCTCATCCAAAAAAAATTGCTATTGAAATTAGGCTTAATTTTTTTAAAATATTTATTTATTTACTTATTGTATATGCAATATTCTGTCTGCATGTATGCCCGCAGGCCGGAAGAAGGCACCAGACCTCATTACAGATGTTGTGAGCCACCATGTGGTTGCCGGGAATTGAACTCAGGACCTTTGGAAGAGCAGGCAATGCTCTTAATCGCTGAGCCATCTCGCCAAGCCCCCGGCTTTGATTTAAAAAAAAAAAAATACAACTGAAACTAAAAGTAAAGGGTTCTGTTGGCTTTATGTACTTGGAAGGAAAGATTTAAAATAGCTGTTTTTTTTTTAAGTAACATTATAAATAGACTATAATTTAGTAATACTCTTACTCTTCTCCAATATATGGATATATAACTTTTCCCTCAAGATCATTTGATAAGAGTAAATGTCCATATAACAAAGGTATTTGTTGGTAGTGGTCATTTTAATTTATATTACATGGTGAGCTAGGTTTCTTTTGTTATAAGATTTTTGTCCTACATCCCATATTTTGAAATTTTGCTCTTTGGAAGATTTGCTCTTTTGAATATGTTGAATATGTGCCAATTAGTTTATTCAGACGGAGTCCTGAGGGCTACCTTGCAGCACTATGGTAGCAAACTTGCCTGGAGTTTAGCCTCAGCCTCAGTTATCACCTGTAACAGTCACAAGAGTTGTGGGGGGTTTATTCTATTGTTACCAGACTTTCCTCCACTCTAAGACAGGCATTTGAAACATGTACCGACTTTTGGAGCATAAGAACCATAAAAATGCCGGGTGTTTTGGTGCTCACCTTTAATCCCAGACAGAGGCAGGCAGATCTCTGAGTTCCAGGCCAGCCTGGTCTACAGAGTGAGTTCCAGGGCAGCCAGAGTTACATAGAGAAATCCTCTCTTGAAAAACCAAAACCAAAAAGAAAGAAAGAAAAACGAAAACCATAAGAACAGTTATATGGCAATAGTTTTGTGTTTGTTAAAATTATATTTGTTGTGTCCTGTCATCTTTTCATAGGTAAGTTGCAGATCAGGTTCTGTTTAATTGTTACTGCTTGTGTTCGTTCACTTAGAGTGTGTATAAGTGGATTCATTCTATAAAACTTGCTAAGAAAGTGAATAGAAGTGACTTTTTTTTAGGTGTCTATAATTATATTACAATCTGGATGTGTGTTTCTCCTTTTTAGATAGTAATGAGTCTGACCGAATTACTTAGAGAAAAATTCTACTCAGTTGTGGGAAATACTCAACATCTAAGCAAGCTTTCTGTGTCATAGCCTAGTGTTATTGCCCCCTAAACTTCAGCTGGAAATCAGATATTCAAGCTCACTTCTAATGGCAGTTAGTAATTACCAGTCTTGCTTTTTTATGCAAGCTCCCAATTTCCCCTAGTTTTAGTCATGTTACTGACAATGAGTTTTTAGCAAGATTATCCTCTACAAATTGAAAATAATTCAGATTAGTGAATTTGCTCTTTATACCGTTTTCATGAAAGTAATCTACTCTATACTTTCTTACAATTGGATCATGATGCAAAAAAGTTTCTGTCCTTCGAGACATAAAAAGTATTTATTATTTTGAAACAGGGTATTGCTATTAAGACCCGACTGACTAGAATTTGCTGAATAAACCAAGCTGACTTAACATTAATGATTATCTTTCTAAGCCCTTGTTGCCTCAGTTCTCTAGAAAGTGATTTTGAATTCTATATCATTGAATTAGTTTTCTGTGTGAGTCAGTATCAAGATTGCTGATATATACAATACTTATTAGATGTAGACTTTGTATATTTGATTTTATAACATTTTTCTTGGCACACATAGAATTCTGAGGACATGCTGTATAGTCAACAACTACGTTGGAGGCTAAGGCAGTGATACTAGTAAATTTTAAGGTTAGCCAGGGTACTTAGGGAGACCCTATTTCAAAAAGAAAGAGCAGATCCTTCTGCCTTACTAATATTGGTTGAAATTAATTCTAGATTATTCTTGGATAAGAGTTGGAGTAATGAACATACAACTGTTAAAGTTATCAGTGGTTCTTGGGCTTAGCATTTCCAAAGTTCTTGATGAGACATTAACTTTAAAACTCAGCTCTCCTTTTGGTTATGCTAGCTGTTTAAATTCCACAGAAAGCGCCAAAAAGCAACAATCTTTGTTTCCAAAAAAAAAAAAAAAAACGGTTTTTTTTTTCAAAGAGTAAATATATAATCATATCATGAGAATTGCTAGAGTTGTTTATTTTGGTTTTTCGAGTTTCTCTGTAGCTTTGGAACCAAATATTTTGGAACTAGCTCTTGTAGACCAGGCTGGCCTCGAACTCACAGAGTTCCAACTGCCTCTGCCTCCCAACTGCTTGGATTAAAGGCATGCATCACCACGGACTGGATGGAGTCACTTTTATTGGAGACCTATTTTATTTCATAAGTTTTGAGTATTTTTAAAATAAAAACCTTATTTTTAGAACCTGTATTTTCTTAATATGTTGAACTTAGAATATTGAAAAATAGCCTTAGCCTTCTAATATATAATATAAAATCAAGTTAATTTTTCTAAACTACTATAACCACAACATTGTTATCATAACTTGATTTCTTATTGATTGATTTTCTTGCTTGACTTAAATATCTCTGTAGTTTATTTCGTTTGAGTCATGGTCCAAATACAGTGCCTTTGTTTAGTTTGTCTTTTCATTTATAGTTGTTTTCCCCACTTTTTCCTTATTTCCATTCATTTGTTGAATAAATTGTCCTGTTAAATTTCTCACATTCTTGAGTTTGCTGATTGCTTCCCTATGGTGGTGGTAAGCATGAGCCTTCTTTTTGATGTTTCCTGTAAAAGTTCAATCTAGGTGGGTTGATGGGATTGTTTGGCAAGATGCAACTCTGGGTACTTTTTGTTCTGTTGCATTATATCAAGATACATCTTGTTGTCTCTTTTGTGAGATTGCTAAACTATTGACATAAATGTTTTTAGCAACCATATGTTCATTGCCTAAAACATTTCTTCAGACAAAAAAAAAAATGCTGGCCTTTAATCAAAGCATTTGGGAGGCAGGGGCAGGCAAATTTCAGTGAGTTTGAAGCCAGAGTGAGTTCCAGGACAGCTAGACTTGTAATACAGAGAAACCCTCTTTTCAAAACAAAACAGAAATAAATATATATATAAGCGGCTACAACATGGTGTAACTATAAATTTCACTATGATGAATTTTCCTTTATAACTTCTGGAGTTACCCTAAAAGGCTATCTCTATAGCAGTTAGGATAACTTTTGTTAGTTTCTAACTCTCAGAATAATTAGCTGATGTCTAGTTTTCCACCAAAAGTTATACTATGTTTGGCTCCCTTAGATCAATTCTGTGTCACTACTTTTTAGGGGAGGAAAAGAGAATCTTGTTATATAGCCCAGGTTAACCTCCAGCTCACTATACAAGCCTAGACTTGAATTTGTAATCTTTCTACCGTGAAAGTACTAGAATTACAGGTATCAACCACATACCTGTTGAAGTTTATTTAAACTTATGCTTCAGGGTAAGCACTGAATAGTAAGCGAGATTTTTTTGGTGTGTTTTTTTTTCCTGATGTTATATTGAGGAGAGAACAGTTGTGTTACCTACAATTATTTAATCACACCCTGTGGAAATGACCATTTTAGATGAGGATTAGTTCTGGATCTTGCGTTATGATACAAGAGCTTACCATACAATCATGTTAATCATATTTAACAGACGTGGTGCTTGTTAATTTTGCCCAACTGTATGGTAATGTGAGTATAGACACATCTAAGGTAAGCTAGGCTATGGTGCTTGCTCAGTTAGGTGCATGTTGTGCATGTAGATTTTTCAGCTTACATTGTGGTTGTTGGAATGTGACAGTCAGGACCATCTGTACCTCATACTTCATCAGGAACATTGGATATTTACAATATTATTTTACTCTTCTAGAGCTAGACAAGTAATCCCTTGTTGTACCTCCCTTTTTAGGAAACTAAAATGTTAATGATTTCTAATTAGTCTTAATGCTTATGCTCTTAGTATTTAGATTAGTTTGGGACTTCTAATTTAGGAATAAAGCGCCATTGTGTGTCTTTCCTTAGTTTTGATACAATAAATGGCTTCTCAAAAAGTGTACTTCCACCCTCAAGAAAAGAAATAATAAAATGTATAGTGTGAGCTTTGAACTCAGTGGAATCAGTTGATTGAAAGGTGGCTATGAATTCTGAAGATTCATCAATGTTAAGTAAATAGGAGTATACTCAATCTGGATTAGAAATTTTTAGAACTCACCTTTTCTTCTAGTCGTAATATTTTATATTAAAGGTGGGTTGTTTTTCCTGTTTAGTAGTTATTTGCTAAATTTTATTTATTCAGCTGCTTCTTTTAGAGGAAATTATAAGATGAATAAGTAGCAAGTTCGTTGTTAGGCTGTGTTCCATTTTCGTGTCTTGTATGTGATAGTTAAAAGGAAAAACCGGTATAAAATATTTCAAAGTGTTAATTGAATAGCATCAGTCATTTTTTTTCTTAATACACCATCATTTCATCCTTAATGTCAACAGAGACTGGCTCAATGCTGTCCATTTAAGGTGAAGAAATTAAAAAACAAATGAGCCCAAAAGATTCAGACTAATAGCTTGCATTTCTGACCTTTGATATTTTATTCCTTATATATTATGCTGTTACATGAGGAATGGAATGATTTTAAAAAGTGTTTGAGAACTGTATTTTAACTTAGCCTTTCAGGAACTAAAGTTTATATTATCCTGAGGATTTTGTTTCCTTAGGAAGGCTTATTATATAACATTATCAGACTTTTAGATTACTTTCTCAATTTATTCTTGAGGGTTATATGATAGATGTTTTCTAAACATCTTTAAGGTGCAAGTATGTACCTACTCCTTGAAATAATATTTCCTAATCTAAGTTGGGTAGCTCATGGGCAGGCTGTAGAGTATCACAGCTAGGTCTTAGGTTATATACAAGTTTATTTTTGCTCTTAAGATTTTGTTCATTACCTTTAGTATTAGTTATTTTTCTCACTGCTGTAACCAGATAACCAACTAGAAGCAGTAAGGCTAAAGAGTTTATTTTGACTTATGGTTTGAGCTGGGCAGTTGTAGTTGGTTACATTACATCTGGAGTCAGGATTTAGAGAGACATAACTGGTCATGCTCGTTTTGTATCCCCTTATTCATTCTGGGAACCCAGGATATGGTCCACATTCAGGAATAGTTTTTCTCAGATAAGCCATCCCTTCACGGATGAGCCTGAGGCCTGTCTCCTTGTTCCTTCTAAAAACAGTCAAATTGACAGTCAAAATTAACCATGAACCCTTTAAGAATATCTGTGACTTTGTGGTTGTAATGTTTGTGAGTATTTTCTCAGTTAAGATGACTGTAGATTTAATACAGGATATCTGGTTGATCATACATTTTGGACATCTTATCCAAAACTTGAATCTTTGAGCACTCAAATCTCTTGTTATTTGCATTCAAATTTTCAACCTTACCATATTTGGCATTGAATTCTACAAAAATATTCTAAAATCTGAAAAAACTCAAACACTTGTAGTTCTGAGCATTTAAGTTAGTGCTCAGTTGTACTAGACCTCAGGAGGCAAAAAGTTTGAAAATAGCCTTGCAGCCATGATTGGCAATAAATGCCCAGCTGCAGAGGCTGCACTTCCGTAACACACGGTACTTGCTGAACTTTCTGGTAGTTTATTATATTATATTAAAAGAAATAGTATGCAGACAGAAGTAATTCCCGGTTACAGTTTGACTCAAATGGCACACTTGATTTTTTTTAACTCAAGGATCCCTTGTGTGTTCATGTAAGCATTTAACTTTGTCGACCATTGGCTTCATGTAGTTTTTCCTTTTGCTCTCTGTTCCATTGAACTATATATGCCAATTACATTTTTAAATGGAGGAAAGGGTTTATGGGATGAGATATAGAAAATTAAGTCTTAATATTTTATATGTTTTAAAATTTATACCCACCCCTGAAGTATTCTGTAGATGAGAGCTTTTGCTTTAAAATTTTTGTTTACTTGATTTGTCAGCTTTGCTGACCTTAATTGATCATTTATTTACTATTGTTTTATTATTTTCCCATTGTCTTACCATTTCATTTTTATACTGTGTAGCTTGAAAGGCTTCAGTATTGTAAACCAACTTAATGGATACATTTAGTGGTACCAATCTTTTCAAGTTTTTAAAAAGAAATTATTAACTGATTTTGAAAATCATTGGAAAAGCATAACCAAGGATATACAAAGTAGTCTTGTATACTTAAAAGAACTTCATACTGCCAGATACCAAAACTTTACACAATTGTAGTTACTAGGATTTTGACATTGGTATGTGCTCGTTTAATTACATAACTTATGACCATAGTTACTACTCTAATGTATGAAAAAGATGGTCTTATCAGTAAGTAGGACTAGAGTAATTGTCTGAGTAAGGGGCAGTGAACTTTGAGTTTTGTTTCACTCACAAGTAGATATATACACACCATTTTTAAATGAAGTGGTTGATTTTCAGCCAATAGACAACAAAAAATATTGGTTGTGCCTCTATGGTTTATTCAGATAGTTCTCAACGGATTCTTTTATTTCTTTGTATTATCTGTATGGATAAGTTAGAAAGATTGTGTTTTACAATTTTAGAATCTTATATGATAAAAACTTTAATAATTATAAGTAGCAAACTTTGACTTATTTATTGTAACTTGGTGAGAAAAGTGAATTTGTTAGTATATTGTCTTTAGATTTTTCACTTGCTAGTTGACTGTAAATTATAGTTTATTTCAAGAGTGCTCTGGCTAAGAAAAACCACAGTCTTTATTCTCTTATCAGGTTTATACATTTGTGATGTTGTTGCCTTACTTTATTAAATAATGTAGTTCTGTAGTAAGGTAGTCATTCTCTCCAGTCGTAAGAGTAACTTTCCTTTGTAGTTCATACTAAGTTTGTTGTTGGCAGGGTTGTGTTTAGAATTGTTTTTAGGTTTATTTTTCCCAATGCCTTGCAAGTTAAAGTCCAGACTTTTACATAACTTTAAGAGTTGGCAGACTCGAGGGCTGGGGAGATGGCTAGCAGTTAAGAGCACTGGCTGCTCTTCCAGAGGACCCAGGTTCAATTCCCAGCACCCACATGGCAGCTCACAACTGTCTGTAACTCCATTTTCAGAGCATCTGATATCTTCATACCAAAAACGCACAAGTTAAATAAATCAGTTTACAAAAAGAGTTAGCAGATTCAGTTAAGCTGGCTTGTTATACTCCTGTGATTCCAGCCTTTGGAAGACTGGGGCAGGAAGATTTGTAAGTTCAAAGCCAGCCTGGGCAGCAGTAGATTGACTCTCAACAAGTTGTAGCTTTCAGGCTACCATTTTCTTAATTGGGTATGTATATAACTGTTGCACTATAAAAAAAAAAAAACCCTAAAGGTTTTCTTGCCAGTTATGGGATTTTTACTTTTTGTATATGTGATTTGTTTTTTAAAGATTTTTCTAGGTTTGGTACATCTTTCGCAATATTTTTCCATTTGAGTCCTTTTATCACTTAATAATAAATGTGCTTGTGTATTCAAGATACAATTTATATTCATAACTTATGGAACAAGCTTTGATACTGCTAGTAATCATGGCTTCAGAGAAATAACCCAACTCCTATATAATTCATAACCTATATAATTATATAATTAAGAAAGGCTGCCAAAAGAAAAATGTGGCACATTTACACAATGGAGTGCTACACAGCTTGAATTTTGAAGGACAATGGATGGAACTAGAAAACATTATTTTGAGTGAGGTAACCCAGACACAGAAAGATAATTATCACATGTACTCGCTCATAGGTGGTTTTTAAACAAAGCAAAGAAAGTCAGCCTACAAACCACAATCCCAAAGAACTTAGACAATAGTGCACACTCTAAGAGAGACTTACGTAGATGTAATCTACATGGGAAGTAGAAAAAGACAAGATCTCCTGAGTAAATTGGGAGCATGGGGGAGGACTGAAGGGGGAGGGGAGCAGAGAAAAATGTAGAGCTCAAAAATACCAATTTTAAAAAGATGCTGCCAAGTTGCTGTGGACATTGCTCGGTGGTTAGGTGCACGTAAGTAACCAAGTGTGCTTGGAGAAGACTTCTATCTCACTATCGTGTGTCACTCTGGTTTTAGGGGATAGATGCCATCTTCTGAGCTCTGAGGGCAACCAGGCATCTATATGGTGCACCAACTGTGGGGCAGTATTATACAGGCTACATATTTTTGTATTGTATGGCAGCCAGACTTTTTTTTTTTTTTTTTGGTTTTTCGAGACAGGGTTTCTCTGTGGCTTTGGAGCCTGTCCTGGAACTAGCTCTTGTAGACCAGGCTGGCCTCAAACTCACAGAGCTCTGCCTTCCTCTGCCTCGAGTGCTGGGATTAAAGGCGTGTGCCACCACCGCCTGGAGGCAGCCAGACTCTTAAACCAAGGTCGCACCTGAGGTGGTCACGTAGCACTAACAGACTGGCAGTCTCCTGGGTGAGGATGTGCTAATGTTGTTCTGCTCCCTTCTTTGTGATTATGGAGGTCACCTGGGAAGAGTTGTTAATCCAAGCTAGTGACAGATATGACTTTAGCCCTGCTACCCCAAAACAGACTGCTAATAAACTTCTCCCTCAGTTTACTTTTGGGGATGAAAGCTGTTTTAAAAATAAACGCAGGTAATTTTCAGGATTTAAATGAACCCTGATATTGCTATGTAAACTATGTCTCAATTATTCCAGTGCCTCCAGGTCAGTCCAGAGAAGTAATTTATGTTGCGGTTGGACCCCGACAACCTACATACATGGAGAAAAACACACTCAAGAAAATAAGTAAATGGCGCACGCCTGTAATCCCAGCACTCGGGAGGCAGAGGCAGGCGGATCTCTGTGAGTTTGAGACCAGCCTGGTCTACAGAGCTAGTTCCAGGACAGGCTCCAAAACCACAGAGAAACCTTGTCTCGAAAAAACCAAAAAAAAAAAAAAAAAAAAGTAAATCCTTAAAAAACTTTGAAGCAACTAAACATGAAATCTCACTAGGAATCTTTAAAAAGAAATGCAGATACACCTTAATGGCCATTTTACTATGGCAAGAAGTATTAGAGAAAAGCCAAATAAAACTTCTGGATGAAGTAACCTTTGTCTGTGTGTAACTAGTAGAAATTTACCTTGCTGATCTTTGATGGAGGATGAGAATGTACGTTTTCCAAGTATTCTTGTCTTCATTGATTGATCTAGGAGGTAGTTTTCATGAAAGAAATCCAAGCAGTTTTTGAAACCATACAGAACCACTCCTTTTTGATAGAATAATGGAGGTGGAACATTTTTAACATAAATGATATGAAGACTATGTGGGTCATATGTTAAAACCTGGTCTGTTTTAAAATATTGTGATGAGTGGAGGGCTTATGTGCCTTGTGATGACACCATATACCATGCATTGAGTTAGAGCTCTAGAGTCTACAAGACAAGACTTCTAAACTGCTTTTAGTAAAGAATCATAGACAATAGAAATTCCAGATACATCTGTGTATAAAGGAACTTCTTTCTGGTCTACAGTTGTTTGGTGTCTGTATGCATATTCTCACAAAATTGCACATTTAACATGACACACTTGCTACATTTGTGCTTTTTATATTAGCCTATTAATATGTTGTCAGACTTAACACTTCTTACTAGGATCACTTCAACATTTAAACATGTAAGCCTTAAAATAATAATAATAACTCTTTGGAGCTTGAGATAGGACAACAGTTAAAAACACTGGTTGTTCTCTTCCAGGGTACCTGATTTCAATTCCCAGGACCCACTTGGCAGCTCATATACAGTCTGTAAGTGCAGTTCTGGGTGAATCCAACACCCTCACAAAATACCAAAGCACATGAAATAAAAGTAAATTTCAACATGTAGTAGTAGTCCTTCTTTCTTTCAACAAAATGCTTATATATTTATGTTTAAGTATTGATAATCATTAGAAAACTTTTACATAGTTTATACCCTATATAATATCAGTTATTTTCCAAGTTTATATATTATAAATTATATTAAATGTTTTCTTTGAATCAGAGCATTTTTGAAAACTTTTAAGTTGATTATTCCTCATAACTAATTAGTTATGATTTCTTGATTAGGATGTTAGCTTCTCAGGCTTAAACACAAAATGAGAATACATTTGTGTCGCAGGGTTACTGAAATGATGGCATTCCGTTATATATGCCATTACTAAAATGAAACAAAACATTGTTGCCAATGAAGAGAAAGATGTGGACTTTAGTATGTAAACACACAAAGTTTTTAAATATGAGGAAAAAGTGAAAAACAATAACATTTGAGGTATTAATCTGGGAAATACCCTAATTTTTATGCTTTATTGTCCTTTTATCATTCACACTGAGGTACATGCATTCTATGTCTATGTATACTAGTACTCAGTATTCTTATCAGCGGATGGACAGCCGGGTAACAGGAATATATTCTGTATTTCTGAAGATTTGGAGTTTAAAATAAATGTGTAGATTTGGTCATACTCTGAAGGTTCTGTAGGTAACTTTTCTTTACCCTCTTTGTGGTTCTGGTAGTTGATGTCAGTTTTCCCTTTTCTGTGGCTTGAAGATGCAAAACTCATCTGCCACCATCAAGTCAAAACACATGACTTTCGCCACCAGAGTCTCTTATGGTATTGGTTCTCAACCTTCCTAATGTAGTGACTCTTTAATACAGTTCCTCATGTTGTGGTCACCAAACCGTAAGATTGTTTTCGTTCCTATTTCATAATTGTAATTTTGCTCCTAAAATCGTAATGTGAATATCTGTTTTCTGATGATCTCAGGTGACCCTTGTGAAAGGGGCCGTGACCCACAGGTTGAAAAACACTGTCTTAAGGTCTTCTTAAAAGATGTTAGCTCTGACCCATTGTATCCCAGTATGACCTCATTTTCACTTAAGTCCACAGAGGTCTATTTCTGTAGTCAGAAACAGGTGTCAGAGCTTGAAACCTGAAAATGTTTTGCAGGAAAGCGCACTATTCAACCCTGATTTCCCAATGCAGAATCAGTCTTAACCAGTCAGAGAATGGATGGGAGATAGAATGTGGTAAAATGGATTCTAGTAAATGTTTGCCTTAAAACATTCTAATAATGACTTTTGGGGAAACACGAGATAATGAAATGTTTTATTTAAAATTTTATGTTATATCAGTTTAATATAGAATATTTTGTAATATTTTTCAGGTTATTGCTAAGCACATTAGGGTAACAAATACAGAATAGGCACACCTCTAATCCCAATATTTGAGAGATAGAACAGAAGTATCAGGAGTTTCAAAGTTATCCTCAGCTATATAGTAAGAGCTCCACAGAAGCTACTTAAAACTTGTCAAGGAAGGAAAGATTGGCCAGTGAGGTGACTCAGCAGGTAAAGGTGTTTAACATGGAACAAGCCTAGTGACTAGATTTCAGTTTCTAGGATGCAAAGAAGATGAAAGAAAATGCCCAGAGTTGTCCTCTGACCTGCACCTGAACACATTGCATGCATGCACACAGTGTTTTAAAACGAGGAAAAGAGATGGTAGAGAGAGACAAGTCTAAAGGCAGATTAGGAATTAGTATTCTAGATTGGGTGGGAGGTGGAATTGTAATTGAAGCTAGTCAGATGTGTTTTGCTTTGTTGCTACATTGTTATATTTCGACTTTAATGTTTTGTTTGTTGAGACAGTGTCCTACTATGTAGCCTTAGCTGGTCTGGAACTCAGAAAGATCCATGTGTCACCATACCCAGTTTACTTTTAAGTGTTTTTATTTGCTGGTATTTAGTATGGAAGAATTCAGAATCTTTAGAGTTATCAGAAAAATTAATAAAAACCTAAAAAATTTTTAAGTTTCTCTTTTATTACGTTATCATGAATGAATATGAAGGCAGCATACTCTGACTAGCTGCTTGTCACTTTACTGTAAGACCGCAGACCGAAATGATAGAACTGGTCTGCTTGTTCTACACACATACTCAGACAGTTGTTTTAAAACTAGTGAGTCACCCTCTCACATACCAGGTGTGGAGCACACTGGTTCAGAATCAGTGGCAGCAGAAGTATAAATAAGAATGACTGATTTGTTTGCATGTTCTAAAATAATTTTGAAATAGTGGGGGTAGAGCTTACTGGACAGTTTTAGATTCTCTAAATTTTAGAATTTTACCCCCCTTACTTCATCATCTAAAAATAGTGTCTTTTCAAACTCTAATTGATTTAGCATTATTGATTAAATGAAGTTCATATTGGGACTTGGCTTTGGGCAGCAAATAGAATAGGATCAAGGAATGTCTAATACAGAGATATTACTGATCAGTGTTGGTAGCATAAAATAGGTATTGTCACATTAAATCACCTTAGGAATTTGGTGTTAGCAGTTATTATTAGCGCATTAAGTAAGGGTAAGTTTAGACCCCACTAACAATAAAGATAAGCAGTGGTACAAATAGTGAGGTACAAAGAGTGTGTGTATGAACAATTAGAGAGTGTAAGTTGTGAGTGAGTATAGTGTTTTAAAAGTCACGCTAACTGCATTATTAAAGAACAAACTGCCTGGAACATGTGTGGATTTGCTCCCATTACCACATAAACAGGTGTGGTAGTTCTTTTTCTTAAGAAGTGAAAGCAAGAGGATCGGGAGGATTTCAAGGTACTCCTTGACCATATAGCAAAGTCAAGGCAGGTCTGGAATGCGTGTGACCCTATCTCAAAAGTAAAATGACATAAGCCTTTGGGATGGCTTAGTAGGTAAAGGTGCTTGCTACCAGGTTTGAGGACTGACTTGAGTTTGAGCCCCAGAGTCCACATAGTGGAAGGAGAGTAGTGACTTCTGTCCTCTAACCTCTACACAACCACCCCGTCCCACCCCAAATGTAAAATAAATAAATAAATGTGCTGGCAATCAATCATTCATAAGAACAAATAATGAAAACCAGAGGGTTGACAGTAGTGATAAAATCTGAACAGAATTGAAGCACTGAACTTTGTCACACACTGAGTATTTTAATTGTGACTATTGAGATAATTAGATAAAGCCGAACCAGAATTTGGTTAAATTATTTACTTTAAATAGGATTGTTGTAGAAAGAAACTTTAGGGGCTGTATGTCACATAAAATGTCTATAAGCTGGAAAGATGGCTCAGCAGTTAACACATACTTTTTGTAGAGGACCCAAATTGGCTTCCCAGGATTAGCTTTGAGCGGCATGTGCCTTCACCTGTAATTCCAGCTCTTCAGCAGTGGTTCTCGGGAGACATTCCTAATGCTGCAATTCAGTTTCTCACGTTGTGGTGACTACCAGCCATAAAGTTATTTTCTTAGCTACTTTGTAGCTTTAATTTTGCTACTGTTGCGAGTCATGGTGTAAATATCTGATATGCAGAATATCTAATATGTGACCCCCCCGAAGGGGTTAAGGTCTACCAGTTGAGAACTGCTGCTCTGGGGGGAGGGGGGCTTTGGTGTTTGTCCTCTGAGGCAGTCATGCAACCACATGCATGTATATACTTTAAAAATAACATTTTCTCCTAAAATTTCTAGTTGTCATTTAGTAAGTATGTATCAGGTATCTAGTATGTAGTTTGGTATAGTTTGATGATACTTAACAAAGGGTGAATGATTTTAGATAAGTGTTTAATATACCGTAAAGTGTGAGGTTCACAGAAAGAAAATTATGTTAAAAGTAGATAAATGCTAGAGGTAGAGGGAAAAAGAGTGCCGTTAACACTGCAGTGTTAACTTATTGCTTCCAGGCCTTTTCATGGTTGTAACATCTCTGACTTTCCACTGGTATTGGGGTCATCTCTATTCCGTGGCCTGGACTGACTATGTAGCGTTGCTGTCTGTACAGTTGGTATAAGAGAAAGCTGGTGGTGGATATTGTTTTTATAACTACTAAATCTGCACTTTATAGTTGTCTTTACATTTTTCTACTTTAAAAGGACACTGTCAAGTATTTTAGCTGTTGTGATGCATAATAGAAAGTTTCCTTATTTAAGTTTCTGTTATTGCCTTTTATTTTCTTGTATGGAATAAATGTAAGTTGGAGGGTTGTGGTTATGGCTCTAGGAATAACTGCTAATTATTAATATTATTCTGTATCTACAAGGTAATAGCATTTTATGGAGAATATTTTTAATAAAACATTTTCAAGTTTTAAAGTATTTCTATGGGTTATTTAAAAGTTTCAGACATCAGTAAATTGACTAAAAAGACTTGTTTTTACATTGAAGTATATTTGACAATACATTTTTAATGCTTCCCAAAAGTACAGATTTAACACTCAATGTTATTCCTTTATACTATACTGTAAATGAATTTTTTTTTTCCTGTGGTGTTGGTGATAGAATCCAGGACCTTGAGTCTGCTAGGCAAACTCTCTACCACTGAGCTATATCCTGAGACTACAAATTTCCATGGCTCTAGATTTGAGTTTTACTAGCTAATTATAACATGCTTTTTAATGTAATTGAAAGCTTTGTTAGAGCTTATTGGCTTAATTAAAATTGTAACTTATTTGTGAAATAACTTGTCAGAAATATTTGCTGACCACAGCTGCTTTGTTGTAGGAGGACTGACAAATGGTAGTGGTCGGTATATCTCTGCAGCACCTGGAGCAGAAGCAAAATACCGAAGTGCTTCAAGCACTTCCAGTCTATTTAGCTCCAGCAGCCAGCTCTTTCCTCCTTCTCGGCTCCGCTATAATAGATCTGATATCATGCCCTCCGGCCGCAGTAGGTTATTGGAAGATTTCAGGAATAACCGCTTCCCCAACCTTCAACTCAGAGACCTGATTGGACATATAGTCGAGTTTTCTCAAGACCAGCATGGCTCCAGGTAGGTGGTTATGGTTCCTCACACTTCCCACTGTTTCTGTTGAACACTGCTGCCTTTAATAAGAAAGGAATCTAAGTGTTTATCTCCCTGGGCTACATGATAAGACTTCCTTTTTTTCACTCCCCTCCCTTCCCATTCCCTCCCCTCAATGGAGATGAAAGAAGCATTTTAATTATATTAACTGAAGTGGCATGTCCCTGAGGCTACACTAGTGACTTTTACGGCACCCTGGGTTTATCACAAGATCCTTTTCTACTTGCACACGCAAGTACAAAGTTTGAGTACGCAAGTGATTTTAGAAAGATTGTTTTCATCTTGTGATTTAAATTTTTCCCTTATAGATTCATACAGCAAAAGCTAGAGAGAGCTACTCCAGCTGAGCGACAGATGGTATTTAATGAGATTCTACAGGCTGCCTATCAGTTAATGACAGATGTTTTTGGAAACTATGTTATACAGAAGTTTTTTGAGGTAAGTACATTTATTTTGTATGATTATTCAGTTTTGTTAAAGTTGGGCAACGGTCATTTTCAATCTTAAAGCTGGGCTCATATGTCCAGAGCTAGTAAATGCTGCTTGTCGTGTAAGCATAAAGACCTGAATTTGGAAGCTGGGCATGGTGGCGCACGCCTTTAATCCACCACTCCGGAGGCAGAGGCGGGTGGATCTCTGTGAGTTCCAGGACAGTCAAAGGTACACAAAGAAACCCTGTCTTGAACCCCTCCTCCCACAAACAAAAAAGACCTGAATTTGGACCCCAAACGCCCCATATAAGTAGCTAGTCATGATGGTAAGAATCTGTAATCCCAGCACTGGGGAACCAGAGACAGGATCTTTGGCTTTTTGGTGAGGCTCTCTGCCTAAATCAACAGTGTGTAGATTTAGTGACACAGACCGTCTCAAAAAGGCCGTAGTGGGACTAAACAGATGGCTCAATGGCTGAGAGTGCTTGTTGTTCCCCTAGCACCCATATTGCAAGGCTCAAAACCACTTTTTGTTTTTTGGTTTTTTTCTTTCTCTTTTGAGACAGGGATTTTCTAGTTTTGGAGCCTGTCCTGGAACTAGCTCTTGTAGACCAGACTGGCCTCAAACTCACAGAGATCTGCCTGCCTCTGCCTCCCAAGTGCTGGGATTAAAGGCGTGTGCCACCACCGCCCAGCTCACACAACCACTTATAACTTCAGTTCCAGAGACTCTTGACACCTTCTTTTGAGGGCGCACACATACTCATTTTAGAAAATAATTGAATTTTAAAAAGAGTACAGATAAGCCAGGCATTATTGCATATAACTTAGGTTGCACACACACTTCCAGCACTCAGGAGGCAGAGACAGGTGAATGTTTCAGGCCAGACAGGGTTACATAGTGTGACCTTGTCTGGTGGGGGTGATGGTGTCAAGATAATAACAAGGAAATTTTAATGTGACTCAACACTCCCCGAAAGGTAGCTACTACAAGTGTTTCTGGATTCTTGGATTTTACTATAGGTACCAAAGTAGTCTCATGCTCATTTCTTACTGTCTTTCAGTTCGGAAGTTTGGATCAGAAATTAGCCCTGGCTACTCGTATTCGTGGTCATGTACTACCATTAGCCTTGCAGATGTATGGCTGCCGTGTTATACAGAAAGCATTAGAGTCTATTTCTTCTGATCAACAGGTAATTGTAAGTTGAGATATACATTTTGTAATACTTAATTTAAAGTTAAATTTCTTTTTATCTCATAATCTTGAAGAAAAAAATATCCTAAAGATTTCTACCAGGAGACTTAAGATCTTTTCATAAAATCTTACCCATTCCATGGAGTTTGCCAGATAGAGTGCCCAGTGATGTGTCTTTGCGGTTGCTTACCTTGTTATTATCTATAGTTTCAGCAAGCATTTCATTGCTCCCAATTTTTATGTGGGTCTACCTAATATTTCTATTTTAAGAATTCTAAACAAACAACATTCTCATATTCTAGTTAGTATATACATACATGTGTGTATATACTTTTTTCCCTAAGTCTATTTAGTGAAGAAACTTAATATTCCTTTAAACAAGATTGACTTTGAGGCTGGAAAGAACACATGCTGCTCTATTAAAGGACCAGAGTTCAGTTCAGAACCAAGCACAGATGGCATAATCTCACGCAGATACACATAGAAATTTAGAAAAAAAAAATTTACTTGACTTGGAGTGTGGAATTTTATTTGTTTATATAGCATGACAGTATCTGAACAAAATAGCTTTTTTCTTAACTTCATCTTAATAATTTAGAAAGCCATTTTTTGACTTAGACAATAAAATAAATTCTATAGGTTTGAAAACAAAAGGAAGAGGATGACTTGGCGTTTCTATGTCTGTGATAAAACACTATGGCCAAAATCAACTCAGGGATGAAAGTGTTTATTTCAGCTCACACAAGGAAAGTGAGGGCAGGACCTGGAAGCAGGAGCTGATGGAGAGACCGTGGAGAAGGGTGCTTCTTACTGACTTGCTCTTCATGGCTTACTAAGCCTGTTTTCTTATAGTACCAACCCAGGGCCACCAGCCCAGGGTTGACACCAACACAGGGATCTGGGCCCTTCCACATTGATAACTAATTAAGAAAATGAACCACAGACTTTTCCACAGGTCAATTTGGTAGAGGCATTTTCTCAATTGAGGTTCCCTCTTCCAAAATGATTCTAATTTGTGTCAGATTGATATAAAACTAGCCAGCAAGGAGGAAGGAGGTGGGTAAATGGGTAAGTGTGTGGGGTGTGTGTGTGTGTGTGTGTGTGTGTGTATTACAGGATTTAAAATCTGGAAAACTTCATTATTCCTGTGGAAGAAATTTTGTAGTTTTAGATTCATTAAAATATGGCACAGTAGAGAAAATCAACAGATTTAATTATTCAAAGAACTTCTCTGCCATAGGTGTCTATAGTAGCATAGTCTTTCAGTAGCTGTGCCTTGGGTATTTGGAAATAAAAAGGACTAATACTGTTTTTTTTTTTAAAAAAAAACTTTATCTTTATTCTATATGTATTGGTGTTTTGCCTGCATGCATGTCTGTATGATGATGGCAGATCTCCTGGAACTGAAGTTACAGACAGTTGTGAACTGCTGTGTGGGTGCTGGGAATTGAACTCAGGTCGTCAAGAACAGCCAGTGTTTTTACCACTGAGCCATTTCTCCAGCCCGGGACTAATACTGTTTTAATGAGAACTAGTTAATAAAGAATAGAATCTTTTTTAATTTTGGAATTTTTAGGTTAATTGTATTTTATAATTCAGTCTGTTTTAGTTTAGACATAAATTCATGTTGTAGGTTGGCTTAACCAGGTTCCTTCATAATTGTGTTGGAATATAGTTGAGATTCTTTAAATACCTTTAGATTATGTGGGTCCATTTCTTATCAGTAATATTTTCTATTCTAATCAGACATACAAATTATAGTAAAATTTTATTAGTTTTATAAGCATTAGACAAGAAGAAAAATGTTCATCATTAATGACAATTATTGATAATAAGCAAAATACAGATAGATAACCCAACATCCCATGTTATACTCTGTTTTATGCACTTTTATAAACTCATGTGAACATCAGTGATAACTCCTTAGTACCAACAGATGCAGAGGCTAAGTAGGTCATAGAAATAAGAGCTTTAAAAGTGTCTATTAGGCTGGGTGCTGATGTCACGTACCTTTAATTCCAGCACTTGGAGGCAGAAACAGGTGAATCTCTTGAGTTACAGGCTAGCCTGGTCTATAGAGTAAGCTTTAGGAACAGCCAAGGCTACACAGAGAAACCCTGTCTTGGGGCGGCGGGGGGGGGGGTGTATTAGATACCTGTTATATAAGATAATGCAGGAACATGTACACAGTGAAAATTGTAATTTAAATACGGCAGGTTCATTGTCACTGAGTTATTTCAGCATATATCATTAATATTACTATCTGTGATTTGCTTTAATAATTTGTATTTTGGGTGGTTTCTAAATTTTTGTATTATAAAATTTTAGCATGCTTTGTTCTTCGTTATTTTTAACTTTGTTCTTCATGAATACTTTTAGCTCCATTGGGTTTTCTGGATAAAATAATTATCTAAATGACTTTTGCAGAGTGAAATGGTAAAGGAGCTAGATGGTCATGTGCTCAAATGTGTGAAAGATCAGAATGGAAACCATGTTGTACAAAAATGTATTGAATGTGTTCAGCCGCAGTCACTGCAGTTCATCATTGATGCGTTCAAAGGACAAGTAAGATTGATTTTTTTTGTTTTTGTTTTTGCATTCGTTTCCTTAGCAGAGCATTTTATGATGTGAATTTAGCATTCTTTTGAGTACAATATTATACTGGATACTTTCATTAAACAGAGTAATTGATGGAAGAGCAGGGAAAAGTCTTGAAACTATATTGACACAGGCAAAATAACTAGCAACTAGTACCAGGTCTTACCCATTCGATTTTTTTTTTTTTAATCAAAATTATCTTCAGGCTGTCTAGGAAGCTCAGCAAATCAAGGGGAAATGCTGTCACGCCTGGTGATCCAAGTTTTGTTCCCCTGATTCCACATGGTGAATGAAAAAACAGATTCCTCCAAATTGTCCTCTGACCTCCATATACAGATAATCTCCATGCTTGAGAATGCTGATGCTGTGATTGTGTTAGCTATGGATCCACCACTTGGCTAGGTGTTAGCATCTATCTTGTCAATCTGATACAGTGATTGAGAAATAACAGGATATGTGCATTATTTCCTTCTTTTATTTATTTCAAGGTGTTTGTGCTTTCAACCCATCCTTATGGCTGCAGAGTCATTCAGCGTATCCTAGAGCACTGCACTGCAGAGCAGACCTTACCCATCTTAGAAGAGCTTCACCAACACACAGAACAGTTGGTACAGGTATATGTCACCTAAGAATTTGAAATGTTTGTGTATTTTGAATATTTTTTAAGAGATGTAATTTGTAGTTAAAAGTATAAAAATGAGGAGGCAAAGCTTACTGTATCCTCTCAATTCTTAATGATGGAAAGTAATTTTTAAATGTGTTACAGGATCAGTATGGCAATTATGTTATTCAGCATGTACTGGAACATGGTCGACCTGAAGACAAGAGCAAAATTGTATCTGAAATCAGAGGAAAGGTGTTAGCCCTGAGTCAACACAAATTTGCCAGGTATTACAACAGTCAGTTTTTCCAGCTCTTTTCTATACAATTTTTTAGTGGGCCTATAGTTAAATTTGTGGTTGTCAAATTTGTGGGCTATTTTGTGATACCATTTCTTTTGGTTTTTTGAGACAGGGTTTCTTTGTGGCTTTGGAGCCTGTCCTGGAACTAGCTCTTATAGTCCAGGGTGGCCTCGAGCTCAAAGAGATCCACTTGCCTCTGTCTCCTGAGTGCTGGGATTAAAGGTGTGGGCCGCCACCACCAGCAACCATTTCTGTTTTTAAAAGTAATTACAAACCAAGAAATTTTATCTTGTGTTCTCTTTTCTAGTACATTGGAACAAATTGAAAAGTCAAGACTACTTGACTATAAAGAAATGACATAACAAAGTTTCTCTGTGTGTGCTTTTAATTTTTAGCAATGTAGTAGAAAAGTGTGTTACTCATGCCTCCCGTGCTGAGAGAGCTTTACTGATTGACGAGGTTTGCTGTCAGAATGATGGTCCTCACAGTGCCTTATACACCATGATGAAGGATCAATATGCCAATTACGTGGTTCAGAAGATGATTGATATGGCCGAGCCTGCTCAGAGGAAGATAATCATGCACAAGGTAACTGGTGCACAGCTCCATGAGGTCACACCCTCTGTGTGACCTGTGACTGCATACACACTTTTGTAGGGTTTATTTCTCCACAATAGACAACATTTAAAGCACATGGGCAGCTTAGTTGACACTGTAAAATCACATTAATTTCTCAGCTGTTAGGTTTAACGTTAGTCTTCCTCCCCTGTTTTGTTCAGTTTTATTCGATTTGCAGTAAGTAGTTTATTGGTTGAATGCTGAGTTGTTTTCTTTAATGGTATTAGATTTTCCCAGTAAGTGGGCTGCTCTTTTAGAGAATCTTTGCAATTCCCAACACCCTCATGGTGGCTCACACGCACCTATAACTCCTAATTCTAGGGTCTCTGGTACCCTCCTCTAACCTCAGTGGGTACCTGTATGCACACATACATACACACAGTTTAATTAATCCCTTTAAAAGAAATCTTTCCTTTATTTTAGTTATTACACTTCAAGCTATTTCCCCCTTGACTCTAATGGTTCTTTAAAATCACCAATTCTGCTGGCAAAGTGGCTTGTACAGTAGAGTTGTTTGCTGCCACATCTTTTGAACTGTATTGCACCTCTGGGCTCCAAACGTAACGGAAGGAGAAAATTGAATCATGCAGATTGTCCTGCCTGAATGTCAGGATGCACATGTGCTTGCACACAAGGTGTAATTTTTGTTTGGAGTTTTGTTGTTGTGTTTTAGATTCATTTATTTTAATGAGTGTTGCCGCATATATGTGTTGTGTATATATATGTATATATACATATATGTGTGTTGTATACACACACATATATATACACATACACACATACACACACACTACAAGTGTACCTGGTGCCCATGGAGGGCAGCAGACCCCTTGGAACTGGAATTATAGGTGTTTATGAGATGCCATGTAAGTGCTGGGTTTCAAACCCACTTCATTAAAAGAACAAGTGCTCTTAATCAGTAAGACTTTTCTCCAGCCCATAAATGTAATTTTTAAAAAAATCATTAATTTCCATAAAAATGCAATATCAAAAAGAACTCTAAAGTTGGCCTCAAGAGATCCAAGCCTATAATTCCTAGTTAGGAGGCCAGTGTGGGAGGATTGAAAGTCTGATGCTTTTCTATATAACTTGCCAAGATTTTGTTTCAGTACATCAACTAACAAAACGGGGGGGGGGGGGTTAATGCTCTTTCTGGCTTGATTGCTTTAGAAAACATGGAACATCTGTTCCCTTTATCAAGAGAAAATATTCTCGCCGGGCGGTGGTGGCGCACGCCTTTAATCCTAGCACTCGGGGGGCAGTGGCAGGAGGATCTCTGGGAGTTCGAGGCCAGCCTGGTATACAAGAGCTAGTTCCGGGACAGGCACCAAAGCTACAGAGAAACCCTGACTCGAAAAAACAAAAATAAAAATATTCTCAAGATCCCCTCATGCCATGCATTGTATCAGAGCCATTGCTGGTGTGTGGCAGTTAACAAACACTAACTCTTAAGGGTTTTTTTTTTTTTTTTTTTTTTTTTTTGTGGTGGTGGGGGTGTTGAGACAGGGTTTCTCTGTAGCTTTGGGGCCTGTCCTAGAACTTGCTCTGTAGAGCAGGCTGGCCTAGAACTCAGAGATCCGCCGTCTCTGCCTCCCAGTGCTGGGATTAAAGGTGTGCGCCATCACCACCCTCTAGCAGCTCATAATTACAGCACTGAGTTTTTAAAAATTCATCCTTCAAATTGTTGTGTCTTTTGCTTTTTGACTCTTCTAAAGATTTTAACCTTATTTTTAATTTATAGTACTTACTGAGCCAATCGTATACATAGTATTTTTAACCATATATATAGTGCACTCTATAAAGGTCCTTGAAAAATTATTTTATAGGATGACTTCCTAGATATTACCCGGTTGTATTCAGGAATCTTACAAGTTGTGTGTCCCTGTGAGAAGAGTTGCCTTTTACTAGTCTGTTCTGTGACAGTTACTGTACTCACTGCACATCTAGCTGGAAAGGGGCAGTATATGTTTATATTGGGGGCTTCCTTTGTCGGCATGTGACACAGCAGTGGCTTGTTAGTTATTGAACCAAAAAAAAAAACGTTGCCTCTTTAAGCATTTTTGAGACAATTATGTTTCAGAATTGGTTTTGTACCTAAGTAGCTTTGTAATTTTTAGCAGAATGATGATCCAGACTTGAGGGAGCTATTTTAAATCATAAACAAGGCAAGATGGCTCAGTAGGTAAAGGTACTTGCCATCAAGCCCGAAGACCTAATTGAGTTCAATCCCCAGGGCACACATGTAGAAGTAGAGAACACTCTTAAGTTGTCCTCTGACCTCCGTATACTGAACTGGCCTGTCCAAACCACACACACATGAATTAAAAACAGAAACTACAGTAACTTGGGTTTTTTTTTTCTTTTTCACAAGATTGATTGTTTGTTTTTCAGATTCGACCTCATATTACTACTCTTCGCAAATACACATATGGGAAGCATATACTGGCCAAGTTGGAAAAATACTATTTGAAAAATAGCCCAGATCTAGGGCCTATCGGAGGACCACCAAATGGAATGCTTTAAGAGAAAGGAGATGATTCAACCATGTTTAAAGAATGGGTTTTCTTTGTGAATTATCAAAACACAATTCAACTATGAATCTTTGATTTTTTTTAAGCAAAACTATTTATTGACTTTCTTCATCCATTTGTAAATTTTTAAGGTTCTTGTGTATATTTAGGGGGTGGGGTGGTGAATTATAAATTATCTTCAACCCTGAGTGGAGACCTATCAGATTGGATTTCTGGTGAAGCACAGAATGCCTGTATATGATGTAACTGTATCCCCCTTCCCACCCCCACCCCCCCCAAAAAAAGAAGCAAAAAAAGGAAAAAAGTTGTCACATATTTTGTAAATTTATACCTTGTAAAGTCACAAAAAAAATAGTTTTTAAAGGGAAAAGTACAGTATTTTAATAAACTGGCTTGCAGTCTGGTAGGTCTACAACCCCATAGCACAACAGGTTTATATAGATGTACATAGAATTATAGTTCTTATTTTTTTCCTTTATGTGAAGCCTTTTATAACAGATTAACAATCAACTGCATAAATATTATTAATATTTTAAAAAGAAAGTTAAGTTGTATTTTGGTAATTCACAAACTATCATGCGAAGAAAAACTCAGAAAAACAGACAAGAATAAAATGATTTGAGATAACATTATTTACAGTGGATGTGGTTTTAATAAAATTACTGCCCTATAATGTCCCTGGCAATGTACAGAAGAATTGTATATACTTATTGTAATGAATTAGAAAAAAAATCATGGTGGTACTTCCATTCAGTTGAGTTTGCACTGAATGAAAAGTTAAATTCCACACTAACTTTTCAGTTTGGTTTGCAACGAGAATGGATGGAGGTTTGTATTTTGTTCTAATTATAGAATTAAAGACTGTTGAGGAAGTGTTGGTTTATTCTGCGTTTTCATAGTAGTACATAAATAGGAACCTGATAGAGGTGAGAGAGGCCACTGAGAAGTGAACTGATAGCTCAGCATTTAGCATGATTGCATATTCAGAGAGCTTTTTTTTTCTTCCTATAAATAAACACATTGTGTGTGTGTAGGGGTAGATGTAAGTTTACAATTTGAAAGCAGATATTGTTTCAGTGTTTGTTATGAAAGCCTTGCTAATTTCGTAGTAACTTTCCTTGGTTGTACAGGTGTACATTTGTAAACCTTCATGCTGTAAATGGAATCTGTTTTATCTCTTTGGGAAACATTTGCATTTAGTGTACATTGACATCCCTGCCCTCTTTAACCTGGCAATATAGTGTTGTATAATGTAAATTTATTTCTCCAAATTGAGAGTGATTTTTAAAAAATTTTTTATCTTTATATGGTTTCAGAAGTATGAACCAACTTTCTTTTTATTATTGTGGAAAACATTTTGTTTTATAACATAGTTGTTAACTCTGTTGATAATGGACATGCTAGGATCTGGATCACTTTCACCTGAAGTCAGGGTATTGTGCATAGTAAATAGAAAGTATTGGACTGAGATTTGATTACCACAGAGGCCAATGCTTTTTCCATCTTAAATGTGATGTGACTTTTTTCTTTGTACAGAAGAGTACTGTATTTTTGAATAGCCTACTCCCAAGTAAGAGCAAATCTGTATGATAACATTTTTTCCTCTGGACATAAGACATTATAACAGTAACATGATGTACATTTACAAGCGGCCTTATGTACATTTCCCAACAATCTTTCTAAGGCAAAATTGTGACCATATGTGTATAATTAAAATCGTTTTTAATCCTTTGCCTATGAAAATATTTTGGAAAAAATTGCTTTGTATATTCAGTTTCTGAAAGATAAAGAAAGTGCTTTGTATTTTGTTGAAGTCAGTATTTTGTATGAACATTTATGTTGACCCTCTTATGTTCAGTGCTGAAAACTGAAATGAACATGATATTTCTGTCAGATAAATTGTAGAAGGGATTTTTTTTTCTAGAGGTCTGCAGAACAAAAGCAATCAGAGCACAATATTGAGTATAAAGTTCTATTCTTTTGTTACTCATATCATGAACCTTAAAATTTGGCATGAAGTTTGGGGTGCCAGGAGTCTTTGATGTTGATGTTGAGTTATTCTAGCTTTCTAACCCAACATTCCTTGTCACCATTCTCAGTCACACTGGTTCATCAGCATGTCCCTGTCACAGTCTTCTCCCATGTGGAGTGGCACTCTCCCTCCTTTTCCACTTTGTTTTGCCAGCCTGAGTATCTTGGCTCTGGGTTGAACATAACTTCCCGCGCATCAGCCAGTGGTTTTAGGGTCAAAGCTGCCAGTATTCGAGACTAGCAGCCTCTCCTGGTTCCTGTTCACCCTTGCTTTTGTATGCTCAGGCAGCTGTCACTCAGTTCAGAAAGTGGCAAGTCCTAGAGAAAGTGACTTGGAACTGAATCCTCCTCTAGCAGTCCTGATTCATACTTCCCAGTGCTGACAACCCAGTTCTCCTGATACTTTTAGGCATATTCTAGAAAAATACCTGTTTGTGTAGAAATTTTATGATCTGCCAGTTTTGGTGCCCACCCTGATTCCACCTTCTAGTATGTTGGCATGGAACTTTAGAAAAATTGACTTTTCAGAATAAATCTGATTGGGCAGAAACCGCTTAGGCTTACTCTTGAGTGTCTCCTTTTGGTATAGATTGTTTCTGGACCAGTTTGTCTAAGTCCTGGCTCTTATTGGTTCATATGAAATGTTATCTTCACTTCTTTGTATATTATGTATAAATTAGAAATGAAACGTGTGAATAACATTGTATGAAATAAACTTGGTCTTGTGTTTTTCTCTAGATAAAATATCCCTCTGTATCTCAGTTACAGTCTAGATTGCCTCATTAAGTCACTTAACATCACTAAAACATGTGGATACTTTCCACAAAACCTTGCTATTTTGTAAAGTTGCCTATGTCAGCAACCTGGGTGCCCTCGTGGGCCAGTGCTAATTTCTTAGCTCATTGGTTGTAGGAATTCAAATATATTAAAGATTCCCAGGTGTTAGGGTTTTGTTTAAAGATTTATGTATTTTGTGTAAATAAGTGCTGTGTCTTCGTGTAGACCTGCAACACCAAATGAGATCATCGGATCCTATTATAGATAGTTGTGTTGCTGGCAATTAAATTCAGGACCTTAACCACTGAGCCATCTCTCCAGCTCCAGGGCTTGATTCTTAATGGAGACAGGCTGTTTTATTTTAGCATTGCTTCTATAGCTGCAGGGTGGGGTGCAGTACCTGTTGGAATCTAAAGTGGAGATTCTATAATGCTAATAGAAAGTGGGAACACCTTTACACTCGCTTAGCTCCGAGTTTGGTTGTTTATAGTGTGTGTGTGTCCTCCGGGTGCACTTCGGGAAGGTTTAAGGTTGGAGGAGTGTCCTTCCTCCACAGCTTGCCTGAGTTTAAAGTCTCTGCAGTCAGGAGGGTGACGACTGCAGTGTGGAGGGGGTGTGTGGTGCAGAAGCCTATCCTTTGTCTGGTCTTTTAAGATAAAAGCCCAGCTACAGAACACGGCCTTTGGGCAGTTTCTCCAGGATCTTAGATGCTTACGAAGGCCAGGGCAAGTTAGGAATGAAAGCTCAGGGGTGCCACTCTTCCCAACCACGTCAGGCCTTGAATCATCCCCAACACCACTGAAACACATCGAGGACGGCTTTATTGTGTCTGATAAAGTAGGAACCGGGCAGTTTTGCTGAGTGATAGTGTTTGATACTCTTGCAGAGGTCCTGAGTTCGGTTTCCAGAATCCATACTAGGTGGCTTACAAACTCCTGAAACTTGAGTTTCAGTTCCCCTTCTGCCTTCCATGAGCACCCACATCCACCTGATGCACATAAGTGCACTCAGGTACACATACATAGATGTCTGAGTTGAACTAACCTCAGCCAGTTGGAAAGTCTGAGCATGTACCCACCCACCCAGTGCATCCGTTTTGAGTTTACCTGAAGGAAACCACAGGAACACTTAAAAAACTTGCTTATTTGGCATATAGCAAGCAAAGCATGGAAGTAAGGAAAGTCTGCCTATTGGCATAAACCGCTCTCCTAGAATTTCTGTATAATAAAAGATGGGACTTCCACAAACAGCTAGCCAAAGTGTGTGGGATCCCAGCACTCCAAAGGCTGAGATTGGAAGGTAGAGAGATCACGGCCAATCAGCCTGATTTAGAAAAGAAGCCAGCAGGGTCTTGCTTGGCTCCCTGAAATACATTCCCCAGGAATTCTTTGACTTCCCTGGCAAGTCAAGGTTGTTTTCCTCACACACATTGGCTACACTGGGTCCTTGGAGTACTGGGCTATTGCACTCTCAGAAGTCCAACTACAACCCTAGGAATCTGAAGTTGTGGAAGTGTTCCTATGGCTTCCTGTGGTTGATCTAATGGGGATTAGACATCTTACCGTAAACAATGCTGTAGTAGTTACATTGCTATTGCTGTTATAAAACAGTGACCAAGGCAACTTGTGGATTTATTTGGATTTAAAGTTCCCAGGGGGATGAGATCGTCACTATCATAGTGGGGAAACATGGCAGCAAGCACCAGGCATGGTGGCAGGAGCAGTTGAGTTCACATCTCAGAACCGTAAGTAGGAAACAGCAAACATGCAGCAAGTCTTTTAAGTTCACAAAATCTGCTTCCAGTGACATGCTTCCTACAGCAGGCCATAAATAAAACTAAGCCTCCCTAAATGGCCATGAACTGAGGACCAAGCATTCAAAGGTTATAAACCAGGGGACATTTATCATTCAAACCACATTCTACTCCCTGACCCACAAAGTCCCATGGCCATATAAAGCAAAAAAAAAAAAAATGCATTTGTCCAACTTTCAAAGTTCTCACAATCTCAGTTTTGGTAGAATCTATGCCATGGTCCACAGTGGGGTGCTAGACTGAAGATTGGGTCCCACCAATTTATGGCCACCTGGAACCTACAAATGCAACTGGTCATGGTAGAGAGGTCATTCTGAGTATGTCATAAATCCTGTAGGCTATCTGTTCTTACAAGAGGGATAGCTGGGCACACCTTTAATCTCAGCACTAGGGAGGTAGAGACAGGTGGATCTCCAATTTCAAGGACAGCCTGGTCTACAGAGGAGTTCCAGGACAGCTCGGGCTACAAAGAAAAACCCTGTCTCCAAAAAAGAAAAAAGGGGTGGGAAGTAGGGGAGCAACATAGCCTCATGATGGAAGCAGAGATAAGGCTTAGTATGTGAACTCAGGCGCCTTGCCTCTCCAGAAGCAGGAGCACAAGAGAATCTTCGTCAGAGAATTGGGAAGGAAGTTGCACTCTGGTTTCAGACTTTTAGCCCTTGGAACTGCAAAACAAGTTATGTTGCTTTCACAAGCCAGTTTGTGGCTCTAGAGACTGTACTAGTAAGGGCTACTCATGTGGAAATACGGACTTTTATGGTCCCACTGATGATAGAACATATCTTTAATACTTGTCAAAAACAATGGAACCAGCCTGGAATGTAGCTCTGTTAGTAGTGTGTTTGTATAGCATACAGGAAGCCAAAGCCCTAGCTAGGTTTGTTCCCCAGGCTCACATAAAACTGGGTGTGATGTTCATGCCTATGTGGAGGCATATGGATCAGAAGTTCAGGTTAACATCGGTGGCTGCATCCTGAATTTGAGGCCAGACTGGGGAACATGAGCTTTAAAAACAAAACAGAAAGGAAAAGGGGTGTGGGGGGGGAACAAACTGAGCTGCACAGTGAGACCCTGTTGTTTGTTTTACTCTTGGCTTCTTTGGTGGGGCCCTGCCACCCAGCTCCCAAAAAAATCACAGACGGAGTCTTATTCTTTCTTACAAATGTATACTCTGCCTGGCAGCCCCACCTAGCCTTGTTCCTGCCTCGCTGTTGGCTATTCAGCTCTTACTACACCATCAGGTGTTTTAGACAGGCAGAGAATCACAGCTTCACAGAGTTAAACAAATGCAACATAAACAAAAGCAACACATTTTTATGTCATTAAATGTTACACAACATAGAATATTAAACAAAATATTAAAATAATATTCTTTTTTAAAAATATTTATTTGTTATGTATACAATATTCTGACTACATGTATGCCTGCAGGCCAGAAGAGGGCACCAGACCTCATTACAGATGGTTGTGAGCCACCATGTGGTTGCTGGAAATTGAACACAGGACCTTTGGAAGAACAGGCAGTGCTCTTAACCACTGAGCCATCTATCTCTCCAGCCCCCTAAAATAATAATCTACAGCAAGATTCTATCTAAACACAAACACAAAAGTGTAAACCCCAAATAAACACAACTAACCCGAAGCTACAGGAACTAAAAGACCTGGCTGTCCCACAGTGCGCAGCCATCACCTCACCACAAGAACCGTACTGCACGGGCTGGAGAGATGGCTCAGAGGTTAAGAGCACTGCCTGCTCTTCCAAAGGTCCTGAGTTCAATTCCCGGCAACCACATGGTGGCTCACAACCATCTGTAATGGGGTCTGGTGCCCCCTTCTGGCCTGCAGGCATATACACAGACAGAATATTGTATACATCATAAATAAATAAATATTAAAAAAAAAAAGAACCGTACTGCACAACCTTAGAAATGGCTCCTTTCCTCAACCAAAATTCTTCCAGAACTGGCAAGGCCCCACAGCAGTGATTCTCAACCCATGGGTCACAACCCCTCTGACAAATTCTAGTTCCAAGAATATTTGCATTATGATTCATAACAACAGCAATATACAGTTTTGAAATAGCAACAAAAATACTTTTATGGTTGGGGGTCACCACGATATGAGGAACCAGATTAAATGGTCACAGCATTAGGAAGGTTGAGAGCCACTGCTCTACAGGACCTGTTCTGGTCCTGTCTCTCCCACCTCCCCTTTCTCAGCTCTGCACTTATCATCCTGCCCCTCTGCTCTGCTGGTCCCCAGCCTCCTGATGGCCCCACCCCCAGCTTCTTTTAAGTCTTTGACTGGTGACACCTCCCCTCTTGTCACCTCTTCTTTTCACACTCTGATAGGCTGAAATAGTTGAGTAAGTTTAAGGAGTTACTGTGTCTCACCAATAAGAATGTAATTCCATAGGGCAAAATTTCCCTGGTCTGCTGTAAATATCTGTTGAATGAATGTAAAGTCTGGGTGAGAAAAAACATTAAAAAAAGTCCTTTACCTCCAGTTATTGATTAAATGACAGATTGAAATATGATCTATCTAGTAAGTTATCGGCAGTTTTCAATCTGTTTGTTCATTCTCTCTTAATGCATGTATCCCTCCCTCCATCTACTCATCCATCCCTCCATCTTTCCCTCCTTCCTTCCCTCCCTGCCTCAATCAGTCCATCCATCCACCCATCCGTATCCCCTACTGTGAGAAACCCAGGCCCAGGACCAGGCCTGTGGCTAATAGGCTTACAGAATAGGATTCAGACATGTTTATCTTCCAGACTGATCAAAATCCCTTAGGGCAGTGGTTCTCAACCCAAATGATCCTTTCACAGAGGCCATCTAAGACTATTGAGAAACACAGATATTTGAATTCACAACAGTAGCAAAATTACAGTTATGAATTAGCAACAAAAATAACTTTTTTTTGTTGGAGGTCAGCACAATGTGAGGAACTGTATTAAAGGGTCACAGCATTAGGAAGGTTGAGAACCACTGCCTTAGGGTCTCCAGGGGGTTCAGCATCTTTGGCTTGGGTTGGAGAACCAGACCATCAGTCAATCTGCTATTGTTGCCAGCTCAGGCTCCTAACTGGTTCTAACAAAAACAAGGTGGCTTCTCACCCTTGTCACCTCCCCATCTCTGCCCACCGAACAATGTGACAGAAGTTAGCACAGTAGCCTGGTTCCCATGGTACTTTTACCTGGGTCTTCTCAGGGTGGTTGTGAAAGCCTATCAATATTAGTTGAAGGACATGCTGTTAGTGACTGTTTCCAATTCCAGGGATGCTCTCATGGGAGTTATCATATCCCTTCTTCCCCAAGGCAGAGCTGGCTCCCCTGTGTTCTCTCCCCTTAGCCCTTCCACATGTCCCCATCACACCTCAGGTATGCAGCCTGTGTCCCATACCTCATGAGCTCCTATCATGTCAAGTTCACCTCAAGCCTGTCCTGTCAGCAACAACCTTCTAGAACTTTCTTTTGGACCACCCAGAAGCATCTCCAGCTTGCAGTCCTAAGCCTGAGGCCTCTCTACCTCCTACTCTGCTTTTCCCAATAATGCACCTACTCTTGGGTTCTGTTCCGGATGAGAGGTTCGGTTCTTTTTTTTGTTTGTTTGTTTTGTTTTTTGTTTTTCGAGACAGGGTTTCTCTGTGGTTTTGGAGCCTGTCCTGGAACTAGCTCTTGTAGACCAGGCTGGTTTCGAACTTACAGAGATCCGCCTGCCTCTGCCTCCCGAGTGTTGGGATTAAAGGTGTGCGCCACCACCGCCCAGCTGAGAGGTTCGGTTCTTGCCATCAGCCATCAACGCCCAGAACTTGGAGGTTGCTCTGGCCACTAGCCCAGCTCGTGACTTTGCCATCACGTTTCCCTCCTAATCATAAGTAGCCACCTACTCCAAACCCACCCAGCCATCCCCACCCCCAGCCTACATCTCACCAGTAGAAGTGTTTCCCAGGGAAGAGGCCACTTCCAGAATGCAAAGCTACTTTTAGAGATTGATGACGCCTCATTCCTTGTACTTTCTTCTTACCTGACTGTCTCACATCGGTGGTCAGTATGACAAGCATGAAATTGGGGGCAGGGCCAATGTAGATGCAGCTATTTATGATGAATTCAAAGACTCTTACCATAGGGCCCAGCAGCCCTGCTCCTTGGTATCTTGTCAGGGGCCAGCCTCGACACAATTACCTTTCTTCCAGAGTGGAGGCGTGCGGATTTAGAAATATAGTAAAGAATACAAAGACGTGAACAAAAATAGTAAAATGCAGAAACACATAGGATAGTATCGGGAGGGAATTTCTGTGAGTACTGAAAATTCATCCGTGCTTAATTTCCAACAGCTCAATATACCCCTGATTTCAAAAGGTAGGAGTAGAACAAAACATACAAATTGAAAGTCCTGGGGTACATTCATTGCTTATGCCCTTGACTCTTGCCCTACACCAAACACTCTCTAGGCAAACCACTCCCTGGGTGGAATCCCAAGTTATTTCCATAGAGGGAACTGGAACTTAGTTGGGTCCTTAGACTTTTGTTTTAGGTAGGAGCAAGAGGCCTGGCAACTAGCCACACCTGTTGACAATAGCCTTGAGAGAGCAGAACTCTGCTTTACAACTAGGTGGGACCATTAAGCATCTCGAATGAACTAAAAATAAGTCCCAAACTCTCTGACCTTTGGCCTCTTTGGGCCTCCATAGTATCTCTCCTCCCAAAATATAAAAGGTTAAGTTTACTTCAAAATGCTGTGTACAGTGCTTATACTTGCTGTGTAACAGACTGCATCTTCATTGTGCCCCAAAGGCCCACATGTCACAAGCGGGGTCCCCTGGACAGTGAAAGGAAGAGGAAGAGAGGGAGCCGCAGGAGTTTACTTCATCGAAAGTGTGCCCTCCCTCCAAAGGGATTGTGGGGTCCTTCCCTTCTTTTGTGTCCTGACCACAAGACAATCAGTAATGTCACTGTGACAGGAGGCATATCTACTGCTTGAAAGCAACAGGATTGATCATGGCTGCCAACTCCCACCTGAACCCAAGTCACCCTGGTATCCGCAGGAGCTATTTGTCAGTAATGTGTTGACGGGAAGGGAAAGCTGTATTTCACAAGTGCCACAAACTTCAAAGCAACCAATGTATCCTCACAAATGAATTAACAGAAGCGACCAACGAGTGGAATACTGTTTAGCAATTATTCTTGTTTGCTCTTGATTGCTGTGATAAACTATGACCAAAAGCAACCTGGGGAGGAAAGGGTTTGTCTGACTGTCACATCCTGAGCATTGTTCATCAGAGATGGAAGTCAGGATGGTAGCAGGAACCGCGGAGGAACACGGTGCTCTGGCTTGCTCTTCATGGTTTGTTCAGCTTGCTTTTTTGTTTGGAACTTACTTTGTAGACCAGGCTGGCCTCGAACTCACAGAGATCTGCCTGCCTCTGCCTCCCACGTGCTGGGATTAAAGACGAGCACCGCCCAAAACATCCCAGGATCACCTGCCTAGGGGCTGCCCCACCCGTAGTGGGCTGGGTCTTCCCACATCAATCATTAATCAACAAAACTGCCCCACAGACTTAACTACTGGCAATCTGATTGAAACCATTATCTCAGTTGAGGGTCCCTCTTCTCAGATGAACCTAGCTTGTGTCAAGTTGACAACTAGTTGGAGGGTATCTTAAGCTTGCAGTCCTGGTTACACAGGAGGCTGTGTGTGTGGGGGGAGCGGGGATCAGCTGAGCTCAGGAATTCAAGGCAAGCCTGGGTAAAGAGGGTGGGGCGGTGCGGGGAATACTAAAAAAAGGAAAGGGATGAGGAAAGGTAGAAGAGGTGAGAGGGGAGGAAGAAAGAGAAGAAAGAGAGAAAAGGAAGGGACACCTCCTCACGTAGGGCCAGGTTCCTGGTAGGCTCCTTAGCCTCACCCCACATGACCCCATCAACCCCACCTGGTCCCATTCCCTCACCTGCCCTAAGCATTTGGGAAAGCCTTCCAAGAGCTTCAGCTGTCCGAGTCCTCCTCCTGTTGGCCTTTTTTTTTTTTTCTCTACCTGCGCCTCCGCTTGCGGATTGCACCTAAGCAACCATTTTCCACAGGAAACCCTTCCCTGACCTCCCCACCGACGCAGTGCAGGGTCCCAAGTGCCTGACTCACCCGTCACTGGGCGTGGTGTACTCGCCCACCAGACAAGACCTGATTATTTCTCTCAGCAGATCTCTACCTACCTGAGTCACTGCGCACTTCCAAGTCCCGGCTCAGGATAGAGCCCCGGGCAATTTAAAAAATTGTGGCTAGGCTCCCACAAGCAGAACCGTTATCCAGGGATTCTGGACAGCTCAGAATCTCTCCCAATCTCAGTTTACCCACCTTGGTCCCGAGAGAGGTCTTCGCCTTAGCGATGTGTTCATCTGAAAATCCCAGCAGCGCTAATTCTAACAGCAAAGTACTTTTTTGTTTTTGTTTTTCGAGACAGGGTTTCTTTGTGGTTTTGGAGCCTGTCCTGGAACTAGCTCTTGTAGACCAGGCTGGTCTCGAACTCACAGAGATCTGCCTGCCTCTGCCTCCCGAGTGCTGGGATTAAAGGCGTGTGCCACCACTGCCCGGCCTTATTTAAATCAAACACGGAAACAACAACAACAAACCACCTTGCAAAACCGTTGAAAGTTAAATAAATCAAGGGAGAGCCACCTTGCAAGCTGCTAGCAGCAAAACCGTGTCTGGACTTTCTAAAACGTTGCTAAGTCCTAAAAGGTAAGTCACAGGAGGTGTTAAAAAGCACATGAACACAACCACGCGTGTGCATACACCGCTTGTGTATGCAAATTTGCGGGAAAAGATTGGATAAATTCCGGCTAAGCTGGGGAGAGGGGAACACAAGGAAGAGGTAGAAGGGGGTGATATTTTATTTTTTAAATATTTATTTATTTATTTATTATGTATACAACATTCTGTTGTGTGTCTGCCTGCAGGCCAGAAGAGAACATCAGATCTCATTTCAGATGGTTGTGAGCCACCATGTGGTTGCTGGGAATTGAACTCAGGACCTTTGGAAGAGCAGGCAATGCTCTTAACCACTGAGCCATCCCTCCAGCCCCAGGGTGATATTTTATTTTGTCCCTCTATGCCTCTATTGTCTGATTTTGTTGTTTTGTTTTGCATAGTCCTGGCTGTCCTGGAACTCACTCTGTACACTAACCTGGCCTCGAACTCAGAGATCCACCTACTTCTGCATCCCGAGTGCTGGGATTAAAGGTGAGCACCACCACTGCCTTGATTAGTCAGCTGAGTTGTTACACACTCCTTAGGTGATTCCGACTTCCATGGCCACTGCCCTGTTAAATTCTTTATGAATGAATATGTCTATGTGTTATTTTTATGTTTTGTGTTTAGATTTTTCTTATGTATCCCAGGCTGATCCTGACCTCCTGATCCTCCTTCTTCCATCTCCCAAATACAGATTTACAGGTGTTGTAATATGAGCGGCGGGCTACTTTCCTGGCACCCGGCCGCCTGCATGGCTAGCTTTACCCGAAATAATTACATGGAAACTGTATTCTTTTAAACACTGCCTGGCCCATTAGTTTCAGCCTCTTAACCCATTTCTAATAATCTATGTAGCACCACGAGCTGGCTTACCAGGAAAGATCTTAACCTGCATCTGTCTGGAGTGGGAGAACCATGGCGACTCTCTGACTCAGCTTCTTTCTCCCAGCATTCTGTTCTGCTTACTCCGCCCACCTAAGGGTTGGCCTATCAAATGGGCCTAGGCAGTTTCTTTATTAATTAACCAATGAAAGCAACAGATTAGAAAGAAATCACTCCCACATCATACAGGCATACATCAGCACTCCCAGGCAGGAGTTTTAAAAATGGTCCATAAGCCTGGTATACTAGCGAACCTGAAATCCCAGCAGTTAGGGAGACTGAGGCAGGTTGGCTGATCGTTGAAACCTGAGCTTGAGGCCAAGCTTTCAACAGAATAGGCAACACGATGAGTCTCATCCCTAAATAAATAAACACACACATACATAATACATACATACATACATGCAGTCATAAAGCCTAAATTTGGAGCCCACAAATAAAACACAGCATTTGCCTATAATGCCAGTGCTGGGGAAGGCAGAGACAGGATCCCTGGAGTTTGCTGAAAGGCAATCTTTCTTAGTTGGTGAGCTTTAAGTTCAGTGAGAGACCCTGTCTGAAAAATTAAGATGGGGGCAGGAGAGATGGCTCAGTGGATAAGTGCTCTGAACTGTTCTTCCAGAGGACCCAGCCAAGGTTCCACTCCTAGTATGCACTTGGCATCTAACAACTGTCTCTAATGACAAGATCCGACACCCTCACACAGACATACATGCAGGCAAAATACCAATGCAAACAAAAAAAATTAATTAAAAAAAAGATAGCAGTAGAGGAAGACAGCCCGACTTCTGGCCTAGATACGAAAGAGAGAGAGAGAGAGAGAGAGAGAGAGAGAGAGAGAGAGAGAGAGAGAGAGATTTGAAATTTTTTATTTATGTTTATGCCTGTATTTCATCTGCCTGCGTGGTGTCCATTTCCAGTACCCAAAGAGGCCAGAAGAGGGCGCTGGAAGTCCTGGAACTGCGGTCATAGATGAGGGTACTGGGAATCAAATTCTGGTCCTTTGCAAGAGCAGCAAATGGTCTTACTGATCATCTCCCCAGGGTCACACCTTTTTACTAAGGTGAATCTACACCTGTCATACATCACTGCTGACGTATACGTATTAACTCACTAAGGAAGTCACCAGGAAAACTTCACAATAAGCTTTGGTAGGGGCTTCACTTTGCTCCAACCAGCAAACATTAATTTCATGAAAATAATCATCATTTTTTTCCCCTTTGAAACGGGGTCTCAATATGCAGCCCAGGCTGCCTTAAACTGCTGAACCTTCTATCTCACTCTCCAGAGGGATGGGGGAGAAGCAGCGGTTTCTAAGGAAAGCTTGAATGACTGCTTGAAGTGGCCAATGGAGAGAGCAGTGGGTGGGACTAAGCTCGTCTGTTTCTAGCCTCTCCTGGTCAGGGCTAAATCAGGGGAAAACCGCAGCATTTCTACTACCTGTGGATACAGCTGGCAACCAGTGTGTGCACAGCCTTTCTGTGACCCCCAGCTCACCCCACCTTCCCATCAGAGGCCTAGTGGGTGGGGTTCCTTGGAACAGGCCCGTTGACAGCTTTCCCAGTAGCTCACTCTTGTACTCTGCCTGGCACGCCCTTCTTTCACTCTGTACCCTGGGACAACGGATCTGCCCACTCCTATTGGGCTCAGCGTCTTGTCAGAATGTCAGTTCAGTGAGTCCTGTCTCTGGGAGGTGAGGCCCGAGAGCAATGACCATCTTCCTGTCCAGCACCCCACAGTGGGAGGCGTTTCTTTTTGTCTTAACACGCACCCTGCAGAACTTCCAAAGGAGGATGCAAAGGTAAATACTGCTGAAGAGGCTCATGGAGGCCTGTGTACCGTAGACTGTGCCGTGTGTGAGGCTGCGTGTCTGTGCACGGGCGCAGGCACCGCAACACCCTACACACCCCTGTTGCAGACAGGAAAAGCAGAGACCTCGGGTCCCAGGAGAGCCTTCCAGGGCCCTGTGTGGTCTCCAGGGGTCACCAACTGGCAGGAATGAGACCCAAGAAAAGCAAATTTTGCCAAGCACTAACCGTCTCTTCAGATCTCCACAGATGTGGGCTCTAAAATCACAGGCCAATGTTACAAACTATCATAAGGGCAATCACTGCACACTCGAGATCACTTCCTAAGAGCCAGACACTGTTTTGTCTATACTACCTCGTTTCATCCTGCCTGTGCTTAGAAGTTGTTCTGGTAGCCCCATGCACAAGGTGGAGAGGGTGGAGCGGGACACTGGATGCATAGTTAGGTCATGGGGACTCTGAATGGGTGACAGGCATTACCTCAGGAGGATTCCCTTATAAAAAAACAAGTTAGCCTCCCCTCTGCTCCTGCTCATCACCCCAAACACACACACACACACACACACACACACACACACACACACACAATTTCTCTCCTTTTGCCTTCCATCAAGGGAGGGTGGAGGAGCAAGTACCAGGTACTGACCCATTAAGTTTGGACTTCCCAGCCTCCAGAACAGTGATGCAAATACACTTCTATTTAGCATAAGTTTCCTAGCCGGTGGCATTCTGTGGTAGCAGCATAAGACAGACCTGTGACTCTGTTTTAGTAGCACCAGACAGACTAACACAGCCCTCACCCCAACTCCACGAGGAGCCTAGTTAGTGTTATCACAAGGAGGCAGTAGCGGGAGCTGAGAGAGAGGTTCTGTGGCTCATCCAACATGGCAGATCTCTGCTGCCGAGCTTGGGCTAGAGAACTTCCTTCACTGCTGGGCTCGGGCTGGAGAACTCAGATCCCTGAGGACTCGGGAGCTGGCAGCTCCCTGGTATCACTCACGGCTCAGTGTAGCACTACAGAGGATGTGCTGGCTCTGCCAGCTCCATCGGAGAGCCGGAAATCGGGGATTTGTTTGTTTGTTTGTTTGTTTTGTTTCAGTTTTTTTTTTTTTTTTTGAGACACGGTTTCACTGTGTGGCTTTGGAGCCTGTCCTTGAACCTGCTCCGTAGACCAGGCTGGCCTTGAACTCCTGGAGATCTGTCTGACTCTGTCTCCTAAATGCTGGGATTAAGGGTGTGTGCCACCACCTCCCAGCAGAAATTGGATTTCTTATAGTCAACTCACTCCTCTCTTCTCTCTTTCTCTCTCTCTCTCTCTCTCTCTCTCTCTCTCTCTCTCTCCAGGTCAAATAGCTTTGAAGATTCTACCAAAGCAATCACTTAGCAACCTCTGTCTGCAGAGTCCCATTAAAGGAATCTGCCGTCCCTTTAGGGTGAAGGAACTCAGCTGGGGCTGTGTTATGTAAATTTGCATAGGGCTCTCAGAGCCGAAAGTAAGGCACTCCTGCATGTGCTGTCCTGTGCTGTACCAACCAAGCCCTGGGATTTATGCACCTACTGGTGAGCCCAGGAGTCGCTTTAGAGTCCAGCCCAGCCCACACTTCTTCATCATTTCTAGGGTCCTGCTTTGTGTAGATAAAATGCTTAGTGTTTTACATGTGCTATGTCAGAATACTTAAGGAACTTGCCTAAAGTTACAGGGAGAGTGGACAATAAGATTGTCATGTTGACCTTCCTGACTGGGACATCTCTAGTCTGCCTCAAGGTAGGGAGTGCCACATGCATATGTTTGCCAGGCACGTGCTCACCCAGGCTTACCCCCTCTCCAGTCCTTGAGTGGACACTTGGATTCCTTAATTCAGTAGGGCAAATTAAAATGTTATTATGCTTGACCAAAGTCACCCAGGTAAAGAGAGAGTGTGTGGAAGGACATTGCATATCTGCAGGGCTCTTGTGAACCCCTGTAGAGACCCACCGTTCTGGTCCCCTCGCTAGGATCGTTTACATTGGTTCCCTTTCCACAGGGGCTGGGGCAGAGTCAGGGGCTGCCTGGGCTGCTCAGACACTGGGTCACTGATGATTGTCATGTGGGCTAGCTGTTGGGGGCCAGGAGTGAGCTGTCCCATCCCAGGAAGTGGCTCAGGGTGACTCTTCTCGGCACACCTGGGAGGGTGTGTCTGGTGCTGGCACACCTACCTTCGCCCAGGCTTCCTGCCCAAGCCTCTGACAAAGGCGGCTTCTTGAGACAGCCTAAACTGAGTCACCAGCCTTGGGTGGGGTCCACCACCTAACCTCAGTACCTAGGAACCGCTTCCCACACTGCCCGGAACTGTACCAGAGCCCAGATTTTCAGCCTCGCACGTGTGCCCACCTCACCCATCCTCTCTTCCCTCCGCACCTCCCCTCATCCCCATCCTGTTGCCCTCAGGATGGCTGCTTTCCTCCAATCTTCCCCGTGTTTTAGGATGCGGTCTCTTCCTCGGCACCTTGTCCTCCATGAAATGGCCAGAGGGTTGCTGATCCTGTCTCTGTCACTCTGAAGGGTCAGGAGTTCCTTCTGCCTAGACAAAGTCATCTTGAAGCACAAAAATTAAACTATATTCACCCCCCTGGAACCCGTGTGTGTTTCCTTACGGGACAAAACGATGGAGCTGGGCAGGGGAGCAGCTGAGTGCCTATAGTGTGATTAGGTGGAGCATTTTGAGATAGGGGATAACTATTCTGGATTATTTGGGTGAAGCTTAGAGGTAATCATATAGACTTTATTTCTTTAGTTTGCAAGGGTGGGATTGAACCCAGGGCTTTGTACAAGCTCTACCACTGAATCTCACCTCAATTTGGTCATATATATTCATTCTTTCCCTTCCTCCTCTCTTCTCGTTTTCCTCTTCCCTTCTTTATTTCCTTTCTACTTAAAAAAAAAACTTTGTCTCTTCTCTTTTTAAAAATTTTATTTATTTTTATATGTATATTTTTTAGATACAAGTGCTCTGTGTGCACTTAAGCCGGCAGGCCAGAAGAGGGCGCCAGATCTCATTACAGATGGTTGTGAGCCACCATGTGGTTGCTGGGAATTGAACTCAGGACCACTGGAAGAACAGCCTGTGTCTTAACTTCTGAGCCATCTCTCCAGTTCCCCCCCCCCTTTTGTAACCCAGGCTGGTGGTCTTGTGTTGTGGGATATTTGTTTCTTTTCCTTCTTTAAAGGAAACAAACTATCGGTTTTTTTTTTTTCATTTTATATACCAATCCCAGTTCCCACTCCTTCCCCTCCTCCCATTCTCTCCACCTCCCCTCACCATCCACTCCTGAGAGAGGGTAAGGCACATTGTTTTGAGAAAGGACTAAGGCCCTCCCCACTATATCTAGGTTGAGCAAGGTATTCATGCAAAGAGAATGGGTTACAAAAAGTCAGTACAAGCAGTAGGGATAAATCCTGGTGCCACTGCCAGTGACCCTGCAGTCTGCCCCAGCTACGCAACTGTCACCCAAATTCAGAGGGCCTAGTTTGGTCCTATGCTGGTTCCTTCCCTGTCCAGCTGGAGTTGGTGAGCTCCCATTAGCTCAGGTAAACTATTTCTGTGGGTGTCCCTATCATGGTTTTGACCTCTTTGCTCATATTCTCATTCCTCCCACTCTTCGACTGGACTTTGGGATCTCAGCCCAGTGCTCCACTGCAGGTCTCTGTCTCTGTTTTCATCAGTTGCTGGATGAAGGTTCTATGGTAACATTTAAGATATTCATCAATCTGATTACAGGGAAAGGCCAGTTTGGGCTCCCTCTCCACTATTGCTTAGGGTCTTAGTTGGGGGGTCATCCTTGTGGATTCCTGGGAACTTCTCAAGTTCCAGGTTTCTTGCTAGCCCCATAATGGCTCCCCCAATAAAAATTAGTAGATTAGTAGAAATGTAAAATTAGTAAAAAAAAAAAAAGGTAGTAAATTAGTAGTAATTAATTTACGTTATAAGAGCTTAGTCCTTTGGAGACCTTGGAGGAGGATTGAGGAGGGGAGAGGAGAGATAGGGAGGGGAGCAGAGAAAAATGTAGAGCTCAATAAATATCATGGGAAAAAAAGAACAAAATGAAAAAAAAAGAGTTTAGTTCTTATACAGGAACAAGCCTAAGCTGTAGGAAGAGCTTTCATAATTGATAGTAAGTCTCTGTGCTGATATTTGGAGGCTGGAGGTCCCAACAAGAAAGCACAGCTACAGCCTTGAACTCACAGCAATCCTCCTGATTCAACCTGCCAAGTGCTGGGATTACAGGCATGAGCCACCCTGTCCAACTTGATAGCCTTTATTGTTGTTAAAGGGATTGATTATTTTATTTTTCATTGTGTGTCTGAGTGAAGGTGTGTGCATGTAGATTCAGGTGCCCTCGGAGGTCAAAATGGTGTCAGATGTCTGGAACTGTAGTTAACAGGTGATTCTGTCCTTTCCTCCACATACACATGGACGCTGGGAATGGAACTCAGGTCTTCTGGAAGAACGGTCGCTAACTGCTGAGCCATCTCTCCAGTCCTTCATATTATTTATATTATTATAAAAGGGAGCCCAAGCCGGGCGGTGGTGGCTCACGCCTTTAATCCCAGCACTCGGGAGGCAGAGGCAGGCGGATCTCTGTGAGTTCGAGACCAGCCTGGTCTACAAGAGCTAGTTCCAGGACAGGCTCCAAAACCACAGAGAAACCCTGTCTCGAAAAAACCAAAAAAAAAAAAAAAAAAAAAAAAGGGGAGCCCAAATGAAGACTTTTCCACACAGAGGAGAAGCAAGGAAAGCTGGAACAGAGGGAACTGAAGAGGTCGGCTGTGGAGGGCGGAGAGCTGCAGCCTGGAGGCGAGGAACGCCCTCTTCAGGGTCAACTGGATGGACCAATTCTCACTCTAGCCTCAGGGGGCAGTGCAGGCCTGCTGACTCCTGATAGTAGCCCTGTACAGTTGGCTCCCAGCGTTGGAAGAGTCTGTATGTGTGTTATTTTTAAGTCCCCCCCCCCCAAGTTGCAGTAATTTGTCACAGCATCCACAGGAAACTCATATACAGTCCCAAACTTTCTCCATCCATGGTCAGGCTCAAACGATTTTAAGGCTCCCTCGCCTCCACTCTCACTCATTTGTGGGACCTTTTGGAGAGTTGTCCCTGCATTTGGAAGCCATTGTTCCTTCCAGCTTCTGGTAAACAGGCCACTATTACACACACTTCTTTGTTTTATAAAGATTGTTTATATCTCCTTCTCCTCCAGGACCGTGTGAACTCTTAGAAAATGAAAACCGTATGTTTTCACTTGAGGATCTCCGGGATACAGTCCCAGTCCGTCCCTACTTCCATAGACTCTCTGCGTCCTAAGCAAGGCTGGGTAGTTCAACTCTAGGGGCAACTGTCAAGCGGGAAGCACACACCTCTGAATCCTTAGCCCAGAGGACTGTGAAGCCATTCCTGTGGAAGTGGCTCTAAACCATGCTTCCTGAGTTGGCTGGCGCAGCCGCCGTGGGCAAGCTTACCAAATAAATGAACCACAAGCCACCTTCCCTATGAGGAGGCTCCAGGGCCTCTGGATTCTTGGGAACAGCTTGTGGTGGAGCTCAGTGGTCTCAGGGGACCGCACTGGGGAAGGCATAGTCCTAATGATATTTATAGGAACTGTATTCATTTCTTTCTCCAGTTCCACCTTGTTTATGGTCCACCAAATATTAGCAATGACATAGGAGGTGAGGGGGACTCCGTAATGGAAATAGACATGAGATTGGGGACGATGCATGACTGAGGATGGTGACACACAAGATCTAAATACAGGTCACCTGCTGCCTACTGAATTGCTTGTTGCTTCTGAGCTGCCTGGGCACAAAAGCGAAAACAGAAGCACTAGACACAGCTTTCAGTATCTATACAAGCAGAGTCGGCTCCTCGGTAGAAGAAAATGCTTTCCAAAGTCTTTCAGTCTTTGTGTCTCACCATGGGCCCAGCACTATAACAGCTGGGGCTTGGACTGGTGTGGTCTGAATGGGCACCATTCCCCACAGACTTACATGTTTGAACTCGTGATCTCCAGTCAGTGGTGCTGTTCTGGAAGTTTGCTGAACCAGTAAGAGGCAGAATCAGCTAGAGGAAGTGGGCCACTGGCAGCAAGCCTTGAGGGTGCGTTTATTAATCGCATTTGTTGGTGCACGGGTAGACAGGGAGTCAGTTCCCTTTCACATGTGGGTCCTGGGGGTTTAACTCTGATTGTTAGGCACGGGCATGGCAGGTGTCTTTATCCACAACCCAGCTGGCCCAGGGTTTTGTAGCCCAGCTCCATACCTATCTGTTCTCTGCCTCCTGTCGGCTGACTCAGTGTGCCAGCCACTTCGGATGCTCCTGCCTCTGCACCTTCCCCGCCACATAGTCTCTGTGTGAACTGTCACATGGGTGCTGGAACCGAAACCCAGGTCCTCTGGAAGAGCAGCCAGAGCCTTAACCACCAAACCATCTTGCCAGCTCCCATCCTTTCTAACTGTGACCCAAAATACACCCTTCCTCCATTAGGTGGCTTCTTGTCAACTAATGGGCCCCAGCAACATGAAGAGAAGTAGGGAAAAGAAGCTCTCCCTGCTGTGTCCCACCATGGGTGTCAGACCAAGTTCTTGTGTTTCTTGGAGCAATGTCCCAGAGCCTTAGAGGAGGAAGGGCTGCACAGCCTTCGGACAGGCTTTTTCTAAGCCAGTGATTCTCAAACTCCACAACACTGCAACCCTTTCATATAGCTCCTCATGCTGTGGCAACCCCCAACCATAAAATTATTTTCGTTGCAATTTCATAACTGTAATTCTGCTACTGTTATGAACTGTAATATACATATTTGACATACAGGATATCTGATATGCGACCTTATGGGGTTTACATCCCACAGGTTGAGAACCACTGTCCTAAGCACAGCTCCCTCGTGTCGACTTCTCTTTGGGTGCAGGAGTTGTTAGGTGACTTAAATCAGATGAGAAGTTGAGCACGTAATCCACCCTGGGAAAGTGGCTGGTTGGCCTCCAAGAAGCAAACTTTCAGCCACACCTTGAAAGTCACTTCTCCCTGTCTCCTCCCGGGGCATCTCTCTCCCTCTCCCAGATGTCCTCCCCACACTTTTGGGATTATCTACTCAGTCATTCGTAGAAGGCCAATTTAATCTGTGTATTAGGGTTAGATATGCTGGCAGGAGATAGAAAATTCTGATCTAGCATTTTAAACCGAAAAAGAAGTATGCCTGCCATCGTCATGTGTGAGTCTGGCTGGGCAGCCCAGGGTTAGCGTTCTCCTCCGTGGGGGCCAGGAGCCTTTGCCGCTTCCCTCTTGTTCTTGTGCCATGCATGGTTGGTCTCTGCTTTGAGTTCTACTTCATGGCCCAAGAGGGTTATCCCAGCTGCAGTCATATCTGTGTTCTAGCTAGGAGGAAAGGTAAAAGGGGAGGAAGAGGGTATGTCATCTTCTCTCAGAGCATTCCTGAAGGTGTGTGTGTGTGTGTGTGTGTGTGTATGAATATATAAATACATAGGAATATATACCAATATGTGTGAATATATACCTATATTGATATATATGGGAATATATACCAATATATGGTATATATATGAATATCACACATACACACATAAATACATATAGTCTCTGATCATTTGCCACTGGCAAACTCCAAATCACATGGCTTCACACAGCTGTAAAGTATGCTGGGAGAGGTGCTCTTTCCTTACAATGGCTAAAAACATGGCTGAAATTTAGGGGATTAAACAGAAGTATTTATTGTTATTGTATGTGCAGGATATGTGGTCAAAGGACAAGTCTGTGGGGTTGATACTCCCCTTCTACCTTCAGGTGGGTTCCAGAGATTGAGCTGTGGTCATCAGGCTTGTTCACTGAGCACTTTACTGGCTAAGCCACCTCACTGGCCCAATTTGGGGGAACTTGTGTCGAGAAAGGGGTGGAGAGCAGACTGGGAAGCAAGCAACGAGGTCTTCCCAACCAGGCAGCAATGAAAGATGTCAACAAGATGCTTTATGATGGGAAAGACGCTGGGAAATCAAACAACAGTGAGGTACTGTAAGGTGACCTGAACCCAACGGACAAAACAGAAAAGGTCCATCCTTACCAAGGCATAGAAAGGACTGTCAAAGAATGGCCAGGTGGACTAGAGTTCAGTGGGACAGGTCAGTCGCTTGCCACCAAGCCTGTGGACTTGGGTTTGATCCCGAGGACCCACGTGATTGAAGGAGAGAACTCTTGAGAGCTTTCCTCCATCTCCACATATACACAGTAACACATGTGTCTCCTATTCTCCAGACACACACAAAATAAATCAATATTTTTTAAAAAAAGAATGCCGATTTTCCTAACTGCCATTGGGAATAAACATGGTTATGGGTCATTTGGAGACCGATTTGTTTAGAGGAACTGCTTAAAATAATTTATAAGAAATTTGAAAATATTTGTTTGATAATCCAGGCATTGCATTTCTAGAGGTAAGTTTCACGTACACACTTGAGGGGACTGACGTAAGCATTCACAGAAGGACGCAGTGGTAGAATACTTGCCTAGCCTGTTCTGTCCTCAGTACCAAGAAAAAAAACAAAACAAATAACAAAAGCAAAGGGCTGCCAGTAGCCTTGCATATAACTTCTTAAAACCAACAGCACAGCAACAACCAGAAACAACAAAGTGTCCACAGATACATTGTGGCATTTTTATAATGCAACAATGAGGAGGATTATAATACAGCAATTAAAATACATGAATCAGGGCTACAAGTGTCAACATGAATTAACTCTTAACATGGAACATAAATTGGGAGAGCACAGTTGTGTCTGTGTATTACTCAGGGGCCTCCAGAGAAGCAGAACTAACAGGATATAAATATCAGCAATAAGTTTACTATGGGAATTGGTACTTGAGATTATTTAGGCACAAATCACACAGTCTCTTGCCTGTGGGCTACAGATCCAAGTTCAGGTGTTGTTATCATTCTCTGAATTTAAGGGCCAGGCATTGGGGCAGAATGCAAGTCTAGTTCAAGGAGAGAGAGAGAGAGAGTGAGCGAGAGAGAGAGAGAGAGAGAGAGAGAGAAGCAGAGACAGAGATAGAGACACACAGAGACAGAGAGACCAAGATAGAGACAGAAAGATATAGAAAAGTAGAGAGACAGACAGAGATAGAGACAGAGAGAGACTGAGAGACAAACAAAGAGATAGATAGGGAGACAGAGATAGAGAGCGAAACAGAGACATTCAGAGATACAGAGAGAGAAACAGAGACAGAGAGATAGAGGCAGACAGAGAGACAAGACACACACAGAGAGACTGCCTCTTCTTGTTATTCCCCGATACTCAGTCTTGAGTGATGTTCACCTGTACTGATGGAAGTAAATATTCTTTACTCTGTCTGCTAATTCAAACATCATCTCTTCAGGAAGCACACTCAATACACGTGAATATATTTATTATCTACCTGGGCCCATTTAACCCAGTGGAGTTGACACATGAAATTTCAAAACAAAAAATGGGGGTGGTGGTGGTGAGCAAGATGGCTTAGTGGATAAGGCCACTGACTGAAAAGCCAGTCCTGACACAAATGGTAATGGTCCTGTTATTCAGGCTTGAGGGGAGTTTATTGTTGAGGTTAAAAGTAACTCAAAGTCTTGCCTAACGTGAAGCCCCAAGTGTGGTCTTTAACACTGCGTATACATCTGTGCAACACCCAGTACTGGGAAGCAGAGGAAGACAGACCACGGTTCATGGTCATCAGCTACATAGTAGGTATAGGCTAGCCTGGGATACATGGGTCTCAAAAAAGAAAAAAAAAATCAAGCACATCTTTAATCCCAGCCCTGGGAGGCTGGTCAGGAGGACTGCTGTGAGTTTGAGACAGTCTGGCCAAGAAAGGAAAACCCTACCTGGAAGCAATACAAATGAAACCAGTAATATAAACAGATATTTTTTTTTTGTTTTAAATGCTTTAAGAATACAGAATGAGCTTGGCACTCTTGCATGTGCTGTCCTGTGCAGTACCAACCAAGCCCTGGGATTTATGCACCTACTGGTGAGCCCAGGAATCTCGTTAAGAGTCCAGCCCAGCCTATACTTCTTCGTCATTTCTAGGGTCCTGCTTTGTGTAGATAAAATGCTTAGTGTTTTACATGTGTTATGTCAGAATACTTAAGGAACTTGCCTAAAGTTACAGGGAGAGTGGACAATAAGATTGTCATGTATGGCCGGGCGGTGGTGGTATATGCCTTTAATCCCAGCACTTGGGAGACAGGCAAGTTTCGAGGCTAGCTTGGTCTACAGAGCAAGTTTCAGGACAGCCAGAATTGCACAGAGAAACTCTACCGGCAAAAAAAAAAAAAAAACAAAAACAAACAAAAAAACCCAAAAAACAAAACAAAACAAAAACAAACAAACCCAAAAAACAAAACAAAACAAAAAAAAAAACAACCAACCAACCAAACAAAACAACCCAAAACAATCGACTGAACACAGAGACTGTCTTCTGTGGTTCTTATCCCCAGACCTTTCTTATTATCTACTTTTTTTGTTTATTTGTTTTGTGTTTTGGTTTTTCAAGACAAGGTCTCACTACACAGCTCTGACTGTCTAGGAATTCACTGTGTAGACCAGGCTGGCCTCAAAGTCATAGAGACCCACCTGCCTTTGTCTCCCAAGTGCTGGGATTAGGGGCATATACCATTATACCAGGCTATTTACATTATATATATTTTTTGTTTTTGTTTTTTTGGGGGGTTTTCGAGACAGGGCTTCTTTATAGCTTTGAAACCTGTCCTGGAACTAGCTCTCGTAGACCAGGCTGGGCTCGAACTCACAGAGATCCTCCTGCCTCTGCCTCCCAAGTACTGGGATTAAAGGCGTGCGCCACCACCACCCGGTTATATACATTTTTTCTTTTTTTGTTTTTCGAGACAGGGTTTCTCTGTGGTTTTGGAGCGGTTATATACATTTTTAAAAAAACAGTATGGACATTAATAGATGTATGTACACATATCACTATGTGTAGCGTATGTTCTATATATTAGACATTTTTACCTAAAACACACATTTCGCCTCAAAATAAGTTTTGGAAAGCTTTACATGCCAGGAGTTAACCATCTTCATTTTAGAACTACTACACAGAATTCAAATGTGGGACCACACACAGTGATTTCACTTTCTCTTCCGTGATGGACGTTAGCAATGCCCTCTGAGACAGTGGGAAGAGGAACGGCCTAGAGAAGTCAGTCTTCGTTGGTGAGAGGGCTGGTGCATTTTCAGCTTGACAGATACAGTCAACCTCCCTCCAAAGAGACGAAGAGATGTTAGGTTCCCATGCAGGTGCCCCTCGCATGCAGCCCTACAGTCAGGTGCTAAACTTCCCACCCACTCACCACCAGTTGCTACCTCAACCAAGAGTGGGCATGTCTCCCAGTGGGAAGCCATATGTGTTTGTAGGAAGAATAAGAAAGTGACCCATAGATGATCGGCTTGTCCTTGGAGGAACTTTGTTAAGAAAGAAAGAAAGAAAGAAAGAAAGAAAGAAAGCAGCAGACTGAGGGATTCACCAACGATGGAAAGGAAAATATTTAATAATCCATGGTTAGAACACAAAGCAAGATGTCCTTGTCTGAGGCCCTCTAGCCTCAGAAAGGCTAGAGCCTTTCTTCTAAGCCAGGCATTAATTTCCTAGTATCCAACTCTTTTTGCTTTATTTATTTATTTTTTCAAAACAGGCTTTCTCTGTGTAGCCTTGGCTGTCCTAGAACTTGTTCTGTAGATCAAGCTGGCCTCGAACTCACAGAAATCTGCCTGCCGCTGCCTCCTGAGTGCTGGGATTAAAGGTGTGTGTCACCACTGCCCAGCGAGTTCTCAGTCACCAGCCCCCTCTCTGCACAGGCAGAGGTAATCAACCACAGCAGTGTGTATTGGCTGTAAGAGGTGCCAGCAGGAATGATCCCTTAGATGTAAGGGGTGGTAGAGGCAGAGGCGCTCTTGTGGACGGAGGGCGGGGAGGTGTCTGGGCTCTAAGGCCAGTAGAGCTATCACCTCCTTTCTCTGTATATATGCCTTTTTACATCCTCTTTATAGGCGTCCTTTTCCTTGTCTGCCCCCAAACAGACTCATGGATCGGAGGTAAATTTATTCAGTTTGAAGGAAACATCAAACTGGTCATGTTTAGAACATGAGACACCCCCGCCAATCCCTTCCTGTTCCATTTCCCCCCCTATTTTGAGAGGACCAGAAGGTAACATACCAGGTTGTTCTATTTTTTTTTCTCCGTATTGGGTTGGGAGGATTGAAGAGCTGACTTCAGACCCTGGAGCCAGCCTCCACGAGGGACCTGCTTTTGGGGTCTTAGGCTTCCCTGAGCCTTGCTATTAGGGTGCTCCTTACCAAGACCCCGAGGATCCAAGCAAGAATTCAGCAGGATCTATAGCCCATAGATAGACCTGGGTAATTTGGGACCTGCTTGCTAAGGGAGAGTTTTCCGATGTCATACACTGTTGAGTGCTGGGCTATGGGCCACTGCTGGAGGCCTCTGTGTGTGTGGGGGGGAGGGGGGTGTTGGGGTAAAGGTGGTTACTGAACTTCCAGAAGGCGGGCTCCATAGTGTAGTCTCTACACACTGGAGACTTCTAAGAGCTTAAGGTGTCTTTAGCCCTGCCCATGGAACAAGGATGAAGAAGATGCCGTCTTTGGCCTCTGCCTTTCAGGTACGAAGGTCCTTTGGCACCATCTACAGATTGAAGGCAAGATAGGGCCAGTTCTTCCCCTTTGCTCTCACTTCAGTTTGCCACTCCCGCAGGCTCTCTCGGCTCTTTTCTTTTTTTAATTTTTATTTTTTGACTGACGTGCTTGAAGGGTGTTGGAAACCGTGGGGTCCAGGCCCCATAGAGAATCGTTAAGGAACAGGAACTCAACTGGAGCTCCTCAGATGCCTGAGGTCACCTGGAAACAAAGAGACCATTTATTTTTTTCCTTTGGTCTTCGGCTACGAAGAGAGAGCGCTTTGTCTCTTATAGAAAGACAACAAAAACTTAAACAAAACAAAACAAAAAATTCAGCTCTTCCAGAGAGCTTTAAAAGACCCAGAGTTCCCAACACTTTGCGGGTAAAGGCTCCAAGACACCAGGGGCCCATCCTCAGCCGGTGGGGAGGTGGGAACAACACATCTGTCCTTCGGTTTATATATAGCCTCATCGCTGTGGGGCTCCGTGGTGGCCCCCAGAATCTTGCTCACCTGGAGGGCGCTGGGCGCCCTCATCCAGAGGGCGCTGCAACCTAACACGCAGGGGACCTATAATCGCCCTTCTCCAGGGCAGCGCTTCAGTACTCCGGAACAGGCCGTAGTAGTAGATGCATCTGGGTCTCCATCAGCCACGCGTCAAGGAAGACACCACACGGGTATCACAGATAGCCCGCACCAGTGCTCAGGGAAAGAAGGCAGGGCTCAGACCCGCGGGAGCTCAGGAGTGGGGTGGGCTTCGATCCTAGGAGGCGTGGAAGGGGTGGGGCGCTCCAAGGGGGCGGGGCAGTCAAGAGGGCGGGGCCAAAGGGGTGGGGACTGGGGCTACCCAGGCCCGCGGAGCTGGGGGTGGGCGGCTAGTTTTTGCAACGGCCAGGAGCCTGTGGGTTTATTATAAGGCGGAGCTCGGCGGGAGAGGTGCGGGCCAGAGCAGACAGAGCCTGGCGCAAAGGAAGGGATCTGGCAGTTGGAAGCTGACTCCAGCCGGAGGAACCTGCAACCCTCGCTCAGGACAGCAGCGTGCTGGGCAGGCGTTCAGGACAGCAAAGCGCAGCGCAATCAGTAGAGCGGTCCCGCAGCTCCGCGCAACCCGCAACTCCGATCCGCGCAGCCTGCCGAGCTCCCGCCGCTGGTCTGGGAAGCATGAGGCGCGCGGCGCTCTGGCTCTGGCTCTGCGCGTTGGCGCTGCGCCTGCAGCCTGTCCTCCCGGTGAGTGTGGCCCGGGGCAGGGCTGGAAGGCGGCGGGAAGCCTGGACTCGCCACCCGCCGATGCCGTGCAGGCGGCGGCACGTGGAGGGGGAGGGGAGCGGGACTTCTTCCCGCGCTGCCTGGCGGATCCAGGGATGGTGAGCCCTTAAATAAGGACTCCTCTCCCAATTCCCTCCACGGTCCGTGGGTGCCGCGCGAGTCCCACAGCTTGTGGTAGGGGCTGGGGCGTCCCGCAGAGTGGAGCCTTCACTGGTTCCCGGCTCCCAGTTAAGTAAAATGACTCCACATGGGTCTGAGTCCGCCGGCCTGTGGCGGCGCCTGGAGTCACTCTCTCCCGTGGCTGTCTCGCTGGCCACCTCAGCGGCCTGGCCTCCGCCAGTGACCCGAAGGGATGCAGTGGCCATGGCCACAACGCCCTTTCCGCAGACCCTAATTCAAACCAGACTGCGTCGGCTGCGCCCCCAGCGCCGGGGAGCCCGGGCGCCCGGCCCTTTGCACCCGGACAAGTTTGGGCGCAGCAGAGCCGGCGTGGGAGCGGGAGGGGGCGGACGTGCGGGTTGCCGGAGGGACCGGGATCAGGACTGTGCGTGGGACACAGGAGGGTGGCGTGGGGCCCTTGAGTTTTTCTCTGGCTGTCCCAGGTGAGCTGGGCCGAGCCGGCAGTGGGAGACTCCGGGAAGTTGGCTTCACAACGCTAAAGATCCTAAGAACCTAACTTTGGGGTCGCTGAAGTTGTGCTGCCCCCCGGAGGGCCTCCTCCGCATGGCCGGCGCTGGGGACCCTCCCCGCGAGTGGACCCCGGTACGGCTCTTCCCCTCCCCCGACTCGGCTTTGTGCTGAAGCCGCGCGCAGGGAAGGCGGGTCCCTTGGCCCGCCCAGTAGGGCCGCGGGGAAAGAGGGACGAACGTGGAGCTGGCGATTGGTGGGGGGAGGCCTCTGAGTAGGATGCAGCCATCCACCTTTGGCGGGGGTCGGTCTCTCTAACGAGCGACTTGGCCGACAAAGAGCTTGTCGAGGGTCCCCAGAAAGTGCTCTCCCGCCCCAGACGCCGTCCGCTAGCCCGCCTTCCCCAACGGGGGCGCTTTGTTCTCAGCCCCTATAACCCTTCCCTGGGAACCGCCCCGCAGCGCCGGCCCTTGACGTGGGCTGGGTCCCGGGTCGCCGCCAGGTGTCAGCGCTGCCCGCCGGGTGTCCACGCCCCTAGCCCCCGCACCCACTATGGAGTACCGGGGGTCCTTTCGACTGGCCGGCTTGACCATCCCCCTGAGAGGCAGAGACGAGGTGCCGAGCCTCAGGCTTTATCCTTTCCGGAAGTGGCAGTCTCCCACCGCCACATCTGGTCTGCTTAACTTCGATAGTCCTGGCTAAGAGAGGCACGTGCACAGGGAGGGAGAGCTGAGCGCTGGTAGACACCCAGGTCGTGTGCATATCAAGTGGCACCTGGACACATCCCCGATCACTGCTAATGGGCATTGTCTTCGCCGCTTCCCAGGTGACTCCATCACTCTGGAGTCCGAGAGGACCTCGATACCTATCAAATTGCAAATGAGTTGGGGGGCTGTAGGGTGCTGAATCAAGGTTCTCAGGGAGGGATATGGTTTCCAAACTGAGTCTCCGTTGCACTCCCTGCTTTAAGGTCCAAGAAATTGCTCTTGAGGGTTGTGGTTTCTGTGGGACTCAGATCATGCCTGGAATCAAAGTTACCACTGTGGAGAAGAAAGTGGAGCCGCTTGGCTTGTCTCCCTGACCCGCCTGGCATTACCTCCTCCAGCCCGACTCTCCAGGCCCAATGTGAGGCCTCACTGGGGCAGTAGAGATGCTGTATTGCATTTCTTTGCAGCCAGGATCTGAAGAGGTGTCGATCGCTTTCCTGCTGTCTTTGGTGAGGCAGATATTCCTGTGAACTAGGGCCCTCAAGCTCCCGTTATCACGGCTGGGTAGGCAATTGGCAGCCGTTTCTCTATGGACTGTGTTTCCTTTCTGGCCTGGGAGCTTGAGCCCTCTAGGCAGACCCAAGGTGAGAGACCTCCAGACCTGGGAGGGCTTCCTGGAGGAAGGGTTTGAGCTGATTCTGAGCTCAGTCACTGTCTGAGCTTTGGGGACAGACTCCTACTTGAAGACAAGGGTGTACTCTTTGCTTCTTATTTTATAAAGTTGGGTTTGTTCTCTTCCATAAAAAACAAAAAACCATGTTGGGTTAGAAGTGGGTACGTAAGACTGAGGGCATTTCCAGAGCGTCCCCCCCCCCCCCAATAACGAAAGCAGTTGGGATTTGCTTTAAATGGAAGCAGATACCCAGAGGTTGCCAGAGATCTTGTCCCCTTCCGAGGGCTCCCTTAGCTCCTGTGGGAAGCAGGTCAGAACACCTCTGGGGACCAGTGAGTGGGACAGAGAGTGCCTGTTGGGTGTCTGCCTTTGAATGGGCCAGGGGAGTCTGCTGTGAACCACTCCCCAGAGACTGCAACAGGTTTGTCTAAACTGTCCCTCAGTGTGTGTGTCCCCAAGGTCTTTTGTTTCAGCTATGTAAGGAAAAAAAGTCACTCTGAAATAGTTCTTTGCTGTTTTTTCTTCTTTCTTTCCTTAATTATTTGGACTAGTAGAGACATTTCCCCTGAGGTCTGGCAGAGTGGGAGGGAGGGGGGGAGGATGGGCCCAGCCTTTGGAGGTGATGTCACTGCTGGCTTCAGCTCCCCAGAGAGGGTGGAGCTGGTTTTAGCCTACCTGTGGCTCCTGATGGGCCCCAGTAAAACCTCATTAACACACATTGGTGGGGAGCAGGGCCTGGAAAGAATGACAGGAAAACTTGGTTTTTGCAGTACTTTCTAGACGCCTCCATCCCCCCTCCTCCCAGAGCTGCAGCAGAATTTGGGATTCCTGAAATCCTCTGAGAATGTATCATCATGGTAGTCAGACGCTTTTCCCTGAGTTAAAATCGCCTCCTTACAAAGTATCCTTTTTTGTTGTTGTTTGGAGACAGGGTCTCGGTTATTGTAGCACTAGCCGCCCTGGAACTCACTGTTTAGACCAGGCTGTCCCGGAACTCACAGAGATCCACCTGCTTCTGACTCTTAAGTGCTGAATTTTTTTTGTTTGTTTGTTTTGTTTTGTTTTTCGAGACAGGGTTTCTCTGTAGCTTTGGTGCCTGTCCCGGAACTAGCTCTTGTAGACTAGGCTGGCCTCGAACTCCCAGAGATCCGCCTGCCTCTGCCTCCCGAGTGCTGGGATTAAAGGCGTGCTCCACCACCGCTTAAGTGCTGGATTTAAAGATGCATGCCACTACTTCCTGCTTTTACAAAGCATTCTTTCTTGGAGCAGAATTCTGAAACCCTTATTTCCTCTCCGTTATCCTCAACAATAAAAGGCTAGTTGTTTTTAATCCCTCATGATGCCAGGTCAAGCAGTCTCCTGGTTCTGTGCGGCTCTGCAGAACACGGTGTCCTCGTGCCTGATGGTCTTTACTCTTAACTGCCCCTTTCCTTCTTATACTCTGGTAGTGACACTGGTGTGCCCAAGCGCAAACACATTTTCTCTTCAATTCTGGTTTATTTTCTTTAGCAGGCCGAAAAACAAATCAGATTGGTTATAATTCTTACAAGAACAAAGGTCTCACCTTTGGGTGACTCTCAGGCTGTGTGAATTTGATACCCCTCATGGATCTCTGTTGAGGTCGCTGCAGTGTGGTGGTAGACTGGACAAAAGGGAGCTGTCACCCCTACAGTCTTGGACCTGGAGTGATGTGGAGGCACTAGCTAGGTGAAGGACTTAGGGACCTCCCTCAGTGAAGACGTGTACACAGTGCCAGGAAGCATCCGTGAGCATGAGCCCCGGTTCCCTAGACGCCTCTCCTCTTTGAGTTTTGGGCTCCAGCTACCTCGGACTAACAAGGCTAGCTCACTCTATGTGTTGATTAGCAAAGGCCTTTGTTTTTGTTTTGAGACCGATTCTCAACTCTGTGGCCTAGCCTGGCCTTGATGTCTTAGCCATTCTCCTGCCTCGACTTCCAAAGTGCTGACATGACACACATGAGCCCACCGTGCCTGGCTGGGACTCTTAGCTTTGGTCTTTTCCCCCCTTCTCTTCAGCGTATGTTTCTAGTCTGTGTTCTACACAGTTGAGCCCCCATGCTGTCTGGCAGGTCAGAAACAGCTTTGGATCAAGTAGCACCCCATACTGAAGCTCAACTCTGCCACTAATTTACTATGTAATCTTAAGTGACTCACTTTCCACTCTGCCCATCCTCGTCCGCAGGACAGACGTTGCCGTACCTGTTCTTTCTGCCCTCATTCTGTCATTTCCTCAGAGATGGTGTGAAAGTGCTGGTACTGAAAGTCCCGAGGAAAGACAGCTCTTGATACTAGTTAAGGTTACCTTTGATTGCGTGCTTGCTGCTTTTCCTCCTGTCCAGCTCAGTCTTTCCTCCTCAGCCTTTATGATCCACACCATCGCCTCATCTTTTGAATGGGGAAGAAACGGCTTAGAGAGGCCAGCCCTCCACAGAGAGGAAAGTGGCAGAAACAGGCCTTTTGGTATGAGGTTGCTTGTGTGTGCTTGCGTGTATATGTATACACTTAAGTATATGTATGATATAAATATGCTGTAGCGTTGTCAGTGCCTACAACCTCAAGACACCCTGCATATGAGGTCTGGCTGAGCCCTGTGAGGCCCTGCCTGGTGTTTCCAGGTCTTACTTGGTTGTGAGCACTTTGTGTAGAGGGGGCACTTGGCTGGACTGAGTTGGCCTACACTGTGCCTTTGGGCAAATCCTGGGTACTGGGCAATACCCTGGGCCTTGGTTGGGTGTACCTGATGGTTGCTTGGGTACAGGCAAGAGCTCTTCATAGAAAGGCAAGGTCAGGAGACAGCAGTGGAGTCCTGACAGTGGGCAATATGTACCCTAGGTTACACAAAGTTCACACGCTGTTGACTGAATGCCAAGGAGTCTGTCTGGGCAGGGCATGGAGGACACACAGATTTAGCAGAACCTTTGTAAGCCCTGGGGAGGTGGGTATCCTGGCCACAAGACTTCTGGCTCCTATGCTGCACACTCCTTCTGGCTCTCTCCAATGCCGGGGGTATGATAGGGGAGTGTTTTGGACATTAAGTTATGTCTAGTCTAGTCCCAAAGCTCACAGAACATACTGTTTCCTAGTTGCCTTTTTTTTTTTTTTTTGCCCCAATTCAATGATTTTGAAGTGCTGGGTTTGGAAATTCCCCTGAGAGCCTGCTTTAGTGCATGCAGAGGGAAGATACTGGAACAGGAAGTCTAGAAAGAGTGCTTTCACCTCCAGGACCTTGTGCCCTGGAGCAGAGTCAGCACGGTGTCATTTCCCTATTGGTTATTCCAGGAGAGACTGAGTGTTAGGTGGAAATGCACTTTCTAGAACCTTCTATCGAGAATGACAGGAGTACCGTGGCAAGTGCCAAAAGTGCATGGGTATTTGTCTTTTACCATAAGCAGATAGCTTCTGGTGCAGACTGTAGACACATGAGGTCCTTAGAGTGAGACCCCGAATTTGGTGCCATTTCAGCTCCAGAGGGACATTGGGGGTGGGGCTGGGCAGCCCGCTCGCTCTGGGATGGCTTGCTTTGTAGATACAAGATACTGCTGCCTGTTCTGTAGGAGCTTTCCAGATTACTCCCCATTGTTGATGCTGGGGAAGCCCTGGCAAGGGGTGGGTATTGGAAGAGGGGCGTCCCACCGCCATCTGTGTGCTGTGTGATTGGGGAGTCAGGAGGCCTGGTGAAGGCTGCAAGTGGAGGCAGGTTTCACATGACTGGGAAGAACTCAGGAGGAAGTCTTTGGACCACTGACAGGTGGGTGTGGTGGTGTTGGTCTTGGTGGTAGACTAACTCTCCTTTTAGAGATTTGCCTAGGAATCTTTCCTGCTGACTCTGGAACTCAGAGGCTTCCAGAGGTAGCTTTGCTGGGAGCCTCTCAAGGGTCTCAGACTGTCTCCTGGTGTTTGTGGCTTCGTGGGCTGCCTAATTATATAGAGAGGTTACGTTTCTCTGGCCTCCAGCCCTGGGAAAAGTTCTGCCCAGTGACTCACCTGAGGCCTGCAGCCGTGTGTGTGCTCAAGCACACAGGCATGCTCAGGGGCTGCAGCCATGCCTGCACAGCCCTGGCGGTCTCTTTCCACCAGGCTTTCCTTTGACTTCTTCAGCAGTGGTAGAAACATCTGGGAAACCTGGTCACCTCTTATTTGCAGCCCCCTCCTTTTCTGGGTGTCTTCCCCCTTCTGAACTGCGCATCTGATGTTCTTTGTATCCCTGGCTTAGAAACATGCAGAAATTATTCCTTTCTTTGTCCTAGCCTTGTCCCTGACTTCCTTGTGGTCCAGGTAAGTAGTTGACCCTCTGGGCCTGTGACATCTGCTCCAGGACCTCTTCCTTCCCACTCCTGCGTCTTTAAGAGTCATGCGCTAGCAGTGAGACCTTGTCTTGGGATAGGTAAAGGTGGCCCTGCAGGACCTCCCAGACTGCTTTTGCTCTGTCCTTATTCCTTCTGGGGACTCATCAGAGACAGCTGGCTGCTCCAGGGGTCTCAGGAGAGACCACTCTGGAAACAGAGGTGAGGCAGGTTTTCAGATCTGTGCCCTTGGCATTCATTGTGGGAACTAGAGTGGATGAAGCCCTCTGGGCCAGGTCAGACTGGGGGTGGAGGCCAGGTGCTGTTCTCTGCACCCACACCCAGGCACCCTGGCATCCTGGCATCCTCCCCAAGGTCCGCTCATCAGCAGGAACGAAAGCTGTGCCGGGCAGGTTGGGGCAGTGGGCAGGTGGGCGTGTTTATCACTGCGCTCATCAGCTGAGTCACGATGCCCCATGAATCCTCCCTGGAGACTCACCCAATCCACCTTGACCCACTGGCGCCCACTGGCATGAGGTGGGGTGGGGCAGGGCAGTGAGACAAGACAGGCCTCGGGGGGCCGAGAGGCAAAGGGGAATTCATTGTCTTCGGGTGTTCATGACCTATCCTGGCTGTGTCACGGGGCTTGTGGGCGTCTCAGGTGCCACCTGGGTCTCTGCTGCCCTAGGAGGATTCTGCCTGAAATGCCAACCTGGCTAGAATACCTGTTGGGGGTACCCAGGGAATGCACCAAGGGAGAGTGCCCGTCTGTGGAGTAGACCCACCATAGTAGACCAGAGACAGTGGTGAAGGGCATTCGAGACTCAGCCCTCTCCTGGGTCTCCCTGGCCAGCTGGAGGGTTTTATCTCAGAGTTTCACAAGCCCTCATAAGATCTACTTGGGAGCCTAGACTACAAAGCAGACTTCGTTCATGCTTTTAGACTTGCCAGCGTTTTGGCTATGGAGAGTGCTTGGGGAGGGTCTCGTAGATGGGGCGTCAGGAAATACAAGATGGCCTTGTGCCTCTGTCTCCAAGGATGGTAAGAGAAGCCTTCCAGTACAATGACAGGGACGAGATACCTTTATCTTTCCCACTTAGGTCTATCCCAGATTTTTATGTGGCCACAGAGGCCCCGTTCTGTCTCATGGAAGGGCAGGAACTGGGCCTGATGCCTGGATCTGCTCACCTATAGCCATTGGGCAAACCAGGGGAGGGGGACCCAGAACTGGAAGGCTGAGAACACTAGTCATGGGGTCCTAGGATGGGGCTTCTTTGGGGGAACTTGGGGACTGATGTCTACCAGTGGCATCCAGTGTGTGCTGGTCCTTGGTTGCCATACAGCAGTGGCTAAGGATGTTCCTGGGGCTTCACTGGTTGGGGACATGATTGTATCGGAGGGGCACAGAGTAATGCTAAGGTATTCTCTGCAGCAGCCCTTGGCCTCGCTGCTGACCCGGAAGCACTCAGACCTTGGAGGTCCAGGTTCCTAGGAGAGTTCCAGGTGGATATGGGGGTCAGGTTTGGGCTCGCAGGGCCCCAGGCTGTAGAGTGTCTAAGGAGCCTCCAAGACCGTTGTGGGAGCGTGGAGGCTGACGTCATTTCAGCTTCTCCCAGAGAAAACTGAGGGGTGTGGTACAGTGTTCCCAGGATGGCATGTTGGGGAGTGATGGGGCCCTTGTTTCCGGGCCCTAGGTTTGGTCTGTGGGCTGTGTGGTCTCCCCTACCTCCCTGCCCTTGCACTCTGAAGGGCATTCCAAGTAGGCACCGCATTCCCTCTGTTCCCCCACCCCCAGGAGGAGGCTGGCCTGGATTGTAACTTCCTAGAAGTGGTCCTGAGGACTCCATTGGTGGATCTGAGGCAGGACAGGACAGGCATCCACTGGACTCACCGGCCATCTGTCTTTCCACAGAAGTCTGGGTCTGCCTACCTTTGGGTGTCCAAGCTCACTCGTATCTCCGGGGCTTGAATAAGGGGCTCCTGGAGGATTAGCTGGCTTCTTCACCCAGGGTAGGTTAGAGAGAAGTGTAGGGTAGAATCTGGCCCACCCGGACTACATCCTGCCTTTTTTGGTTCCTATGCCATCTTGCACATAATTCTGCTACGCCTCAGTTTTCACACTCGTGAAATGGGGTCATACTATCCTGCCTGGAAGGACTTTTGAATATGTGAAGTGGTTGGCATTCTCTGTCGTCTGGCAGGGGCTCAGACTATATAGGAGTACTGAGTATGGGCTACACCAGCGGCTGTGCCCACGTAGGAGAGTGTAGAGTCTCCTTCATGTGAATGACCCTCCTGATCTTGCCCCGGGAGTGTTATTGTCACAGGGTCTGCAAACACGGCTTTTGTCCTTCCTCAGAAGCCCAAACCTTTTCTGACAGTCCAGACTTTCGTCTTCACTGAGTCTCTCTATGAGGCTGGGCCCTGATGTGAGCTGCATGGGCTGGGCTATCAAAGGTGGAGGAAATGGGGGAAACACAGGCACCAGGGAACGGTTAGCGGGAGACTTGGGGGAACAGGGTTCCAGTTGTAGGGAGCTGTAGGTTACCTTGAGAGGAAGCAGGTTTTCTTTAGACGCTAACACACTGGGCCAGAGTGCAAAGTGGGTGGAGGCCCTTGCCCTGAGCCCACTCAGTGCTGGTGAGGGCTGCTCTTCTGTGGAGTAGGGCTCTGGGCTGCGTTGTGATGATGACTGGGGTCTGGCGAAGCAAATCTGCCTGGCCTTTCTTCACGCTGACGAGTGACTGTCCCCTTTGCCTCAGTGTCCACACTGTGTAAGGTGGGCACAGCACGAGGGCCCGAAAGTGGCTTTAAAGACAGGTTAGCTCATTGAGGGAAAGTGCTCAAACCGGTACCCCACGTGTTACTCAAGAAAGAGTGTCTGCTGATGACTGATTTCCTAAAGTCTCGATTTGCTTCTGTGCCTCATGTGACCCCCAACAGCCTGGGTCACGTGCCGGCTACAGCCTGGGTCAGGTCCTTAGTTTCTCCCACCCACTGCTGGCCCCAGGACCTAGGTAGCTGAAGGCTGCCCCCATATTCCCTGTTAGTCACCTTTGTGACTGTGTGCTTGTGCGAGCCTCCAGCCTCTCCAGGCTGTGAGGTGTCAGCGAAAGGGCCTAGGGTGTTTTGTTCCTGTGGGGCTGGGGCTGGTCCAGGAACTGAGGAACCCACCCACCCTTTCAGCCACAGGCTCCTCTCAGACTAGCCCACCCTGCCATGGGACCCCTCCCAGAGTGCTCTGCCTTCTGCTTGCTTCCCTGTGGCTTTGGTGTCTTTTCTGTCTGAATTGTACTTTTCATACGTGAGAGGGGGAAGGCACAGACATCTTGTAGTTCAAGAGGGAAGGGGAATGTAATATATTTCCTGGGTGTTTCCGTCACCTGCCTCCTGACAAAGGCTATAAAGACGTTTGCTCTTGGTCCCTTCTAGTCTCCCTTTGATAATCTTTTTCGGTTACAGCTTCTACCCATCTGTAGAACCCCAGTTCCCGAATCGGCCCCTCCCCCATAGGAAACTGATTGTTCTAATGTGAATGACTAGTACCCCTTAGTCCCTCCCACGGGCATTTTAATTTTTTCGGGAGGGCATTGCACAACTGCAGGGACTCAAGAAGAGAGATTTGGTGGTTAGAGTTGGAGTCGCTTCCCCAGCCTCCCAGCTGGAGCCCTGGCTGCTGCAGGTGTGTCAAGTGTCTGTGTCTCTGAAACCCAAGGACACTTTATTTAGCCAGTTCAGGGGTCAAAGGGCCAGAGAAGTCCAGGAGGCACCGGTGTCGGGTCCCCATGCCCCTCTGAGTCTATAATCAGCTAGGTAGCAGTTTTTGGGGGTGCTGGCAGCCTAGAGGTGATCATGGTGAGGGTTCCTGCACTGCTCTCTATCCTCCAGACTCGTCAGTCATCTCCAGTCCCTTGGCCCTGGCCAGCAAGATGTGCCCAAGGGAAGCCGAGAGGACCCAGTTTCTCTTTAGGTAGCCTGGGGTCAGGACGATGGTGGGGGTGGGGTGGGGGACAGTGCAAATGCCTTGGCTGCCCCTTTCCTCCACACAGTCTGCTACCCAGAGATCCTTTGATTCCAGTCCTCTCCAGCAGCCTCCTGGGCCTGCTCTTTGGAAGTGGCAAGAGATGACATCAAGTCACTGTGTCCAGTGTCCCTGCCCTCCACCTAACCACCACTGTTGGATGTCATGTTTGTGGTCTGCTGCCTGTCACTTCAGTCACGATGGTGTCTGGTTGACCCTTGAGAATGACCTGACCCGCCCAGCCGGAGAACATTTAGTATACAAGTCGTAGGCTGGACCCTGGAAGCCCTCTTGCTAGTGTTCTGTCAAATCCCTGTGGTATATGGATGGGTAGCCGAGTCAGGTTTGTTCCAAGAAAGGAGAGCCCAAATTATAAGACAACTTTTTTTCTTTTTTCTTTTTTTCTTCCTTTTTCTTTTTTTTTTTTCTGGAACTAGCTCTTGTAGACCAGGCTGGCCTCGAACTCATAGAGATCCGCCTGCCTCTGCCTCCCTAGTGCTGGAAAGGCATGCGCCACCACCTGGCTAAGACATCTTTTTTTGCTATTTTGGGTTTTCTCATTTTCTCTAAGCATATCCAGCTAGTCAGGGCCCAAGGGCTTGAAGAGAGGTGGTGGCCGTCAGGAGTGGGGTTCTGTCTGGCTCCCTCCAGGAGCAGTATCTGGTAAGAGGCTAGCTGGGCCTTCGCCAGGTGCCCTTGCTCTACACTGACTGAAATCTCGCCCTGCCTGTCCTAGCTGGGTTCTGGCACGAGGGACCTGTGGAGGAACTGGTCTTCCAGTCCCAGCGCCACACCCAGATCTCAGCTGAGCCTGCTCAGAGGCTAGTCCTGGCATGTGGACTGTAGGGCAGGTGCCAGCCACACAGGGAGGTGTGGGCATCAGGGTGTTCGAATGACACTGACCTATTGTGGGTCCCGAGATTGGAGGTATGGTACAGGGAAGGGGCCTAGTGCTGGGAGACTTGGCTCTGGCATTGACCTTGGTTTGCCCTCTGATGTTACACTAAAGGGAGATGCTGACCAAGAGGGGTTATTGCAACCGTGAAAGGATACTGTCTTTGCACTCTACCCATTCCCAGGAGTCGCATGACACGCACAGGGTGACTGGCAGGTGTAGAGCAGCGATGGGGATTGCTGAGGTGGGGGAATGTGTGTGCACCCAGGGGATCCTGGGAAATCGGTTCTGTCTGTGGAAATGCTGCCAGGGTCTGGGCCATGGAGGTGCTTCGGGGTCCTGTGCTGCCTAGTGAGGCAGCTGATACTCCTCTTCACCTGCCTGTCCTCACCTTGGCTCCACCCTGGGTTGGGCCTCTCCCTCCCTCCCTACTGGGTCACCAGTCACCTTCTCTGCAGGTCCCAGCTTGACTGTTGGTGGAGAGACAGAAAGCTGATAAATCATCGTGCCTGTCAGCCGGAAATTTGGGTGTTGCCTCAAGGCACCAGTGGGGGCCCTCCCTCCTGGAGGTGGCTTTAGGAGGGGCAGGGAGGGGGGTTCTGGATCTTGAGGCTTCCCTATCGTTTCTTAGGTCCCTGAGAGAGAAGTGAGAGACTGGGTATCACCTCAGCATGAAACTCTGGCCTCTAATCCTCACACATTGTCCAGCATGACCCGTGAGGTCCTTAAAAGAATTCAGGATTATCCAAACAAGCCACGTTATTCCCTACCCACACAGTGGGTCCGGAGACACACAGGGAGTTTCTCAGACACCCAGCGTGGGAGTAGTTGAGCTAGGACTGTCCCAGAGACCCTCGTTGGAGATGTTTTGGGACAATCCACCCTATCGCTACATGCTCCCAGCACTTCATCTAGGACTGAGGAAAAGGTGACCGTGGGAAGGGGAACAGCCAAGACCCCAGGCTGAGGACTACCAGGATAGGAGGGAATTTTAGCCATGTTCTTTCTTGTCTGCTCTACCCTTCTGGAGAAACATTGCACCTTGTAGCACAGCTGCCCCCGAGGCCCATCTTTTACCTTTGGGGCACCCTGGGATAGCTCAGTGTCGCTAGCATCTTCCCACTGATGTCGGTCACATTGCACTATGGGGCAGCTAGGGTGAGGGTGTTGGGCTAGGAAGTCAGCTGCTTGGGAAAAACAAGGTTGTTCCTGGTTGGCCCTGGCAGGAAGGAGGTCCTTGCTTTCCTTGGTGAGTTCAAGGGCCTTTGGAAGATCGAATGTTCCCTCAGCTCCTTGGTGAAGTAACTCCTTGCACCACGGTGTTTGATGGCTGAGAGTGAAGACATCCGAAGTAAAGAATAATCTGGAGCCTTCCCAGGTTGCTTTGCTCCTGGCTCCGACTTACTGACTCTCTTGCCCACTTGGTGCCTTGTCTTTGAACACTGAGTTCAGTCAGAGAACTGGAGTTGAGGTCTTGCCTCCCTCAGCTCCTGGCCACGCACCTGTACCTGGACCCTTGTCTCAGATGACTGCTCTCGGAGTACAATCTGACATTGTGGTAGTTCTTGGGGTCCCTGAAGACAGGTGGTGGTTTGGATGTCGTTCTCTGGTCATGTGTCCAGTTGCACAGAGGGAGGTGAAATCTAGAATTCTGTATAGCTCAGAATCCTCAGCACCCCAGAGCTGTGAATTCTGTGGGGAGAGGACTTCCTCATAGCTCTTATTTCCTTAGGTCTAACCAAGACACTGGGGCAGGGGTAGATCTCTTGTATACCGTGAACCTGCTTGAAGCCTCCTGGGGTGCTGGTTATGGCGTGGAGTCTTGGCTGGATGAGAGTGAAAGGTGTTTATCCTGGTGTGCCCGTGGGGCCCGTGTATCCCTGCCCTTCTCAGCGGTGCGTGTTGATTGGACGGAGATCGTGTGACTGGAGCCTGGGCTTCTGGAACAGGTGTGGAGGCCCCAGACTAGCTGGGATCCAGGCTGCCTGGGAATGGCTGTGACCCAACTGCTTTGATAACAGCGGCCCTTTGTCACTGGCTGTCGTGACTAATGGGGCTTGTTGATTCAGTGACTAGGCTCCCACCCACGGAAGCTGGGCTTCTGTCATGGCACCAGGCAGCCACAGACAACCCATAGTTCTCCCTCCCTTTCCCACTCCGTGACCAGACATTCCCAGCACTGCCCAAGTGAACTGTCTTATTCTCTACTGGGGCTCTTCCTATCCCAGCCCCTGAGGCTTCTCCTTCCTGAAGCCCCTGTGGTGAGGCACTGGGTCTGTGCCCGGAGCTCTGTTGGGGCCAAGCCCAGTCTATTCCTTCACTTGTTTATACCTTCAAGTTCCGAGGTGATGGTTACAGAGTTTTGAAGTTACATTTTAATAGCAAAATTCTGTGACCTTAAAATTTTTCTTTTCTCACATCCCATTTTGTGTGTGTGCCTGTGTGTGTGTGTGTGTGTGTGTGTGTGTGTGTGTGTGCAGACATGCATGTGGAGGGAGGTCAGAGGGCAACTTGGGAAAGTCAGTTCTTTCCCCCTACCATGTGGGTCCTGGGGATGGAACTTGGGTTGTCAGGCATGGAGGTGAGTGATTTACCCTTAAAACACAAAGTATCCAGCCCTATGGAGTCAGTAATGCTTTGTAAGGCCGTGTGATTTAGGTACCACTGGTGCGGTGGTAATACCTTAGGGCACTGATTGGAAGCCACGGATACCGTTGTACCTGGTGGATGGGGGCCAGATGGGCATCCTCTCCAAAAGTCCATAATCCCTGAGCCTCTCAGAGACACCCAGTTTGTACTGTGCTTTGGGGCACAGCTGAGGTGGATTCATACTCAAGATGCCACGACAAAGTGCTGGAAGCCAGACTTCCCTCAGCCCTAAGCTGCCAGAACATAGGACTCCATCAGACTGCAGTGCCGGCCACTGAGGGTGGCCTTCCTTCTTGTCGGTGTGGGTGTGGGAGCTGGCAGGAAGTGACTCCGTTAAGCATCCCAGCCAGCCTTCTGCCCACAGCTCCCAACATGCTCTTCGGCAAAGGCTTGCAACTGGAGGTGAACTCTCTCCTGTACCTTGTCCTGACACACGTTGAGTCAGGACCTAGTGTGTGCCTGGTACCCACCTGGGTTGCTAGGCAGGGCTAAGCCCACATCTTGCTTCCTGGTGGTCCAGCTGTGGTTAAGAAACTGAGGCCATTTTGCTTGAAGCAGATGGATTCAGCCAGGGGAGGTTGGTCTTAGGCCTGGGGGTGGGGAAGAGAGAATTGTTCTGTACGGTGTGGGGACACTGGCCTAGATGGCCTTGGGTAGGTCCTTCACCCTGGGAGGGGCTGTTTCTTATCTGTCAGAGATGGTAATCTCAGGTGGACCTGGAGGAGCTGCTGGGGAGAGGTGTTGGAACCAGAGAGTGCTGGAAATTCTCTTCAGCTGGAGGGAAAACTGAGGCCTTTGCCTTTTTTTTTTTCCTGCACTGGGTCCCTGACTTGGTTATCTCAAGAGGGTCCTTACTACACAGCCCCAAGGGATGCCCGAAGCAGATGTCTACGCCCCACGTTTCTGCCCTCCGAACCTCTAACTTTGAGTTTTCAAATAAGGCAGCTTCCAGGCTCTTTGCTTCAGTGGGAGGGAGCTAAGTGGCCCTGAGTTTCATGGCCCAGACCACGAAATTTTTTCTTACAATGAGGTCCCTGCTATATTTTCTTTGAAAGTTTCGTGTGTGTGTGTGTGTGTGTGTGTGTGTGTGTGTGTGCGTGTGCGTGCGCGCGCGCGTGTGTATGTCTCTACACACCTGTGTCCATGTGTGGTGTACATATACCTCAACAGGCATGTGGAAAAGGTCAGGCAAACCTACAGGTATAGGAATCTTTTCCTGTTTTCAGTTGAGTCCCAGGATCAAAGTCGGGTCACCCTTACCTGCTGAGCCATCTGAACGGCTGATTTTTTTTTTTTTTTTTTTTTTTTTTTTTGAGGCCCACAGAGGAGAAAGATAAGACTGACTTGCCTTTACCTCCCTGAGTGAGCAGCAAGAGATGGGAGACTCAATGGGAGTTTCTTTATCCCTAGACATCCCTAACAGTCTGGAGGAATCCAGGTCAGAAGCCATACTGGGGAGGGCCCTTATGAGCCCTCAAGAACACAACAGGCTTCTTAATGGTACCTGAAGTTACATCGAAAACTCCAGTCAGCTGGAACTAGGGGAATCAGGGTTCAGACCACCTCCTCCCCACCTCCCACCCTGATTTCTTCACCGGCCGAGATTTTTTTTCTTCCCTCCCTTGTGATACCACTATGAAGGTCCCAGCTGAGGGTGGAGATGGGGCAGTCAGGGAATTGCTCCTCTTCCCTTAGCAGAGGACAGGGGGTTATAGGATGGGGTTACCCCACCACCATCACCCATTCCCTGACCTGAACCTGGTTTGCTGGTTTCGGTAGAGATTTGCTTTAGAAGCTTGTTGTGTAAACACGATCATAGTGTTGGATAAACTCAGCAAAGTCAGGGGGAACAGATTGCTTCCCTGTGAAGAGCCCGCGTTATCTAGCTCTAAGAGAAGCCCTCCCTTTTGGGAAATTGCTGGCTTTGGGGACTTCTCTATGGAGGGAGGAGGCTAACTGCCTTATGTCTGTCTGGACCCCACCCCAGTATACATTCACAGCCTTAGCTACCTCACGTTGAATAAGGTCCGCACCCCTGGTTGTGACTTAGGCTGCCCTAGTTCGATCCAGGACCTCTGACCTATCTCCAGTTCTCCCTCCCACAGAGGGAGTCCATGGGTTAGGAGAGGGTGGAGTTGGGGCCTAGAATGAGGAAGAAGTTTTAATCTTGGGGTCTGTTCCCATCTGGAGGGCGCTGTTCTCGAAGGAGGCAGTCACAGAGATGGCTACCACGGGAATGTGGGGTACCACCTGGAGTAGCATAGGCGTGGTGTGGGTGGACATGTGAGGGGGTGGACTCTCAACTGACCTATGGATGGGTCCAAATGAACGTCGTCTACTGCAGTGGGTTCTCAACCTGTGGGTCGCAACCCCTTTGGAGTCACAGACCAGCTGTTCCCATTACGATCCGTAACAGTAATGCAATTATAGTTATGAAGCGGCAGCGAAATAATTTTATGGGCGGGGTCATCACAGCATGAGGAACTGTATTAAAGCATCACAGCATTGTGCTGTCGCTGCTCATTGGAGCTGAACCCCAGTGAATCAATTCTTTGAAGTTGGGCCTGTCTAAGCTCAAAACCTTTGTCCCAAGGGAGGAGAGCATGCTTTTGCTTTGTGCTTCTAAAGGAAGTTCGGTATCACTAGCAGCTTCTGCACACACTAAACTGCCCTCAGTAGCCTGTAGGGCTTACACAGCTTCTCCCATTTCCCCAACAGCCATGCCTGACTCTTTCTGCTCTGTTCTATTCATGAGTGAGGCCAATAGGGCTCTCTGGGTCCTGCCAAGCTTCCTGGACCAAGGTGACCCTGTTTCCTCAGTGCTAGCTTCAGCTGCACCCCTCTGGATGTTCTGTAGAGGCTTAGTGAACCGGCTCTCTCCTGCCTCCTCGTCTCTTGAAATTCCATCTTGATCCTATGCCCTCTTGTTCATACAAGCCTCCTGGCACCGGGAGTGGCCACAGACCCCAGAGTCCCTCACCACAAGTCAGGCAGCTCTCACTCGTTGCTTAGAACAACGGGCACAAACACTTGTTACCTACCAAGGCTGTGTGTTCCTCATATAGAAATTCTGTGACCCTTTTGTAGTGCAGACGTTAACGCTGGCATCCATTTTACAGGTGGGGAAACTGAGGCCGTAAGATGCCTAGTGACATTCTTAAGGCCACTCAGCTGGTGAATGACAGAGGTCAGGGGGTCTCAGGGGCCTTTAGTTGAACAATGCACTTCTTTTTCTGTTTTATTGAGACAAGAGTCTCTCTATGTAGCCCTGGCTGGCCCAGAAGGCATGTAGACGAGGCTGGCCTCAAATTTGCTGCAATCTTTTATGTCAGGATTGTAGGCATGCACCACTCCTCCCAGCTGTTCTATTTTTTTCTTTTTTACTCCATTCTTTGTTCTGGTCTGTGCTGGCGCCCTTGAAAGATGGTCTGTACTGAGCTGGGTTATTTGGGCTCCCACGTCTCACCTACTTACCTGGGCCTTCTGTACCTGGTGTCCTGGAACCAGTGCTGGGAGCAGTCATGGGCCTGACTCTCTGCCCCTTTCCCAGCCTGCCTAGCTGGGGGCCGTGTTCCACATCCCCCATCCCTGCTCAAGTCCTGTGGGATTGTGTTTGCGCTCCACCACCTGCAGCCCCTTGGAGCTGGAGCCGGCAAGGCAGGCCACATTCCTGCAGCTGCTGTTGCCAAGGAGAGCCCATCCCAGGCCTACCGCCCATTCACTGGAGCCTCCAGAATGCAGGAGTCTTTTCAGATTAGCGTTCACTGTCCCTGGCCCAAAGGGCACCCCGGCCTTTTTTCACTAACAAGACCAGGATACAGTCCTTCCTGTGGTTGAGAAAACGGTCCTTGTGACCAGGCCTGGAGCCACCCTGTGAGGGCAGAGCTGCCTCAGCACAGACAACTCCGCCATGCCAGGCCTGGCCCCGCTTCTCATTCTTGAGGCTTCTGCGCCCACACCCCAGGGTCTAGCTTAACTGGATGCTGGTTTTCTAAGTATAAATTGTTTCTGGAGGGATTGTGAAAGTTCCCCACTGGTGGCCCCCAAGTATGATTCTCAGGGTGGGATCACCCTATGACCTTCACAGGGACTGCAGTTTGTGTTCCCTAGTTGGGTCCCCTGACTAGACAGAGTACCCTGGGGTCCCCATACTTGCCCCTCTGCCTGGCACCAGGTTAGGTCGCTATAGCATCGGGGATATGAGTAGGACCAGGGGCTTCCCAGAGCTGAGAGCTGCATGCAGTGGGTTCCTGCAGGTGTAACTGGGATGGTTGGCTGAGCCTGTTCGGCTGCCCAAGACGGGAGCTCAGTGATTTGGGGCATTGGCCAAGCTTCATCTCAACCCCCTTTTTGATCTTTTCTAGCAAATCGTGGCTGTAAACGTACCTCCTGAAGATCAGGATGGCTCTGGGGACGACTCTGACAACTTCTCTGGCTCGGGCGCAGGTAAGGTGGACCCAGAACCCTGAGATGGCTAAAGTGTGTGAGCAGGCAATCACTTAGCTTTAGTGAGCCCCCTTCCTTCCCCATCCCGCCCTTAGCCATCGGAGTCAGAGGGACAGTGCCCCAGGGAAGAAGCTGGTGTCCAGCTGCTCACAGTTTAGCTAAGGGGAACCCCCACAGAAAGAAGTGAAGTGGCTCCAAGATGCCATAGGCAGCATCTAGAGACAACCCTTGGAGAAGGTGTTTGACTCCATTGAGCCTTGGTGTTTCCATCTGTGATATGGGAATACTTTGACCCACAGGCTCTTGGGAGCTGCAGGTAGCACAGAGTCTGCTGTCTATAGGATTGCCCTCACTTCCTGTCCTTGATTCCATCTGTCTAGGGGAAGAGAAGGCTTTTTGTTACAGCTAGCCTAAGAGGTCTCCCAGTACTGAGGTGGGGAGTATTGAAAAGGGAAGTCGGAGTAGCAGTGGGAAGCAAACCAGAGCAAAGGGCTGGGAGATAAGAGATAAGATGTAGCCATGTGTTCCTGGGCCTTTGGGGAAGAGGGCAGGGTAGATGAGTGTCCTGGTTTAGGGTCCTATCATCTATGATGCCATAGCCCATTCTCCCAGCAGAGCCCCTTCCCAGATTCCTTGTCTCTTCCTCACAGCTGAGAGAGCAGGCTGCAAAAGTGCATCTTTTGTGGCCTTGTTTTCAGAGTTCTGCCTTGGCTAGTTCACCCTGGAGGACTCAGGCCCCCGTCTCCTCTTAGCATGAACTTGTCAGGCTTGACACTCGGGGACCTCCCTGCCCTGACACCCCCACTTCTGGCCCTGTAGGTGCTTTGCCAGACGTCACTTTGCCGCGGCAGACTTCTCCCAGTTTGAAGGATGTGTGGCTCCTGACAGCCACACCCGCAGCACCAGAGCCCACCAGCAGGATTGCCGAGGCTGCCTTCACCTCCATCCTGTCAACTGTAGAGAAGCCTGAGGAGGGAGAGCCAGTGCTTGAGGCAGTGGACACTGGCCTCACCGCTCAGGACAAGGAAATGGAGGTCACCACCAAGCCCAGGGAGACCACACAACTCCCAATCACCCAACGGGTCTCAACAGTCAGAGCCACCACAGTCCAGGCTGTCACATCTCATCCCCACAGAGATGTGCAACCTGGCCTCCATGAGACCTTGGTTCCCACAGCACCTGGCCAGCCTGACCACCAACCTCCAAGTGCGACAGAAGGAGGTACTTCTGTCGTCAAAGAAGTTGTCGAGGATGGAGCTACCAATCAACTTCCTACAGGGGAGGGCTCTGGCGAGCAGGTGAGTGACTTTGTATTTCCTGGGTGGCCACTAGTACCTGGCATCTGGCATCTTTCATCCTAATGTCCTTTGCCCGTTAAAGCATATTGTAGTCTTGGCCACAGTGATGGAGTAACAGGGTTCCACCTTCCTCCTGCCCTGAACAAACTGATTACAAGATTAGCAGGAGGCTCCTTAGATATCACTCAAGAGCTAGCCACCCAACGTTACACCAGGATGACTTTTCTCTCTTAGAGCATCCTGGGATTTTCATACAGAAATGGGTGTTTTGTGTCACTCAGGGTGGTGTCTGTGCCAAGGTCCCGAGTGTGATTGCATTCTATGACAGATGGTGGCATAGGTTGGATGTGTCTGATGTGGGGTGGGAGGGGAACCCCAACAGGGCATGGCAGTGCTCCAGGTTGCTATTGTGTCAATGGCTCCAGCCCGACCTGATCCCAGCTTGGCCTCCTGCAGGACTTCACCTTTGAAACATCTGGGGAGAACACAGCTGTGGCGGCCATAGAGCCTGACCAACGGAATCAGCAGCCAGTGGATGAAGGAGCCACAGGTGCCTCTCAGGGCCTTTTGGACAGGAAGGAAGTGCTGGGAGGTGAGTCTTTCTTTTGAGTAGGTAAGAGAAGGCAGGCTGTGGCTCTGTGGTAGTGCGGGGTACAGCCATCCTTGGCTATGGGGTGGAAGGAGAAGGCGTGAGTATGGCCCAGGCCGTTTCCCGTGTTGTCCATAGCTGCTCAACTGAGCCAGCCTCTGTCCACTCCCTAGGTGTCATCGCCGGAGGCTTGGTGGGGCTCATCTTTGCCGTGTGCCTGGTGGCTTTCATGCTGTACCGGATGAAGAAGAAGGACGAAGGCAGCTACTCCTTGGAGGAACCCAAACAAGCCAATGGCGGCGCCTACCAGAAACCCACCAAACAGGAAGAGTTCTACGCCTGATGGAGGAATGGTTCTCCCCCCGCCCCTGCCACTCACTAGGCTCCCACTCGCCTCTTCTGTGAAAAACTTAAGGCACTGGCCTCCCCAACACTGTGTCGCCTCCTCAGCACCCAGACCCTTCCAGCTGGTCCTGCCCGAGCAGTCCCAGGGTGTGCTGGGAATTCATTCTACTTCTTTGACTTCTGCCTAGAAGCTTGGGCGCAAAGGGTTTCTTGCATCTGACCTTTCTACCACAGCCACGCCAGATGTCCACTATTCTGACTTGGTTTCTCCAAACGGGAGGAGACCCAGCTCTGGAGAGAAAGGGGACCCAACTGCTTTGGACCTAGGTGGCCTATTACGGCTGGAGGATCCGAGGGACAGGAGAGGGGCTTCGGTTGATATGCCATAGCACTTACCCGTAGAAACCGCTATTGTTGGCCATGCTGTGGTAGGGGACGGAGTTCGGGGCTCCTTGGAATTCACTTCACGTTGTGGGGAAGCCTACTTTAGATATCAACTCGTTTTTGCACATGTTTTCTCTAGTTTCTCTGTTCAGAACCCCAGTAGGCTTTACTTCTGGGGTAAGGCAAGTCAATCGACTGTCCCTCACCTCGCTTCCCTAATCTACATTCGGGAGACAGCATCGGGGTCATTCAGACTTTTTCGTTTTTATTTTTAAACCTAGAAGAACCAAATCCAGATGCCAAAATGTAGGCTTGGTTTGTGTGTTGTCTCTTAAGTTTGTCGCTCATGCGTGCAACAGGGTATGTATGAACTATCTGTTTGGTGGTCCGTAAGTAGGCTGGGTAGTCCAGGATGCCATGGGGTAGCCACCTCTTGACCAGTCATGCCTGTGTGCATGAACTCAGGGCCATGGCCTGGGCCACTGCAACATTGGACGAGCCTGTGTGAGAACTTAACTCCTAGAGCACAGTCGAGGGATGGAGGGGAGAGAAGACTGAAGTGGGGGAGGGGTGCCGAGGGTGTCTAAGACTCTCCCATCTTTGGTACCATCTCTGGTCACCTTTCTCCTGGAAGTTGACAAGGCGCATCTTGAGTATGGCTGGCACTGGCTCCTCCATCGAGAACCAAGTTCACCTTCAGCCCCTGTGGCCCTGCCCCAGGCTGGAGTCAGAAATCCTTCCCAAAGAGCAAGAGTCTTTGCTTTTGGCAAAACGCTACTTAATCCAATGGGTTCTGTACAGTAGATTTTGCAGATGTAATAAACTTTAATATAAAGGAGTCCTATGAACTCTATTGCTTTTGCTTCTTCTCTGGGCTGGTGGTGTAGACGTAGCCAGCCTTTTCTCAGACCCTGGCAGCTCAGGGAAGCTTGGCTCAAGGCTATGTGCCTCCAATCTCTGAGAGGTAGGATCCTGGGTCCAGGATTCCTCTGATTTTTTGTTTTTGTTTTTGTTCTTTTGGTCAAACTTCTTTTGGAAGTTGGTAGGATCAGCCAAGGTTTTACAGGGCCTGATGTCCGCTCTTCTGAATGGTTTAAGTAGCCAGGACTCTAGCGTAACCTGACCTAGGGTCACGCTTGGTTTGCAGAGCAGACACCTGGGACAGGCTTCCTCCCACGTGTTTGCTGGGGCACTTCCGAGGACTCCTCGCTCAACGATGTTCCAGCTGCTGGCGAGGCTGCTCGGGGGCTCAGTTAGACAAAAGACCTGTTCCCTCTGTTTCGTTCCAGAACTTGTTGCCAGAACGTAATGGCTGGATGTGATGTGGGGTGGGGGTGGGGTCAGACCGGAGACAGCGCTCAGCTGAGAGCTTGAGAGACAGTGCCCAAGCCCCAGGCTGGGCTCGTTCGTGTAATTGCAATAAATGGTACGTGTCCATTTGGACAGCAGACTCTTTGGTGGTTGTGGAGTCTCTTCTTGTTTCGGCCATGTCCTGCTCGGTCTGGATTTTGGAATGGGAGTTTAACTGACCTGGGTTCTGGGCTTGGTACCAAATAGCAACAGTTTCTGCTGTCCTCTCTCAGGCCCCAGGGCAGGACTTTGGGCTCACCTTCTCCCAGGACTCCCGGCTTTGCACCTGTCCAGCTCTCTAAGTGTGTCGCACCAGCTCCAGCTGGATTATCCCGTCCCCTGGGGTCATGAGCACTCTGCTGTCGCTGAGTTTCAGGGTTTGCTGTTTGTTCTGTTTGCTCATTGTGCAACTCTTAAAACACTCTCACTGGCAAATGGTCTTATGGGGTAAAGGTTTGCAAGTATTGTCTGTACATTGGGAAGAAGTGACGGCGAAAAACCGGCAAATTGAGAAAACACAGAACACTGAGGAGCCCCCCTCCCAGATTATGGGGCAGCTAGCTATCTCCTCTCAGTCTCATCTGGTCCTCGGTGATGCAGGGCAGGAGGAACTGTACCTGTTGGTACAGCAGGGCCTATGGGCTCCGGTTGCTTAGCACATAAAACAGTCTCTTCCCATGCGTTATACTCCAAGAGTAGAGCTGGTTGCTGAGCCTAGTATCACCCGTGCCTATATTACCAGCGACTTGGAAGACCTGGGGAGGAAGTTGGTTAGTTGAAAGTTTGCCCAAGTTGCAGAGCGAGTTCAAGGTCAGCCTGGGCAAATGACAGAGGCCCTGTCTCAAAAGGAAAAGAAAATAGAAGGGCTAGCAAGATGGCTCAGTAGGTAAAAAGGTGCTTGCCACTAACGCTGACAACTTGAGTTCGATCCTCAGAGCCAGAGCCACCTGAAGGGAGAGAACGAGCAGACAGCTGCAAGTTACCTTCCGGCCTTTGCATGCACACACGAGCACCCTCCCCCAGCTAAATAAACAAAATCATTTTTCCTATTTAAAAAGTTATATAATGTGTTTTGATTCTGTTCTCCCCAACTCCTCCCCACATCCCTCCTCAACCAACTTCTCTCTCCCAAGAAACAAAAACTCAAAACAAGCAACAAAACATCCCAACAAGGAAAAAAAAAGTAAGTAGAAAAGTAAAAACACAGAGAAAAAACATGGGCCCGGGGCCGCTTTGGTGTGTATGGTCGATATACCAGTACACCGCCATGCCGTTAGAGAACATTTATTTTCGTTTTCTCATCAGGTATCCATCGTAAATAGCTTCCTGATAGCGTTTTGGTAAGGGGTGGAACTTTGTGTCCACTTCCCTTTGTCCCCGGGTGATTGTGTGTGGTTTGAACTTGTGTAGGTCTTGTGTGGGCGGTCAGTCTCCGAGTTCCTATGTGCATGCGCCCCGTCGCGTCTGGAAGATGTCATTTCCTCCGAGTCATCCACCACCTCTGAGTCTTGCATTCTTTCCATTTCTTCTAAGTAGAGCTCTGACCTTGCGGGGAGGGGTTTAGTAAAGATATCCCATTTAGGACTGGGTGCTCCAAAGTCTCCAACTCTGCATATTGTCCAGTTGCAGGTCTGTCTTCATTACCATCCACTGCAAGAAGCCACTTCTTTGATGATGGCGGGTGATGTCCTGACCTGTGGGATATATATCTGTATGTCATTAGGAGTCATTTTATGGCTATGTTCTTTGACAGAATAATAGCGATAGGTTTTCTCCCACAACCCACAACTCTAGTTTCAGTTTCGTGGCTGTTTTAGCCGTGTCAGGCATGGGTTCCATCGCATGGAGTGAGCCTTAAGTCTGATCAAAAAATGGTTGGCTCCTCCCATGACCTTTGTGCCACCGCTATACCAGTATATTCTACAGGCAGGTTGCTGTTGGAGATCACAGGGTTTGCAGCTGGGTGATGCTGATGAGGACTGTTTTCCTGCAGTACCCTGTGGAGCAGCGTCCAGGCCGCTAGTTGGACAGAGTCATCACAGTTTCTTCAGAAATTGAACATTTTTTTTTTTTTTTTTTTGGTTTTTCGAGATAGGGTTTCTCTGTGGCTTTGGAGCCTGTCCTGGAACTAGCTTTATAGACCAGGCTGGTCTCGAACTCACAGAGATCCGCCTACCTCTGCCTCCCGAGTGCTGGGATTAAAGGCGTGCGCCACCATCGCCCTGCGAAATTGAACATTTTAATTAAAAAAGTTTAAGCGTAAAGAGGGCTGGTGATGCGTAGTTCAGTGGTAGCACACTTGCCTATCTGGCCTAAGCAAGACCCTAGCTTTAGTCACTGTCCCTGAGCTCATTCATTTGTTCCTTAAACACCGAAAGCAAGAGTGCTGGTTCTTCCCCAGCCCCTGGGCTGGGTAGCAAAAACAGTGATGGACTTGGCCTCTGAGCTATCCATTAATTTTATTGATTCATATTTTACCCAAGACCTCCAGAAAGAAGCTAAGATGTGGGTGGACTGTCTGTCCCCACCTCACTCCAGCTCGCTGTCCTGTGTGCCATTGCCCCCTTTCCCACTTTTCCAAGACTCTTCTCTGTAGGGAGCCACAGGGCACATTTCTGTCCCTTCGTCCCCAGCTCCCGCCACTGGAATGAGTGTGCTAGTGTTCCACGTAGGAGTCAGAGTCATGGAATTCCCCTTCGAGGGTTCTGAGTAACTTTCTGAGCAGGGTTCGGCTGTATCGTGTTCTTAATTTGCAGCTGGTTTCTGTTGGAATCGCAGCCTGCGCCTTGCTTGCCTCTGGGGTTTTGCTCCGAATGTCCTGTCGCATTCAGAATGAAGATCCGGGACCTCTGTTGTGCTCTCGAGGATGCCAGAGACAAAGGACAAAGCGGTGGCCAATGCAGAGTTCTGTGGAGGCTAGTGGTGATTGGAAGCATGGGGACATTGGTTCAGCTCAGCGTCAGAGTCATTGGAGCTCTCACCTGGGCGGCCCTTGGACCGAGTCTGGAGGAGCAAAGTGTAAGTGGCCTCTGACATAGAGAAGAGGCACTCCAGGAAGAAGGCCCACCTCAGCCAAAGACAGGGATCCAGATGCTCGCGCTGACTGGAAAGCTGAAGCAAGCGCAGGAAGGGCAAGACTGTGCAGTCTAGCGACAGCTGTGTAAAGAGAAGGCCTTGCAGACGGTTGGGGGAGGATGGATGGAGGGCCTGGGTTGAGACACAGAGGCAGAACTATCGGCATTTTTGAAGCCTGTTTCTGGAGGATCTTGCTCTCCCTTGGGAGCCTGAAGGGAGCCCAAAGGCAAAGGGGTGAGATAAGCCTTCTGAACTAATGGTCTCTGTGAGGAGAGGTCACGAGGGGAGAGGGGACAGCAGCCTTTGAGGTGAGCAATCTCGAGCCCTCTGCTGGTCTAGGCACTGATGGTGGTTGGTCCCAGAACAACACCTGGTAGGACAGGACACACATGTAGGCAAACAGGCTGCAGAGGCTCAGAAATCATGGCCACTTTAGAGGCATCCCATCCCCCCTGTGCCTGTCAAGCTGCCTATGTTCCTCTTGTCCAGCTTGGCTCCTGAAGCATGATGGGCTTCACTGAGGGTGAGATTCTGGTCCCTGGAGGTGGGAAGTGGTCCTGAGCCAGGGGCCTAGAGGGGCTTAGAAAATACTTTGGCTGCAGAGTTTCAGGCTCTTCCATCACCACCTGGCTGTGGCAAAACCTTCTGGCTTCCTCCCTTCCCCCTCCCTTATTACCTAGCACCACAGCTTCCCCTTACCTGTGTGCCTACCCTTGGCCATGCACACTCTTAGGATGGAATTGCCCCATCAGGTCCTCAGCTGTTTTATTCAGTGGCCACTCAACTTCAAGTTGGGAGAGGCACATAAATAACCCCACTACTTCCTGGCCACTCTTCCTTTTACATCTCCCTTGCTAAGATGTTTGCTGCCCTGGGAGTTCCTTGAAGGCAGAGAATCGCTGTGCAATGGTCTGAGCCAGCAAACTCTTGCAGGCTTTGGGGGTTCGCCATATCTAGCTAGGATGCTATCCTCCTCGGAAGTCCAACAACTTTTAGACATGAATGAATAACATAAGCTATCCCCCTCCACCCATCTAGAAATAGAAGACGTAATGGTGTTGGGGGGGGGGGATATTGGAGTGCTTCCAGGCTGTTGCATGGAGTGCCAATTCACATGAGTATTGGGAGACCTGCATGGCAGCAATTACTGAAGGCATTTGTCTCTCTCTGGCTCCGGTAAAACCAGAGCAGGTGTCTGTCAAAAGATGTGCACGAGAATGCGCCTAGCATCTGCAGCCGTCGTACACCAGACACGGAAGCAAATGTCTCTCGGCAGGAGTGGAGAAAAGTAGCTGGTGGCATATCCATACACAGGAATACTATTTGGCAATAACCAAGGAATCAAAGTGCCAAGGCACTCTCGGCACAGGCAGCTTACGAACTGCTTGAAGCCGGAAGCCGAGGAACCTAGGTTGCATAGTCCAGCTGTCAGAGGCTAGTTTACTTATAACAGAAACCAGTCTGGCCCTCTAGCCAAGGGTGTGATGTTGACTAGGCAGGACACAAAGGAGCCTTCTAGGATGCAGGAAATATTCTCTGGTTTGGTGTGGGTGGTGATTACAAGGGTGAAGGTCTACACAAATAAACCATCAGTCATGCGCTTAGGTATTGATTCCGCCGTAGGAAAGTAGCTTATCAAAGGGCTTCTGAGACTCTGATTAGCTTCCACCGTAGCCTTTTCAGTAGAATTAGGGAAGCCCACATGCCCAGCGTTTTCTTCAGAGTCCCAGAGGATTCTAATTTATGGATGGAGAAGCCCAGGGCAAAGCTAGCCACGGTTGCATGCCAAGCAAGCCAGTTGCTTGTCTGTGTCTGATGGGGTCTGGGAGTGGACTCCTTTCTCAGCTGTGGGGTGGTGGACACCACACAGAGGGCAGCACCGGTGACCCCTCCTCCCTCAGCAGCGACCTGGCCCCAGCTCTTTCTGTGCTTCCTGGAACCTGCCTTCCCCAGACGCTGTTCCCAGCACTTAAGGCTGAGAGCTAAGCCATTTCTCCACTCCAGGAAAATATTTGTTCAGGGACTTGGCACCCGCAGAGGAGGAAATCAAAGCCACTTTGGAACTGAGCAGGCGGCCTGCTGCCGGCTGCTTTGTCTGCCCTTGCAGATTACCTCGGCGCTGGTTGTGTCTAGGGCAGGGAAAACGAGTGCCACCTTGCAGAGGGGCCAGTGTCAGCTCTTCATTTAGTGTTCAGTCACAAGCCAGTTTCGCCAATCCAGGCTGGCAAAGCTTCCTCCATGCCAGGCTGGGTGCTGGGCTTGACCTTGCTCTCCAGGCTGGTATAAGGGACTGAAAGAGGCCAGTCAGTGGGAAGCCATGCTATCGCAGGAAGAGCCCGGTGGTAGTGAGAAAGGCACTAGGAGCCAGGCAGGGTGATTCTGTCCCTGGGGGCAGCTGTACCTCAAGTCAGCTGGGGAAAGAGGAGCTGGCAGGGCTCAGGGGGCATCTGGGAGGGAATATGGAGCAGTACAGCATGGGCAAAGGTCCCAAGTCAACAATGCCCCACTTCTTAGGAAGTCAATGGCATCGGCTAGGTTTGCAACCAGGAGTCCAGGGAGTGGGAACTGGAGAAAAGGTAGGCAGGGAACCTCCCATGACACCAGTTTTAGAGTGTGTGGACTTTATCTCCAGGGCAGAGAAGGGAGGTGGCTGTTGCAAAACATTAAAACACATTGATTTTTTTGAGTCTTTTTTTTTAATTTAGAAAAGTGTAAAAGATAAAACTAGCAGAGCATGGTGTCACAGGCCTATAATCCCAGTTATTCCAAAAGGGGAGACAAAAGGAACTGCAAATTTGAAGTCACTCTGGGTAACTTGGGGACTGCCTGTTTAGAAATGGGGGAAGGGAGGAAGGAAGAACAAGACAGAATGAAAGAAAGAAAGAAGGAAAGAAGGTAAGAAAGAAAAGAGGGTGGTGGTGGCGCATGCCTTTAATCCCAGCACTCGGGAGGCAGAGGCAGGCGGATCTCTGTGAGTTCGAGGCCAGCCTGGTCTACAAGAGCTAGTTCCAGGACAGGCTCTAAAACTACAGTGAAACCCTGTCTTGAAAAACCAAAAAGAAAAAAAAAAAAGAAAAGAGGAAGAAGAAAGGAGTGGGAAGGAAGGCAGGCATGGAGTTCAGAGCTTGTCTAGCACACACCAGGCCTTAGGTTTGATCAGAAGTATGAAAGAGGGGTCGGGGAGAAGAAGAGAAGGAGGAGAGAAGGGAGGGAGGAAGAGGAATGGATGGAGACGACAGAGCTAACCTTATCTCAGTCCTACCATCTAGATACTTCATGATGACATTTGAAAAGTTAAAAATACTTGTGGGCATGTGACCAGAAGTCCAAACAGAGCGAGAAAGAACAAATAGCAAGCGAACTCTGCCTCCCCACCTGTGGCTCAGGCCAAAGGCAACTTCCTTTAATGGAGTTTCAGGGTACATTTCCAGAGTGTTCTTTCCATGCATGTTCCTGCGAGGGTAAGCCTATGCTTTTAAAACTTGCACAAAACGGCCAGCTCTCTACACGGGAGATCTGTGTGGTTTCCTTTAGCATGTCAGCACCTGCGGAGGGCTCCGCCCTGTTCTCGTAATGACTGTGGAGTACCCTCCGTGATGCAGATAGACTGACGCCATCCCGATTCTTTCTCCTGGCAGATACCAGGTTAGCAGGCTGAGGCTGCTCTCCTTGGGCAGTACCGCACACAGCTTCCTGAACTACCACAACCTCACACACTTGAGGAGTCCTTCCAGCCAGGGGTCCCAGATGGGTGGAAGGGGGTGTTCTTCACACCTGTCTTCTGAAACAGCTGTCTCTGCGCCCAGACTGCAGCTAGAGTCTCAGGTTCAGCACCACACCTTATCAAATGGGCCCATCTGCTTTTGTGTGGGGTGGAGATGGCATCACGAGTCTTTTCATTCAAATTTTTTTAAGTTGATGATGAAGTGAGGAATCTTGCCACACTTTTTTACGATTCATGTTTCTGTGCGTGTGTGCACACGTTCAAGTGTGGTATTGTGTGCATACATTATATATGAATACTCAAATGTGTGTGAGTCTAGATGTGTGCATAGGTATCTGTGTACATGTATGTGGAGGCCAGAGGTGTATATAGACATACATACTTACATATATACCCATACATAAAATGCAAGATGTGCGTGTGTGTGTGTGTGTATTCCAACTTGCATTTTGACTCAGGGTCTCTCACTTGAACCAAGAACTCACTGATTTGTCTAGTGTAGCTAGCCAGCTTGCTCCAACAATCTCTAGCCTGTGTCCTGCCATCTGGGACTGTAGAAGGCTGTATACTGAGAATCCACTCGGGTCCTCAAGCTTGCAAGGCAAGTCTTTGCCCACTGAGCTATTGCTGCAGTCTTTGTGTTTCTTTTTGCTATTCTCCCCACCTCCCCCCTACCCCACACATTCAGGAAATCTAACTTTTCAGATTTGGAGTTCACTTTCCTCACCAGCCCCTTTCTTCCCCTTGGATCCTGGGTTCTCAAACACTAAGATACTGGAGGGATTAGCACGAGTCTTCAGGAAGTCCCACTATTGTAGAAGGAGCAGCGGGCCGCTTCCCACTGCTCAGCTCCTGGCTACCAGCTAGCTTTGCCTAAAATAATTACACGGAAACTGTATTCTTTTAAACACTACCTGGCCCATAAGTTATAGCCTCTTACTGGCTAATTTTCATATCTTGATTAACCCATTTCTAATAATCTGTGTAGCACCACAAGGTGGTGGCTTAACGGGAAGGATCTTAACCTGAGTCCATCTTGGAGACGAGAGCTATAGCATCTGTCTCACTGCCTTCTACCCAGCATCCTGTTCTGTTTACTCTGCCTACCTAATTTTCTGTCCTATCAAAGGGCCAAGGCAGTTTCTTTATTAACCAATGAAAATAACACATAGACAGATGACCCTCCTACATCACCACTGTTTCAGTATTAGGGGGCTTGGAGATTCAGGATATGAAGACCACAGAGAAGGATCTGTGAATGGCTTGTGAAACCTGTCAAGAAGGACCTGTCAGTGGGTTGAGTGGTTTTGGCGTAAGTCCAGGGTTCCTTCGGTTCTGTTGCCTACTACCCTGGCAAATCCAGTGAGTGACAAAGCTGGACATGGTCCTCTGTGTGAACTACCCAACTAGTTATCCACATGCTTGATCATCTGTGCCACGTCTCTCCTTCTCTGGCTGTGTGGGGAATGACAGGGGACAGGGCAACAAGAAAGGGGGCAGTTCCCTACTTTAAATACTATGATCCCCTAAGCCATGTCAACAACCCAGAAATTCCAGGATTTCAGCACATAGTAATACACTGACCCACATATGTCTTCTTGGAGTTGAGCCATTAAATCCCCCAAAGGGAACAAGTGCCCCGCTGAGCTGAGTACAGAGGTGTGTGGTGTACAGGGTCTTAGGGCCCTAGTTGGTGAGGGGGGTTAACTGGGCTTCTGGCTTCAGTTCTTTTCCATGTAGACTCTAGGACTTGACCTAAAGGAAATACTTAAAAAATACTCCACAATGGGAAATTCTTTTTTTAAAATTTAATATATTTAAAATTCCCTCTTGGTTTTGGTTAAATTTCTTTTATACTTTGTATTTACAAGTTAGGGCAGATGAAGGGGAGAAGCAGGGCTTGGCCTGTAGCTCAGTGGTAGAGTGCTTACTTTATGTATGAGACCCTAAGCATTGCCAAGAAAAAAAAGACAGAAAGGAGCTGTAAAAGTTTCCCTTTTAAAACCATATAAAGCGTATTAATAGTGGCTCATGTCTTTAGTCCCAGCATTCAGAGGCAGAGGCACAGACCTCTGTGTTTGAGGCCAGCCTGATCTTTGTACTGAAACCCCATCTCAATAAAATAAACATATACATAAACATATATTTTATGAACAGTAGACTTGCCCCTACTGTGTATTTTTTTTTTTACAAATGTGCACACTTTGTGTCTCTACCCTATGGTTTGATGTAGATTTACTCTGCTCCCCACACTTCTCCATGCTCCTAATGGTCAATCAGTTCTCAGATCTTTCTCTCCTCATAGTTTTGACATAGGTTTCCAGATAGTCTGTGGGTGAAATCCGTTAGCACGAGTCATCTGAGTCTAACCTCCCCAGGAGACAGCACTGGGTTTATCCCAGTTGGAGATCTTAGGACCTTGTTACCTTTGTGGCTGCACAGTGTTGCCCAGTCTGGATAGTTATGTCTGCATAGTGTTATGCAGTCAAAATACTTATATCTAAGAGCAAATCCTGATCCAGAAGCAGGGTCCACTCTAGAGGGCAAAAAGTCATCCTTGAGAATCCACTAAGGGGAACTTCTGCCCATCTGCCTGCCTATCTTCTTTCCTGACTTCTTCCTCCTGCCTACCTGCCTGTCTGTCTTCCTGCCTGTCTTCCTGTCTGCCTTCCTGTCTGTCTGTCTGCCTGCCTGCCTTCCTGTCTGTCTGCCTGCCTGCCTGCCTTCCTGTCTGTCTTCCTGCCTGTCTTCCTTCCTGTCTGTCTGTCTGCCTGCCTTCCTGTCTGTCTGCCTGCCTGTCTTCCTGTCTGTCTGTCTGTCTGCCTGCCTGTCTTCCTGTCTGTCTGCCTGTCTGCCTTCCTGTCTGCCTGTCTGCCTGTCTGCCTGCCTGCACGGATGTATTGAAATCTGCACACCCAGTGGACAGGCAAGAGTGAGTTTCAAGTCCAAACCTGTGCAACTGGAGGTGTCGTGAAGGGGATATGGTCACTTCTTTAGAGTCCACAGAGGAAGACAAGATGGGGGTTCAGGCAAGGTTCCTGAACTGGTCGCATAAGCTCAAAATCCGGCTTCAATCCTTTTTCAGGCAAGTGAACTATCTCCCAGAATGCCACAGGGCTGAGGCTCCCTATTGGTGGTACTTGGTCTCAGTCAATGATGTGTGTTGTGATTGTACCAGTGACAGCTCAAGGCTGGAAAGGTGTTAAGAGCCCCGGGGTGACTATCTACCCCACTATGCTCCCCTCAATTCCCCATCTGCACCTCAGCTCCCCACCAGCTGGAGAGTGTGGTACATCTTCTGGGACTCTTCCAAGATGTGGTGATCATGTCTACCGGCAGCCAGGCCTGGAACTGATGATGAAGATTCTAGCATCCTCCTTCATGCTTGATGCTCCCTGCTGCTTAAGGGATAAGGGACAGAGCCTACACTGGGCCCCTTGGTTCCTAATGCAGAAGCAGCCTGGACCGCCCGTGTAGGTCCAGCCTAGCCACCCAAAATAGGCATGTGGCCTGTGGGTATGTTCTATTCTGGAGGAGGGGGACTTCATTAGCTCCTGGCCTGTGCCCTCAGGTTCCCAGGGCTATCTTAAATGCTTGTCGGTTATTCGGCGTCTCTCTCTTCAGTGGCAGGTCTGCCACTCCCCTGAACCCATTAGTTTTTTGGTACAACTGACAAGGTCCTTCCAGTTTGAGGAAGCTGGAAACTCTTCATTGCTTTGACCACTAGCCTGGTCACTGCTTCTCAGAGGAGAGCTTGGGTATTCCTGGGATGTGCCTTGTAGCGATAGTTCACTATGACGCTGGTGACCCAGGCTCACCCCACTCCAAGCAGGGCTTCTGCCTACAGTGCTCAGCTGTCACAACCATCACAGTCTCTCATGGTCTCCCAGACACTCTAGGGTTGCTGGAGTGATGCTCTAACTCTCACCCTACAGATGAGGAAAAGGAAGTGTTCGTGGAAAGGGGAAATTTTGCACAAGGCTGCCCACAGTGGGGATGGAAGAGGGAATTCTGGGCAAAGCCGTGCCTGCAGGTGACTTTATCAGCCTTGCTTTTACAATCCCCGTCCTTACCTGTGCCAGACAGCAGCCTAGATCGCAGACCCGGGTGTCTAGGTAAGTTCTGCCGCACTAGCAAAGGACCTAGAGCAGAGTCCACTGCCTTATGGGAAACCCAAGGATGTGCGTACCTTTCTTCAGGTTCCGCTGAAACTGTGAAAAAAGACAGGCAAATGGACTTTCCTGATAATTGCTACCCACCGGGATCTAGATCTCTCCGAGTGAGAGCTAGTATTACTTACATGCCTAGAAACCACTGACCTTAGACACACCCGCCCTCGATGTTAGGGGAAATGTGTAATTCCGAAGCAGGGTTTGGCCTTAAACCCCGTTCCACTTGCTGCCTGACTGTAAACTCTTCGGAACCTCAATTTCCTTGTCTGGGAAATGGGGCAGACAGCACTCAGCTCATCATTAGGCCTCAGGTATAAATTAAGGTAATGTTTGTATCTGCTGAGCAGTTGACTGGGGGCTCTCTGCAAGCCTTCCATAAATGATAGCGATTACCCACTCTGGTGACAGAGGCTACCTGGACAGGTGGAGGGACTCTTCCAGCTTCAGCTGCCCTGCCTAACCTCAGGCTACTAACCCAACCCCCAAAGCCCGGGAAAGGGTGGTCTGGAGAAGGGCCTGTAAGTTGCATCGGTCCGTGATGGTGATGAGCCCCGCATGAACCAAACAGCCAGGAGGAAGATGGAAGCTCATTTCTTCCTCACCTCTGGCATCTCTGTGCCTCTATACCAGTGGCATAGTTCACACCAGAGCCTGGTGGCCACGTCCTCCCGGTAAGGGGACTATGGACAGCACAAGCTCTGACGATGCTAGCCAAAAAGTTGGTTCAAGCTTCCATAAGGAAGCCTAGGAGATGGTCCTGGGTTCAAAGGGAGATCTTCTCCTAGAGCTGTGTCCGCAGCTCACTTTCTCTACAATCAGTGGGCTCTTCAAGGTCAGGGCCCAAGACCCATGGTGAACAGAAAAGGAGCCCATCGTCCCACGGCAAGGACCCCCATGCATTATCAACCACAGAGCGGTTCAAAGGCAGTGTTGTAGGTAGAGCTTGTGAGCATGCGGCATGGGGTGAGAGAAGTCTCACTACAGGAACAGGCACTGAATCCCAAGTTCTTGAAGAAGTTAGCCAGGCAGGGCACAGGGTGCTCTAGGCAAGTGCTAGTAACACTTAGGAGACATTCAGTGCACTGAGTTTGTATCGGGGGTACGGAAGTGGTGGAGGATGGAGTTGGAGGGGTACCAGGGGTCAGGAAAGGAGGTGCAGAGAGAGAATGATGCTGAGCTCCTGTTGACTTAGGAGAGCCGATTGTGTTCAGAGACTTATATCGGTGGTTTGAAGCTTGACCACAGTGGCGGTACTATTTACACCACGGGAATGGACAAGAGCCATGAATCAGAGGCTGTATTTAAAAACAAGAAACCAGGAGGGAAGAGTGGCAGTCTCCAGTGAATTTTAAATGAGGGCAAGGGATCGTTAGCTTTGTTTCTTAAAGGGATGTTCTGGTCTGGCTGCTGTAGTAATAAAGACAGGACTTGGATGACCTATCAAGGGGGTGCAAGGCAGAAAGAGGACAGACTTCTGCTTGGTAACCTAACTCCTGCTGTGTGGGGGCTCAGCTTGGGGGTGGGGCACAGGATTAGGCCCTCTCTCAGCCTTCCTAGGCTGGAGCCTGAGAATCTGCAATAAAACTCTTAATGAAAAACACCTGGGCTCTGCCCCCTAGCCAGGCCCTGGGATGCTGACGGGAAGGGGATTAGAGGACGGAGAGAGGACCATGCACTCATTTCCATCCATGTGCTCGTTCATGCATTAACTTTGGTCTCTCCCGGCATTTTGCTCCTGGTCCTGGGTGTGAATAAGGAGTAGAGGGAAGGCGCTAAGGGACACAACAAGGAACAGCTTGTAGGGGTCATTATGGGGGCGGCTGAGGTCACCTGGGCTACAGTACCCCATGTCTATGGTTGCCAGACTGTGTAAGGTTCTGATTCAGGTCGCAGCATCAGAATCACTACTAGGGTAGGTCATAGGCTTCTCCAGTCCCTCCACAGAATGCTCTCTCTCTCTCTCTCTCTCTCTCTCTCTCTCTCTCTCTCTGTGTGTGTGTGTGTGTGTGTGTGTGTGTGTGTTCAGGGTAACTTGTGAGAATGCAGGAGGGATGGAGGCTGACCCTCTTTTGTCCCTTCTCCCCAGGACACATAGGGGAAGGAACCACTGAGATCCCAAAGTGGAGATTTGACTGATCCCAGAGCCCATTGGGGTTTGGCCTAATCTAGTCCTGGCTTTCCATTCAGGAAGGGGCTGAACTACTTGCCTTCGGCTCTGTCTTCTGAAGGAATATGCAGCAGGGAATGGACTAGCTGGTTCAGAAGCAGCTGGGACCTCAGGGAGTATCTGCAGAGACCAGTCAGGTGGGTCTCTTGGGAGGACGCTACTCTGGCAGTGGACACCTGAGTTTTAAAACTTAATTTTGACTGGTAAGGTTGTGCATCTTCTGAGCCCTTCTTCACACTCGAAGTCTGTCCCGGTACAGGTGACCCCAGCAATAGTTACCGGGTCTGTAGAAGCATGTGACCTCTGTGAACACTGGAAACAGCGCCCTTCATGGGCACAGGGAGCTTTACAGGCATGTGATTTTCATTGTGACCAGGAAAGAAGCTATTTCTCCAAGCAGCCAGATGCCAACCACCAATCACCCTGACAGACACACAGTAGCCCAAATGTGCCCACCAGGAGCCACCAGAGAGGGCTCCTTTTGTAAAAAGTAGTCCCTGCTTTCTAAACCCTCATTGCCCTTCCCCCACCCACAGACTACCCTCTTTCCCATTCTCAGTTAATAAACACCCCTTGAAAGGATGCTCAGGACTTTGAGGGCAGGGACGGGTGTGGTGAAAACCGAAATCCACAAGCTTCAAGAGTTCTGAGCAGCACAGCCCCCTGCTGTCAACACTGCCACCGGCAGCATGGAGCAAGGGCAGCCCTTGGAACCTTCTGGACACCATGTGAGGACGGAAGCCCAGGCATCTGGGGATGAAAGGCGCAGGGCCAGCTGCAGCCCTAGCCACCACCCAGGAGGCAGCAGTCGGTCTTGTCAGGGTTTCCCTCTACGGCCATGTGGTTTCAGCCCACACCTCCTGCCCCACAATAGACACATGGCTTCTGTAGCATTCACAGATCGTCCTGAAGAGAGGAACTGGCCTTGCTACCTGGGTTGTAAATGAACAGGAATATTTGTGGGCATGGCTGAGTGGGTCTCTAGAACCCATCCATGAAAGAATCTACAAATCTAAAGGCTGTACTGTGTGCGGCAGGAGCCTTCCCTGAGGCAGCAGGCAGAGATACCCCTTTTCATGTTTGTGGTACTACATGAAGCCACCCTTCCCTTTGTACCCATGACTGTTTCATCAATAGTTGGCTTCTACGAGGAGAGGAACAGCAAGCTATGACTGGAAGGAGCTTCCTTGATGGGCCGCTGGCTAAAACTAGGTCCTAGGCTTACTCTAGAAATTGGATGGCTGTTAGCAAGCTCATGCAAGCTGAGCCTCAGGCAGGCCTTCTGAGAAATCCCACCTGGATTGGCTCCCTGAGTCTGTAGGCCATGAGAGTGAAAGCAGGGTTGAGGGGCTTAAGGGGCAGAGCTGAGGCCCTACCAAGCATCAACTGGACATTCAGCTCCAAGCTTCTCACCGAGATCGTATCCCTGCCCTTAGAGATGCCATCATCCCTCTAGAAAGACATGGCCGACCTCAGGGCCTGGCCACTGTTGACTGGACTCAGCACCGCCATGGCGGGGGTGGGGGTTGGAGTAGGGTAAACTGGTCTGGAGAGATGGGCAAGATGCCTCTTCCCTGGAAAAGCCTGCAAAGCTGCAGACATTAGATACAAAGTTTGGGCAGGAGGTGAGCTGATGGGAGACAGAAGCTTTCCTGTGGAGCCTCTCTGCACGGAGCCAGCACTGCTGGCAACACCAGTCTCAGTGTTGCTACAGCAGCCAACCCTGGAGCACTCGCCGTGGACTCTGTGGGGCAGGGTCTATAGTGGGAAGCGTATGCTGACCTCCGGTTCCCAGCTGGCTTTTCCACCGTCCTCCTCCTGGCTTCAGAGCTACTTCCTGTGAGGGTTACTCAGTCTGCTGAGGCCTCCAGATGAGATGCAGGCTAGCTGACCCCTCCCACCATCCATCTTCATTTTAGAGGGACAATTAGGTTAATCTGGATGCTTCCTCTGTCCTGTACAGGAGAGATTCTCTTTGCACCTGACGATCTGCCCTACCGCTTTATTTAGGACACCGAGTGCCAGCCTCCCGCTGAGTCCCTAGAGATGAATTCTGTGGCTTCTCCCTTCTCTCTTCCTTGTGTCTCCCACAGGGACTGCCCTCTGCTTTACCAGTTACTCTCTGATCCCATCAACCCTCACAGAGAAGCTGTCCAGGAGGAGATAGCCACTGAGCTCGATCCCGGAGTGCTAGGAGGACCTGTCTGAAATGTCAAAAACTTCTGAGGAAAGGGGACTTCGAAGCAGCTTGTCCTTCCCCCACCCTGATAGTCCTCTGCTGTGACCCTCATAGTCTTCAGGTGTTCCTCAGGCCTGAGCTGTTCAACAGTTTCCTCCAGGGAAGCTCCCTGAACAACTCAAGAAGGCACACAACTCAAAAGATCTTCAGGAAGTCCCCGAAACCTACCAGGTTCACTAGGCCCCACCCTCCAGAGTAAACTTTACTGTTACTTTTATTAGCTGAGCGTTCTCAGAAGCGCAGAACCAAGCTGTGGCTAGTACACTCAGAGGGCCACCTGCCTGGAAGAGGTTTAGATTAACTTGAGGCACCTGGGAAGTCCACTCCATCCTGTTGAGCCACCAGCAGGCTGTGCAGTCTGCTCCAGGTTCCCAGCTTTGTGAGCTGTCACCCATGCTGGGATGGGCTTGGGTGATGCAGCTGTCTTTTGAATCACTGCTGCTCCTGTAAGTCACCCCTCACCCATATTCCTGTAAGTGACCCCAACTTGGTTCATCAAGTTGGACTTGGTTGCTCTCAGTACTTCGGTCTGGCGTGAGATTTCCATCTGGGCTGAACAGAAGTGTGTCACGTCTCCCTAGGAAAAGCTTTGTCACACAAGAGCCTGACTGGGGGGTCAGGGAGTTTGACAGTGGTCGCAGGAGGTAAAAGTACACCGAGGAGGTCTACGTATGTGACACAAAGGGTCTGTCTGCCTGATGAGTCCCCAGGTCGAGGTAGCTGCCTGGTGACTCAGCCATTAGAAACCCCCAGGGCAAAGCAAAGATACACAGAGAGACGCTGGCAGGACCCTGCCATAGCTTCATTCCTCACCAGCAGGAGTATAATATCTGGCTTTCACGCCCACCTGGGGGGGCTCTCTGTTGCACCCCTCCCCCCCTTGGGTTGTCCCTAGAGGCCCAGGTAATGGTAGCATGACTGTCTTCCCTGTGCTGAGCTGTCATGGGACTGCTGGGAACTGCTGTGAGTGGCCAGTGCCTATAGCTGGGGCTTTTACCACATGTACTTAATAGCAGAACTGCTAACCGGCTCTGACCTGTGACAGTGACACCAAAAGGCCCCTCCCCCACCCTGCCAGTGAGGCCGAGGACTTCCTGGAAATAGGTTCAATGAAGGGATTGTGATGTGGAACATTTGATGTGACCTGAGAACTTCCTGTTCAGATGACCCCTTGACCTCCTTCCTGAAAGTGTCCTGGTCATGGGTAGGATGACCCTAAGTCAGATTTGCCTGAGTAGAGTTCCTCCACCCTGGACCCTTGGATACAGTGCTCTGATTTTCCAGGCCTCTTTGAAGGGCTGCCGTGTGAAGCTGCCTGGTGACCCGAGGGATGTTCCTGGGGAATCCCAACAGGAAGTGGATTGTCCCAGAGAAGGCTTCTGCACCCATGCTCCCTCAGGGCAGTGGGAAAACAGAAACACAAAAGGGATTCTCTGGAGCTGCTCCAGCCTCCTGCACAGGGTTGACTGGGGTCTCAGAAGGCTCCTCTGGGCCTTTACCACCATTTTCCTGTATAAATGATGCTGTAGCACATAGGTGTGGGTTCAGCTCCGGCTCCCGAACTTGCCTCCCTCCCCAGCAGTGAGCCTCATGAGTTTTTGAAGCTGCCAGTCAACACCATCCTGTCTGCTGGGTTGTCCATACCTTGTGTGAATGTTGCTTAACTTTGATTGAACACTACCCTGTCTGTTCTGGTGTAGTCTGAGCCCTGTGCGTGCTGATAATGAAGGTCATTGCCCCACACCTATGGTAATGGGGAATTTCACATGGAAAGGCCTTACATGTATATCATGGCTGGAGTCTTGAGGAAAAGGCAGTAGCAGAAAAAAAGGTCCTCTGCCTTCTTGTATAGCATCATTTAGTCCCATCTTCCAGATGAAAAGGAGTCTGGGTCGCTGTCCTTGCCAACAAACACACCCAAGCTCTGCATTGAGAGGTATGCCAAGGAGAAGCCTTGATCTGAGGCTAGATCCAGGATGCTCTCTAAGAAGAAAGGCCTTCCTGGGGGTTTTAAACATTAATTTATTCTCATTTTGTGTGTATGAGAGTTTTGTCTGTATGTTTGTCTGTGTGCCCACAGAGGCCAGAAGAAGGCATTGAATCTCCTGGAACAAGAGTTATTGGAGCCGGGAGGTGGTGGCGCATGCCTTTAATCCCAGCACTCAGGAGGCAGAGGCAGGCGGATCTCTGGGAGTTCGAGGCCAGCCTGGTCTACAAGAGCTAGTTCCGGGACAGGCACCAAAGCTACAGAGAAACCCTGTCTCGAAAAAGCAAAAAAAAAAAAAGAGTTATTGGCAATTGTCAGCTGCCATGTAGGTGCTGAGAACTGATCCTGCGTCCTTTTCAAAAGCAGCAAGTCCAAGTTTTTATAATTATAATTACTGAGCCATCTCTCCAGCTTCCTCTCTGAGCTTTCCAAGGCCCTAGTATCACATGTGGCCTTGACAGGTCTAGGGACTTTCTCTGGGCTTCACTCTTTTGTTTTGCCCTATTGGGGATAAAGTTCACCCTCCCCGGTCTTGTTAAAGGCAGTGGGTCAGCCTGAGTCCTCCAAGGCTTTCGCTGTCTGCCTGTGAAGCTAAAGGCTGAATCAAGCCTTGCCCAGACAGTTGTGTATACCAGCCCCATAGACTGGGCCCAGAGGAGGCAAGCTGAGGGCTGAAGGCCAGTCACTCTCTCAAGAGATGTGGTAATCCTCTTGGTCCAAGAGAGAGACACACTGTTCAAATCACCACCCCCCTTAAAGGCAGAGAATGTGAGATAAGCCACCAAGGCCACTCCTGAGTTGGACAACAGTGTGGTGTTACGTGTTGAGAAAGAGCAGAGGGCCTTGGAAGTGGGTTCCAAGAGAGGGTGATGCATGGCTGTGGGCAGAGCAACGAAGGAGCAGCGTCGAGTTGTTTGATTTCCTGGGAGAAGGCGAAGTGAATAGTGACTCAGTTGAGAAATAGCCGGTTGAGTGTTTGTTTTTGGAAGGACAGTGTCATGAGCAGGCAGTGCAATTATGAGACCTATAAAGAAAGATCTGGGAAGGCCTCAGGATTTAACCCTCTGGCCGTGACGTGTTTTTGTCTCAGCACTCAGACCCACCCTGTGGGAAAGCCTGGGTTTGACCCCTACCTCTTAGTATTTTAGCATGGGTCCCTCACAGGAAGACTTAAAACTCCCAAGTGGAAGGGCTTTGCAGGCTGGTGGGAACCCTCCACCCAAGTTTACTGGCTGGCTGCTCTGGCTTTACGTAGCTCATAGCCTTTCCAGAGTTAGAATTCTCCTACACCTCTCCTGGAGGTCCCAGCATGCCCTGTCACTCCTAAGCAAGCTCATGCATCTAAGAGTCTTCTTGCATCTGAAAGGGACCCCTCTTCTTGTATCCCTTTTCCTGGAGATGTGTGAACCTCTGCTCACCCTGTGTAGGGCTCTAAGGGTAGACCCAAGAAATGATTCGAGCTCCTGAACAAATGAGTTGATCGCTAACTTACAAGACCATGTAAGACCACCCTCCAATACGGATGACCTCAAAGTTTCATCAATGCAGTCCCTACTGTTTCTCAACTTTCTGCCTCCTACAGAGTCGGGCATCCTCTTTAAATGATGTCTAATTGGGGCCATATATGGAGCTGGGGTGGGGCATGCAGGCATGAATGACTGGAGTCTCAGGTGAGGGTGCAGTGATCCTCTGCCTTTCGCTCAGAGGACAGAGTCCCAATGGCTCTCAGGTCATTCTCAGTGTGACGTCTCACCGGGGAGAACAGAGCGGATCATTGACATCTTCCCACCTGGATGTCATGCTGCTCTCTTCTCTGTGTGGTCCCTCCCCATTCCTACTACTCTGTCTGACATGGCAGCGTCATTTCGAAGACTTTCTGGTTAGAGTCTGCAGGATCTCTCACAGAGAGGGATATGTAAATATATGCAAATAGGGATACCATACCTCCCTGCTTTCCCATTAGTATCGATTACATGTGTTTTTCTTGTCTCTTTGCTCTAGCTAAGACTTTGAGCACTATATTGAATAGGAGGGAAGCAGCAGGCCCTCTTGTGTGGTTCCTTATTTTAGGGAAAATGCTTTGGGACTTTCCATATGGAGCACATTGATGGCTATAGGTCTGTCGTGTATTGCCTTTGTATACTGAGGTATATTCCTTCCATTTCCTGAAGTTTTCATCACAAAGGGATATTGTACGTTGTCAAAAGTCCTCTCTATACGCAATGAGTAATCATATGGTTTCCGTCCTTGAGTGACAAGACTCTCAACACACGTGCAGCTCAGCTGGCTAGGAAATACCTCCTCCTTACTTTGCCTGTGCAAGTGGTCCACCTGGCAGCATCAGATGGTAGCCTGTTACATGTTCATTGTGTGTCTTAGGCAAGGGCTCCCGAATCTCTCATCTCTAGAGTGCTGGTTATAGCCTGGTGGTGGTGGTGGATCACGCCTTTAATCCCAACACTCGGGACGCAGAGACAGGCGGATCTCTGTGAGTTTCAGGCTAGCCTGAGCTACAAAGTGAGTTCCAGGACGGGTTCCAAAGCTACAGAGAAACTCTGTCTCAAAAACAAAACAAAACAAACAAAAACCCTCTGTTGGTCATGAAGTGATCTGCTTCATAGACTTCCTGTGAAGGCAACAAACGAATAGAAAACAAACAAACCAACCAATAAATAGAATAAACATACCTAGGCTTAGAATTAGGTTGCCATCTAAGACCTTGGCACTGACCCAGGCCTCTCCAGTCTGTTCTGACTCTCCACTAGCATACACGGTAGAGGCCTATTCAGTTCCCTCCATCCCAGGTCACAGCCCCGGAGGTTCTCAATGGAGGAGGACGGGGCTGCAGGAGGCAAAGGTGGGGAACGAGGGTATCCTTTGGGGAGAGGGCTCCAGGGTGGCCACAAGCCCCAGGGCTTTCAAGTCTAGGTTTCAGGAGAAGAAACAAGAAGCAGTGTTCCAAGTATGTTATAGAGCTTGGGGCCGCCAAGGCTGGGTTGGTAAATCTGAGACAAAAACATGTCAGAATTTTTTTTTGGTTTTTTGAGACAGGGTTTCTCTGTGGTTTTGGAGCCTGTCCTGGAACTAGCTCTTGAAAACCAGGCTGGTCTCGAACTCACAGAGATCCGCCTGCCTCTGCCTCCTGAGTGCTGGGATTAAAGGCGTGCGCCACCACCGCCCGGCTCATGTCAGAATTTTTTAGAATAGGCTTCTTTCTTTCTTTCTTTCTTTCTTTCTTTCTTTCTTTCTTTTTCCCCCGATTGTGGAGAAACCATTGTCCAGAAAGCCTGAATGACCCTTTATATCAGCTAAAACCCTCTATCAGACCAGCTTTTACTGTTTATTGAAGAAGGGGGTGGCTTGGGAAGAAATCCACAGCCCCATCTATAACACCCCCAACTCTCCTACCTTCACTGACAGCTGTTTTTTACAGCCCTGTCCCTGCACCAACCTTTTCCAGACTTCCCAGCCTCTGATGCTGAGAAGCCTGGAAATGGTACAGTTCATTTAGGACAAAGGACTTTAGTACTCCATTCAACAAACAAGAGGTCCAGCCTTCAGGGAGGTGGAGGAGTGGGCAGGTGTGGAGATGGCAGGAGTCCACATTCAGTCTTGGCACACAGGAGCTCTGAGTTCACCATCTCCATACGGCCCCCTCGGGAACTGGAGTGCTCCCAGGGAGGGGGCCCCGGGCACTGGGTGTGGGGTGCACATGCCTGGGACATGCACACACTTGTGCTTCCCCGTGACCAGACCAGAGGTGAAACCATGGGCAAGGCTCAGGGGGACCCAGGAGAAGAAGAAGAAGGTTTTCTCCGGCTTTCCACCCTCGGATATCCTGAATAAGAGTAAGTGGGACCCGGCAGCTCCTACTTGTTCCTAGGCAGTCTTGGCTGGTGCTTTATAACTGAGACAGTTGGAAAGGGGTCAGGTGACACTGTTTGTGGGACATCTCCAGCTGAGTTGAAAACGTAGCGAGCACCACAGGCCTAGAGGCTACAGAGGGGAACTGGCCTAGCAAAGACTGTAGTTATCACACCTAGCCTGACTGTCCTTTATCCCTCCTGGGAATGACTCTGGCCCTGCTCTATGGAGTCCCTGGAGCCGGGCAGGCGGGTGTGGCAGTCATTGTGTAAGGGGTGAGCTCACCCACTGTTCCGCCCCAGCCTGCACCAGCCTGCCCGCTGCTGGTTAATCATTGTTCAGGCACCCTGGCAGGCATGCAGGGTGCAGAGAAAGACATGATGGGGCAGGGTTGCCTCTGCCAGGTCTCAGCAAAGCTTTCTCACTCAGCAGGCCTGAGCTGGGCTGTTCCTCTGGACCCCACAGAGAACACTCTGCAGTGGGGCTGAGACCTCTTCTCTTATTTCCTAGGTAGACCTTAGGTAAACAGTTCTGAGTGAAGGCAAGAACACACTTCTTGCATTTCCTCTCTTGGAGTAAACTCAGTGCAATTTAGTGGTATAGCTAGGACAGACAGCACTGCCCAAAGGCCTTGCCCCAAACCCCAGTGCCACCGTCTACTAGGTGACCTTTGTCAGGTTTCACGATAGTGGTCATGGTTTCCTTTCAGGACTGTGAGGGCCAGAACACTTATAAGGTGATTACTGTGCCAATAACTTGAAAACCTAGTGTCTTGAACCAAGTCTAAAACCCTCATCGCTGGGCCTAGCTGGTTTTCCAAAGGGAGGAGAGTGGTCACCAGGTGTGGGCTGGCCTGATTGTAATGCATTGTCTAAGCACCCTTCAGTGCCCTCTTGTGAACTGGAATAGTTCTCCCCAGTTCTCTCAGAAGAAAATGCTCAGATTCCAGGGTGTGGGGGAGGCGTGAGTGTGAAGCACCTTCCCAAGGTCACACAGTCTAAGCGACGAGGAAGGTGAATTTTCACCCCACACTCGTCTGCGCTCGGCTCTCATGCTCTCACTATCTCCCAGCCCCGCCAGGTTTACAGATCAAAGTTGCAAATCTGAACTTGTCCGGCAATTAAATTCTGCCCACGTTCTCTGGCACTCTCTGAGCCCACGTGGGGGTGGGGGCGAGGGGTTCTGCACTGACTCTGTGAGAAAGACAAGAGACCAGCAAGGCCTCGTTCACTCCCCTGGGCCTGAAGAACCCCATCCCCCTGCCCATGTGGAGATGGGAAGAGCTGGCACAGGCTTGGCTCAGGCCCAGTGCCACTGCAGCTGAGAGTCACAATATTTGCCACATTTCTTCATCTGTCATAGTTAGATGGGGTGAGGGGCACTTATCTAGAGATTACAGGGACCTGGGATATTTTATCTCATCTCACGCTCCTCCATGATGCTGTTACTAGCTGGGGTAGAAGCAGAGACCACTGTTGGGGGACGGTACCAGGGACATCCCCTGGGTACCAGAGACATGTCCTGCAAGCCAGATCTGTGGAGCATTGTTTCCCAGGAAATGGTATAGCCATCCAGACGTTCCTTGGACTAATTCAGACGTGTGCCTTAAAGGACAGTCTTGGGAGCCAGATGGCTTGTCCTTGGGCCTATGGGGTTTTTGTGTCCCCTGTCCTTTGGAACTAGCACACAATTGAAGGGGAAGCTTCTGAACCTCAGACCTCTCTCTGGGGTCCTTGAATGTGTACATGTGTATGTGCATGCGTTTACAGGGAGGTGCATGTATGTATGTGTGTGTGTGCTGGGCGACAATGCTTCTCCAGAACAGGGAAGTTACTTGAGGTCATTCCACAAGAGGTTTTGAGACCTCTTCCTGGGTCTCCCCCTCCATGGTATGCTGACATTCCTCCTGTGGTATGTCCCTTCCGCAACCCCAGATCTCAGCACGCTCTCATCCTTCCTCCCTCTGTATGCAATCTCAGACTATACTCTGAGATTTACACACTGTCGAGCTGTTGGTGCCTGAAAATAAGGCTTTCCATGAGGCCTCATGGACACTCTATCCATTCACTCATCATCCTCCTGTTCCTATGGCCTGTGATCAGGAAACCCAGCGTTGGGAAGGAGATTTAGGATGCAAAAAGAGGTTGGATGTGGATTAAAGAAATTGATGTGCCAGTCTTGATTGTCATGGTGAGTGACAAGTCTCAAGGTCTCTTACATGCCCAATGTACTTTACAGTCCTTGGGCCCAAAGTGACCCTTCGTGGCCATGATTGAAGCCATGGAGACCCAAGCACGGCATCAGGAAGTGTGTGTGATACATGATGCTGTGCCAGGAAGGCATGTAGAAGGTGCTGGAACAGTCCCGAGGAAGTGAGACAGCGCCAGCCTCCTCTACTGTATCTCGCATTCCCATCACCTGTGTTATCTCACACCTGCCAGCCCATGTGGTTGTTTAACAACACATAATGGATGTACCTGGGAGGTAGGAGAAAAATAAGCAGATCCTGAAGGAAGGGGAAGGTTCTAATCTCATCTTCAATTGCACACAAACATGCCCACTAGCCTCCAGTATCATCCCAATCTCAGCAAACTTGGCCTTTCAACAGTCGTGGCGTTCTTAGGCAAACAGCCCTATTTGCAAGGATCAAGGAGAAGCCGAGGCTTCTCAATCCTCAGGCGTGTTACAATGAAAGCCAACTGTGTCCAGATTCTGCTACAGTTCTTCGAATGACAAGTGTGCACAAGTCTGTCACTTTAATCTCCTCTCTGTCTGTCCCTAGACATGTCAACAAGTCCATCTGTGTGAGTTCAGTCCCTAAGACAGGGTTCTGTATTGTCGACAGGACCGGCCAACCCTCTAGCTGGGGATGGGGTACAAGGATGCCCAAGAGAAGCACTTAGAACCAACTGGACTCCTGAATGTCAGGCGGCCAGACTTGCCAGATTCTACTCTTGTCCAAGTGTAAACATAGTTGCTGCTGTCTTTCCATCCACTTCTTAAATGTGACATGGTGATAAATTGTCTGAAATGTTTTATACTGGCCAGTGGATTTGGGGAATAGATTTGAATAACTGTTTGAGGCTCTTCTGCTCACCTCTGCAGTGTGAGTTTGTTGAATAATCACCCTTGGAGCTCTTAACTCACATGTGAGATCATCCTCTGGTTCATTCACGGATAGTGCCACTAGCAGAAAGATCCTCACTTCAGCATTGCTGGCCGGAGAGTCCTCTGCTGTGAGGCTGGCCTAAACCTCTATGTTTTTCGTAGCTTCGTTCCCAAGATCAGACAGTGAAAAAGACTTCCACACCTTGGCAACTATCCCCAGGACACAAAATCTTTACTGCTGTAACCCCACTGGAACAGAGTGACCATATTTATTTATTTAGAGACAGGGTCTAATTATGGAGCCCTAGCTACTCTGGAACTTGTTACGCTGGCCTTTAGCTCACAGAGCTCTGCCCGCCTCTGCCTCCCGAGAGCTGGAATTAAAGGTGTGTGCCACCATGCCTGGCTTGGATGATTTTTGTATTAGAAACATTTAAGCAAATATAAAACACAGAGAACAGTGTGGTGGATCTCCACTTAGTCAGCAGCAAACCTCATCAAGTGCCTGCTCCAATTTCACTTCATGTCCCCTCCCACCCACTCCCTATTATTTGGAAGCAAAGACCAGACAGCTCATCTATATCTGTTGAAGTATCTACCACTGAAAGGTGAAAAAAAACTTTTCAAACTCAAGTATACTGCTATCATAGCTTAAAAATTAAAAGCAATTATATATTTAATATTTAATTTAATATAAAACATCCAGTAAGTAATGCTGGCTATTCTTAAGGATGAAGTAGACCTGTGATTTAATAGGATACCTGAAGAGCAAGTAGGAAAGGGGATTGCCCAAAAGAAGAAGAAGAGAAAGAAGAAACAACCCAGGACCCGCCCACACTTGAGGCAAGTGTTTCCCTAAACATTGCCTTGACACACACACAACTGAAAGGTTATTTCCCTGCTCTGAATCTCAACTAAATACAAACTCCTAACTCGTCTGCCTCTTCGGGTCATTGCCATGGCTCCATGTGCTTCTGCCTTTACCTGATGTACTGGCATCCAGAGATGCCGTCACTCAGGGACACTAGGTGCTTACTTTGTTCTGGGGGGACTGAAATGATGCACTTCCCCCAAATTCTGAGGTTTGTGCAGTCTTAAAGGAAATCTGGGCAGCATCCCACACGGTGAGACACAAGGGGATCCTCAGAGAGCGGTTTGTTTAAGACTATAGCACTCCCGCTAAGGCCCTCTGGAAGAGGCAGAATTCCCTCAGCAACCAGGTTCCCGGATGACCTTCACCTCACATTTATGAAGCACATCCAGGGCAGGGCATAGCTCTGGAGGATGACAGTAGCCGGACTGCTTAAGACGAGATGCACAGATAGCCGGGAAATGCTTCCACACCCTGCAAGGACCTCACTGTGGTCGCAGGCCACATGACCCGGACAGGCTGCACACTGGTACTACTGCGGCTGCTCACCACCCTCTAGTTCGTCTTCTAGACAAACCTTGCCTGGGTGCTGGCAGACCCCATCATTAGCCTCTTCCCACAGTAGAAGGCAGTCCAGTCTATCTACCCAACATGGAGATCTTTGCTTGCTTGGGTCCCTCTACAGAAATGCCAGAACTTGGTCTATCCTTATATGAACTCCTGATTGCCCCTTCCCCTTTCTGGCCTTTAGAGTCCATTCCTGTGAGGATATCTTCATTCATTAAACAAATAGCTATTGAAGACCTACTATATGCCAGCTACAGACCTAGGGACTGGACTAGACAATAATAAAACACCCTCCCACTCCCGGTTTGAAGGTTCACATGCTGCAGAACATTGTGCCCACCCCAACTGTTAATGATGGTACGGACAGACTTAGGGCCGCCACTTCTCAAATGTGCTCAGATCCTTATTTCAAATTATTCACCTTTTCCCAAGAAACCAGGTTTGTTGACCAGTATGACTTAAGAGCGAGTTCTTGGGACAGTGAGACGGCACACTCTGTAAAGATATCTGTCACCAAGCCTAGTGACATGAGTTCAGTCCCTGGGACTCACATTGTGGAAGGGGGAACCAACGCTTGCAAGTTATTTCTGGATTCCAGGAGTACACCATGGTATATACCACACACAAATACACAACACAAAAATAAATAAATAATATAATTTTAAAGCATTTTTTCCCCTAAGAGAGCTCTACTCTTATGCCACAAAAACTTGTCCTTGAGCCATCTAGCCCCAATATTAAATTTTCTCCAAGAAAAGTAGGTCAGTTTCAAGGTGATTTTCCTTTCCATTGGAAGGGACAGAGCACATGAGCGTGCATTCTCCCCCCCCCCCCCCCCCCCCGTGTGTGCCCGCCTGCACCTGTGTGAACTGTGGAGGGACCACTGGGGGGGGTGTCTAAGTTTCTGCAGTCTGTTGAATTCTATGAGGATTCCATGTGGCTTCTGAAGGGAGTCTATCAAACGTCTACTTGGATTCCATTAAGATAGCAGAAGGATGCTATGTTTATCCACAAGAAGTATACACCAATCCTATAAAGATCCAAAGAGGTTTTCAACCACGAGGCTCCCAGCCTTGGCTTGTGGGTGGATGAGCAAAGAGATTTGCCTTCAGCGGCCCCCCCCCCCCCCCCCCCCCCCCCCGCCCTATAAACTATACTGCATTGCTTTTCCGGAGGCCTCCTTCTGGTGCCCTGCACAGATTCAGTTTAATGAGATGAATTAAAAAAAAAAAAAGAATAAAAGGAAAACCCCAGAGCAAACAGCACATGGTGTACTTGGCAGAGGGCATCTCTGACATGAAAGGATGTTGGGGCGCATCAAAGGTGCCGGATACAGACGCGAAGCGCCTGCCCCTCCTGGGGCCAGTGACTTCCAAAAGGAATCAGGAGAACCACTTCCGGCATCCTGGCCGGCTACCTCAGCACTCTTTTTTCCTGAGTTTGGGTCTCTGTTGTCAAAGCTGTCTTTGCGAGCGCTAGTTGGAGGTGCAAGCAGATAGGCGGCTTCTTAAGCTCCACCCACACTGGGCCACAGTTACCGGCCGCCTGTGGGAGGCTGGGCTGCTCCCAGGAGCGCTGGCTCCTGGTCAGCTCTAGGCAGGTTCCCACAAGTGCTGTTCTCCATCCCTGGGTTGTGGAGGACAGCTGCAGACAGACCTCTGGTCAGGCAGCTGGGAAGAATCAAGGGAGGGAAAAAAAAAAAAGCAAGACTGCTTGAGCCAGTCTTGGGAGTAAGAGGAAAAGAGATGCCTGACAGCCACTGGCTCAGTTCCTGCAGGTCAAGGCACTGTCTTCTGGTTCATCTTCCCTCCTCCTAGACCCAGCGCCCTCCAGTAGAAATTTCTATGCTGGTAGAAATAGGTCTTCAGTGTTATGATAGCTAACTCTATCCAACCGCCAGCAATCAAATACATCTAATGATCGCTTAAATAGCCATCTTGCAACTAAGGATCTGAATGTGTAAAATTGCCGGTTTAGTAGATTTAAATATTACTTTATAAAATGAGTGAGCGGCAACCCCATTGTTTCATTTCATTCTTTTGACATAGGATCTCATGAAGCCTAAGCTGGCTTTAAATTCACCACGGAGCAGAAGGTGGCCTTGAACTTCTGACCCTCCTGCTCCTATCTCTCCAGTACGGGGATTACAAGTGTGCGCCCCTCCCCCTCCTCTTGTATGCAGGGGTGCAGTTTGAATCCTGGCTTTTTGCATACTAGATTAGCTCTCTAATAACTGAGCCACATCCCCAGCCTGCAGCAACCAAGACAGGGCACGTGGGTGCAGGTGGCACATACTGGTTGTCTCTCACAGGTCAGCAAGCTCTGTGTCTATACAGGACAGTTCTTACCTGTCTGCAGTAGTGATTCCTGTTGGTACACTGAGGGTATATGACCAGAACTGTGGGCATGCCTTGCCTGTGGATGATTGGGGAAGTCTGTGTTGGAGTCTGCACACAGCTCCCTACTTGTGGGTGAACCTGGGTAGGTCTGCTCCCTGCAGTAAGAGAACAAAGGTTCGCTATGCCAGAGGTTTAGTGACTTTCAAGTGGCCTGGGTATGGGATAGAAGAGCCCTGCAAGGCATTATGGACTCTTTTCCTTGCCTGTCTTGCACACGCATCAGGCCCACCCATGGTAAACAGGTCAAGGGAAAATATCAGAGACAATTATCTAAATGATAGTGATGAGGTACTTGGCTTTGTGGCTAAACTGTTAATAGCTTCAAATCTCAACTCCATTACCTACAGCCTGTGGGCCTTTTTGTTGTGTCAGCTTTGAGCTGGTGTGAAGAGCTTGGGCTTGGGTGTCACTGGAGACTTGGGTCTAAACTGGTAGTGGTTTGGAGTTGACGTCTATGCACTGGTGAGAACAAGCTACCGAAGTCTCAGGGATTTTATGTGCTAGTTGATAGATATATCATTAACAACTATCATCAAATAAATTACATTAAAAGCAAAGGTAAAAAGAGGATTTCAAATTCACCACTCTGCAAGCATTTTACTATTAAGAGTTATTTACGTAACTGTCTATAGACTGACATTTTTTTTCTATGCTGAGCATATCAAACCCAGGCCTTGTACACGCTAGACAAATTCTCTACCACTGAGCCTTATAGGTAGGAACATGAATCACTTGTTTGCCCACATTTCTGGGTTTGTTGACACCGTGTTAGCAAAGTCATGGGAATATTTATGCTAAGTAAAAGTTGGCAAGCAACAAATGACGGCTTGGTTTTTGTTTTATTGATTGTTCATGCATAGAAATAATAGTAATAGAAAGTAATATAAGGGAAAATAAATAATGCAGATAAAATCCAATTATACCTTTTCCAGTTATTACATTGTCAAATTTAAAGATAAAGGAAATAGTCACACGTTGGTCCTCTTCACTGATCTAGCAAAGGTGTCCCTCATGTTGTAACTATACACAGCTGGTTTTAAAACATTTTTCAGTGCCCTCCCAGTTTAATAGCTGTGCCAGTTTCTGGCCTCAAGCGGTGCTTCTCTGTGGACCCCAGTGTCGCTGGCCATCTGTAAAATGTAGATTTAAAATGTCACGTGTGTGTGACAGACTGTCAGTACCTTCCAATATGCCTTGCTCTTTTACTAGGGGTGGGGGGGGGGGAGAGGGAGAAAGAGAGATTGATTACATTGTCAGACTCCTTTGCAGCTAGAGTGCTGGAGTTGCGCTCATGTCTACCTGGGAGACACATAAATTTTGGGGAAGCAGAAATGAAGGAAGTCATGTCCTTTGTCATCAGACAATGTTGTGACAGGGTCACTTGGCATTTCCTTTGACTCGTCTAAGCAGCCGAAACTGTCAGGCTGAGATTCCATGGCCCTCACTGAACCTGAGGGAGAAGTAGACACTCAGAGGGTAGGGGGCAGATAGGCCCAGACGGGACTCCACTGCTCCTACCTGCTCCTATGGCTCCTAGAACCATCAGCCCATGTCCCCTTCAATACATGCTGCCCAAGATAAAGCCCGCTTCTCACTTCTGCAGCCCCCCCCCCAGGTCTGTGTTCTCCAGGTGGACTCCCCTCCTGGCCGAGAGTGACCCTCCCCAGACCACTTAGCTCTACCCCACCCACCAGCTGTGTGTGTTCCCCCTCCTGTCTCTGATACCAGGAAGGAAGTTACACTTGGAGGTGTACCCACTCCAGTCCTGGAGATATTTTCGGCTTTTCTGGTCTTCAAGTTGAACCCCAAAATGTCTCTGGGTTTTTTATTAATTGTGCTACATCATATGGGAAGGCAACACGGCTGATCCAGCACAGGAGAACCTTGGCAGTAAGCACTGCAGGGCTCTTAGCACAAGCCAAGCTTCTCTTGGCCCGGAGGTGAGGTCTTGGAAGAGGTGCAGGCATGGGGCATGGCACCTGGCTGTGTACCGGCTATCCTGGGTACGGATCTGAGGTCAGAGTTAGTGAATCCATACTTTATTTCTTGGTCTACTAGTTTGTCCCTCACATGTTTATAGATCCAGGGTTTTTATAGATGTGTTTTATGCGTGCCTGTAGGTTTTATCTGATGCTCTTAGGCCAGACCTTCTCTGGTCAGCCAAATGGTAGGTAGGGGAAGGCCTTGATCTCAGAGTCCGGAGCTGTGGTTTAGAGTTCTCACCAGCCCCAGACTGTGTTGCATCACCCAGACCTGCCCTTTTCATCTCTAGACCCTGCTGTAAAGTTGGACATCAACTCCCTGTCTCGCGTGGTGATTTAAAAACAGGCTGATGATCATGTTTATGTGTCTTTTGACATCCTCCCTCCCCACCTCCCAGGAAAAGCTAGATGCTACCACACCAAGTTGTGTTTAGCCTGGGTTTTCTGCAGGTGGTCAGGGTTGCTTAGCCTGACCCAGGTTTTTCTAGAAAGAAGGTATGTCCTGAGACCAGGAAACCAGTTGCCAAGGAGGAGGACAAGGAAGGTGGATGCTCTTTCTTCTGGGTGTTTCGGGAGGAGTGGGATGGTGAATGGACCCTGGAACATGGAGCTAAGGCTATCCTGAGTGGTGGCGGATGGATGACCAGCTATACCATCTCTCTGCTGCCCTTTCCCTTCCCGAGAAGGTTTACCAGGGAAGGCTTCTTCTTTGTTTGGAAAGCCCAGAGTATGGTGAAGTAAGTAAGGGTCTTTGAGTATCTTATCAGGTTATGTTCTCTGACCTAGGTATCTGTCCTGGTACTCAAGGAACCAGAGTAGAAACCCTTCTACATTCTCCCTCTGCTTTTTCATCCCATGGCAATCTTGCTTGATGCTGCTGGTTCAGTTGAGTGAGTAGTCCCATGCCTACCTCCGCCCCACCCCACTCTACCCCAAAGCCCTGGCTGTCCTGGAACTCACTCTGTAAACCAGGCTGGCTGCTGGCCTCTGCCTTCCGAGTGCTGGGAATAAAGGTGTGCACCACCAATGCCCTGCTAGCCCTGTTTCTTACCATTTGGGGGGGGGGGGAAGGGGCTCACCCCTGCCTCCTTGGGCGGTGTCCTTGACCTTCTTCCCCCACAGTTCTCTGTATTCTAGGAGTCGTAGTTTGAGATCAGTTCTGACAACGGGCTCTCCTCTCCTATCACCATTTCCAGAAGATTTGACCAGACTTGGCACAGGAGAAAAAGCTGAGTCTGCCTAGGTCTGAGCCCATAAAGGGAACAGCCAGCTGCCCGCGCCCTGCATGCCAGCCTGGATTTCCTATTAGACGCATCTTTACGGCAGGAAAGCCTGCCCGCCAGAACCTGGGGCTGGCAGCTCCATCTTACCCGTTCTGAACCTGGATGTCTGCCCTAGCAGATGTGATTTAACTTGCTGCAGGAGAAATATCTATAAAAAGTTAACTATTGTTGTAAAAGCGGCCCATCAGACCCAGGGCAGGACTGTTGGAGAAACGCCCAGCCTCTGGGTCATTCTCATCTGAGACCACGACCCTGCTAGCCAAATGCATCTTTCTCCCTGGACCTCTTCCCCACTCTTGATATGAGAAGGGTGTCAGTCACAAAACTGTCCTGATGGGCAAAGGTTGGTGCGTCGTTGCTGTTGCATTCCTCAAAGGGTCTCCCTCAGTAGCCGGGTGTAATCCCCTATGCGCATGCGTATGCAGCTGCAGCATTTGGGGAGTGGCCTGAAGGGGACTCTCTCTTGGGCTTCTAATTAGGAAGGAAGCCCTGAAGTAAAGAGGAAGGTGACCCACCATTGTGGGAGCCTCAGGCAGATTCCCCCTGTCTCTCCTCACATAGGGTACCCCCATACTCAAAAGCGAGGGCCCCTCTGTCCTCCCCGGGGCCTGGACTTTACGGCGGGAAGGGAGGAGCTGTGGGAGGGAAGCAGTTTCTGAGGAGTTTCTCCACGAACCATGGTCCCCTTCCACCTGCTATATGGGAATGACCAATGGGGAATGACCAATGACATGCAGGGAGGGGAGGCGGCAGAAGCCAAGAAGACTTTCATCCTCTAGGGAGCCTTTGTCCCCCTCCCTTTCCACTTCCTTAGCTGCAGAGCTCAAAACACTGGTCCCCAACTAGGAAAGAGTATGTGGTGCTCAGAAAGGCAAGTGTGGCAGGCTGGTGGCCTCCTCGTGGACTGTTTCTATGGGTATGGACACACAGATACACGATGGAGGCCGGAGGGCAGCCTGGAGTGTCTGCCGTTCCTCACAATGCCATCCACCTTGTTTTCTGAGACAGGAGTGGCCCCTCTTGGTCTGGAACTCACTGATTCTGCCAGGCTGCCCGGTCAGGAGTCACCCAGGGTTCATGTCTCTTCTTCTCCAGGGAGAGCATCACAAGCACAGGCTACCATATCCAGCCCTTTTAGGAACCTAGGGATTGAACTCGGGTCCTTGTACTTGTATGCCAAGCCCTTTGCCAAATGAACCGTCCAAGCACCAGCCGGTGTTTCGGTTGTGTTTTCTTTCTCCCACATGGTCCACGTCCTTGTTCCTGGTAATGCTGAGGAACAGACGGGGCATCAGCTCTAGAAGAAATGTTTGAACACTGGTTGGTTAAGAGGTGTTGGGCTTAGCCATGGGAGTGGATCTGTCTTTTCTGTGGGGTCCAAAGGCAGGAGCCTCATTCTTTGGTACCTTGACAGCAAGGACAATTGAGAACAGCCATGATGCCAGAGTGAAGAGTCGCTCAGGGGCTAGTGGCCATCAAAAGAGACGGCGGAGTGGAAGACCTGGTTCCCCTGCAACCGGTATGGACAGGTTGCTCCTTGTGGAGAGCCCTTGGAGATGGGTAGGAAGCAGAGAGGGAGCCATGGGCAACCTCCTTCCACTGCTAGCCATCACCCTGAAATGAAGGACCACCCTCACCTGCTCCAAAGTGTGGCATGCTCCTGAAGGACCCCCAGTAGGGTGGCAGTGAGCCTGACAGCCACACTGGACCGAGCTGCTCAAGCCTTCCACCTGTGCCTTGATGTGTCTACACCGCACTACCGAGGAGGATCAGCTGTCTGCCCTTGAGGGGTTCCAGTAAGGAGGACACACAGGCGCCCGATTCTTAGGGCACACGTGCATGAGTAAGCACTAGACCGTGTCTGTGTCACCCTGCTCTGATGTGAGTAACGGGCTGAGCCAGGCTATGGAACAGACAGGAGACACCACGGATCTTGTTCTCCTTGACTTGGTGTGAATCATAGCCACCATTTTCCAGGCACGAACACTGGTGGCTGCTAAGGCCTGTTTTTTTTCCCCTCTGGAGACTGATTGTCTCCTGATGTGATAGGTCGCATTTTGTTTAAAAGCCACTCTCCCCAGTGATAGTGCAGGCAGGACCAACCCCAGGATGCCAGGGAAGGCAAGGCCCAGAGAGATGGGTTATTGCTTGATTGCTTCTTGGTTTGAAGAGCTTGTCCCCTCTCTCACATGAGCCAGCACATGGAAGGAGTCAGTCACACTTTCCAGCGACCGATACTCTGTGTGTGTGTGTGTCTGTATGATGTATGTAGTTTGTGTGTATGATGTATGCGGTTTGTGTGTATGTTTTGTGAGTGTGACATGAATGTAGGGATATGCGTGTGATGTGAGACTGTAAAGGCCCCTGAGTAGGACCAAGAATATGTCAACTGTAACCCAGCTAGCCACCTATGCATAATTCAGGCCTCTCTGTGGACAGAGCCATTCTTGGGTCTGGCTTATGATAGTCAGGAGAGGGAAGAGGAGAGGGAGTGACAGATATAGCCCTAAATTTAGAAACGTCTTGCACGTTTTCTGGCCCAGGTCCTTGGTAAGTAAGCCTTCCCTGTTAGAGAGCTAATTCCCATGTTTTACTTGTCTGTCTGTCTATCTGTGATACTCCCCCCCACACACACCTGTTGGCTGCTATGGTCCCTCCCTTTCACAGCCAGGAGGGAGGCAGGGAAGTAGGAAACTGGAGAGGCCTGGTGGCTGTGCCCAGGCTGTGTGAAAAGTGGGACTGAACCCGGTGCCAGGGTTGGGGCTGCTCCCAGGCAAAAGTCCACAGCCTTTTGGGAGCCCCTGCCTGTCTTATGTCTGTCCAGCTCCCAGGCAGAGGGCCAGCAGCCCCGTGACACATCAGGGTCTCCACGCTCTGTCCTAGTCTCTCGCGTAGCAGAGAAAACACACAAGTAGGAAAGTCTGCAGAAAGTACAGGCCATCTGATCCAAAGCGAGTTTCAGGTAAGCACAGAATAGTTTTTTAAACAGTTATGTCCCAGTTAACATGGCATGGGAAATACGCATGCTAAAAAAAAATCTATTTCTTATCTGACCTTTGTACGGAGCTGAGAGTGTCGCCATCACCTGAGTACCTTCACTTGAAGGGAAAGTCAGCGATTGCCATGAGTCAGAGAGCTAGCTCTCCCTGGGTTCTGGGTACTGGGCTGCATCTTCTTGTGTGTTCCTCTCTCTCAAACCTCACACTCCACCACGTTGCATCCCAAACACAGACCGTTTGGTCACTGCCTTTAGTTCTGCCCCTTTTTTATGTGTCTTCAATGTAGCTTTCCCTTACCTCTTTTCTTCAAGCCAGTTTCTTAAAAACAAAAACAACCTAACTCTTAAATTTGCTTAAAAGTTTTTTTTTTCTAACGTGTGTGTGTGTGTGTGTGTGTGTGTGTGTGGTGTGGGGAGAGAGCAAAATTGTAGGAGTTGACTCTTTCAATCTGCTATGTGTGGCCTGAGGATTGAACCCAGGTCCTCAAACCTGGCAACAAGCACTTTTATCTACTTAGCCCTCCTGCTGGCCCAATAAATATTTTTTTTTAATTTTTAAAATTTGTTCTTCTCTCAAATACTGCATCCTGACTGTGGTTTCCCCTCCCTCTTCTCTTCCCATTCTGCCCCCCACCATCCACTTCTCCCCGCTTTTTCCCTTCAGAAAAGAGCAGACCTCCCTCCCAGGGATATCAAACAAACATGGCATTTCAAGTTGCAGTAAATCTAGGCACCCTCCCTTGTATTAAGGCTGGACAAGGCACTCCAGGGGGAGTAAAGGGTCCAAAAGCAGGCAAAAGAGTCAGAGACAGTCCCTGTTCCTACTGTTAGCAGTCCCACAAGAGTCAGAGACAGTCCCTGTTCCTACTGTTAGCAGTCCCCCATAAGAGTCAGAGACAGTCCCTCTTCCTACTGTTAGCAGTCCCACAAGAGTCAGAGACAGTCCCTGTTCCTACTGTTAGCAGTCCCACAAGAGTCAGAGACAGTCCCTGTTCCTACTGTTAGCAGTCCCCCATAAGAGTCAGAGACAGTCCCTGTTCCTACTGTTAGCAGTCCCACAAGAAGACCTAGCCACAACCATAAAGTATGGGCAAAGGGCCTAGGTCAGACCCATAATGGCTTCATGATGGTCAGTTCAGTCTCTGTGAACCCCTAAGGGCCCAGGTTAGTTGTAAATATTTTCTTAAGGCAAGTTCTCATCCTGCACCTCAGGTTGAACTGGAGCTTACTATGTAGTCCAGGTTGGCTTCAAAGTCCCAACATCTTTGCCTCAAAACTTCCTGGGTATGGATATTACAGGTGTGCACTACCAGACCTGGCTCTAATTATTACTATTTTATTATTATTCATAATTGGTGCTGGGGATAAAGCTCTGGACCTTGTGTGTGCCAAGTATCTGGTCTTTTTCAGTACACTGTTTCCTGTGTGTACATATCTATACATTCGCTCCTCACCTTGTATTCTGAGACAGGGTCTCCCCCTGAATATGGAGCTCACTGATTGGCTAGACGGGTCAGGCAGTGAGCTGTAGGGATCCACTTCTGTCTGTCTCTCTAGTACTGAGATTACAGGCCTGTGTGCCATCACTCCCGGCTGCTTCACATAGGCTCTGGGGATAACCTCAGGTCTTTATGCCACATGAACACTTACTGGGCTGAGTCATCTCTTTAGACTCTACCCCAGTGTGTCTTAGAGGAAACTACTCTTTGAGACAGGGTCTGTTGGGAGTGACTGTCCTCTGGGCCAAGCAGTTGTCATTTCGGGGCGTTCATCTGTGACTTTGTACAAAAGAATAATGCCAGCTGGGTTTGTCGAATATTTACATACCCTCACAGTGGGGGAGGGTGCCCCAAGATCCTCACCTGAGTATCCAGCCACTCCCTATCACTTGTATACAACTCTGCCTTGTATGGGACCTCTGGGAAGGACTCCAGTATATAGGCCTGGGGAGATGGAGGAGGGAGGACTCCATCTACTAGGTATGAGAAAACCCTTCTCTTTGCTAGGCAAAAGCTTTCCAGGTCCACCCTATTCGGTGAAGGAGCACCCCCACCCCATAAGTAACCCCTGACCTATGTTCTATAATGAAGTGTAATAAACTCCTTGGTTCTCCAGAGTCAATTTTGGTGGAATCATGGTTTGTCGTTGGGAAGTTAGGTTAGACGTTCATGCCTCCTTCTGGGAAGATATTTTAACAATAGGCCTCGATTGTGCCCAAGCTAGGCATGACCTCCTAGAAGAATCATTATACTTGATATCATATCACACAAGCAGCTGCAACACTAAATGCAACGCTGTGCTGGCCGATTTACACCTGTAATCTCAACTCTCAGGAAGCTGAGGCCAGATGTGAGTCTTGGCAGGGCTCTTTTGAGATCCTCACTCACTCAAAACAAAACAAAACAAAACAAAACAAAACGTGTTTATTCAAATGGATGCTGTTTGGAGGTTGGGCTACTCTGAAGCATTTTAGCCACAAGTTCAAGAAACAGTGGTCCACGCAAGACCCACCTTACACCTATTGCCAACAGAAGAACCCCTTTTATTTCCAGAGGCTAAAATGCAGCAGTAAAATGCAGCAGCTCCTTTCCCAGCCTGCCTTTGGCCAGCACGTGGGTGTTTGAGTCAACTCTGCCTATGAAGGTCTAAGTGAAGTCCCCAGAAAGCTTTTGAGAAGGTTTCACTTCCATGTTTAAAAGCTAAATAAACCCTCGAAACAGCTAACAAGTTCACCAAAGAACTAGCAGGTTAAAAACAAACAAAAAATGTGGTAGACACATACAAAAGAATATCATTCGACTCTGCAAAATAGAATCCTGTCCTATTACACAGCGTGGAGGAAGCTTGAGGACAGTCGGCTAAGTGAAGTCACGACGCGCCAGGGAGCAGGCGACTTCATTCTCTAGGAGGTGTTTTCCAGAAGCCAGGTTCATAGAAAGAGCACACAGACTGTGGCTGTCTGGTGAAATGGGGGAAGGAGCTGCTCGGTGGGAGTTTCAGTTTTGCAAGAATGGTCCTGTGCATGGTTACACAATAGCGCGCCTGATTTCTGCTTCTCACCACAGCGGCAGCACAGCATAGCTAAAGTGATGCGCCCTTTATCACCGCTCAGGAGCGTTGCAGACGGATGATGGCGAGGGTTGTGCAACACTGGAGTCTCTGAATCACTCCCTTTATGAGGGTTCGCCGCTCCAGACCAAGCGTTTTTAAACAAACCTCTATGTAAGTTACGCTTTACATAAGGTCATCGGTGTGTTAGAATCCCACTGCTCGGGGATCCCTTTTGTAGTCATGAGGGAATGTGTCTAAAATCTGAGTTCGAGCAGATCTGGAGATAACTCAGGAATCTTTAAAACTTCCCTGGAATTGAATTGCTTATATGAACTCAGACATTTTATTCATTAAAAACACGTCCATTTGAATTTATTGTGTGTTCATGTGTGGGGGTAAGAGGACAGCTGGCAGGATCACTTCTCTCTTTCTACCATGTGGGTCCTGGGGTTCGAACTCAGCCCCTCAACCTTGTCAGCAGTTGCTCTCATCCACTGAGCCATCTCATGGTTTCTTATTCAGTTTTAATTAGGCGGGCTTGTGACCTGCACCGGGGGCACAAGAGCCAGGGACTTCCTTATGTAATCAGAGCTGGAGACAAAATTAGAGAAACACAACTTTCAGCAGGATGCCGACCACTGCGACACCCTAGATCTGCAGAAATAAGCATCCTGCAACCCGAGAAACTCTAACTGTCCCTGTCTACGGACTGTCACAAAGCTAAGATGCTGGACAGACCCTGGTCCCAACCTCTGAAATCACACAGAACTGAGTGCTGCGAGCGGGAGGAGGGGTGGACTTCTCACGGTTCCCACCTTGGGACCCTCGCTCCCTTGTTGCCAGTGACAGTTCTCAAGGATGCTGGTGCCAGGATATGAACCATGCATCTTATGGCCTCCTGACACAGCAGGATAGAGTGAAATACCCTGAAGGTACCATGATGACTCCTGGATGGGATAACCGAGGAAACTAGCTGGGAAGTCAGGGATCAGGCACATGGTGGCACTCACCCAGCTCATTTCAAGTCCCTGCCTTCTCCCTCATACCCACCACTAGCCAGACCACCCATCTCCTGCCTCCTGGCCTGCCTACACGGGTACCTTAGGGCTGGCCTCCTTTCTTCCTGAACCTGTTTGCTGCCTACCTGGCTCCAGCCCTACCCTCCAGATCCTCACCTTCACCTCTCACCTTGCCCTTCATGTCCTGGTCTCTTTAGCAACCCTGTTGCAAATGGTCCTTTAGCCTTTGAATGACCTCATTTCAGCATTTACCAGGCTGGACCCAGGTTTGGTCCCATGCCGAGCAGGCTGTGATCTCAGAGGCAGGTCAGGGACCCTGGGGACACTGCAGACCAGCCCGTGAGACACAGCTGATACCGTGGGAACAGAGACTACTGTACAGCTCTTCTGGAACCTTCCAGCCAGATCCTCGCTCAGGAGTTCACAGGAAGGCTCCTGCAGCTTTGCCATCTGCCATCCATACACATTCCTGAAGTTTGCTTGGCTTGGAGGGGATGCTTGATGTGATGGGCATTTGGATCCAGAGGACCTGTGTTTGGACCCAGGTTTCCTTCTCTTTTAGCTCCAGTGTCACTTACTACAGAGTGGTCCCAGGAGGTAGGGACATTGTATGAAAGGTTTTGCTCCTATGCATCAGTGACCAATTTAGGAATATATGTAAAAAAAAAAAGTCTTTTCAATGATTAAAATTCACAAAATACTTAGGGTTGATCTTTAAAGATGTCTGAGAGACATTGAGAAAATCATAAAAGGTAAACCCTCAGGGGGTGACTTAGGCAATCTTGAGAAACTGCAATATTATGCAGATCTCCTTCCGGACACTACAACACAACACTCACACTCCCTAGCTCACCAGAGTCTTAATGCCCATTGACAGATGATTAACTGAGAGCCACACTAAGAAAGCAAGCAAAAGACTGTTCTGAAGAGGAACTTATCCCACCAGACCTCAAAGCTGTCAGAAGGGTAAACCAAGGCATGCCAAAACTTTCAAGAGTCTGATTTGTAAATTAGACAGCTCCAAGCCAGAAGTTTGTAGTTCCACTGCAGGAGCAAGAGAGACTCTCAAAGCATGAGCAAGGACAAAAAGCAAAGAGGAGGGCAGACTCTACAGCTGCCTGGCTTGTCCCATTGGTAAGTCTCCGCTCTGTAAATTTCCAAGAGGCTGGGCTTCAACTTCTGTTTTTCTTTAACGTAGAAGCAAAGAAATATATTGCTTGTGTTAGTTCTCTTAAGTCTGCAGTTCAAGCAGGACTGAGATCATTATAGAACTAACTGGTTTTGTCTGCTCAGGACTGGTCTCCATTTTAACATACTTTAGCAAAACTTACTATGAAGTGTAAGTGGGACATCTCTGTGTTCTCCAACTGCTCCCAAATAACCACAAAGAGGCTTAATATTAATTATAAATGCTCGGCTGACAGCTCAGGCTTATTACTAACTAGCTCTTACAACTTATTAATCTATTTCTATTAATCTACATTCTGCCACATGGCATTACCTCTCTTTCATCTTGTACCTCCTGTTTCGTCTCTGTGTCTTGTTGGCTTCTCTGACTCCGCTCTTCTTCTTCCCAATGTCCTTAGTCTGATTCTCCCTCCCAACCTTATCCTGTCCAGCTATTGGCCAGTCTACTTCTCTATTAAACCAATCAAAGTGTAATTTACACAGTGTAAAGGAATATTCCACAACGAAGTTATAAGATTGCCAAACAACATAGAGGCAAGCCAGGATACAGAGCTAGACTCTGTCTCAACAAACATGAGAAAGAAAAAGATAGGAGTGTGTGTGTGTGTGTGTGTGTGTGTGTGTGTGTGTGTGAGAGAGAGAGAGAGAGAGAGAGAGAGAGAGAGAGAGAGAGAACATGGGTGATAGATGGAAATTTAGTATATGATGAATTTGGTGTTTCCAATGAGTCACCAAACACTCTCTTAACAATGTTGGAAGAATGGTGGGCGTGGTGGTGCACCCCTTTAATCCCAGCACTTGGGAGGCAGAGGCAGGTGGAGCTCTGTGAGTTTGAGGCCAGGTTGGTCTGTAGAGAAAATTCCAGGATAGCTGGAACTACACAGTAAAACTCTGTCTCAGAAAACAAACAAACAAGAAATAAGCAAGAAATAACTGCAAATCATGAGGTCAGATTGGTCCTACCTCACTCTCATCATGAACTCCAATCACACACACAGCTAAATGCATCTTTTAAGTCTTCAAAGGAATCAGAAGAAACGCAGAAGAGTGTTTACATGTTTCTGGAACACAGAAAGATTATGAAATAAATGAGGTTTTTACAAGCTATAGAATAGTTATTCTAAAACTGAATAAAAACGTGAAAGCACAAGAAGGGATCATTCGTTTCTGAAAAGGATGATTACTTTGTCTTTTTGAAAAAGGGTCTTTTTATCGTATTTCTGTGTATGTGTGTACACGCACACACACACATATGTGGCACACATTGTGGAGGTCATAGGACACCTTGTGGGCGTCATTTCTCTCCTTAAACACATAGGTCTCCAGGAACAAACACAGGTCCTCAGTCTTCGTGGCAGATGTCTTTAGCCCCCCCCTCCGCCATTTTCTGGAATTTTGATAATTTTCATAGGCTGCTCTCAAACTTCTGGGGTGAAGTGATCCTCCTATATCAGCCTCCCTGTAGCTGGGATTAATTACAAGTGCACAGCTCCAGATTTGACAATCAACGGGAATTAACCAATGTAATTTCAAGATAATGAGGTCTGTGAGTCTTTGGAAGAGGGATGGAAGCTTGAGCCAATGGGACAGAACAGAGAACTTAGAAGTAAACCTACACAGAGAAGTCTAGAAAAGAGCTGGAGTCCCTGGGCATTTATGGGGAAGAAGGAGGAAGGGATCGGGTTTGGTGGGAGGAGAGAAACAGAGGAGAGATCTTGGGTTGAGTTAATTTTTTGAATTTTATTTATTTTGTGTACATGTGTATGCATGTGGATGTTAGAGAACAACTCATAAGAATCAGTTCTTTCCTTCCACCAGGGCCTCAACTCAGGCTAACAGGCTTAGTGCTAAGTGTCTTCACTGCTAGCCATTTTGCCAGCCCTGACTTGAGTTAGTTTGGAGAGAGGTTCTACCGTGTAGCCTTGCCTGGCTTACAGCTCACTGTGTAGACCAGGCTGGCCTCTAATTCATCAAGCTCTGCCCGCCTCTGCCTCATGAGTGCTGGGAAATGAACAACTCTTGAGTTAATTTCTAAAAAAATAAAACTGTAGTTTTTTTTAGTGGAAAAAAAAAGGAAAGTTCTTAACTTCGCCCTTTGCCCTGGAAGTGGCATCCAGAAGCATTGGCAAATTGACTTCATCAAATTTTAAAACTTCTTTATTTGAGAAAGGGAAAGAAAAAGATAAGTCACAGACATGGAGAAGATGTTCTTAAAATACATTTCTTATAAAGAACTACTACGCAGAGCACGGGAAAACCTCCAGACTGAGCAGGAACAACAACAACAAAACCAGTCAAGTTAAAAAATATGCAGAAGTCTCTCCGGGCAGTGGTGGTGCACACCTTTAATCCCAGCACTCGGAAGGCAGAGGCAGGTGGAACTCTGTGAGTTCAAGGCCAGCCTGATCTACAGAGCTAGTTCCAGGACAGCCATGGCTGTTACACAGAGAAACTCTGTCTTGAAAAACCAAAAAAAAAAAAAAAAAAAAAAAAAAAAAAAAAAAAAAAAAAAAAAAAGAGCAGAAGACACAAACAGACATTTCATCAGAATGTACTTAGGATTGTTAGCGCACAAAGATGCTCAGCATCTTCAGTCGTTAGGAAAAGGACAATTAAAATCCCATGAGCTGTAACTCTATACACCTATCAAGATGGCCAACAAACAAACGAAAAGCCTGGTGGCAGCATCAGACACTGGGCAGGATGTAAAGCAGCAGGGTCATTTGTACTTTGCAGGTCGCACCAGAAGAAGCTCTGGTCATTTGGAAGCAACCTGTCAATGTTTTAAAGAGCTAAGCAAGACATCACCACAGGACCCAATGTTGTACTTCTGAATGTTTATCTTGGAGAAGTGAAATTTAGGCTCATTTGAAAACCCTTGTATACCAGTGCTCACAGTAAATTCATTAGTAATATCCCTAAGTTGGGATATTACAACTCAGGCATCCTTCAGTGAGCAAACAGTTAAACAAAGTATGGTGCCTCCACATCCTAGCAACTGAGAGAAGCAAACCACTGATCTAAGGAACAACTTGACCCTGGAGGTCACATGCTATTGGCTCTGTGCATAGAATATTCTTGAGATGACAAAATGATGGGAATGGAAAACAGAGCCATGCTGCTGGAGTTAGGATCGAGTGGTGCCCTCGGTTCATTTCTGTTGCTTAATAAAACATCCTGATCAAAAGCAGTGTGGGGAGGAAGGGGTTGATTTGGCTTGCAAATCACACTTGGTCACTGAGGGGCTGTCCAGGCAGGAACTCACAGCACAGCCACAGTCAAGAGCAAAGGGAAAATGAACACCCTTGCTCACTGTCTGCTTGTTTTTGTGTAGTTTTCTCCTTTTTTTTCATTTTTTATTGATATTTATTGAGCTCTACATTTTTCTCTGCTCCCCTCCCTGCCTCTCCCTTCCCCCTTCTACCCTCCCCGCAAGGTTCCCATGCTCCCAATTTACTCAGGAGATCTTGTCTTTTTCTGCTTTCTACTTCCCATAGGTAGATTATACCTATGTAAGTCTCTCTTAGTGTCTGCCTTGTTGTCTAAGTTCTCGGGGATTGTGGTTTGTAGGATGGCTTTCTTTGCTTTATGTTTAAAAACCACCTATGGGTGAGTACATGTGATAATTGTCTTTCTGGGTCTGGGTTGCCTCACTCAAAATAATGTTTTCTAGCTCCATTCATTTTCCTGCAAAATTCAAGCTGTCATTATTTTTTTCTGCTGTGTAGTACTCCATTGTGTAAATGTACCACATTTTCCTTATCCATTCTTTGGTTGAGGGGCATTAAGGTTATTTCCACATTCTGGCTATGACAAACAAAGCTGCTATGAACATAGTTGAACACATGTCCTTGTGGCACAATTGAGCATCCTTTGGATATATACCCCAAAGTCGTATTATTGGGTCTTGAGGAAGCTTGTTTCCTAATTTTCTGAGAAATAGCTATACTAACATCCAAAGGGTTGTACCAGCTTGCATTCCCACCAGAAATGTTTTCTCCTGTCTTACATAGTTCATGACCCCCACCTAGGGAATGGTCCTGCCCACAGTGGGCTATAATTGGCAAACAAGACAACCCTCCTCGTCCCTGCAGACCTGCCTACAGACCACTGATTCCTCAGCTGGTGCTCTCTTCCTGGGTGAGTGTGGTCTGTGGCAAGTTGATATTTAAAATTGACCATCACATAAGGCATTGAGGTAGGAAAGAAAGGAGGAAAGGTGGGTGAGACTGGAGAGGGGCAACATGGAGCTGGTTGTTTGTGGAAGTGAGCGTTCCAAATTCAATGTTCTGGGTGTACTGTTACATTTAAAATTTAAACTAAAAACTCCAAGGCATTAGAAGAAATACTTCTTATAGTTACTAACTGTGAAATCTTGTGAAATATGACACCTACTACAACATCTTCTAATGGAGAGATCAACAAATTCACCAAAAGGCATAAAAGTGGGTGCAGCGGAGAGGCAGGGGCAGGAGGATTTGAGTTTGAGGCTACCTTGGGCTTTCATAGCAAGACATACTGACTTTGAAAAGCATAAAACAACAAAACCCAAAACCTAAACAACACACAAGAAACTAGGCAAAGGTTATTAAAAAAAAAAACTCAGTTCGACACCTAAGTACTCACAAACCTTTGAAAGGATATAATGTCCCCCAAATTAAAGGGACTGTGAGTCAAAGCTATGAGAAGCCATACTTAAATCTATCAGAAATGCAAACTAGGAAATTTTTCCCAGGTCAGGGCTGCTGAAGATGCAGGCAGTACCCTCATATTCTGTTGGGAAGTACGAGTCGGTAAAGCCACTTTGAAGATAGAGCTCCAGGCAGTAGGCTGACTGGGTCAAAGTTAAGAGTGTTTTTATTTTAATTAATTCTATCTTTAAAGAGACCTTACCAAATCTCACCGCCTCTGTGTGGTAGGGTCTGCATGCACACCCAGAAAAAAAGCAAAGCAAATTTACACACACACACACACACACACACACACACACACACCCCATGCTTGCACACATGTGCACACACTTTTTCTGGTGGTAATTTTCATGTTAAGTTTGTGATCACAAACCTCAAACGATCACGTGATACAACCTGGTAATCCTAAAATCCTCCCTAGTATGATTTCCTTTTTTCCCACGGTGATTATTTTATACTGCCTCTCTATACCCCTCACATCTCCCATGCCCCTCCTCCCCCAGCTAACCCATCATAGCCAGTTCTTAACCTTGTTAACACTTAAACGAAACAAAAATAGTTCACAGACAACTAGCTATCTGTGAATAGTTCACGATACCAACTCTCCATCCCTTACAGTATCTGAGCCAGCCTTAATTTCTCCCCATCTTGCCTCTCTGGTCCTTACAAAGAGCATTTGCTCTATCTATCTCCTGTATCCTTGCTGAGGACCACGACCCAATCCTGCAATTGTCTCCTCTCTTCTCCATCATTTGATTTGCCCCCCTTCCTTCTCAATCATTTTTACTGGCGCTCAAGTGTGCTCCATTATTACCATCGTGAGAATGTAATCTCTTTTGCCACATTCTTTCCTGGGTCTACTGCCATGTCTGCCCACAATGACAGAAGTGTAGGTGTCATTAAAACAAACAAACAAACAAACAAACAACTTTGACCCTTGACCCTCTTGCGTAGCCCTGTACTCCTGCTGGTAGTGAATGCAATTCCGGATAGGTTAAAGACCTTGTCTATATTGCAGCCACTGTGCCCCCAAGACTCAGGATAATACGGTTCCAACAATACTATTTGGTGAGAGTTTTGCAAATAGGTGTGAGAAAAGAGCTGAATGGACACGGAACTGCTGCTGCTCTGCCTCTTGAGAGCAGGTAGGGGTTTTGGGATGACATCTAAAGTTTAACTACATTTCCTGGAAAACAAAAACATGTTAAAACCAGAAACCTGGAGCTGGAGAGAGAACTCAGTGGCTAAAAGCATTTGCTGCTTGCAGAGGATCTGGGTTCAATTTCTAGCTTCATTATAGGTCACTACTGTCTGTGACTCTAGTTCCAGGGGATCTGATGCCTCTTCTGACCTCTGAGAGCAATAAACACCTACATGGCACATGTAACCCCACATGGCAAAACACTCATACAGATAAAATAAAAGAAGAAATCTTAACAAAGCAAAAAGCAGGAGTCTGCCTTTCACATGCTGCTCGAGAAACTAACTCCAAAGCAAACACTTGCGTGTGTGAGCTGGGGAGGCGTATATACAGGGCAGGAAGACTGTATGAAGGCCACTGTCCAAGAGTGGGAGGATGACCCCCAGGGTGAATGAAGATGCTTGCAAATCTCATGAGATAGGGATTAATATATGGAATACATACAGGTCTCATACAGCTTATTTACAAAAACAAATACCACTGTTCAAAAGAGGTCAAAGGCCTTGAGTAGACATTTTTCCAAAGAAGATGCAGAGGGGACCACAGGAAAGTGAAAGGATGCTCAACCTTAGAAGTCATCAGGGAAAAACAAGTCAGACTCACAGTGGGCTTGCACCTCACTTCATTGGAGTGGCTGCTGTTTTTTTTTTTTTTTTTGTAGCATACAATTTTTTTTGTAACTTTCTTAAAATCTTACCAATGGATTGTTTATTAAAAGATCATTACACTCTAGTTGTATATTTACAACTAAAAATTATCTTTTAAAATTGTTTTTATTGAGCTATATATTTTTCTCTACTCTCCTCCTTCCCTCCCCGCTCCCCTTCTATTCTTTCCGATGATCTCCACGCTCCCAATTTACTCAGAGATCTTGTCTTTTTCTACTGCCTGTGTAGATTAGATCCATGTACGACTCTCTTAGGGTCCTCTTTGTTGTTTAGGTTCTCTAGAATTTTGAGTTGTAGGCTTGTTTTCCTTTGCTTTGTGTCTAAAAGCCACTTATGAGTGAGTACATACTATATTTGTTTTTCTGGGTCTGGGTGACCTCACTCAATATGATGTTTTCTAGCTTCATCCATTTGCCTGCAAATTTCAAGATGCCATTATTTTTTTCCCCACTGTGTTTTACTCCATTGTGCAAATGTACCACATCTTCTTTAACCATTCTTCGGTCGAGGGGCATTTGTAGGGGTGGGTGTTGCTCCTTTTTAATAAAAAGAATTGGTGAGTTTGTGGCCAGTGGAATACTGGGAGTTGGTGGGAAATGTGAAATGGTATAGTTGCTATAGAAACGAGTTTGGCTGTTCCTCAACAAGCTAACCATAGGCGTACCACCATCTAGAGAGATGATTCAATGGTTAAGAGCACCGATTGCTTTTCCAGAGGACCAGGTTCAATTATAGCTAACAACTCAAGTACCAAGGGTATCAAACATCTTCTTCAAACTGGGTAGTGGTGGCACACGCCTTTAATCCCAGCACTTGGGAGGCAGAGGCAGGTGTATCTTTGTGAGTTTGAAGCCAACCTGGTCTACAGAGTGAGTTCCAGGACAGCCAGGGCTACACAAAGAAACCCTGTTTAAAAAATATTCTTTTGGTGTCTTTAGATACCGCTGCATGTGGTACACAGACATAACTGTAGATAAAACACCCATACACATAAAATAAAATTAAATAAGAAATCAAATGAAAATGTTCTTTTTAAAGGAGAAATGCCATGTGACCCAGCATGGCAATTTCAAGAAGCAACTGGAGCTTCAAGAGGGCCGAGTACAGGGTAATTACGCTAACCCGGTGCTGTCTTTGGAAGAGATTAATGTAGTTCTCACAGGACATTCAGTTGTCAGGAGAGAGGGTTGTGGGCTGGGGATATACCTCAGTGGGCATATTGCTTGGATAGAATGTATGAAGCCCTGAGTTTACTCCCAGCCCTGCATGAACTGTGGGGTTCATGCCTGTAACTCTAACACTCATAAGGTAGAGACAGGAAGGTCAAATGTTCAAGGCTGTCTCATTCATCTACTATATAGCAGGTTCAAGGCTACCTTGGGTTATGTGAACCCTGTTTCAAAAACAACAATATACACAAAAGTGAGATAGATGATAAATAGATAGATAGATGCATAGATAGATAGATAGATAGATAGATACATACATACATACATGGATAAATAGATGGATAGATAGATAGATACATACATGGATAGATAGATAGATAGATAGATGGATGGATAGATAATAGATGGATAGATGAGAGATGGATAGATGATAGATAATAGATGATAGATGGATAGATGATAGATAAATGCATAGATAGATAGATGATAGATAGATAGATAGATAGATACCACAGATACCAAACTTTGTCCTTTCCACTATCTGTCTTCTTGTCTCCTCTATGGTCATTTCATCATGTACACAGTCCTCCATGACGCGTTCATAACATGGGGCTCCAGACAAGAGGAACTTGCCCATCAGGATCTGAAACAGAACTGTCCAGTCGGGAACTTTTGGTCTACATAATCAAAAACTTACTAAAATTATCTTCTTATCAATAAGGCTTCCAACCTCAAATATTTTCTTATGGTAACTAAACACTGGCCAAATACACCACTCCACACAGAGTGCGAGGACTGGTTATCAGTCTTTCTCCCAGTTGTTCAGCACACGCCACTCAGACTATGGAAGCAAGTGCTTTTATCTTTATAAATCAACCTTATTTTCAGATAAGTTACCTAAAACAGGAAGAAAAGAAACGTTGGGATCTAAAACATAGCCAGCAGTCCCTGCAGTCTGGATTTTGTGTGCTCGGTGCTCCAGCAAGCTTTGCACGTTTCTTGAAACTCTGTGGGGTTTGGAACTCCTGGCAACTCAGGGCAGCCTATGCCCAGTGGTGTGTCCATGATCAAGACAAGCCCGTTCGCCCAGATGGCAGAACTTGCCAGCAAGAAGGAAGTGACAGGGTGGTCTGTGGGGTATTCATTTGCCAATTAGCGACTTCTCTCAGCCCAGTCTCTGGCCTCCACATGTCCAGAGTTTAACTCTGCCCCCGTGCAGCTGAGGTTTACATCCGGATCTGCCAGGCAACCCTCGAAAAGTCAGCTATGAGTACCAAATGAACCTCGGCTCCCGAGTTTTCCACATCACACACCCCTCTAGACACTCACAGCCTGAGTCTTCTCCATATGCTTCAGGAAACACACCAGGAATAAATCAAATTAACTCCACCAGTGTCCCCTCACTTAAGGGACCATATGTCTCCCATCAAAAATGGCTACAAGGCAATGAGAGGCCTTTCAAGTAAGCCTCGTACCCTATTGATTTTCAGTCTCAAATAGGGAATTTTTTTTTTTCTAGAGGCAAAGAAAAACAACAACCACACGAATAGGCCATCTAGACACACTTTTGAAAATCTTACTTGAGGTCTAGAAGACCTATGCATATCATGTGTGGAAAATGTAAACATCGGAAGAAACACTGAGAAATACATGTTAATAACGCCACCCCGTGAGCGAAGACACGTCCTTGGATGCCGTAGTCAAGCCAGTCTCACGGACTTGAGGAAGGGAAGGTGCAAAGCCACAGCTCCTCTTTATGCCAGGTTGAGCCCCAGCAGCCCTGAAGCATCAGGCCTGTGGCCAGCGTACTGAATAGCTGTGAGCTTGTCCCCGGTCCCCAGTGTGCGGGGTCTGACAAAAGGTAACTACGTCTGGGGACTCCAGCCTCGGGGGCTCCGCCAGTGCTGTCTTCTGGGAGGAGGAGAGGTGTCAGGACTGGATTAGTTCCTGGGAGAGTGAGTCGCTGTAAATCAAGCTGGGGTGCCTCTGCTTGCTTTCTGGTACCTGTACCCCGCGAAGCTCCCCATCTGCTTCTGCCTGGTGCTGTGACGAGGCCAGGGAGACGACTCACAGGAGGCCAATGCCATGAGGTTTCGGACCCTCCCTCCTTTCCTTCCTTTCTTCCTAGAAAGGTTAGCCTGTGAGTCCCTGGTATCCACTTGTCTCCTTGCCAGTATTGGGATCACAGCCTCATGGTGTACTATGCTCATTTGTTTATTACATTTATTCATTTGTTTATTTATTGGGGGAGCACCTGCCACAGGTCAGAAGACAACTCATGGGAGTCAGTTCTTGCCTTCCACCATGTTGGCCCTGGGGATTGAACTCAGGTTGTTGGACTCTTTTCTGGCAAGCCCCTCGCCAGCCCCTCTCCCAGCTTTTCCGTGGAGGCTGGGCTTTCGAATTCAGGTCCTCATGCTTGCACAATGAGCATTTCACCCACAGAGCCGTAGCTCTAGCCCCTCTGCAGCAGGTGTGCTCATTGCTTTCCCAGAGCTTTGTCTGGCAAGACTTTTGTAAACAGATAGACAATATCACCCTGTCTCTCCCACGTTATGCATGTATGCATACCTTAGAGATATTGCAAGGTTTGTTCCAGACAACCAATGGGAAGCAAATATGGAGGTAAAATGAGTCACATCCGGTTATGTTTATGTGAGACTGTAGTCTGTGAAGTGAGCGATAGCATTGGGTCCTAAAGAAACAACCTCTAGAACTTAATTGAAAGTTCTTTGGTGCTGAGCTGGGAGAGGGCTCAGTTGGTAAAATGCTTGCATTACCAGGATGAGGACTTAAGTTTGGATTCCTGGAGCTCGTGTAAAGGCTAGGGGAGGTGTCATGTGTCTGCAACTCCTGTGGGGAGTAAGAGACAGGTTGATCCCTGAAACTCAGTGGCTGGCCAGCCTAGCCTAGGCCAATAAATGAGTTGTAAGTTCCCCGAGAGACCCTGTGTAAAAAATACAAGGTAGAGAGTAATTGAGAAAGACACTTGATATTTACCCTCAGCCTCCATGCCCATGTCCATACATACACCCATAAACACACACACATACACAAATACATACACACAATTCATACACACATACATACATATATACATACATATGTACACACATTCATAAACATACACACATACAACATACATACACACACATACACACATACATACACACACATACACAAACACATACAAACACACACACACATACACACACACACACACACACACACACACGAGAAACCACTTTTTATGCTCACGCATACAAAGCAACTCCCTATTAGAGTTTTATTACAAACCACGGTAACCCAGCCACAGCCTTAGATGCCACTCCTAACTCTAGCTGTCACCCTTTCGTCCTCCACAGCTGTGCCACTTCCTCCACTGAAGCCACCCCATCAAAGCCATCTGGAAGGGGCGGAGTCAGCGTCTTCCCAGCCCTTCCTAGTGCTGCCTGATTCACGAGCGGGACCCCTGTTTATGGTGGCTGCAGCCTTTTTAAATGTGTTTTCTTACATCACAAGATTTGGGAGTCGCCTTTACTCTTTATCCCGGGGATGCAGATGTGCAAGCACGCACAAGGACATCCGTATGGTAGTAGAGCTCGGCCAGCGCTCTGGGGTGACCAGGTCAATTATAAGACTTTAAGAATACCCCCACCAAGCCATAGGTTTCGACAGTGGCATGAAAATATTCCGTAGGCCATGTTGTCGGCAGATGTGCTGTCTTCTGAGCTTTGTTGCTCCACGTTGAGAGCATAGGGAGACTACACTTCATGTCATTCTTCTTTTAACATTTGTTTATTTGTGTATTGAATTTTTTATTGAGGATGTGGGCACGTTCATATACACACGTGTGCATGTCACATCTCATGTGGGGAGGTCAGATGACAACGTCTCTCTTTTCTCCTTCCACCATGTATGTTTCAGGGATTGAACTCGGGTCATCAGGCCTGGTGGCAGGCCTTTATCTACTGAACCATCTTGGTTGTGTGTGATTGCACGTGCAAATTACAGGATGCAGATGGGAGCATGGGATCCTGAAGAGCTAGAGTTACAGTTATCGCCTACTCTGAGACCCTCCCATCAGGTGAGTACTGGCAACTAAAATCGGGTCCTCTGTAAGAGCACCAAGCACTTTTAAACTACCAAACCATCTCTCCAGCGCCCCCTCCATGGGAATTCTCCCCCCCCCCCACCAGACAGGGTTTCTTTGTAGCTGTGGAGCCAGTCCTGGAACTCACTCTGTAGACCAGGCTGGCCTCCAAATCAGAGATCTGCCTGCCTCTGCCTCCCAAGGGCTAGGATTAAAGGCGTGCATGACCACCGCCCAGCTCATTTTTACGAACTGTGAAAATGGCACATTGGAGGGGGTGTTTGCTCTGCCCATGACCTTGGTCTATCCACGTGACCCCTTTAAAGGAAAGGGGACAGTTATATCCTCTCTCTCTTTCTCTTTCTCTCACCCTCTCTCTCTGGAGGTCAGAGGTCAGACTACTGGTTCCCTGATGGGGAATTGAACCCAAGCAGTGGCGGTGAGCACCGAATCCTAACCACATTGGGTGCCACATGTAAGCAAGTCAAGGATTTATTAGGAAAACACTCATGGATATACAGCAAGGTAAAAAAGCTGCTGTGGTCTTCCGGTCTGCCGTGTGTGTGTGTGTGTGTGTGTGTGTGTGTAGGATGGTGGTGGGTTGGGAATGAAACCAACAGTCCGATCTCTGACCACCACATAAGAGAGAGCACGCAACTTCCCCCCTCTTTCCTTTAAAGGGGTCACATTGACAGACTAGAAGCACTGTCTCTATCGGATCAGACAGGCCAAGGTCATGAGAGAATACTCACTGCAGTAGTGAGCACTTTTTTTCAGTGTTGGACTGATAGTTGTATTGGATCCTAACAAGAGAGTCAGACTCTGGCTTCTCACTCACTAGCGATGCCAGTCCTACCTGGCACCCTCTCCCACAGATAATGCTGCTTTATCTACACAAAACTCTGGTTAGCTAGGTATCTGCTGGACAACTTGCTTCTGTATCTCTGCTCCCCTCTGCACTTAGATGCTTGGGAGGTGGTTTCTTTCCTAACACCTCCTGAGATAGTCATGCCCCATTCAGAGAAACCTTACAGAACTGCAATCCAGTCTTGCTAGGGATTAGGCAAGATTAGAGAAACATGTGGTTCCTCTGACTTTCTATGCAGACCATTTAAACTCTTTTCCAACACGGCGGTGGTGGTGCCCATCTTAATCTCAGCACTTGGGAGGCAGAGGTACATCAGATCAAGGCCAGCCTGGTCTACATAGTGAGTTCCAGGATAGCCATGGGCACACGGAGAAACCCTGTCTGGAAAGACCAACCAACCAACCAAACAAAACAAAACACTCTTCTCCATATCAGTAAACATGTCTTTCTGGTCACGTGTGTGCTTGCAGGCAGAGCACTTTTAACGTCTTTGGGAACTTTCTGTTGGCACTCGTGATGTGGCTGTTGAGGGGAGAAACCGGCCTTCAGCCTGTCTCAGCTTTCGACACACCTTCCTCATGAAGCTGAATTACATCTAGCTTTTGGTTTAAAGGAAAGGATGTTGTGAGTCTTTCATCTGAAGAAATACTTAGAGGCCATTGTGGGGTTATCAAGTGACCTAATCTCAATACTATTATGTCTCTAGAAATGGGAGGCCTGAGCAGAAAGGGAGAAAGTGGGGCACAGTCTGTTGGCGGAATGATCAGGACACAGAAGACGTTTGTCATCTTTGTTTGCCGTGGAGCTGTGGTTCCTGGTGCTTTGAAAACAGTCAAGGAACACTGAGCACAAATCACCACGATTGACATCACTGCGATGAGACAGTTTGAAGTTTTGTCAGCATTACCTCAGGGTGACAGAGATGTGAGGCTGAGCACAGGTTTCTGGGAAAACGGTACTGATAGACTTGCTTACTGAGCGTCACCACAGACCTTCAGAATGTGGATCTTACACTGTTGAGGTGGCAGGCAGAGGAACAAGGCTGGCAGTGTCTGTCTGTCCCCTGGACATCATAAAGAGGTAAGTGAGAGGGTGAGAGGAATATCTAATGAGGAGACATGGCTTCCAGAAGGATGAAGAGAAGCAAACCATGATGTTCATTCATTCATTCATCCCCTTGGCAGATGCCGACAGTGTTTCTGTGGTCCAGGTTCTGAACTGGGCTATCGGGATGCTTCAGTGAGCCAGCCATGTCTCTTTTCCTGTGGGGCTTTCTTCTCATAGTTAATGACTGAGGCTGGAAGGGGGGTTCTGGAAAGGACGGGCAGAGGGGGGATCGGAAGTGAGGAACTGAAGCAGGGAGGAGCCAGGTTCCCAGATAGTGACAGAGAGACACTATCTGGCTAGAGCCCAGGGAGGCAGGAAAAAGTGAATCTTGTCTGGTAGCCGGGAGTCTTGATCACAATCTCTGACTCCGGCTGCCACGCTTGCCATCACTATGCTGTGCCATTGTTGGCATTCCCGTTCCCAGATTAACACTTGGGTTTTAACACTCGTGTCGGGGGCTTGCTGGACTTGGCATCATCTCCTGGACGGAGCTGCCCATGCACATGTATCACAGATGGCAGTGGCCTTCGCCAACAAGCCACGACATCACAGACTTGTAGTGGACCTAGAGCCCAGAACTTCTATTTCTCTCTCATGTCCCTTTCCTAAACATTGCAAAATTTATTTATTTTATTTGAAAATGCTTAAATTGCATTTACTTATTTATTGTGTGCTTTCATGCACAACCACTGCACACATGCGGAGATCAGAGGGAAAACATCAAGAGCTGGTTCTCGCCTACCACCATGTGGGTCCTGGGGAATCAAACTTGGGTCTTTAGAGTTGTCAGCAAGCTCCTTTACCTGCTGAGCCATCTCGCAGGCCCCAACACATTATATTTACTTTTTACAGATGGGAATGCCGAGACTCACAGAGATACGTAACTTAGTGCCTGGTCTTGCTATGTGCCCTCTTTAACCTGCCAAGTGATCCGTTCATCCCCTGACCCCTGCACACCTATATCCTCTTCCTCCTACATTGGAAGGGTTGACACAGTGACGGGAATGTGAGTGCCAATGGAACCAATCCCTATTCTGGGACAATGGTTCTTAGCCCTCCACTCGTGCCGGTTACTGCTCTAAGGCACACTAATGATGTTATTTAACCCTCCCAGCTAGACTGCGAATCTGTGCATTCTGGTGGCCGGCAGGCTGTTTGGGGACAGAGAATTAGGTGGGGGATGAGGTGCTTCCCAGCTCACTGCTGAGCCTCAGGAGAGTTAAGATCTATTAGGTGTCTTTGGAGTTGGATGCTGCGCCTTGACAGAGTTGCTTTCTCACCTTGTGACCACTGGGAACCTCGGACTCCCTGCTGTAGCGTAGGCCCCATGACGCCTCCATGTGGGGGTTCTTGTGTTGTCTTCTCCTCCACGAACTTGCCCAGAGTGGTACTCAGAACTCAGTAGACAGGCTTCGCCAATGGTATTTCCTTTCATTTACCTCTTATTCAATTTAGACTTTTGCTCAGTGAATTTCTGTTAAGCAAGGGATATCTGTTCTCAGATTTCACTAACTGCTACTTTGGGGGCAAGGGGCTATTAGTGAGACTTCCTCTTGTATTGGGGTGAGGAAGGGCCAGGGAAATGGAGGAGAGGGTCACTCCAGCTGAAAGAGTCAGACACCACCCTGGAAACAAAGAAACAACAATGAGGAAACCCAGGTCTTTGTCTTGTCTCTTTGTCGGGGACCAAAGTCATGCGTGTGTATGTATGGGAGAGCCCCTCACGTGACCATGCCAGTACTTTAAAGCTGGTGCCTCTGAGCTCTGGTCTCAAAACAAAATAATTGCATGCAGACATCGCTTTTGATCAGATTCTAACGCCGATTTACAGCTTGGCTTCCTGGTAACGCCAAAGAAAGCCCTAATCAGGGAGTGTGCGGCAAAGGTTAGAATTCTGAGTCCGTGGGAGTGGGTGTCTGCAAGCCTACATTTGCACAAGGGGGCAGTGAGCTTGATTTACCCATTTTAGTTCCCCTTCCCCAAATGTTCTCTTGCGGCTGCCGAGGTATGTTGCTCTGAATGGCTCTGTTGAGCACTGGAGGAGACAATTTCTCTGTGGTTTGCTGCAGGCGAGGCAGTTTTTCCATTCTGTCCTTTTACTGTGATCATGCTCACTTCATTACCTACCCCTGACGGGCTTTCTGTAGGTTCCCGTCTGTTTTTAATAAGAAGCAGACGAAAAACAAAGTTTCGGTTGTGTTTGAAAGTTTCGGCATTTCCCCCCCTGAAATAATAGGTTAAAGAATTTTATTTGTCTTTTGAGGTTCTGAGGTTTGCTCAGAAAATTCTCTCACCCGAGCCTTGGGGCTACAGGGAAGCCTTACTTAGAAGAGAGTAACGAAAGGCAGATTCCTGGGCTACGCCCGCCACTGGTTCTGAAGCAGCTAAAGGGAGGTTCAGGAACCCACACTTCCAGCAAGTATCCCAGGTGGTTCTTTGGTATAAGGGGAAAAAAAAAAGTTCAAAGATTGAGAAGAGAGTGCAGAAGGCGGGGGCAGGGGGAATTCGTCAACCAATATTTCTTTTTAATTATGACATAATTCAAATACCACCAAACTCACCATTTGAAAGCATACAATTACATGATTTTAGTATAGTTACAGGTTGTATAACCACCACTATCCAGGTCCGAATTTTTCATCCTCCCCTCAAAGAGCCCCATACCAAACGGTAGAGCCTCCACCTCCCCCTCTCCACGGCTGTAGGTAAACACTAATCTGCTTTCCCTCCCTATGGATTTGCTGGCTCTGCACATCTCACATAAATACGGAACTTATGACCTTTTGTGTCTAGCTTCTTTCCCTTGGTGTAACGTTTTCAAGGTCTATCCACAATTGTAGCACTTTGTTTACACATAGCTGGGCTTCTTGGGGCTAGAGGTGGGGGGGTGGGTCAATCAAGGACACTTCTCCAGTAGTTCAGGGATCTGGAGAGAAGGGAGAACACAGCATCTGGGCCAGCGTTGAGTGAGTGAAGGCACAGAGGCCGCCAGCGTGGGCGTGGCGACAGCATGTCCTAATGCCCAGTGTGAGGTGAGGGGCACTGTCCAAGCCAGGGTCAGCAGGGACAGTCACTCACCCAGTACACTTCAGGTCTGGGTCTCAGGGGAGAGAGGACACCGTCAAGGCCAGGAGAGGTAGCAATGCTATATGGTGGGGAGGGAGATCCCTACCATATGGCAAGAGGGGTACTGTTGGAGCTGGATATAGCAACTGATAGGTGATGGGAACAAGTTACCTAAACCCAGATACAGAAATGTAAGACATGGGCCCTGGGATAAAGGAAGGTCCAGGAAACCTGTTGTACTTGGACCAGTTCTTATCTGCATTGACTGTATGTCAAAGTCACCAAAGTCCGACTGGAGAGATGGCTCAGTAGTTAGAGCAATTCTATCTTCCAAGGTCCAAGGGACTTAAGTTTGGTTCCCAGAACCCATGTTGGGGGGCTCACAACAGCCTGTAACTCTGGTTCAAACACCCACTTCAGGCTTCTGCAGGAACCATCCCCCCTCAAAAAATATAAATCTAAAAAAAAAAAAAAAAGGCTGCCCCCTGTCTTGAGAGGCCTTGGCTTTGTTTTAATTCATTTCTTTAGTGGTGAGCCAAGGCAGCAAGGTTCAGTCCATTCATAACTCCCTAGTTATTCCCACAGTGAGCCAGTATTCAAACCCACTGACTCCAAGGATCAATGAAAGAAACACAGACATTAGCCTGCAGCATCAGGCTGGAAAGGGACTAGACATGATTGGCCACATCAGTTATTGACGAACCGGTCCTTTACTCCTAACTAGCAAAATGTGTGAGCACAGAGGCTCTAACCCATCTTCTCTCCAATTGCTATTTGCAATCAGAATTTCTGCTAGGACCCAGTATACTCTGATTTCCTTGGGAGGGACATCTAAATTACAATTCTCATCCCTGTGATAAAATACTTGAAAGAGGCAAGCCGAGGAAAAAGTTGTCTTGGCTTACGGTTTGAAAGGCTGCAGTCCCTGATGGTATGGGAGGCAAGGTCGTGGGACCAGCTCCTGTCTATGGTGATGGCAGGAGCTTGAGGCTGCTTGCTCACATCTTGGTGGATCAGGAAACAAAGATACCAGCTGGAAGCTGCTGGTCCAGGCTAGAACTCCAAGTCTCCCCACCCATCACCCCCACAGTGATCCACTTCTTCCAGTTAGATCCCAGCTTCTAAAACCTCTACAACCTCCCCAAACAATAATACCAGGGGTGCATACCTGAGCCCAAGAGAGACATTTCATGATTAAACCACAGTAGGAAGGTAAGGACTAAGGAGTACAGATGAACAAGACTGCCTGCTAATATGGGCATTTGGGAGTCTAAGCAGTCATTAAATCAAGAAAATTGAATACCCTGAAGTGTACATCTGTGTGTATTGGGACTTGAGGAGGAGGAGGAAAAAGAGGAAAAGGAGAAGGAAGAAAAACCCTGAAAGGTTATACAATAGAAAGTCATTAGTCATTGCCCCGGCTAGTAGGAGCTCAGGTGACTCTGCTCTTTCCTTTCATTGATCTGTTTTCTATTTTTTCCCTACAATGATTGTGTAATTACTTGGGTTATTAAAAACACTTTACTGTGGTTCCAAAAAAAAAAATAATTGGTATCTAGAGGCCACAAGAAAAGGCCGTGTCTGTTCCTACTTATCCTAGGAGGGGAAGGGGAATATATCATGTTTGAGAAGGATTTTGCCTAATCCCAAATGGTTAGAATAGAAAAGCTAGGTACCTTTTGGGGGTATGTTTGGTTGTCTGGAAAAAATCAATTGCACACCTGAATTTGAGCCACTTGCTGGAGAGACAGAGGCACCCACGGAGTAGGTAAGGGAACCAGAACGATGGGAACAGAAGGAGATGTAGACATGATCTTGGAGTCTCTGAAGTGCTGCCCCAGGGCAGTGGAACCCAAGGCTGCTCATGGGCATGGGTTACAAGGGACTGAGCCTCAGGTGGGCCATATAAGGGACGTCTGTCCAGCAGCCTGGCAGATGTGTCCCTGAACGGATGTCTTAGGAAATGCTGTAATAAAATGACCTCAAACTTCCATCAACCAAGCTATTTGTTCACTGGTATGATGTCATCTTAAATGTCACAGGAGAGTCCATGGGGAGGGATATGGAGAGAAAAATGGAGTATTCGATCCAGCAAAGAGGCTGAGAAGTGTATGCCCAGGCTGTGTGAGTAGATGGGAGAGACTGGGGAGGCCCAGCCAGTGTAGACTGGGGCAAGCAGGAGAAGGTCCAGATTAAAGACAAAGGAACTGAAGGAAGAGGGCCATGATATTCAAGCTTGAGCCCATATAATGCATATATGCAAATTAGGAAATGGTGCCCACTGAGTGAATGCCCCTTGGCACTCTGGGATGTGGGTGAGTGGAATGTGATCTAGACTTTATTCTTCTCCAGTTGTCCTCACTCAGTAGACAGCTTGCACACATGACAATGGAGACCCCAGGCAGTACAACCATGGCTTTCATCACCCCCTCAGCCAGAAGCTAGGGCATGGGAGTGAGATCTGGGAAGAGTCCGGGATAAGGAATAGCATGGGCTCAGGTGAGTGTGTAGAGGCCCAAGGCAGAGACCGAAGACTAATGATAAGCTAGAGTGTAAGGCAGGGAAACTGAGGCAGAATCCCATTTGTATAGACAAAGGAAGCATGGTAGGCACACAGATGATGTTGGGATCACGTCTGCTTCCACAGCTCCTCTCCAACCATGTCATTCATTCCAGGTGCTTCTGGAATATTCTGCCTATACAGTCCAACTCTGCTATAGCCAGGAGGGGACCGCAGTGTGCATAAGCAGGTCTACAGAAGAACTGGGGGACCCCTAAGGGCCAGGATTGGCAAGGGGCTGACTGACTAGGTCTAAGAGCTCCTAAATGCTCAGCCATCCATTATGAAGGTGGCTGTTCTGGAAAGTCTTATGTCAGCTTGACACAAGCTAAAGTCTGAGAGGAGGGAGTCTCAATTTAGATAAAGCCTCCATAACATCAGACGGCAGGTAAGCCTGCAAGGCATTCTTTTAATCAGTGGTTGGTGGGGGAGGGCCCAGCCCATTGTAGGTGGTACCATCTCTGGGCTGGTTGATCCTGGGTTCTTTAATAAAGCAGGCTGAGCAAGCCATGGGGAGCAAGTTAGTCAGCAGCACCCTCCATGGCCTTTGCATCAGCTCCTGCCTCCAGCTTCCTGCCCTGTTTGAGTTCCTATCCTGACTTCCTACAGTGATGGACTATGTGTGAAGTGTAAGTCAGTTAAAACCTTTCCTCCCCAAGTTGTGTCGGTCATGATGTTTCATCATGGCAATAGAAACACTGACCATGACAGTGACATTCAAATTTGAGCATGTGTTAGAAACGCTAAGTGGTTCACAAGGCTCCCCAGTATCCTACTTCGGCTGGTTTGGGGTTGGGGGACAGGATTTGTATGCAAATAAACAGGATTTTATTCTGAAGAGGATGTCCGTTATTTGAACTTGTGGTCCTCCTGCTTCTACATTCTGAGTGCTGGGATTACTGGTGGATGCCACCATATCCAGTTCATGTAGTTGCTGTGATAGAATCCGTGTGCTAGGCAAGCAAGCACTCTCCCAGCTGAACTGTATCTCTGGGGGCCAGAGGAGAATGTGGAATGCCATTTTATTACCTTGAGATAAGAGTCTCCCACGGAACCTGGAGCTAGTCTGTGGGCCAAAGCAAGCCCCAGTGATGCTCCTATCTCTGCCCCACACAAGACTGGGATCACAGGCACGTGTGTGGCTACACTCAGGTTTTATGTTTTCTCTGCAATGGGATCTTCTGGCTTGTGCATCATATGGTATTACACACTGGGCCATTTCTACAGTCCTTTGTGTTTTGTGTGTGTGTTTGAGTGTGTGTTGTCCACACTATCCACCTTGGTTTTTGAGGCAGGGTTTCTCCTTGACCCGGGGCTCATTGAGTAGGCTAGCCTTGCTGGCCAGAAAGCTCCAGATACCCACCTGTGTCTGTCTCCCCAGCCTTGGGATTGCAAGTGAACCCTACCAAGATCAGCATAAAATAAAGAAGTGGGTTCTGTGGATCTAATAATCCAGTCTTTGTGCTTATGCGCCAAGCCCTTTACTGACTGAGCCCTCTCTTCAGTCCTGAATATTGCAGTTCTCACAATACAATTCTTGGGTGGTGTGGATACTGTCGGAGCACTGCTGGACTTAGAAACCCACTGTTCTGGAAACATTTTCTCTGACTGCCGTACTTAGAAACCCACTGTTCCGGAAACATTTTCTCTAAGTCCAAGGCCTTGAGGGCTTGGTCCTCCATGTGTCTTTGCTGGATCAAGGGTCCAGCAATCGAGGATGCCCCATCCCCATCCCCAGGGATCACTTTTCCAGATCTCTGTGAGTCTGCATCTCAATCCTTTTCCCGGCTCACCACTATGTGCTCTCCTTCTATCCTCTTCCCCATTTTGCCCGAGGCTCCATATCTCCCCCAGGAAGAGCCAAAAGGTGGCAAGGAAGGCGTGTTGGTTACATTTCTCATTGCTATAACCAAATACCCCCACCAGAAGCAACTTAAGGAAGGAAGGGGTTATTTTGGCTTACAGTTTAGAACTGGATACAGCTAACCTGGTGAGGATGGAGTGACGCGGCTGGTCACGTGGTCTCCGAGTCAGGAAGCGGTCAGTGACCTGGAAGTGGGAAAAGCTTTCGAACCTTAAGACTTAGCCACTTCCTTCCTTTAGCAAGGCTCCACTTGCTAAAGGTTCCAAAACCTTCCACGACAGCACCACAAGATGAAAGTTTTAAAACATAAGTTTATGGGAGACATTTCATAGCCAAAGCACCACAGAATGGCTGGGGCGATCCCCGGACCTCCTGCTGCCCTGGCGCCTTGGTGTCCTAGAGGCAACTCCTGGGATTTCTGGAACCCAGCGTCTGGAGTTAAAAGGGACCAGCAGAGCAGATCAGTCCCCCTGAACTCTCAGCTGAATTCTAAATGAATTCAGCCTCTGACCTAGAGGAGTTGCTGCCCTACTTGGAGTCTGTTTCCTCACTGTAGATGGCCCCGGATGCTTCGCCCCCCCAAGAGATCCTTCCCGGCTCTGCTGTGGATGATGGATCGGAAGAAACGAGGGGATTTGCTGAAGAGTAAGTGAGAGTAAAGATGACATCATTATGGTTAGGAAGTTTGGTGTGAGTCACACATGACAAGAGGGCAGGGAAGGGCTTGACTAGGGAGTCATGTGGTCATACTAAACCGGAAGGCTGCCACTGGCAGGCTTGAGGGTTCAGGAGTGAGAAACTCTCCCATAGTGCCATTTAACCTCAGGTCTGGGGTGTGGGGAGCGGAGCTTATGGCTCTGGAGGACTGTAGGCCCTTCTTGGGATTGGTCCCACTGAAATAATGACTGCTGGGCCCTGGCCCAGTCCCTTGTGGGTATGTGTCTGATGGTCCTGTGCCTTGTGGGTATGTGACTGATGATGGCCCCTGTGCCTTGTGGGTATGTGACTGATGATGGCCCTGAGCCTTGTGGGTATGTGACTGATCGGAGATCTTCGTGCAAGTAAGCCTTGCTGTAAATTCCCTACCTCAGGAGCCTTCCCAGCCTCCTCCTCCTTTTTTTGGCTTCAGTTTCAGTGGTGGGGCTGTCTTACTTATGGCTCTGGATTCTGCTGGTCTCTTAGCCTATCACCGGTGGAGACCAAGACTTGATGGCATTGGTAGCCCATGAGCAGCCCAGGTTAGTCCAGTGATGGACACCCAGCGGGGACCTCCAAGAAGGACACCATCCAGTGTCATCAAAGGGGAGAGCTGAGGGTCTGGTGTCCCTTCCGGTCCCCTTCCTGATGGCCACTTCTTTGTCTTCTGTGCCTTTCGATGGGAACCTTTGGTCATATTGCTGAGATATGCGGCTCAAACTGAGGCTCGCCACCCAGATGGAGACTCATCACATACGAGCACAGCTCCAAAAATCCCTCACTTGGGCGCTGGCTGGGGGTTGGGGGCTTTGCTTGTGTCTGTTCCACAGCTGGCTGCACACCGCTGTCTCTTCTTCTCTAGGGAGGCTCCTCATCTGTCAGTTGGCAGCTGGTGTGTGTGTGTGTGTGTGTGTGTGTGTGTGTTCTCCCTCATCTGTCAACTGGCAGCTGTTATCCGTGTGTGGGCGTGTATGAGACCTTAGGGTATTTTGCTGTGTGTTTCTGTGGTATTGTGTGTGCATGTGTGTTTGTGTGTTTGTGACAGGTTCTCTTACTGGCCATGAACTCATCAGGTGTAGAGCAGAGTGACTGGCCAGCCAGCCCCTGGGGATCCACCTGTCTGTACCTCTACAACACTAAAATTACATGTCTGTTCTTGACTTTTTTTTCTTCTTTTTAGGTTTGAGGGATCCAGTTCAGGTCCTACCAACTAGGCTGTCTCCCCAGTTCTGGCATCTGTTATTCTTGAGTCGCCAGACTCCCTGACACGGAGTCACACTTACCAACTTGTCTATTGCTATCTTACTGTAAACCTTCAAGGTGTGGAGGATTGGCATCCAAGTAGCTGCTGTCACAGTCCTTGGGGGTGTGCCAAAAAAGTCGGGACCCAGGGAGATATTTGGCAGTTATCCAGGCATCCATGGCCCCTGGGAATAGTGGGGGGCTGGTAGCCTAGCTCAGCTGCAATTGGAGGCAGGCAAGGACTCCTCAGCAGGGCCTATGGTCAGGTGGGGACTGACTTGGAAGGTTATATGAGGGTACAGGAAATATCTGGAATCTATGGGAATGAGAATACAGGTCAGAGGTCACCTCAAATTAAAATGGAAAAAGACCCCTGTGTGAAGGCAATCAAAGGAGGTGAGGACATGTGCTCTTCCGGGGGCCAGATGTTAGTGGTTAAAATTCCTGTGGGGCCAGCAGCAGGCCCAGGAGCAGCCCCTTGGGGCCCCTCGGGGCAGGAGCACAGAGAACAAAAAGTAGCTCCTTAAGCCCTCCGTGGCTCTGACCCCAGGATTTACTGAGCATAGAAGGCCTCGGCCCACCAAGTAGGGTCCTGGTGGGGGGATGGGCAGTCTGGGTCTCAAGGTCCCCAGGACCCCTCACTCAGACCGCCTCAGAGTGAAACAGGATCTCAGGTCCCCGCTCCAGCCAGCCCGGACAGCTCATTAGCGGGAGGGCCAGATTCTCTGGATTTATAGGCTAGAGCCTCACATCTGAGAGCCAAGGCCTTTTGATGTGAGTTCAGGTTAGGGCAGGGGATTCGGCAAGGTTGATGCTGACCAGGACTTCGCCTCAGCCCTCAGCCCCCAGCCCCCAGCCTCGCAGGCTGGTGGCCATGGAAGTGGGGGAAGACAAGGCTCGGTTGGAGTTCATCTAGGTACTGGGGTCTCCTGGGCAAGAGCTGGAGGAGAGTTAATCGTCCCTCTCCAGCCTTGACCCACCCCTAACCCTATCCTCAGACCTGGCCAGTACTGGACCCTGTGAGGACAGGGTTAATCGAAAGGCAATGTACACATAACTGGAAATACCTTACAAAATAATAGGTTGTGCTTAGAAGGCCCCAGCTTGCTCAGCCCGGGGACGTCTATTGGCTGAGGGTTTTATTGTTTAGTTCTTGTTTCCTGGCTTCTGGAGAGAGAGAGAGAGAGAGAGAGAGAGAGAGAGAGAGAGAGAGAGAGAGGAGAGAGGAGAGAGAGAAAGAGAATGTGCTCGTGTGTGTGTATTCATGTGTGTTTATGTGTATGTGTTCATGTGCGTATTCATGCATATGTGTTCATGTGTATGTATTCATGTGTGTTTGTGTGTATGTGTTCATGTGTGTATTCATGTATGTGTTCATGTGTGTGCACCCATGGGTGGCAAATGCAGAGAACAAAGACAGGAGAGAGGGAGCAAGCAGAGACTGAGCAGCAGAGAGATCAGGGGATGAGAAGCAGAGAGTGAACCAGCAAGAGAGAGGAGGTGAATGATCTAGAGACTCTGGTTCTTCATCCCGAGTCCAGGGCTGTCAAGTCTAGCCGGCCTGTTCCATGCCTTTCAGGTGGGCGGCTCAGCACAGTAGCCAGGCTTGAACTGTCTGAGCTGGCTTCCCCTTTGCAGCAGAAGTAACCAGTATCCATGAGTAAATATTCATTTGAAAACACGGACCAAATATCCCACCCCTGTTCCCAGGCCCCTGGAGTGCTGGAGAGAGGAAAGAGGGAATGGAAGAAAGAAGTTACCAGAGCAGGTGAAGTCATCTGCCCTCAGTGTAGTACACCCCACACTGCAGAGTGACAGCCACTGGATGGTGTTGTCATAGAAGCAGGGAAGGCAGAAGGGACAGGATAGGATGGGGTTGGCAGCAGCAAACGGCAGGAGGATGAGGCTGAAAAAAAAAAAAAGGTTAGCCTTGCCTTTATAACCTGCAGAAATTTCCAGAAGCAAAAGGAGGAGAGAGTCTACTGTTTCCCAAGTAAATGACCCAAGCATGGCTGAGGTTGTCCCCATCATGCCAGGAGAAGGGGAAGACACCACCACCACCACCACCACCACCACCACCACCACCAATAACAGCAATAAAACCAACCAACCAAAAACAGTGATGTGATTATTTATGGAGTGAACTCCCTCTATAGACCAGGCTGGCCTCGAACTCACAGAGATCCGACTGTCTTTGCCTCCTGAGTGCTGGCATTGAAGGCTTGCACCACCACTGGAGGACTTTTTGATAGTTATAAAAGACAGAACTTTCCCCAGGTAGAACCTGGAGTGAGGCTGTCAGATGGGGATATGGGCAGGGGGAGTCAGGAAGAAAAGGAGGCTGAGGTAAGTGCACTGAGCATGAGTTGGTTCACCTGCAGCCTGTTTAAGACCAGCACCTCTGAGATGTTCCCAAACTGACTTCTTCAAATTCCCCGTTTCCCAGCTACTTAATCACTTGCTTAAGGACCGCACACTTCTTCCAGGTTCCTGAGAGAGAGTTTTGCCCCTGAATGTGGCCAGGCCCACGGGTCGCATTGGAAATCACATCTTACCAACCAGAAGGTCTTTCCCGCTATTTTATTAAGGTCTCATAGTAGCGGAACTCTATGATCACATGTACACATTGATTGGCTCTACCAAGCGGAAATAGCCATGGGCCTGCCAGCAAACAAGAGGCTGAGTATCTCTATTCCCCTATAAGCTCCCCCACTCCCCATTGCTCAGGTAACCCCTGCACTGAGTTCTGTGGGTACAGTTTCTACAGGCTGGAGTTGCGCCCACACCTTAGCCAGTTCCCAGGCTGCCATGGGATGTGTTACTATTTTGTTCTGATTTCCTGATCTTTGTTCTGTTCTGTTTTGTGTGTGTATGTGCGCATGTGTGGTAATGTGCCTGTGTGCATGCATGTCTTCACGTAAGTGAGGATGCCTGTGGAGGCCAGAAGTTGAGTTTGGTTTCCTCCATTGCTCTCTACTTTCTTCAGTGAGACACCGCCTCTTGCTGAACTCCGAGTCTGCTGATGCTAGCTGCTCTAGCTAGCCAGGTTGCCTGGAACTGCAGGTGGCTGCCATGCCTGCCTGGTGTGTTGCCCATCTTAACTCGGGTCCCCACACCCGCACAGCAGCGTTAGAGGCCGAGCAATCTCCCAGCCCCTGTACTGTTCCTTTTTATGGTGGACGATCACATTCTATCGATACCCAGGAATCAAATCATGACTTCACCAGGGAGTGCCCCTCCCAGGTTCCAGGGACCAGGATTAGAGCACTGGGGGGAGGGATGGTGTGTGTCCTACTTGGGGACTCCCTTTTCCTCTCACCCACCATGACCAGAAGAGGGAGGGAAGTCAGTCTGATCCCATGGCCTGAGAGGGTGACAGACAGAAAGACGGATTCGGGACCTAACGGTTGTGCTGTTAGGACTTCCTAGACACCTTCAATGTCATCAGTCGCCACCATTTGAGGGCCTGCTGGGTTCTCCATCACTATTCCTCAGTGGACCATCTCATCCGGGCTCCCTGGCAATGCCACAACAGCCAGAAACAAACCCTCATAGAGGCAGGCAGCTCATCCAGGACTGCAGAGCTATTAAGAGCCAGTTAGGACTCAACCCTCAGTTGTTAAATTGCTTTCCCTTCCTGACCCTGTCTTCCTGGAGGAAGCAGCTGTGTGCTAAGAGTTCCAGAGATTACCAGCAATAAGACCAATATGGAGGCAACTTAGCCCCCCCCCCCCCCCAGAGTATAAGGGTCCTTCCCACAATACTGACTTGACATAGAGGGGACATTGGAAGGCTCTCCAACCTCTGATTAGGAAAGTGTTCTCTCCAACAGCTCTAGAATGTCTATGATAAATTTGGGGGCAGCAGCTGTAGGAACCAAGGCACTATAGCTGCTATACCCAGGGCCAGACAGTCCCCAGATAGACAGATCTGGTACCCTCTACTGTTCTGGTACCAGTTTGGTGTTGAACACCCAAATAACCAGGCAGGTCCCTTCCACCCCATTGCCAGGACACTTCCTCAGCCTTTATATGGGAGGCAGGGTGATGAGAATGCTAAAAGCAAGGCTTTACCTTTCTGTTCCCTCAAACCAGCCCACAGTCCCCCACAATTCCTCACAGCTCCTACAGCTTCCACAGCCTCCAAAACTCCCTATAGCCTCCCAAAGCCCCCCACAGCCTCCACAACTTCCCACAGCTCCCCAAGTCTCCCACAGCTCCCACAGCCCCCAAAACTTCCTACAGCCTCCCAAAGCCCCCACAGCCCCTCAAAGCCCCCCACAGTTCCCCACAGCCTCCCACAGCACCCTACCTCTGTTTTTTCCATGCTGTTCCAGAAGACACCGAGGGACAGGGATAAGGCTGGGAGTTCAGAAACCAGAATGAGGCCTCTGACTGTATATCTGTTCCCTTCCTCTTGTGGGTTTCCTCACATGATGAACTGGTGAAAATTCTAGTTCTTTGAGGTGCTAATATCTCAAGGGGGTTAATTGCTTAAAGGGGCCCCTCAAGGATGGAAAAGGCTGGCCCTTTTCTTTGGTATAAAGGTAAGTCTCGGGGCTACCCCTATAGTCTCCATTAGCTGCTTAGTCATGGCTGTTCCCAGCTTTAGTTCCCCAGCTGTACCATTGGGGAGACTTTCTGGACCCCCAGGGCTTGGTAGTGAGGTAGAAAGGACACAGTAAGGCTGGGATAGGTCTAAGACTTAGATCCTGGGGGACCATGTTTTTTTTTTGTTGTTGTTTCTTTTGTTTGTTTCTCTCCCTAGAGAAGAGACTTGTCCTAGGACACCCCTAAGCAACCATTTTGCTTTTCTGGGCTTTGATAAAGAACTAGCCTCTCCAGAGAAGAGAAGGGAAGGGAGGGGAGGAGAGAGGCTGAGAGGCAGGCCCACGAGAGTAGGGCCGCTCTACCGAAACCAGGTCAGCCTCTTGCCTTCCTGACTAGTAACCCAGCGAAACTGGCGAGCATACATACACCTGAGGCCATTTGCTCAGCGTCTGGAGTTTTATGATCAGAACAGTCTGCGAGAAGGAAAGGATGAGTTCATCCCCTCGCCCCCGCCCTGCCTTCCTCCTGTACTTCATGCCAGGCCCTGGGGCTTCCACAGTCTGGCCCTGGGGCACCGGATCCTCGGAAAGCAGGGAAAAGGTGCCTCCTCAGCTCAGAGCCCACCTCTGCCCCGTGGCTGAGGTTAACAGGGAGAGGTTGTCCACGAATTGTCCTAACCAGGGTGAGCAGGGGAACCTGGGGAAGCTGAGGGCGACGGAAGGCAAGTGGGTCACGGCTTTCCCCATTCCTGCCTGTCTCACCCCAGGGCCTGTCTCTGCACTGAGAATCCAAGTCATTGTATTTCATAGGCTTAATTGAGAGTCAGAAGCAGATCTTAAGGTGACTTCTAGCTCATCGTGGTCTCTGGAAAGTTCCAGAAAGTCATTGGCCAGTTCTGCTTCCTAGATGGTAGCCTCCCTTTAACTCCTCTTCTCCGTATTCTCTCTTCGTCTTCATAGGAGACTGGTGATGCCAAAGGACAGGTAGGCTTGAAGAAGCAGCCTCCATCTCCACAGCTGCTCATGTGGGTGATTCTGGGTGCAAGACCCCAGCTTTTTCCTCAGGAACCAGTTCTGCCAGCCAGAGGTCTCACAGTCGCGTACCAGACCTGACTCAGTGGCATGGAATAAATCCTTCTGGGGGATTTATTATCTGTTCCACAGCTTTTGCCAGCTGCCCCAACATCGTCATCTTCAACTTCCGTACTTCAGTCAAATGTTGAGAGAGGCTTTCTGAGCTCTGAAGGCTTGGGAAGTAGGGAAGGGGCAGCCGGCTCAGGGCCAGGCTTCTGGGTTCAGCAGTGGACAGGATTATAGGCAAAGAACCTGCAGAATACACTGGGAGGCATGACCTCGGGACAAGCTGTAGCTCTAGTTGGATAAGGAGTCTGTGGGCAATCTGGTTCCTGTGGGCCTGCTTTCCCAGGTTGGTCTTTATGCTGCAAAAATGAAATGTACCCCATCCCTGCATCTCTCTCTCTTGTCTGATGCACCCTATCCCTGAATCTCTCTCTTATTTGATGCACCCCATCCCTGCATCTCTCTCTTATTTGATGCACCCCATCCCTGAATCTCTCTCTTATTTGATGCACCCCATCCCTGTATCTCTTTCTCTTGTTTGATGCAACCCATCCCTGCATCTTTCTCCCTTGTCTGATGCACCCCATCCCTGAATCTCTCCCTTGTTTGGAGCAACATTCTTATGCTGGAGAATTTCCCATATCTTCAGTCCCTCCCCTCCATGGTGGAAGCCAGAGCGTGTCCCCGGATTCCTTAGGGAAGATAACACAGACAAGATTCTACTGTCGTAGTGTAGATGATGAGGCATGCACGGGGGAGGGGGGGGTCTTCATTAGAGAGTGTGGGGCAAAGACCTCTGACCCTTTAGGACAGCAGTGACAGAAGTCTGCTGTAGTAACATAATAGTTACTACATAATAGAACAGTCAGTGATAGGGCAGCTCCTAGTCTGTGGCTTCAGTGTTCTTGACGTCACAACCTCCAAGTAAGCCTCAGGTCTCTGGAGGACGCCCATCTTCCTAATGTCCTTGACTGCTTAGCTAGGATGGATTGTGTTTGGGTTGTTGAAGGTCTGCCACACAAAAACTCACTGGGCAGAAAGAGATGGCGAAAGGGAGCCTAGACACAGCAGTAGGTTTTAGGACGGCTGGGGACTTAGAGGTGACACTCAGGACAAAGTGCTTGTCTGATTGCTGTGCTACCCCGTGTTCCTTCTCCAGTGCTGGGGGCTGGCATAAAGCAAGACTTCCTGTCTGATGGCCCTTCCAACTGCTCCTGCATCTAGGAAGGACATCCACACAAGCGTCTCACTTGCTCCGTGGGTGACCCGGGTCTGAGTTGTTAGAGTGCCTTCCGTGTCTCTGGTGGCAATGGGTCACATGGTAATTAAGTGGCCTAGAAAAAATGAATCCCTGACACACATGGGGTGAAGATGCTAAAGGGAACTCCGGGGGCTTTGGGCATGGTTAGCTATGTTTGTGTATCTTCTGTTTCCAATATGCTGTGGCTGCTTGAAGTTTCTCCTCTCCTTCCCTCCCCACCTTATATTACATCACACATCAGGTGCTCTGAGTCCTTTGCTCCCTAAAGGATATCATAACAAGGTGGAGACCATCACATAAAGCCAAAACTTTGGAGCAATAAAAGGAGAGAATTGATGACAACAAACAATCTTTTCCTTTAAGCTTTTTTTAAAAAAGATTTATTTATTTTGTTTTATGTATATGAGTATCTTGCCCACATGTATGTCTGTGCGCCATGGGTGTGCCCAGTGCTCTTGGAGGCCAGAAGAAGGCACTGGATCCATTGTAAGCAGCGTTCCAGGTGGTTAGGAGCTGCTATGTCGGCGCTTGGAAACAAGCCCAGGTCCTCTGCAAAGAGCCCTCAGAACTTATAGCACTCCTCTATGCTCTGGAATATCATTTTAAGGTGTGTTACATTTGTTTATGCTGCGGAATATTTGCTTTCATGATGATACAAAGATGTGTCGTGTTCTTTTATGTTGCGTTTCTTTAACTCTGAAGCTGTGTTACTTTGCCTAAAGTACCTGATTGTTCTAATAAAGAGCTGAACAGCCAATAGCGAGACAGGAGAAAAGATAGGCGGGGCTGGCAGGCAGAGAGAATAAATAGGAGGAGAAATCTGGAAAGAGAAGATCAAAGAACAAGAAGAGAGAGGATACCAAGGGCCAGCCACACAGCCAGACATGGAGCAAGAGTGAAAGTCAGATATACAGAAGTAAGAAAAAGGAAAAAGCCCAGGGACAAAAGGTAGACAGGATAATTTAAGAAAAGCTGCCTAGGAACAAGCCAACCTAAGGCTGGGCATTCGTAAGTAAGAATAAGTTTCTGATTTATTTGGGAGCTGGGTGGCGGGTCCCCAAAGAACAAGAGAGTGAAGGGTAAAAGCCAATAATGACACAGCTGGACGTACCACCAGAGAGCCAAGAACAGCCAGGTTCTGGTGAACTGTCCATTATTTTCTTTAAGCCCGTGGGCTAAATCCACTTCTTAGGGACAGGGCCAATCCCAGACTTCTGTGGAGTGACCACAGGCAAGAAGAGAGGGCACATGGTCAGTATCAGGAAGAATAGAATTTACCCTAGGCCACACCAACCCTGGTTCTCCATCCTGAGTTGGAAAGTCTGCCCAGAAACTGTTGGCATCCAGCCGAGCCAACCACTTGGAGCCTGTTCTTGAGTTGTGCATTGTTGAAATAGGAGCGGCGGGGCTGCATCCCCGGCACCCGGCCGCCCACATGGCTAGCTCTAGCTTATGCCCCGAAATAATTACACGGAAAACTGTATTCTTTTAAACACCGCTTGGCCCATTATATCTAGCCTTTTCTCAGCTAACTCTCGCACCTGGACTAGCCCATTTTTAGTAATCTGAGTAGCCCACGAGCTGGCTTACCAGGAATGATCTTAACCTGTGTCTGCCTGGAATGGGAGAATCATGGCAACTCCTTGACTCAGCTTCTTTCTCCCAGCCTTCCGTTCTGTTTACTCCTCCCACTTATGTTTTAACCTATGAGGGCCAAGCAGTTTCTTTATTGCTTAACCAATGAAATCAACAGATTGATATATGACACTCCCACATCAGTGCATCCCAGTTGTGGTTGCTGCCCTACCAACTGTAGCCACCTTGACCTGTTAGACACCCTCCCCACTGCTCTTTGCCCAGGTCTGGCCACCCTCAGTTTGGAGGAGTCCATCCCCCAGCCATTTCCCCAGAAAGGTTCCGTGGGAGGGAGTTTTCTTGTGTTGCCATGTGTCTAGCATGTCCTTGTTCCCGTATGAAACTGAGACGCTCTAGGCAGATGTACGTTGCCCTCTGTGACGTTGAGGCTCCCTTCCCTGTTTTGTGTTCCAGCACTGTTGACTAGATCATCAAATCCACAAGTCCTCATGCTTTCTTGTACCCTTTAAATCTTGTAGAAGCGGTTTTGAAGCTCATTTCTTTTATGTGCATGAGTGTCTTGCCTGCATGCATGCTTGCGTACCTTGTGCCTGAGGAGGCCAGAAGAGGGTGCTGGATGCCCTGGAACTGTTGCAGTGAGCCACCATGAGGCTGCTGGGAATCGAACTCAGGTCCTCTGGAAGAGCAGCCAGTACTTAACTGCTGAGCCACCACTTCAGTATTGTTTGCGCATGTTTTGTCTTGCTTATCTGAAGTTTACCTTCTGTGTGCTTGGCATGGGGCTGTTTTCAACCCCTTCCAGTGCTCCTCTTCTTCTTCTTTTTCTGCAATTTCTGTTATTTTCATATTAGATAGCTTGGATATTTTAAATATTTCTTTTTCCCTTTCCCCCTTCCCTTTCCTTTCCCCCGCTCTTGTCCCTCCCACTCCTCTTCCCCTTCCCTCTCTCCTCCCTTCCTTTCCTATCCTATCACCCCTCTCCTATCCTCTCTTCCACTTGGAGTCTCAAATATATCAGCTGCCAACTTGCTACCTACCTGAGGATGACCTTGAACTTTGGAACCTCTTCCTGCCTCTCCCTCCCCCTGTTCTGGGGTTGCAGGTATGCAGATCCAAGGGCCTCCTGCATGATAGGCAAATCGTGAGCAACACCCCTAGCCCTATTGTAATCTTTCTCTTATTTTCTATCTTTTGATTAGCTTTTCTTAATTTCCACATTACCTGAACCTTATCTACCACTCCTTCTATTGCTGCTGCCGTGCTTTTGGTTGGCAAGGGCATTTTGCTTTTGTTCTTAGCATGTTGGCTTTTATATAACTCTAGGGTGGGGCTTGCTAAACACAGACTGGGCTGTGGGGGGGGGGATCTGGGGATGACCTGGGTTTGCCTTTCTCAGAGACTCCGCAGCATCCAGATGAGGGTTTCTTCCTGAGCTGGCGGGCTTCCTCAGAGCTTCCTCTCCTCCCCGTCCCCAAAGTAGAGCGCTGTGTAGCTGTCAGTTGTAGTGAGAGGGAAGTCCTCAGGCGAGGTTTCTTCTCATCTGAGCAGAACAGCTCAGTGAGGGGGAAGCAGAAGGGATCCAGGAACAAAAGAGCTTCCTCCTTTTCCTCTTTCTCTTCCTCCTCCTCTTTCTCCCCACCTTCTTCCTCTTCCTTTTTCTCTCCTCTTCCTCTTACTTCTCCTCTTCTTTCTCCCCCACCCCACTCCTCTGACTCCTTCACTGTGCTAGTGACAGAACCCAGACCCTGCAGGGAGGACATGGCCAGGAGGTGCTCTGTCACTGAGAGACATCTCCGTCCCTGTCACTGTGCACCTTTCACTGCCCCCCCCATTTGAACCTCCTCCTTTACCCCCACTGCAGAGATTATGACCATTCTGAATTTTCTCCTCAGTCCAGGAACTATCTTTCTTTCTTTCTTTCTTTCTTTTTTTTTCTTTTCTTTTTTTTTTTTTTTTTTTTTTTGATTTTCGAGACAGGGTTTCTCCGTAGCTTTTGGTTCCTGTCCTGGAACTAGCTCTTGTAGACCAGGCTGGCCTCGAACTCACAGAGATCCGCCTGCCTCTGCCTCCCGAGTTCTAGGATTAAAGACATGCACCACCACCACCCTGCTGGAACTGGCTTTCTTAACTACCACCATCATCATCACCACCATCACCACCACCACCATCACCACCATTATCATCACCACAACCATCACCACCACCACCACCACCATCACCACCATCACCACCACCATTACCACTACCACCACCACCTCCTCTTCCTCTTCTTCGACCCTCTCCCCCACATGCTTGCTTTCTTCATTCTTGTGGCTTATATATTTTTTTGTTTGCTGCTTGGTCAATAAGTTTATTATCTTTATGAAAAACTCTTCATAGAAAATTGCTTTAGCTGTCAGCAGCCTGCTCCTGAGCTCTGAGGAAACTTGCCTTCTTTTGAGCAACCCGATCTTTCTTCTGGGCAAGAGACATTTTGGGACGGTTCCACCTCTTCTTCTTCACTTCTCTCTTGGGCTTCTTTTCATAGACTGGATTCTCTCGTATAGCAGCATGGGATTTCTTATACATCTCCTCCATCATGTCTGGAGTAACGTTGTTCTTTATGTACTGAGAGAACTGTTTCTTGTAAGCATCTTCATCTTCCTCCATTAGGTAGCACATGTAGTCTGCAACATTCTGACCCATGATGTGCTTACGATGTACCTCTGCGTTGAACTCCTTGCTTTCAGAATCATAACCAGGGAATCGTTTGGTACTATGAGGAATAGACAAGCCTCCATCCACAGCTCCCTTCAGGGCCCCGAAAACTTTATTGCCAGTTGTAGTTCGAGCAAGACCAGCATCCAAATAGCAAGTGAAGGCCCCAGGCTGACCATAGATGCTTTCCACATTGTATTCATCTCCAGTCACCTCCACTTGGCCTTCATAGATCTTGTCCATACCAAACCTATTGAGAAGCCTGCGGGCCAGCAGCAGGCCGGTACAATAGGCGGCAGCGTAGTTTGTCAGGAAAAGTTTCACTCCGTATTTTGGCAGCTCGTGTGCGTAGGCGGCGCAGACTATCATGTCCCCCTCTAAACGGGCATAGGCAATCTGGCAGATGATGTCTCTGTTAGTTACACGAACTATCATCCTGTATTTGGGTGTGTTGTACTTATTTTTGTCTTGGATCACTAATCGTTTCTGAACATAGTAGTCGGTTTTACCCTCTCGTCGCCTTCTAAATCTCACTTGGTATCTCTTGAAGTAGGCCTTGTTCTTGACAACTTTCACAAACCCCATGGTGCGGAGCAGAAACCCGCAATCGCGGCTCCATGCAGACCTGAGGGCCCGGCGGCGCTAGGGGTCGGCTTATATTTTGTTAAAGGTCACTACTGTCACTACAGTGAGATGCTGGGAAAGAGGGATTAGAAGTTACTAAACTGCCCCTTTAACTGGAAGCCTCAAGTATCCCTCCTCTTCAGCCCCAACACCCTGAGGCAGAGGATTTCCTTCCCGCCCTGTCTGTCACTCTGGTACCTCCAGCTCAACACTCAGATTGGCGTCATGCCTGTCTTCTTCCCAGGGGCTCCACACCCATTGGAAGCCACCGCATGGTATGGACAGCCAGCACTAACTGGAAAGAGGTCCCTTAGGGCCTGGGCTGCTCCTAGATGGGGAAGAGTTAGCAAATTTGTGGGTATTCCCAATGTCCTGTAATCAGCATCAGGACACAGGAAACAGAATGGGGTGAAAACCCGAGAAGGGATGATGAGTCAGATGGTCAGCTGTGGGATCAGAGAAGAGCAGGACAAGCCAACAAAGCTAAGTCACGAAGAATGAGGAACTAGTGGGCCAGTGGAGGAAGATGGGGACAGAAAGCTGATTCAGGCAGGTCCTCTGAGAGCCCATACTAGATATGCTAGGCCATGCTAGTCTTGTGCTAGAAAGTCCGGTGCTAGCCAACCTGCGCCTGTGGTAGAGCGGCAGAGCCCGCTTGGTTCTGTGCTTCCAGTCGCTGAGTCAGCATGCTCCCAGCTAGAGAGAGGGGCAGCTAGACCAGGGTGCAGCATGATCCGCAGGGGGGCATAATGGCCTCCCATCCACGTCCTCCTCCTACTGTGAGTGAGGACCCTGAGATAGAGAGATCATTCTGAATTGTCTGGTGGCCATGAGAAATCACAGAAGTCCTCAGAAGAGGTGAGCAAGAGGGTCAGAAAGAGGCAAGAGTGGGGGCTACGGTGATAAAAACGAGAGGCCAGAAAACAAGAGGTATAGATAAGCTACTCTCGGGCTCTGAAGAGGAAGGGGGGCACTAGAAGCGAGTCACCTGGCAGCTGTGTGAGGCTGGGAAAGAGCAGGAGTGGACAGGATTGTAACTCTCCTGGCACCCTGTTTTTCTCCTTAAGGACCAATTCTGGAACTTCGGACATCCAGAAATGTGAGTCACTCCTTCTGGGCTGTGGCATAAGGTTATGGTGGTTGAATCCTAAGAGCAATATAAGAGCTATGGGGCTTCCTAGAAGGGACTGAGGTACCTGGCTCCCAGCTAGGGAGTGGAATGGGTGGAAGAAGGCAGACAGGTAGGCAGGGATTACAGGCCCTCCTTACTCATAAACACTTGCCTCAGGCTGAGGCTCCTGGTTCGGAAGGGTCCCTGCTGGGGAAGACAGGGAAAGATGGGGGAGCTTAATGACCAGGGAGGGGTACTTCAGGGGCAGGGACAGAGCCTGGGAAAGCTGAGCCTGGAGACCTGGGACACACAAAAGGGCAAATTCCTCTCCTTTCCTGCCTCACCCAGTGGTGGGGTCAAAGGCCCCAAAGGGCCAGCCGAGATAAGGGAATGACTTAGTATGCACTGTAAATTCGGGGAAGGTTCCCAAGGGCTCAGCTGGAAAAGAATAATTTGCTTCTGGTGTGCCCAGCAGCATGCCCGCCCCCATGCCCCTCTACCTGAAAACGTTCTAGCATGCTTAAGGCCTGTGTCCTTACCAGTTTCCTTTCTCACAGTCTAGGGAAGGATGCTAACCCCTAGAAGTCACAGGACCCAAAGCACAACCCTAGTGATTCATTTGATGCCAGGCTTTCAAAAATAACTGCCATGCCAAGGATCCAGACATGGGTCAGAGGTCAGTATCCTGATTGGGGATGGGCAGCCAAGGGATCCCCCCCCCCACCTCTCCTCTTTTCTATCTTATTTGTTTTTTGAGTCAGGGTTTCTCTATGTAGCCTTGGCCCTGACTGTCCTGGATCTTATTCTGTAGACCAGGCTGGTCCCGAACTCAGAGATCCGCCTGCCTCTGCTTCCTTAAGTGCTGGGATTAAAGGCATGTACTACCACGACCTGGCTCAGCCAAGAGATTCTTAAATTAACTTTAGTTACTTGTGTTAAAAGATGCAAACCTTAGCATCAGGGGCATGCAGCACCCTGCATTCCCCTCCACCTTGCCACCTAGGATCTCCTGAAGTTTGGTTTTGCTCTCTCAGAATCTCCTGTGCTCACCCCTTTGCAGACGCCTGTCTCTCAGCCACACACCTCTTCATTCTACTCTGCATGGTATTGCAATCAGAACCCCTGGGCACATCAAAAGAAAAACACCAATTTCTTTCTTTTTCTTTTTCTTTCTTTCTTTTTTTTTTTTTGAGACAGTCTTTCTGTGTAGCACTGGCTGTTCTGGAGCTTGCTATGTTGACCACGCTGGCCTCAAACTCACAGAGATCCTCCTGCCTCTTGACAAGAGGATGCAGGAGCCAGAGTTTAAGGAGTCCGGCTCTGCCCCTCACCAGCTATGCCATCATCTGCAATACTTTGAAAGGACAAGGACAAGAGAGGCCAGCATGGTCTACATCTCGCTTCAGCTGACCCAAGCAAACATGACTTATGTGCGATCCTGTCCCTGGACCACTTGGTGGTGGAGTTCAGGCTTACCCAGGACTCGGCTAATAGAGCCCAGGCCAGGCTTCCGCTTTCTGCCTTCAGGCTCACTTCCCTCTGCGGGTGTTCTTAGACAGACTCTGTCCTGTCCTCTGTTGTCTGCCTGTAATCCCCAGACAGTACGCCACTCTGTCAGATTATATATTCACACTGAAATGTGCATAGCACACAAACCCAAATAAATTTAAATCAATTATGTTTTGTATAATATTGCTGGATATGGGAGGGTCCAGCCTATTGTGGGTGGAGCCATCCCTGGACCGTTCATGCCACGGAGTGTGTGTCTGTATACACATTTGCTTGATGCATAAGATATGCTATGTCTGGAAGGTACAAAATATAAGACCGAATGATTCCGCCTGGAAAGCTCATGGAGTGGACTTTCCGAAAGTGATGCTTTTTTAAAGCGTGAAAACAGAGTCTGGCCTGTGACGACCTGAGGTGACTCTTATGCCATTACTCCCATCCCTCACACCCCTACCCAGGACTGACTCAGTGCCTCCCTGGGCCCTCACTGTGTTGAGCGCCCACCCCCATCCTACTGTGTCATAATTCTGTTTCCATGCCTGTCTGCCCTACTGGAGCGTGTGTGACTCCCGGGAAGCTTTCTGCCTCTAACAGGCCCTTGGCATCTAATGGGCATGACCCCATAATGACTGATGGATTCGGGAGCAGAAGGAAGCCGGGTTCTTCTCTCTAGAAAGCTATGGACTGATGGTGGGAGAGGCATCATGGATGTGAATGAAAAGCAGAAATAAAAAGGAGAAAAACCATGACTGGTCCCGGGTGGAGTGGAGGAGGTTTATTATAGCTGTGTGTGAGAGCATAGCCAGAGGCAGGGACATCTGGGAGAGTCCAGAGTGGACATGACCCTGAGCCATGTGGGGAGATGGAGAGGAGAGAGAGGGGAGCCAGGTACAGCAACTAGGAGGCCCAAAGGAGAGGCAAAAAGACCAGGTAACCAAAATGGTTGGGTTATCTAGGGAAGAGCAGTTGAGGGAAGGGCAGCCCAGCTCCTGGCCTGGGTAAGTTTAGGGTAGGGGTGGGATGTGCCATCCAGGAGGGCCCTGTGACAGGCACTGAGGGATACAGGGAGAACCTGGCAGCCAGCATCTGCTTTGATATGTTAAGTAGGCATCTCAGCCATTCCTCGGGTTTGAAGGTATGAACATTCCAGCGACAACAGGCTGCATTTGGCAAGGGCACTGAGGCTCTGGAGAGCTGTGGAAAAGCTGCCTGATACTGTTTGAATCTGAGATCCCCATAGGCTCATGTATATGAACAGTTGGTTCCAGGCTGATGATGCTGTAGAACCTATAGGTAGCAGTACCCAACTGGAGGAAGCTGGTTGCTGAGGGCTGGATTTTTTTTTTTTTTTTTGAGGCAGTGTTTCTCTGTGTAGCTTTGATTCCTGTCCTGGAACTCTAGCTCTTGTAGACCAGGTTGGCCTCCAACTCACTGAGATCCACCTGCCTCTGCCTCCCAAGTGCTGGGATTAAAGGCGTGCTTCATTGCCACCCAGCGAGGGTTGGACGTTTTATGGGTTATCGCCTAGCCTCAGTTCTGGTCCAAAGCTATGTGCTTCTTGATTGACCACGATGTGAGAAAGCTGCTTCATGCTCCTGCCGCCACAGAGAAGAGCGGTGGGGCGGGGGATGGGGGGGAGGGAGTGGGGGGGTGTTTCAGCATCATCCCTGTAATGATGGACGGTTTCATCTTAAACTGTGAGCTGGAATAGTCTGCCCCACATCCATTTTCCCTTCCAGCGATAAGGGAAGTCACTAATACAGTATCTTAGAGCCAAAGCTGGGCTACAACTGGAAGGTGCTGTTCAGGCCTCCGCAGAAGCTTGACGGTTGCAACAGAAAGGACCCCACATGGTAAGGCAGGGAAAACAGGGGTAATGCAGACTTGACCAGGCAGGTACTTACTTGATTCACTCTTCCCTGAGGCAGATGAGAGAGGGCACGACCTTTCTCCTGAACCACAGACCTCAGCTTCAGAACCCTGCTGGGAAGTCTCAGTGGCACAGAAGCCTAAGCCTCAGTCAGTCCCCTGCATCTTCCTCCAGTGCAAACACACCTTTAGCTAGTGCGGGGGGGGGGGGGGGGAGGCAGGGGAATGATCTTGTCCTACTCTGTCTTCTAAGGAAGACAGGAGCTCCAAATTCATTGTTCTAGGACAGTGGTTCTCAACCTCTTTGGAGCTCGCATCTCAGATATTGACATTACAATTCATAATTCATAACAGTAGTGAAATTATAGTTATGGAGTAGCAATGAAGAAATTTTAAGGTTGAGGGTCCCGACAGCATGAGGAACTGTATTAAAAGGTCATGACATTAGGAAGGTTGAGAACCACTCTGCTCCAGAATAAATGGCTCAAGGGACCCCACAGGATTCTTGGTCCCTGTTACAAGGGAACAGATCATGTTTAATATCTGGATGTGTTACAGCGAAACTGATAAGTACGTCTGGCTTAGCGTTATCTCCTAATAAACACGCTGGATAAATTTTATGGAAGCTTAAGAAATGTGGAGTATCAAAGAGATGACTGTTACTCAAAGCAGAGGTCCTTGTACTGCTGGTTTGGGGTTTTGTTTGCTGTTTTATTCCATTGTGCTGGTAACTGAGCCTGTTTCCCAAGGCCCATCCCCTGCTGCAGTTCCCATGGAGCTAGTCTGCTAGACAGGTAGGTAGAGGCTGGCCAATCAGAGAACTCCATATCTCTAGTCATAATGATTGGTTCAGAATTAGGTATGTGTCTTCATGCTAGGCCAATCAGAGTCCTTTCCTGGTGGAGTGCTTGAGGAAGCGCCATGCTGAGATCAGTTTGGTCTGTGGTCTGGTAAGCGCCTACTTGTGGCATAGGAGTAGATACAGAGTCCGGTTGGCATTATTCTGACCTACCTGAAGCCAGGTTAACTGTCAACTATCTTCATTTGCATCCTAAAAGGCTATTTTTAAAATTTGTTTGTTTGTTTATATATGCATTGGTGTTTTGCCTGGATAAAAGTGTTGGGTCCCTTGGAACTGTAGTTACAGACAGTTGTGAGCCGCCATGTGGGTGCTGGGAATTGAACCCAGGTCCTCTAGAAGAGCAGTCAGTGTTCTTAACCACTGAGTCATGATTCCAGCCCCCAAGGTTGAATTTATTATGTCCTTCAAAAACCAAGAGGAAATCTTTCATCATTCTCACTATCCCATGATTCTTTAAGGCTGAGCTGACAGTCTTTTCTCTCAAGAAGTCTGCCCAAACCACACTATTATGTAGACTATGTAGTTTGGATTGCATTCCCTCATCCTGGTTTGTCTGTAAGATTATAATTAGGGGAGGAGGTAGAAGTGTCTGGACACTGTGGGTCCTCCCAAGTAACAGAGGAGCTCCCGAAGTTAAGAAAGTTGTGAAGGTCTGTCTGCTGGGGTCACTCCCGGGGCAGAAGCAGGGTGGGAGACTATGTGAATGTGTGTGTCTGTGTGCACGCATGTGCAGGCATTTCCCCAGAGCAAAGACGACATGTGTGCCCCTGTATGTGGTGAGCGAGGGCAGGAGGACTGAGTAGAAAGACAGGCTCTTCCGGCAGCAGGACCAGTTCAGATACAAGTTCCTGCCTGGCTAGCAAGAGCCCTGGAGCCCAGGCATGTGTGTGTGTGTGTGTGTGTGTGTGTGTGTGTGTGTGTGTGTGGTGTGTGGACCCAACAATGTTCTCTGCATGGAGTGTGTTAGAGTTAGAACCTCCTTTACATTTCTTTTCACTACTCAGCTTTATATCTTCACCCAATGAGACCTGGGTTTATTTGCTCCCGGCTCCCCCAGCTTCTATATAGGCTCGTGTGACTCCAGACAGCGGAATTAGTGCCCAAAGAATAAACGAAGGAATGAATAATAGGGTCTTGATGATGGACTGGCTTAGAGTATGCTCTCCTCCTCTGGACATCCCAGCGGGGCACCCTTCTACAGTCTGGTGTGCCAGTGTGCTCATTCTCTCTCTCTCTCTCTCTCTCTCTCTCTCTCTCTCTCTCTCCCTTCTCTGCCTCTTCTGCCCCCACCTTCTCTTCCTCTAGGTCACAATTTGGACATGACATCCCCAGGACTCCTTCTCAGGCACATGTCTGAAGAAATGTCCCTCAAGGTGCCCACAAGTTCCTCTTGCAGTTTGTGAAGCTGTTCGCCCAGTTGTTTCATAAATACCAGCATGCCTGCCAGCCTTGGTCTTCCTTATGGAGTCCCAGAACAGGGACCTCTAAGGTTCTGTTTGGCCTTTCCCTCCACTTTATGGTCTCCACAGCTCAATGTTGAACACTTATGTAGAGGATGCACACTCTGTCGTGGGTGGCTTCTCCCTGCCATCACGGGCTCATTCACTGCCACTGCCCAGCATCACACAGGGGGACCGGGCAGTCCATGACAAGCTAGCCTGGAAAAGACCAGGATTCCAAATTCAAAGTCACATCTGTGCTGGATCCTTACCACTTTCACACCAAGGTAAGGTTGAATATTCCTGTTAAATCATGTGACGCTGGGGACCACGATGAGTGTGTTTACTTTCATAGCCCAGCCTTCTCTCTGTCCCCTATGGAGACCCGGGCTGAAGTTCCCTCCTGGCCCAGCTGCTGTACAGTCCGCATCACCAGACACAGGAGTTAGCGCTAAAGGGATATATGAGGGAATCTGTATTCAGGTCCATTCATGTGCTTTGGATTGCACTCTCGTCTTGGTTTTTCCGTAAGATTATAATTGGGGGAGGGGATAGAAGTTTCTGGATGCTGTGGGTCCTTCCAAATGGCAGAGAATTTCTTGAAGTTAAATAGGAGTGCCATTCCAGTTGTGAAGGTCTGTATACTGCAGTCACTCCTGGGGCATAGGCAGGGTGGGAGACTATGTGAAGTTGTGTGCGTGTGCGTGTGCATGTGTGAATGCTGAGAGGCTTCCTGGCCTTCCAGTCTTGAGAGGAACTACCCATAGTCCACAGTGTGCGTAGCCTGTATGTCTGCAGTGTGACTGTTGCTAAGCTCTGGTGTTCAGCCGGCTCCGTGTGTTAAATACACTTCGGATCATGATATTTTCAACTTTCAGTGGACTTATGGGGATGTAGCCCTTGTGTAACCCCAGAAGAATCTACACTGTAGTTCCTTCCTCATTCTCTCATGAGTGCACCCAGGCTAGGCAGGGAGCCACCCATCCTGAGGTGTGCTTATGGGCCACTGGGAGGCTTTCTAGTCTGAACTCCAGTGTGTGTTGCTGCTAGTTATCGAGACAGGAAAGACCAGGTTGGGGTGGGGACAGAAATGGAAAGTTCTGTCTTATCGGTGCTAACCCCGAAAGCCTGCTACAATAGCCAAAGGGAGGAGGCACGTCGATGTGAGCCTGTGGCTCAGTGGAGAAGTCAGAACAGAAGGAAGCCTCAACCAGGGTGGTTCTGAGATCATTCAGGTGGAGGAGTCTGGAAGAGAGTGCTCATGACCAAATGCTGACAGAGAGACTGAGCCCAGAGAGGAGCCTGGGTTGAGGGAGGGAGGGAGGGAGGAGAGAGAGAGAGAGACAGAGAAAGAGAGAGAGGAGGAGGAGGAGTGAAGGAAGACACCCCCATCCCACAAGCCCGAAGGACATTTCTGAAGTCCAGAGAACGTTCATGTGAAAAGACTAACTGCCAGCCAAATGCTGCCAGCAAGTCGAAGAGGAAGTAATCACAGCTTCAGCAACACAAGCTTCTTTGGACACCTTGACGAGAACATTTTAGTGGAGTGCTGGGAATGGGAGGTTAGCTGTGGTGAGTATGGAGAGACCAGGAGTGAGGGCTTGATAGCCACGTGCTGCACAGTGATGCTATGTTTGGTGAGAGTGATTGCAAATAATAATACGCTGAAAATGTTCCATTGCCTAGTATTGTACTTCTCTGTGCTTAGAGGTATTCAGATACACAGATATGCCCCCACTATGTTATAGTTGTCTACAGTATTTCCTCTGGTAACCTGCTCTCCAGGTGTGTAGCTTCAGAGCAATGGGTTACACCATCCCCTCCAATATACTCTAGGTGTGTAATAGGATAGACCACCCAGGTTGTGTAAGCGTGCCCTGGGATGTTCACACCACAACAGATCACCCAACAGTACACTTCTCCGTGTGCATCCCCATCGCTAGCGATGGACAGTGACTTGAAGACCTCGTGGAAGAAACTGCCATGGGACAGAGCTTAAACCGGAGCAGAGGCTTCTAGAGAGCAAAGGACCTTTGGTGGGGGCATTGCTCCTTGTATGCAAAGGGATGGGTGCTCCTTAGGCATGCATGCCCACTCCTGGAGACAAGGGTAAATAAGGCACAGGACGGCACCGTGAGAGAGACGCTGTTCAGGCAAGAGGAAAGTGTCCCACTCACAATAGGCTGGCTTCAGATGGGAACCCTGCTCGGCAGGACAGCTGTACGTCAGTTCATGGGTCTCAGACGAGGCAAGTGAAAGCCTTCTCTGCAATGCGCTATACTATTTAAAAAAAAATGTAACTTCATATTCACAAAGGGGTAGTGACATTTGAGGACAGAGAAGAAGGAAGCGTGAAAACAGCAGACATGCAGGGAGGATGCAGAGCCAGACATCCTGGAGAAGACTCAGTTAAGATGCAGTCGGTCAGCATGCTGTGTATTTCTTCCCCACCTACCCTTGGCCCCTCGAGTTGAGCATAGAGGAGGCGGATGGTGAAGAGATAAGGCATTTGGGCAAGCAGCTTGTGGGCCTTACTAATGTGATTCTTCTCTGTGGACATACAGCGGCCCAGTGCTTTCTGCTCCCACCTCACCGACACTTACATGGTCCTTGCTAGTCCTGGACTCACCGACTGAGAAGTCTGTCTAGACACTGGAAGACCCGTAGCATGTCCTCCCTCAAGCCACAGCAGCCTGAGAAACTAGAGGGGTGAGATCACATGCTCAGAGTCTTGGGGAACAGCCTTCATCCACTCTCTGCCCCGCACCCCAGAACTAAGAACACATTCCTGCTCTGCTGTTCTCCTCAATCCCCCTGCAGAGTGACATCAAGCAAACACTCCCACATAGTGGATCAAGGAACACAGAGATGTCTGTGGGACTGGGGCTCTAGCCCTAACCCCAAACATACTTGACGGGCAAGCAGACTCTCCCAGGAACGGCCTAGCCATACAGAACTTCCGGGGAGGTGGTTTATTGGGCTGCACGGGTAGGCCTATTTACCTCACCAGGTACCCACTAGCTTACAGAGAAAGGACTCATCTTCTTACTCATCCGTCTCATCCCTGCATAACAGCCAGCCCTTTCCACAACCAACTCATCCTTCCCGGAGCAAAGCCTCCCGTGGTGCCTCATGCAGGCAGGTGCTTCGTTAATGCAGATTGAATAAACAAACACACGGGCACATCAAAGCAGCCATTCACTCAAGAAAGAGAGCCCCCACCTCCTCTGTAACCAGGTTGTCCCAGCTCAGGGACACAAGCCGTCCCCAGATCCAGAGCTAGTCATCACCAGCACAATAAGGTACCTGTGTAGCAAGACTCCTCGGGGCCTGCTGAGTCAGGAGGTCTGCTGTCCAGTCATGTGAGGAAGGGCTTGCCGCTTCCATGAGGCTCCCAGCTTTGGGATACATGGAAGAGAGCTGGTAAAGGCTTTCCTACAAGTCTCTGATCATATGTATTATAAGTACACATGTGTATAAATGTGCATGATTACAGTGCATGGGAACTAGTACATACGCATGTATGTGTGTGTTTGTGTGGAGAACACATGTGTACATGGCCTGCTTTTTACCTGCTAGGTGGTCTTGCCTAAGGAGAGATTGGCCGCCCTACCCTATTTCGCTCCTCTTTCTGGTTCTGGTAACTCTGTCCTTAGAAGATGTCCGTCATCCCGCGCTAACTGCAGCCAGGCCTGGAGCCTGGAGTACGAGGCTAAGGCAGGCAAAGGTACAGGAAGCAGACCAGGGCAGAAAAAAACAAAAACAACAACAACAACAACAACAAAAAACAACCTCCCCCCCAACAAAACAAGATCTCAGGAAGTTGAACAGAGGGAGGCCCATAGTGACCCATAGCTTGAGAGGCCCATGGCCTGCCTGGAACTGATCAGGAAGGAGCTTCCTAGAGGAGAGTGGGGGTGATACTACCCCAAAAATGAGGTCTGAGAGCAATGTATGCCTTTGCCCAACAGAGCTGGGTCCAAAGAAATAGCTCCTGAGGGAAAACAGGGAGCCTATGTCTGAACCTGGTGACTTCTGATGACTGTGTAAGTCTCCCAGGTCTGCCGTAACGTCCAGGGCCCTGTATCTGCCTGTATACAGAACATTAGAACTGTATCTGCTCACAATCCTAGAAGCTGGAGGCTCAGGATGAAGGCACCCATGGGCAGTTTTTTTCTGGGGCCACTCTTCCTGATGGTCGTAGTCACCCTGTATCCTCACGTGGCCTCTCCCCGGCTTGCACGGAGAACAAATGGAATTAAGGCCCCACCCAAATGGTTTCATTTTAGCTTAACCGCCTCTTTAAAGACTCTGTCTTGGAAGATAGCCACAGTTCAAGGCCCTGCAGGATTAGGGCTTCACCATACAGCGTTCTAGGGGAGTCGTTGTTTAGTGAATAGTAGCGGCTGTGGGATCATTGTCTTAACAGTGACTCTTGAGTTAGAGATTAGAGCGCTTGGCCACACAATATTGAGCTGTCAACATTGTGTGAGCTTCAAGTGTGCTTCTGCATGCACATGTATGTCTGTGTTCATATGTATGCAGGTCAATATATGTGCATGCATACTCATGTGTGATCATACATGTATGGGAATTTGTATGCACATATACATTTTGCCTGTTTGTGAGCACAGTACATATATTTCTGCTATTTGTCTGCTGGGTTTATTTGCCCCATTTTCCCTGGAGCTGGAGAGAAGGATGGGCCAGGCTGAGAGCACTTTGTGCTTTGAACTGAAGTAGCTGTTTAGGTTCATAGCAAGTAGAGGCAGCACTAGAATACTTACCCTGTGACATCGTGTCCTGGACTCCTCTGTCTATTATTCTGAGCTTCCCAGCCAAGTCAGATGGCAGAAGTCTCATGGCCCAGATGTGACAGTCCCCAACAGCCATCGCTTTTCACTTCCTGTACGCAGGAGCGAAAGAGGCGGCTCCCTGAGGTGACGTGATTCACTGCCGAGGTTTGTAGTTCACCACAGTGTCTAACTGCAGTGACTCACTCACTTATCAGGCTCTAACAAGTGGGCTGATTTGCCCAAGGTCTCACACAGTCCTAGCACTGCAGAGGGCAGGACGCAGTCACTGGAGGGCCCAACCCCCTGGGTACCTTATAGGTCCCCAAAAACCTCCCCCAAGCGCCCTGCCAGCAGGCCTCTCCAGCTAGGGAACACTAGGCTATGACTTCATGTTGGTCCCTCCAGCTGGAGGGACCTCACTAGGGTTTTATCTCCCTTGAATTGGCCCTGCCTGGTTTCAGAAAGAGGAGGAGTCTTGACTGAGGCCTTATTTGGGCTTCCGGTTGGAACACCCGATCTGGATGTTTCAAAGGTGGCATGACGCCCTCTGGTTCCTGTCCATAGAGCCGCAGCTGCTTGGAAACCCTGAGGGCAAGCCCTTTGTTCCTGGCCACGGAGGGTGAGGGAATGCTAGAGCAATGTGGTCCTTTGGCTACAACTGGGGCCTGGAGAGCTCGTCCTGATTGCTGGGTCATTCAAGCCTAACCCCTAGTAGAGGGATCTATAGTGTCTCTATCTGCCAACTTGGCTCTCCTCATGAGCTGTGGTCTCCATCCTGGCCACAGTAGCCTGCGGTGGATAGATGGCTGTGTCGTCCCGGCCTCGGGGACAGCCTGGGCTACTAAGGATCTCTTCTCACATAACCTCGGCATCCAGTCCTGTTCTTGTCCAACCTCCGGCAGAGGCTAAGAAATGGTCATGAGAGGCTCCTCATGCCAGAGCTGGACAGTCCAGAGCCCTCCTGTTCATAATGGGGTTGGCAATTCGCTTGCTCTGGTCACTCTGTCAGGTGTGTATTTTTGCCCCAGCGAGCGGGAGAAGGCAGATAACGCAAATGCACCTGCATTTGATGAACGAATAAATGGGTCTCCAGACACTTCACGTCCTGTTCCCTGGAGCTCCTGAGAGGTTATCTTCAAAAGTCTTTGTGAATCAGTTCCTGGGTGGGGTGGGGGTGGGGGTCCCATCTCTGTTTACTGGAAGTCCGCAGGGACCTTACAGGGACAGGAGGTGACTTCAGGTCTGCGGGCCCACCGCCCACTGTGGGTCCTTACAGTGAACTGACCTGGAGCCCTTCCTGCAGGAAACTGAAATTGACTGTTTCCCCTCAGACCAAACCTGAGATAATTCAGGTGTGGGACCGGCAGTGAGAGGCTCTGACTGAGCCTGGCTGGTCTCCAGCAGAAGTGGTATGGGAATGTGGCCTTTGGCCCCTGAGGGCTACCTAGCAGAGTAGGTGGGGTAACTACCCAGAGCCAAACCTCTGGGTGGCTTCAGACTGGCACTTCCGGACAAACCAGCCTTGGTGGTCCCAGAGGATCTTTCTTCTTCATCTTCTCTCTACCTGGAATTTCAGTTCACACCTCTCATTGGCTGAAGAAGCCCTCGGAATCTCCTCGATCCTGTGAAGACATAGACTAGAAGGGTTGAGGGTTCCCCATTTGTGTCTGCTGCCCTATTCCCAAGTACAGTGACACTTGGTCGGGGTTGGAGAAGGTCATCTTTGGGTGGCCTCCAGTCCGTGCACCCCACAATCCCCGTGTTTCATGTTGCTGCATCCTAGGGAGAAGGTAGTTTCCTAGGGTGGAACCTGTGGGACTGGGAATATGGGGATGAGGGTCATGGCCAAGGCCGTGAGAAGAGCTGCTGCCCTTTAAGTGGCAGCCCTGTTCTACCGGAAATTCCTCATCTGGCCCGGTCCTGCAGAGCCCAAGGGGACAGGAAACCTGCCTTTCCTGCCCCACACTCCCACCCTGTTGCCAGGGGAAAGGCGGGCACTGGCCAGCTCTCACACAGTGCCCTGGGGTTGAATTCTAGAAAAACAAGCCGTTGACCCATCCAGCCCACGGTCATTCTCGGAACCCAGTAAGAAACCATAGTAAGTCTTCAGCTTGAATCTTGCCTTTGGCCTTCCTGAGACGTGTGGCAAAACCATTTTCTATGTAAGCCCAGTTTCCTGCTGTGTAGCCCAGGGGTCCCAGCCCCTGCCCTGATCAGGTGTGCCTCCTTCAATGGGAGGACTTCCTAAGCTTGGGTACCCTAGCCTACCCCAGCCCTAGGAAACCTGGGCCCAGAGTGGACCCTGACCAAATCCTGAGTTGGGCCTGGCCTCAAGGGTCTTGCCCTCATCTCCTGCCCCCGTGTTGGTTTCAGCCCTGTGGGAAGGGGCCTCTCCTACTTCCTCCCCTCCCTGGGGGCCATTTGTCTTTTCCCTATGGGCCTCTGTCTGAGGCAACAAAAATTTGCTCGCTGCATCTCCTCAGAGTATGGTGACCACTGTAAAAGAGATGTGCAATGTTGGTTCCCTCTGCCGGCTGGTCCTCATGGGCCATTCTCCACATTCTGACCTGGGCCTGGTTAACACAGCCACAGGGCCCAGCCCTCTAAGGGAGCTAGGTGGTGGCGTCGACATTGTTATGCCTTCCATTTCCTGCACGCTGAGTGCCCTACACCCAGTGTCTCAGTCTTCGCAGTCACAACCATGTGGGCAGGTAGCATTATCCACCCTCACAGAAAAGGAAACTGAAAATCAGAGAGTGACCTTCCTGAGGTCACATGGCTGTAAATGGCAGGTGGGGAACCTGGCCATAAGGTTTATGAACTTTCCACTTTATTTTTTTTTTTTTTAAAAGGCACTTCCGGAAGGATGAAGGAGGAGAGGAGTGACCTCAGGAAGCTCCCCCAGAAGCTATCAGATGTCACTGTCACAGTAGTTGGCATTGGCAGCTGGGTCTGTGGACACATTTTTTCTTTTCGTACTTTGAACGTTTACTACCTGGTTCCCATCTACCACCGTTGGTCCCAGGGAAGCATCCAGCCTCAACTGCTCCCCGTCTCTCGTGGGACCCCTTCCTGTTTGCCAGCCCTCTCTCCTTCCTCCGCGCCAGGGCAAAGTCAGGAGACTCAGAACCAACAAGCCATGGCTCAGGATAGAGCAAAACTATGACATGGCGTCTAACCCAGAGTCTGCAAACAGACAGCCTGGATTTGAAGTGTTGCCAACATTTCCTAGGGTGATAACACTTATTTACCTTCCCTCAACTTTGTTTTCTCACCTGACTGTATGGGTTATTTTAATGATTTATATATAAATACTTGAAAGTCAAACATGCAATGCTCAGTGCATCTCCATAGTATGACATGGGTGGCGATGGTTAATACTTCTCTAAGTCTGGCTCTTGTGAGTGGAATCACTTATCTAGGTATTTCTGGGTCTCGTCTTTGTCCTGCAGTGAGGGCCTGAGGGTGGGAATGGGAAAGCAGGCAACATTTAGGTAGAGGAATCTTGGAGGGACAGACGGCACCCTCTACCGTTCCTGGGGCAAGAGAGGCAGCTCACAGGAAATGGCCAACACCCAGGAGAGATGCAAGAGCCCCCACTAAAGAGCCCCTCTCCTGGATCCTGTTCTTACTGTGTCCCCAGAACAGAAAGGGCTCCTAAGAGTAGGGACTCCAAAGCCAAGTGGAGCTACTCTGTGGCTGTTGCAGAAGGCACCTGTAGGGTAAGGGCCCAGTGGGACATGGGAGCCTCAGATGCTGGGAGAGGAGGTTGGTTTTCCCAGGAAGGAGCAGGGAGCAGGAGGTGAGAAAGGCTAGCCGAAAGCCAGTGGCTGGCTGGCTCAGAGGCTGTGGGGAAGTGAAGAGAGCCCCCGCAACCCACCACACTTAAACAGGTCCTCTATGCTTCAATCTTAAGAACTCTTGCAGGGCTTGTGATGGGAACTGAGTCCCACGGGACATCAGCTTGTCTTGAGGTCGAACAGAGAAGCCCCTGGTAAAGGGTGGGAAGGAGTCAGACCCACTGTGCTTCTGCTCTCTAGGAGGGAAATTCTTGATTGGTTTAACTAGATTCCTGGAGCTGCAAGATTTGGGACTGTGACCCCAGAAGAGAGACCAGAGTGGTGTTCAACCTTCCTAATGCTTCCCCATGCTTTAATATAGTCCTTCATGTTGTAGTGACCCCCCCCCCACCACAAAATGATTTCATTACATCATAGTTGTATTTTTTCCACTGTTACAAATAGTAATGTAAATATCTGATATGCGGGATATCTGATATATGACCCCTCATGGGGTCACAACCCACAGGTTGAGAACCGCTGGACTAGAGGCAGAAGGCCCTTCCTGAGGCTGGGGCTATCTCAAGGATTCCAAAGGCAAACTCACCTCCCATCTTGTCTACAGAAAAGAAGCCATTGCAGGAAGATTTAAGAACTGCCTGCTTGCGGACAGGGTGGAGATTTCCAGCCAGCAGCCTGTTGCGCAGGTGACTGGGCACCCCAAACACATGCCCTTGCGGCTTTGCTGGCCACAGCAGGGGATCAAATTACATGTTATTAGAACAATCCGGATGATGAAGTCAGTGTGGCCTTGATCCTCTTTATTTTAGTGACAATTTGGCAAAACAGCCAGTTGTGCTGGCAGCCACGTCTCTTGTGGCTGGTCTCCCCCCCCCCCCCCCCCCCCCCGCAAGGAACTCTGTCAGACGTGACGACAGGGAGGGGTCATTGTCATGATCTCAATTTGCCATATGTCACTGTCTTCATTAGAGTTTCTATGGCTATGATGAAACACCATGACTATGAGCGAGTTGAGGAGGAAAGGGTTTATTGGGCTTATACTTCCATCACTGAAGGAAGTCAGGACAGGAACTCAGACAGAACCTGGAAGCAGGAGCTGATGCAGAGGCCATGGACGGGAGCTGCTTACTGGCTTGCTCCTCATGGCTTGCTCAGCCTGCTTTCTTATAGAACTCAGAACCACCAGCCCAGAGATGGCTCCACCTACAATGGGCTGGACCCTCCCCCATCAATCACTAATTAAGAAAATGCCTTACAGGCTTGCCTACAGCCCCATTTCACAGAGGCATTTCCTAGATTGCCTCTCCCTCCTCTCTGATAACTCTAGCTTGAGTCAAGTTGACATAAAACTAGCGAGTACAGTCCCCTTTTCCTTCTCGGTGGAAAGTTCTCCCAAGGAAAGCCTGTTTGTATAGCAGGACTGGGATCTTCAAAGATGGCCTCCATGGTGTAATCCATCGCATGTGTTCGTTCCCGTGATTCCTACTGGGTGGTGGGCAGGACCACCTCTCTTTGTATGTTGGTGTGTCTTGTGACTGATTTGATGATGGGTCACCGGAGAAATGACACTATGACGCCTGAAGCTTGATCAGAAGAATGCCACCGGCCCCCAGCCTCCGTTCCTCTCCTCCCTCTTGTTTGTGGAATCAGATGTCCTGCTGCGGTGATGAGGAGGCCACATATGGGGGTTCTGGCTGACAGCATCTCTCTAGGCCCCAACTGACCACTAGCCCCGGCCTCAGGATGCGCATGAGGACACTGTCGAGATGTCTCCAGCCTCAGGCAGCACCTGGCTGCCGCTTCATGGGGGGCCCAGGGTGAGAACTCCCCAGGTGTACTGTGCAACCCTTAGAACTGCAGGAGGGGTCAGGATATTGCTAATTTCTTCACACTCCTTGCCTCTGTTATGAAAAACTGGAAGCCCACTCCTTCCAAGAGTTTCCTCCCAAGTTCTGAAGGTTCCTAATATCTGGGTGATTCTCGTTCTCTCCCCCACTCCCTCCCTAGCTGGCCTCAAAACTCACTCCCTATATAGCCAAGGGTGATCTTGAACTTCTGATCTTCCAGCCTCCCAGGTGCCAGGATTACAGGCATGTGCCATCAATGCCAGGTTCACTCAATGCTGGGGATCAAAGCCAGGGCTTGATGCATGGTCAATGGATAATCTCCGCTTCTTAGCCCTTAGGAACTCAACCTCTAAAAGCAGATTGGAAATTAGGAATTTCAGGTGTCAAAAGCCATGAACTACTCCAACATTTCCAAGATGAGCAGTTATGATATCGTGGGAGGCTCCTGACTCCTCAGAGTCAGGCAGACACTGTCCCAACTCTGCCACCTTCTGGTACTGTGTCCTTGGATCAGTTTATGCCTCTGTGCTTCAGGAGCCCAAGCTGAGGAACTGGACAATGCATGTCTCCTTTGCTGAACTGGTGTGACACTGGGCATTCTTCATAACTGGTATCCTTGTAAAGTAAGGGTCTGAGACAGCTAACAAGGGTGACACATAGAAAGTACCTTGTGTCAGCAATAATAACTCATTTGTCAAGCATCCGTCTAGGCACTTCCAAAGGAGTCATTTGTACATGCCGATCTATTTGATGTTCATGGCCATGAGTTAAACTTCACTATGGGGGATGGCTTGGCTCAGTAGGTAAAGTACATGCTACCAGGCCTTAAGACCTGAGTTTGATACTCAGGACCCATGTGAGGGCAGCAAATTGTCCTGTCTTCTACACAGGTATTGTGAATGGGGTGTGCATCCCTTACACACACACACACACACACACACACACACACACACACACAGATAACATTTAAAAAAATCACTTGTTTCCTGCATTTTGCAGAAGGGGAACTCCAAGATATTAAATCTCTTTCCCTGGGTTATGTGATTAGCAAAGGCAGAGATGGAATTTGAACCCGGGGAAATTTCATTTTGCCGCACTGCCTCTGGGTAAACGTTGAACTCTGAGTTCTGGGCGCTGATGGCGTGAGCGCTCAGCCCGGCCCTTTCTTGGAGAGATCAAGTGCGTGAACCGACATGAAAGGAATCAGTGGCTACTAGCGCCGAGGTGTCTTGATTGGAGACTAGGACTCAGTGGTCCAGGGATCGTGGGCAGTGGAACAGACAGAGGAGAGACCTCTGAGGGACTCCTTCAGTACTGGGGCAGAAGGTGGGAGACTTATGGGGCTGAGTCATGGTGGAAAGAGGCAGCCACGGGTGTTAGTAGTGCCAGACACTTGACCTTGACCCCTGCTCTTCTCTGCACCCCCAGTGCGTCATCTGCCTTCACCCCTGACTTGTGAAGGGCATGTCCAATCTCCCAGACAAGAACACATACACAGAGTGTTTGGGGAAATGAGAGCGAGATGCTTTAGTTTTTTTAGTTGGCAGAGGATTTCTCTTTTAAGCTTCCTTAAATAACTTTTAGCAGTTTTGGAGACACGTCTACTTATAGAGACTAACTTACTTCCTTCTCTTTAAAAAAAAGTGCTTATTGAGCTGGGCAGTGGTGGCGCACGCCTTTAATCCCAGCCCTCGGGAGGCAGAGGCAGGCGGATCTCTGGGAGTTCGAGGCCAGCCTGGTCTACAAGAGCTAGTTCCGGGATGGGCACCAAAGCTACAAAGAAACCCTGTCTCGAAAAAAAAAAAAAGCAAAAAAAAAAGTGCTTATTTATTTATTTGGTTCTATGTGTACATGGGTGCATGCGTGCCACTGTGTATGTGTGGAGGGCAGGGGACAACTTTTAGGACCACACAGGACTCAGGGATTGAGGTAAGGTTGTCAGACTTCGTGGCCTCTTACCTTCATCCTCTGAGCCATCTCTCGGGTTCTTCGTTCTCCTCCTAATATCTTTTATTCCTGGACTGCGTTTAGGTTTTCTTCTTGAGGTTAGCCTCTACCTCTATTTCACACTGAGATGCAAAATGATGAGGGGTTATAGAGCTCTGCCCTGTCAAGGTGTGGCTCCCGTCCCTCTGTGAACAGAGACTGAGATGTTCAAGTCTCCTGTATGGGGCTGCAGAGATGAGTACCACTGTCCCTCTCGAAGACTGGCAGCTGTCACCTCTCAGGCTTAGAGGAGTTGACAGACACCTGTGTTTTTGCCCCACCCCACTTCATACTTACAGTGCAGATGTCAGTATTTGTTAGAAGTGTTTTCAAAAAGCCATGCTTGCTGAGTCTGGAGCTGAGGGGTTTGGCTCAGGTGAAATGCCTGGAGTTTGCGGCATTCACTGGTGGCTCCCTTCACCGCGTCAGTAACTCTAGCTGAGAGGAGCGTGGCTGCATGGGTGACTTTGCCTCATTTGCTTATCTTTCCACTGTGCCTGTTTTTCTCCCTTCCTGCTATTGGCATTTGTCACCATTCTCAAAACCTCAGGTGATGCAAAGTTGGAATCCCAGCTCCTGAGAGGTGAAGACCAGAGGATCATGAATTCAAGACCAGCCCGGGCTACAAGCGACCAGCCTCAAACCCACAAAAGTATGTTGGAGAAATGAATCAGAGGTTACGAGCACGTATTGCTCTTGCGGAGGACCTGGGTTTGATTCCCAGTAGCCACATGGTAGTTCACAGCCAACCACAACTTTAGTTCCAGGAGATCTAATGCCCTCTTCGGACTCCTGTGGATGCCAAGCATGCATGTGGTGCACATACATATGCAGGCAAAATATACATACAAAATAAAATGAATAAATCTAATGAAAAATTTAAAGCCCTCCAAGACCCCGAACACTCCTTCCCCCAAATCCCAATAACCTCATTACCAGCTCAGGTTCTTTCCCGAACACTGTCACTACTGTCCCTTCAGCCTCACTCCCTCTGTCCATATTTTCCTCCCCATCCTGAGGCTACACTGGCAAGCATTCTCCCAGTACTCCTATGTACGTAGCACATGGCCGGGTTCTCAGCGGGGACAGCTAGAACACAAGTCAGAGCCAAGCTTCCAAGGGCTCAGCGTCTGGCCATATGGCTGTGGAGGTGAGGCCAATACGTAGGACCAGCTAAGGACACAGCCAGGGGGACAAGGCGTGGACCATTCAGTGCGAGCTAAGTTTCCGTTTAAAACAAAATGCTAGTAGGTGTGAGACGTGACAAAGCCATGCCAGGCTCCCCTGAGAGCAATGGAGAGTGGAGTGGCCGAGGCCAAGAACTGAGCAGAAGGCCCATGTGTGGAGGCGTCCTCCGGGGTCTGGTCCAGGAGGGCATGGACCCTAGGGTGGTTCTTGGGAAAACAGTGGAAGGCCTAATGATGGCAAGGCTGAGCTGTCACCTGGGAGTGGTAACTGACCACGGCTGAACCCTCAGCGTCCCTTAAGGTTCTGCCCAGGCTGATGAGAGATGACCTATTCCAAACTCTCCAGCAGACACCCACGCTCCTCTGGGACTCTGACCTAAGGGCCCTGGAAACCATTGAAAAGGGCAATTAACAAAGTAAAGGGTAAACAGAAACAGGAAGCCTTTCGCTCAATCACCTTGAAGTGGTTTCTAACACATTAACTAGGAACACACACTCCCTCGCTGGCCTCGTGCACACACTGTGCAACAAAAGGACGCTTCCTTTGCAGATTTGCTGGGGGGGGGGGGACACGCCTGCGCAGTGAACGGGCTTCCGTGACTATATCCTCACCCAGCAAGCAGGCATGAACACAGACATGCTCCAGGAAGCAGGGAACTGAAGAGTGCAGGGAAGTGTTCCTGCTGTTAGCCCTGACTTTGTTGCAGCTAGCATCCGTGCATAGCCCACACCCATCCTTGCATTGCCCCAGCATGCCCGCTGTCTGCACTCTGAGGACTCCCAAAGAAACATGCCGCACTGGCAGAGATTGGGTTCCGAGAGCGATTACAACAGGGGCAGGCACAGTGGGGAACTCTGGTCTATGGTCTGGCGGCCCCAGGAATTGGAGCAAGGTGGCTGTACCAGCCTTGCATGTGGCACACTTAGACACTGGCATCTACGGTTCGTACAGCTACTTAGCCAGGGTCACACAGCTGGTGGCATGAGTTCCTTTCCCTTTTTTAGGACTGTTCAAAATGACATGGAGAAGAACCTGGGCTGAGGCGTCAGGGCATGGCAGTGGTGACCAGTTGTCGTTTATAGAGACCCCTGGGCTCAGAAACCACCCACAAGATACGCACATCTCTGGTCATCTGGTATGTTGGTCCTATGAATCACTTCCCAACCTAGGTCCCACCCCAGAAGGACCCTCAACCTAGGGTCCCTGCTTCCTTTCTACATCCCATTGGCTCAGGCAGGCCCCTCCCCAGAGAGAAGTATCCAGGCGTGCAGAGACATCAGTGTCTTGTTCTGATGACAGTGCCCAGGTCACTACTGACTGTGGGAAAGGAGTAATCAATCCTTAGGCCCCAGTGAAGCTTATAGATGTGAGGGGATGCCCAGTGCAGTTTACAGGGGCAGGGAGCCGGCACCCAGGCCCTCCCAGAGGTGTTTGTGGATGGTGGAAGCTAGACAGGGGGAAAAGATTGCTCTGGGCAATCCAGATATCAGCCTTCACATATTAGCAGAGAGATCTGTCATCCCAACTTGTGTTGGTAGTTCAAAAGGAACTTGAAATGGTGTCGTAGCTGCTGGGGCAGGCTTCAAGCAATGGAACAAGACAGCGGGTAAGTAAAATTCTGAAAGGTTGAAAGGTATTTGGCCTGCAAGCCGTGGCTGAGACGCTGCCCACGAATGGAACTCCCTGCCTGCGATGGATGTTATGGGACAGAAAATAGTTATTTACGGACATCTTTCTTTTCCTCAGCATAGAATACCCCGGGACCTGGACCTTTCTCCATCTTCTGAGCCACATAGGTTCTTTGGTTGGGGAAAGAAATGAGACCAAAGACAGTCACTAAAAAATTCATTCGTTTGTTTGTTTGTTTATGACTATAAAGATGATGTACTGCGTGGATTAAATACTCGCAATGCAAGTCAAAGATCTGAGTTTGAGCCTGCAGCTTCCATCTAAACAAGCCAGGGTGAGGAAACTTCTGCCTGTAATCCCTGCTCTAGGAGCATAAGACAGAAGAATCTGGGGAGTGTGTGTGTGTGTTGGGGGTGGGATGGGATATGGGGCTCATTGGCCAGCCAGTCTAGTCAATCAATATCCTCCGATCTCAGAGGATGATCCTGTATCTAAATAAACTTAAACAAAATAAAATATGGAGAGCAATAGAGGAGAACTGACATTGACCTCTGACCTCCACATACGCATGCAATTGCACCTTTTTCGGTTCTCTCTGTCTCTCTCACTTTTTTTTTGAGATAGACTCTTCCATCATTCTAGAACTTGCCCAGTAGCAAGCTGAGTGACCAGCAAGCCGTGGGGGTCTGCCTGTGTCTGCATCATCAGCACGGGGATTACAAGGGAGAACTTCAAGCCGGTCAGCACCACCAAGCCTGGCGTTTCACACAGGTACTGGGGTTTCAACTCGGTCGGGTACTCATGCATGTACCCCGGGCACTAGGCACTTCACCGACTGAGTTATCATCTCTCAAACACTTCCCCACATGAGCACATTCTTAACCAGCAGTTCTCAGTGCAATCTGCCCACCCCCTTTTCCCAAGACTATCTCGGGGGACCCCAAGGCCAGTGTCTCCATAATAGCATGTCATCTTTATTTGCCCTTTTCAGTCTCACTGTCTGCGCACAGAGTTTCCCAGAAGCTACGTGACCTAATATGGCAAGGGATTAGAGGCAGAAGCGAACGTGAGAATCGGCTGCCTTCTGCTAATCCAGACCCCAAAGGGAGATTTGCAAACACGTAAAATAATACTAGCTTTGTGATAAAGGTGCTTGCTTTACAAAATTGAGTTATTTTCTTTTCTGAGTGTGTGTGTATGTGCGAGTGTATGCGTACGTGTGTGTGTGTGTGTGTGTGTGTAAAGGTCCGAGAGTAAGCTTGGGAATTATCCTCAGGAACATTGATCATCTCATTTGAAACTGGGGCTCTCACCAGGACCTGGAGCTCACCGATTAGGCTAGGTAGGCTGGCCATGGAGTCGATGGGAGCCTCCTGTCTCTATTTTTCCCATACTGGGATTACAAGCATGCATTTGCCAGGCCCAGCATTTTAATGTGGGTTCTGCGGATCCAACTCCGACCCTGTCTCCTTCTTGTGAGGCAAATGCTTTACCAACTGAGTCATTCCTTACAGTCCCCATCCCTTATTTCCATAAAAATGTTCCACTGCGACAAAATGTCATATTTTAAATGAATTAGCAGTTTTAAAGAAAATCAGTGCTGGCTCTTAACAGGAATAAATTTACGGATAGAAGCCACACAAACACATTGGGATCCTCGGTCATTTATAAGATTGTAAGTGAGCAATATATACGAAGGGATGAAACCTTTAGCCTAGCTAGGGTCAGAGATTTCCTGATGCTGGTCTTCCTCTGAGGGGCTGGCTGAAGTCATGTGGTGAGAGGTCTCAACAAAGTTCTGGCAGGTTTGCAAGATGGAAGAAACAGCTAGAAGCCAATGCGCTTGCACGTGGCTATTCCACCACATGGACACACGAGGGCGCTCTTACCAACCTGCAGATTGCTTGTGGCGACAGAAACAGAGTTGCTGAGAGGAGTAGCAAAGGAAAGATGCATCTCTTGTCTAGAGTGATGTAATTTTCAACTTCTCCATGTTCCATATATTATTAGTCAGTCCCATACTGGCCCATCTTCCTGGTCTGAAGGTCTGAATTCCTTCCATAGTCACAACTCCGTGGCCGGTCAGGTGGTGTCTCAGGAAAGCAAGCCATAAGGAACTTGACAGTGTTTCCTGACACCTTGGCCTCTGGGGCCTGATGCGGATGGAAGAATATTTTCCTTCTGGGCAGCCTTCTCTGAGCGACAGCCCAGATAACCACCTCCAGCTCTGACTGGCACGTGGCAGTCACACGCTTTGTACTTGTTAAACTGTCCAGACGGTGGCTTTTTATCTCTGTCCCAGCACCAGAGTCCCCGATACCTGTGCCATCCTTAGCAAATAACCATACCTAGTGTTCAGTGGGAGGGTTCGTGCAGGGTCAGCACCCGGGGGTACTGGCCTGGATTCTGTCGATGGCCTTTCCCATAACAGCATGCGACAGCTTTGCCTCTTGGAGACACATCTTTTGACAGTATGAAGGGTATTAATTCTGCATGGTCAGTTAGCTGTTAGGGGACTTTGGTGGCATTAGCATGGTGTAACTATTGTCAGTGATGACACTGCAGTCTGTGTACATATGGAAAGTTCTTCTTTCCTTCTTTGGGGGCTGGGGTCAATTAGGCTCTCAGCCTTCCTAATGCTGTGACCCTTTATTTAGTACAGTTCCTCATGTGGTGACCTCTGGGGTGGTTTGAAGAGGCATGACTCCCAAAGACTCATGGTTTTAAATGCTTGACCCACAGGGGGTGGCACTATGAGGAGGTGTGGCCTTGTTGGAGGAAGTCTGTCACCGTGGGGGTGGACTTTGAGCTCTCCTATGTGCAATCTATGCCCAGTGTGGTGTGCACTCTCCTGCTGTCTGCCGATCAAGATGTAGAACTCACAGCTCCCTGTCCGGCACCATGTCTGCTGCAGGCCACCATACTTTCCTCCATGATGACAATGGACCAAACCTCTCAACTGTAGGACAGCCCCAGTTAAATGGAAGACCTCGGGAGGCAGTTGAAAAAGCAAGATAAGAAATGTTGAGAGCATGGAACAGGTGGGAGCAGAGAGCGGGGAGATGAGACGTCAAAGGACCATGGAGCGGGTAACAGAAACAGGTGGCGAGTGGGCAAAAGGCTAAAGCATCTCATGGAGGACGCCTGGTAGTATATTAGCCAGACTTAGACGTGAACAGTCAGGGTAATCTCAGAAGCATGGAGGACAGGAGGCCCTGTCCTTCACGGTGTCAATGTCACAACCTCTCTGTCATTCAGTTTCTGAAGGTGGCACAAGCCCTGTGACCAGTAGCCCTTGAAGGCTGTTTCTGGGGCCTCGGGATAGCCAGTCCCTAGGTTTGTTATGCAAAGCAGGTGTGGTTTCTCTAATAGATGCCCAAGCTTGTTGGAGAGCCGGTGCTAGCATCCAGTGCCTTCGAGAGGAGTATAGGCAGAAACTTTCTTTCCCCTGACCTGGAAGGAGAAGGCTGGAAGCTTGTGAACTGCAGGAAGACTGTTGGGGCACCTGGGCCACCTAGAATCTAGATCCCAGGGCCAGCCTTGCTAGATGCACAATACAAGAAGTGTCACACGAGAGCAAGACCCACTTGACGTGAAAGACCCAAGTCAAGCCGCCTCCACCGGCAGGTATTCTAACAGTAAATGGACAGTGGAGACAGGGAGCCTCTAGAGTCTACAAGCTTCCAGATAAACTTCAGATAACAAAGGCCCAGAGTCAGCTAAGCGTTGGTACATCAGAGTTGTCAAAACCCGTAGTGCTACAGGTATGCAGCAGAGCGCATGGGCTGTCCTTCTGCTGATGGAGAGAAAGGTCTGTCGAGACAACAGGTCAACCTCAGAGCTCTCCACCTTGGTTTGTTTGTTTGTTTTTGAAAGCTTGTTTATTTATTTAGGGAGAGTGTATTTATTAACTTATTTATTTATGAGCATCCTTATAGTGGCTACAGGATAGCTAACTTGTGGGTCCTTGTGGGTGAACCGAGATTGCTAAACTGGGAGAGGGGGTAACCTCACAGGACCATCTCTCCAGCCCCCCACCTTGCTTTTGAGAGAGGGGTTCCTATGTACATGGAACACACTTTTCTGGCTGAGTGATCTCCCTGTCTCCAAGTCTTGTTGGCCAAACAGACTGGGGCCGTCCCCAGTCACTGGAGCCAGCCGCTCCTTCACGAGACTGCAGTCAATAGCTTTGAGGGTAAGGTACCATTTACAGGAAAAGCTACACTACCTCTGCAGCCCAGACTGGAGAATAGAATTCCTTCTCTCGTCCCGAGATTCAGCACATGAGATTTCCCTGGCTCTCCGCTCCTGGGAATCCTCCCCACGCTAGAGAAACCACTTGAAGTCTCATCCTTCTCTGTCCCATCCAAAATAATGCTCGGAGGGGGGGGGGTGTGTCAGCGTGAAAAAAGACAAAAACATGTCTTAAGGTCTCCCTTTATATCCTACTTGGGCCAGCTCCCCTAATCCCCTGCACCTGTCCCTTCTCTGCAGAGCCTGGCCTCCCTTTGGCCACGCCCATCTGAGAATTTCAGCTGCTCCCTTCTCTCGCCCCAGGGGTCCATTTTAGGCGTTCTTTCTCATAGCCCCTTCTCGCAGTGGCCCTTCTCATTTCTCCCCTTTGGCTCCACCCTTGCCTTAAAGTAGTGGTTCTCAACCTGTGGGTCACGAACCCCTTGGGGTCCAAAGGACCCCTTTCACAAAGGTTGTCTAAGACAACTGGAAAACACAGGTATTCATATTATGATTCACAACAGTAGCAAAATTATAGTTATGATGTAGCAATGAAAATAATTTTATGGTCAGGAGTCCCCACAACATGAGTAACTGTATTAAAGTGATGTGGATGCCTCTCTGTATGCTGTGAATATGTTTTATTACCTGTGGTTAATAAAGAAGTCAGAACAGAATATACCTAGGCAGGAAATCCCAGCAGAGATAGAGAGAGAAAGCAGAGTCAGGAAAGGCATCATCCAGACGCACAGGAAACAAGAAGAGATCACTTTACTGAGAAAAGGTACCAAGTCACGTGGCTAAACATAAATAAGAATTATGGGTTAATTTAAATTGTAACAGCTATAGTAATAAGCGTGAGCAATAGGCCAAACAGTTTACAATTAAGTCTCTGTGTGTTTAGTTGGGATTAAACGGCTGCTGGAGCTGGTGGGACAGAAACTTCTGTCTGCATGATAAAGAGTTGCAGCATTAGGAAGGCTGAGAATCACTGCGTTAAAGGGTACAACCCCAGATGGAAGTGGCTGAGCTGGGTCTGGGCGGGGCACGGTCAGTTAAACCTTCACAGGTCTGAGGTGATAAGAAGTAGCAGGGCCAAGGAGGCTATCTAGGCCCTGTTGGTAGCCTTAGCCAGGCAAAGACAGAAAGGCCAGTTTAACTCTGCGTAATCTCTCAACACATCCAGATGATTCAGGCAAACACCACAGCCTGTATGCTCTCGCCTCTACACAAGGGTTCCCCCTCAAGCTGAACCTATTGGCTAAGTAGGAGAGATGGTACAATTTCTGACCCCAGCCATGAAGGCTTCAGTTCCCTGTAGGGGACATCTTTTCCCTGTTCATTCTTTTTTCCTCTCTCCCTTCCTCCCTCCCTTCCTGCCTTCTTCCTTTCATCGTTAGTAAGGACCCTAGAGAATCACAGTATAATGTATCCATTGTTCCTGTGGTGAACTCTGAAGCATTAAGTACAAAGGATTGTGTTCAAATGTGTCTGAACCGTGTCGCTGCCAGAGCTAATGAGCTTTGTAAGGGTGTGGGCCACGGGGGTGGGAGGAAGTGCCTGGGAGCAATAGGGTCATGGTGAGTCTGTGCTTTACGTGCTCTTTGCCTCCGGGATGGCTGGTGGTTGCTGGGCAAGTTTGTTGCCCTGGACATGTGCTCAAGAGATAGTCTTATGGTTTAGATGTGAAATGTCCCAGTGTCTCATATGTTTGAACATTTCGTCCCCTGCCAGTAGTGCCATTCTGGGAGAGTGTGCAGCATTCAGGAAAGGAAGGATGGCTGGTGTCGGTCCATAGGGGGCTGGTTTTTGGGGATTACAGCCCAGCCTGCTTCCAGGTTTTACTTTCTCTGCTTCCTAATACTCCACAGTGTGACAAGCACATCTTAATGCTCCTGCTGCCACTGGCAGAAGCTGGTGCTGTCACCATGCCTTCCTCACCATGATGGACTGTGTCCCCTCCACCATAAGCCCGAATAAGACTCTCTTCCCTTAAGTGGCTTCTGTTAGGTATTTGGTTAAAGCGACAAGTTAGCTAATACAGGCTTCTTTAGGAGACTCCCAGAAAAAGAATTAAGAAATCAAATTCACAGTGCATGGGGACTTTATGTTTGCAGTGACTTGGCATGAGGTTTCAGGTTTTTTCCTTTTCACATGTATATATATGGAGTATGTGCACGTGAGTATTCATGTACACGTATGTGTGGGGTATACATGTACCTGTGGGGGAGGGTGCTAGATTGATCTTAGGAATCTTCTTCTATCTACCTTGTCCTTTGAAGCAGGGTCTCTTAGTCAAACCCAGAGTTCACCAATACAACTAGTTTCACCAGCCAGCTTGCTCCTGGGATCACCTGTCTCTGCCCTCCAAGTTGGAATTGCAGGCTGGCATTTACATGGATCCTGTGGGTTTGAACTCTGGTCTTTTTGCTTGTACTGCAAGCTCTTTAACCACTGAGTCAACCCCCCAAATCCCAAATGGATCTTTATAATAGTCTGTTCTTCTAAAAGCAAGAGATGGCATACATGTGATATAACACATACACACATACATACATACACACATACATACACACATACATACACACATACATACATACACACATACATACATGCACACACATACACACATACACACATACATACATACACACACATACATACACACATACATACACACATACATACATACACACATACATACATACACACACACATGCATACATACACACATGCATACATACGCACATACATACATACGCACATGCATACATACACACACGCATACATACACACATGCATACATACACACATGCATACATACACACATGCATACATACACACATACATACACACATACATACATACACATACATACATACACACATACATACACACATACATACATACACACATACATACATACACACATACATACACACATACATACATACACACATACACACATACATACACACATACATGCATACACACATACATGCATACACACATACATACACACATACATACATACACACATACATACATACACACATACATGCCGTGTCTGCATACTTGTGCCACATGTCCAATCATACCCATTCACCTGTCTACATCTCCAAACATACACAGGAAATGTCTCTTTCAATTATGAGTGATCAAAATCCTTTCTAAGCTTGATGGTCCCAGGGGAGCTTGGGGTTCTGCCTTGACTTCCCAGGTACCAGCAGAGAGGCTGACTACTTTAAAAAGCCACTGAGCGAGGGTAGTTCCAACTCTGGCCCCAGCACATGGAATAATCAGGATTCGTATCTACATAGACTAGTAGAAAAGTCTCATGTGTCCAGAGATCTCATTTCCCACATTCCTTAGGGTAGCCAGAGACCTGAGCTGGCTACTCTCAGGCTGGGCACATGAGTTGGGCAGTCTGGTCCCTTCATTCACCAAACTGAACAAGTACAGCTTTCTCATAGTGTGGTGCTGAGGACAATTCTCCTACTCTAGATTTACTTAACCATGTGGCAATGTCCACTTCACCTGGGCCATTGTTAACAAGATGACTGGTTAAATTTATCCCTTATGCTTCTTTGAATGTGCTTTGGAGGCCAATGTGATGGCACATACTTGTAACCCCAGCACTTGGGAGGCAGGGGCAGGCAGATCTCTGAGTTCCAGGATAGCCAGGACGCTCTAGAAAGATGGTCGTAGTTAGAGTTTCCACTGCTGTGAAGAGTCATTGTGACCACCGTAACTCTTATAAAGGAAAACATTTAGTTGGGGCTGGGTTACAGTTTGGAAGTGGGAAGCATGGCAGCATGCAGGCAGACAGGGTGCTGGAGAGGTAGCTCTTGATCCACAGGCAGCAGGAAAAGACTGCCACGCTGGATATGGCTTGAGCATCTCAGGCCTCAAAGCCCACCCACAGTAGCACACATCCTCCAAGAGAGCCACACTTACTCCAGCAAGGCCACGTCTACTAATAGTGTCATTCCCTATGAGCCTATGAGGGCATTCCAAAAGGGAAGAGGGGAGCATAGTGAGGAAACACGACTTCCTGAAAACCAGCTGGGCAGACCCCGAACTCTACATCTCTATGTCTGATATCAAAGCAGTCTTCAGATCTGCAACTTTTTTCTTTCTGTTTTCTGTTCTCAGTGGTTTCCTTCACTCCCTAAGCTTGGCTGTCCTTGGAACTTGTTCTGTAGGCCAGATTAGCCTTGAACTCAGAAATCTGCTTGCCTTCCAAGTGCTGGTCTCAAAGGTGTAGTCACCACACCTGGACAGAAACTGTTCCTTCATTTCTTTTCGCAAGTTGGAAGCTTGGCCTGAAGTCACCACTCCCTTTATTCTATTTAACATCAGAATGTTTTCTTTAATCTGTTTATCTCCTTGAACACAGGGTTTAACCACAGGACAGAATCAATTCTAGGCTGTATTGAGATTTCTTCTGCCAACACAGTTAATCCAAAACTTTAACCTCAGACAGATCATTTATTTATTTATTTTGGCCAAGGACAAAAAGCAACCACATTCTTTGCCAAAATATCTCAAGAACAGCCTCTAGGCCTCATACTAAAATGCATTTCCTCTGAAAGCTCTTGAGCTGGGCCCCCACAATTCAAATCCCTCAACACCACTGTCTTCAATGTTCCTACTAGTATGGCTCATTAAACAATGCTTAAAGCATTCCACTGCTTTCCTAACCTGAAGTCCCAAAGTCTATATTCCTTCAAATAAAAAAAACAAAAACAAAACAAAACAAAGTAACAAACAGAAAACATGGTCTGGCCTATCACAACAATATCCCGATCTCTGGAACCAACTTCTATGAGGTGGAGCTGAGAATTCTACATCTTGATCCACAGGGCATGGCTTGAGCATCTGAGACCTATAAGCCCACTCACAGTGACAGACTTCCTCCAACAAAGTTACACCTATTCCCTATGGGATTATGGGGACCATTTTATTCAAACCACCCCAGAGACCCTGACTCAAAAATCAAAAAACAGAAACAAGCAAACAAACAAACAAACAACAACAAAACAAATGATATAGTGGACTTAAATGAAGAATGCAGTCCATATTAAGAAAAAGACCAGCTTTCCCAGGCAAGGGGACATTCAACCAGTAGAGCTCTTTAACTGCTGCGCCTACTCTCTCCTTTTAATGCAACCTGAGATTGCAGCCTGTGGGATGGTGCTGCCAAGTCTTCTGCTTCAATGACCTCATCTAGAAATAGACCACCCCACCTCCAGCCCCACCCTGCACAGACGTGCTCAGAGGCTCGTCTCTTCGTAGACTCACTGGCTGGGCTGTGTTAACCATCACATCAGCCTTCATTCATGTCTGCGTGGGCAAATTCTTTCAAAGACATGTCTTTATAGACACACGTCCTTTGGTTCTGTGTCATTGGAATACACTGGGATTTCTCTCATCCGCCTACACGCCGGTGGTGCTGCCATATCTGATCCAGACACTGGATTCCACAGGTCAATCATCAGGCAAAGGATGTGTGTAGTTCATCACTCTTGGGGATGGTTGCATTTCAGTGGAGAAAGGGGGCAAGCCCCAATTCGCTTTCTATGCCCAAAATGGGCTAGGAAGGCTCTGCTTTTGTACTGGATGATAGAGTATCCTTCTCACAAGTTGGAACAAGGCAGCACAGCCTGTGGAACTGTGGGACACATCTCTGCTCCTTCATGGCTTCAGGGCATGCCCTCCTCTCAGATTCTCCAGCTGCTTTGAATTCCAGAGCTGTGTTGAGCAAAAAATAGCACCTCTTAAGTGCTCGGGACCCAGCCAGGGAGGCAAGCACTTGCCCTCAGGTTACAGTGCAAAAGCTGTTGGCAAGAGAACAGCACAGGGCTTCTGTCTGTATTCTACACAGGACTCCGCAGGGTTGCAAAGCCGTGCCTCAGTTCACAGGACCAGCTGAGGGAGGTGGAGGATGGGTCAATATAGGAATGCCCAAAGGGTATTAGAGTTGCTTGAGAGTCCAAGGCCTGTCACATGTCAGAAGCTATGACAACTGTCTATCTGGAACCTTCAACAGTAGGGACACAGACTAAAGCAAGGGAAAGGGACTGATTGGCATGACGAGAGGAACCTAATGCGTGTAGCACGGATGGACTTGCTTTGGCCTGAGAGCAAGTCGAGATTCTCTCAGAGTTTGCAGAGGGGCTGTAGAGCATATCAGATTTATTCAAAGGGCTGGCTGATATCTAAATTTTTGGGTTCCACCTCAGAGTTTCTGAGCAAGGAGTTCTGAAGTAGATATGAAGAATGCCCCTGTCTAGAAAGTTCTGAGATGGGGCTGATGCTACTTTTATTAGTTATTTTTGTTGCTGTGATGAAAAGCCGCGGCTTCCAGCAGGGTTTATTTGGGTTAAGGTTCTATCATGGCAGGGAAGCACGGCTACAAACGGCAGGCACGGTGCTGGAACCGAAAGCTGAGAACTGACCTTTCCAAACCCAAGCATGATTGACATCTATAAGCACTCAAACCCCACCCCCGTGACGTTCTCCCACCATCAAAGTTCCAGCTCCCAAAGGTGACACAACCTCCGCAAATAGCACCACCCACCGTGAAGTAGGTCTTCAAATATCTGAGCCTTTAGGGGACATTTTCATTCAGGCCACCACATTACTGTCTGATGACCACACTCCCTGTAAGAACCTAAGAACCGCTGGCTACCCAAGGCCACCAATTTCCACCTTTCCCATCTCAACTGGAGAGCTCTGCTTTAGTCATCTTGGTGTTGCTATAACTAAATCTCTGACCTCGAACAACTTAAACAGAAGAGTTTTGTTCTGGCTCAGAGTTTCAGAGGTTCCAGTATGTCATCACTCAGCTCCGCTGTTTGGGGGCCTCTGTTGAGAAACCACATCATGGTCACGATGGGGATGTGGGGAGACGATGCTGCTCATCTCACGGTGACTGGGACATAAGGAGGGACACAGCAGGGGTGTGAGCCCCAACTGCCCCTCCAAGGGCACACTCTCAATGATCTGCCTCCCATTGGGGGATAACCTTTTTGTACACTGTGAAGATGTGTCTCTGCCAAGGCACCTTCTGATTGGCTTAATGAAGAGCTGAATGGCCAATAGCCAGGCAGGAGAGAATAAGCAGGACGTCCACAGAGAGAGAAGAACTCTGGGAAGAATCTGTGGAGTGCCGGATTTGCCAGCGAGAATGCAGAGGGAGTTGGATATACAGTATGGAGGAGAGGTAATGAGCCACATGGCAGAACATAGATTAATATAAATGGGTTAATTTAAGTTATAAGAGTTAGCTGGGAACAAGCCTAAGCTAAGGCCAAACTTTCATAACTAGTAAGAAGTCTCTGTGCCATTATTTGGGAACTGATAATCCAAAGAAAGTCTGACTACAGCTTCCTTCCCATTAGGCCCACCCCTTGAATGTTCTGCCCAGTAATGTCATAGGCTAGAGATCAAACCTTTAACACATAGACATTTTAATAAGCCCTTTAAAAAATACAGATTCTCGGGTTCCTCTACCAACAGGTAAGGCCAGTGTACTCTACATGGGGGCCGGCATCTCTGCTTCAAAATTCTCTTCAGGTTGCTTTGGGCTTTGATTTGAGAAACAGATCTTAGATGTGGGGTGGTCCTTCTTGTTTTAATCTATATGTTGAGGTGGTACATACATGTCCATGGTTTTGTGTGTGTGTGCATGTGTGCACTAGGGTGTGCACGTGTGGAGGCCATGGATTAGCATCAGATTTCTTCCTTGATCATCTTCCATCTTGCTTTGGAAACTTTTATGTGTGTGAGTGTTGTCTTAGGCTTTCTGTTGCTATGATAAGCACTGTAACCCAGAGCAATTTGAGGAAGAAAGGGTTTACTGGGCTTCTACTTCCACGCTGTAATCCATCACTGAAGCAAGTCAGGCCAGGATCCAAGATGGGGGAGCTAATACAGAAGCAATGGAGGTGTGCCTTTGCTCAGCCTGATTTCTTAATAGAACTCAGGGTCACCAGCCCAGGGAAGGCACCACGCACAATAGTCTGCCCCCTCCCCCCATCAATCTAATTAAGAAAATACTACAACCCCATATCTGTAAGTATTTTTTAAATTGAGATTTACTCCTCTAAGATGACTTTAGCTTGTGACAAGTTGACAAACAAACAATCAAACAAAAAAAACCCAAAAAACTAGCAGCGAAAGTGTTCTGCCTGTATCTATATGTTCATGGGTGCCTGATGTCCACAGAGATCAGAAGATGGCAATGTATCCTCTGAGACTGGAGCCACAAATGACTGTGAGCTGCCATCCTCTCGCTCCTTCTACCTCCTTGTTTGAGACACGGTCTCTCAGAAAACTTGGAGCTCATGGATTTGACTAGGCTATACCGCAGGGATCCTCCTGTCTCCAGTTCACCAGTGCTGGGGTTACAAGCATGGCTGCCATGCCTGACTTGTTGAAAGGGTGCCGAGGAAGGATCTGAACTCAGGTTCTCATGCTTCCATAGAACCACTTTGCTGACTGAGCTCTCTCCAGACCTAGCTATTAAAACATGTGCATTGGTATGGGTACTAAAATACTATAATATTAAATCAGTATAGTAGATACTGATATTAAAATATGTATATATGTTGTAGAATATTATTTTAAGATGTGTTACATTTGTTTATGTTGTGGGACATTTGTTTAATGATGTAAAGATGTGTTGTGTTCTTTTATGTTGCATTTGTTTAACTCTGTGAAGCGGTGTTACTTTGCCTGTCTAAAATATCTGATTGGTCTAATAAAATGCTGAACAGCAAATAGCAAGGCAGGAGAAAGGATAGGTGGGGCTGTCAGGCAGAGAGAATACATAGGAGGAGAGATCTAAGAGAGCAGAAAGATCAAGGACCGAGAAAAGAAGGGATCAACCCTGCAGCCACACAACCAGACCTGGATAAGAAGGAAAGAAAAGATATAAAGAAGTAGAGAAAGCTAAAAGCCCAGAGGCAAAAGGTAGATAGGATAATTAAGTAAAGAAAAACTGGCTAGAAATAAGCCAAGCTAAGACTGGACATTCATAAGAAATAAACCTCTGTGTGTGGGTTTATTTGGAAGCTGGGTGGTGCCCCCCCACCCAAAGGGCCAGAGTAAAAACAAACTACATATATGTACTAATTAGGATATGTATGTGTTGCCTTCATGTGCTTGACTATGTACATAAAAGTATGTGTTTGGGAGGTCAGAGGACACCTTTACCCACGGAGCCATCTTGTTGGCCCCTGCTTGTTCATTTTTAGACATCATGGATCATTTAAAAAATTTTGTTTTGTTTTTCAAGACAGGGTTTCTCTATGTTGCCCTGGCTGTCCTGGAACTTGCTCTGTAGACCAGGCTGGCCTTGAACTCACAGAGATCTACCTGCCTCTGTCTCCTGAGTGCTGGGATTAAATGGATGTGCCATCATGGCTTAAAATTTTTCAAAATAATTACTTGCTTTTCTTCTTTCTTGAAACTGCATATGAGCGCCCAAACAACTCTGGTTAAAGAGTTCCAGAACTTACGCAGGGACCTAAGGTGGAGATCAACAAAGCTGAAAAAGATATGTTTGATATTCCAATTTTAATATAAAAATTAAGTGTTAGTGAGAAGTCATTCTTGTTCTAACGCTAGTAAGTCCTAGAAGAAGTAGTTTGAACAACCACCAGAAAACCCCTCATGGTGGCAGGGCAGGTCACTTGGTCACTGGTATATGGGCACACTTCCAGTCCCACAGCTTCTTTGGCCAGAGTGAATTCAACAAAAGTTTTATTTAATATGTAAATTAACCCCGGCTGATTCCGAAGACTGCGTGGGATTGCCTCCACCCCCGTTATACCACAGGGACTAGGCTGGGCAGATCTTTAATAACTATAATTAAATTGTTGAGCTATAATCAAAGAATGTAATTTCAAAACAAGATTGTTGTGTTTACCGTGCTGAAGGGAAATCAAAAAGAAAGCATCTTGTATTCTGGCCAGGGAAGAGAACTTGGTGATGAACCAAGCGAACCGCAGCTTCATGCTTCATGCTTCGTGCTCCAACACAGACCCAGAAGCCCTTGGTGGCTTCCTGCTGAGCTGGAACTAGACCTTTCTAAGGAGGGGCCATGGGCTGAAGAAGTTACTTGGATGGAGTCCTTTCTTCTCGCCATGTCTGAGGTTTGGGTGAGGCAAACGGGGGTGGGAATAAATCTCCCCAGAGTCCCTCCAGCCCCAAGTCTCCAGGCCACCCTGAAGAACTCCGTAAGCAAAGGAAGGCCCGGCACTGTGTTGAGCTACAATGAGCTCTTTTGTCTAGGAATCCTGTCTGCTAGGGGACAGTGACTACATTCCGGGGGCTTAGGGAGGAAAGGCTGAGATGTGGAGAATATCGTATCAGACTTGCTGCTGCCCGCAGTGGGAGCTGCTGTAGCTCCCAGAGGACAGAGGTAATCTCACCATTGACCCAAATGCTGAGGACCAAGGAAGGAAAAGACAGACATCTGTAAGCTGGCTATGCTGAACGTTTTCTGCCTCTCTGTCTCTCTCTGTCTCTCTGTCTGTCTCTGTCTCTGTCCCCCCCCCCCCCCAGATCAAGTGTCTGCTCTGCTGTGTGCCAAGGACTCTCTGAAGATTACACCAAGGGACATCCTTGTTAAGGGAGGCCCCAAGGAGAACAGGGAGTGTGTGGGTGGTGGGGATGGGATGTTTATAGTTTCTTTGCCATGCTGAGCTGGAATCTCTTACCTATGGGGAACCTGGGAACTACCAGGTTCAGGGGAGCAGTGCCCGGCTATCACCCCTCCAGGCTGGCTGCCTGCTGTAGCTAGTCCTTAGATGCCCCTCATGTGGTGTTTCCTAGAAGAAAATACAGGCTGAATTTCAGATAATGAATAACCTTTTAGTAGAACTATGTTTCAAATATTACAGCTTTAAGAATAACTTCCAGGATATGCCTTAGAATGTCTATTTATTGTTTATATGAAATACAGATTTAGCTTGGCATCTCATTTGTATTTTTATTTGGCAGATCTGATAGCCCTACCATGATCCTCTTAATTCTGCCCCTGGTCTGTAACAGTGCCTTCACTAAACCTTCTCAGTGGAGCCTCTGAGGGGCCTTCCTGTTCCTGTTGGTTCAAACTCAGACTTCCAATTCCCACTGAGGCGCTGGGTATTCCGGCAGCCTGCCCTGTCTCTCTGGGAACAGGCCTTTGCCAGCTGCCTGTGTCAGCCAGCATGCACTGTGTCTTTCCAGTATATAACACCTAGAGGTATCAAGGACTCTCTACTCTCTTACCTGAATCAAGAGAGACCGGTTCTCTGCACAGGGTTGAGAACAAGGTGAACCTACTTTGACCTGCCCCGTGGGCCCCAATGAGTGGGCAGAAATAGAAAGCAAAACAGTCATTCTGAAGCAGCACCTTGCTTCACCGGTAGGCTGTTTCACATCCTGGGCTCTGGGATGCACTGGTGGGTGGCTTTATCTGCTCTGAGGTTAAGCTTTTCAGTGGCTGCAGATAAACCTGTTCCAGTCTCAACTCTTAGGAAGGAATAGAGATAATCTGAATAGAACTTTTGGGACACACAAGCCGTCTTCCAAATTGTAATGATGGTCATTACGGTTACGTGCGTACGTACTTATGTAGGTACGTACAGCTGTCTCCCCCGCCCCCCCCCCCCCCCCCCCCGGCCCCAAGGCCAGGAAGGCAGAAATCTTTCCCTTACACAACTTTCTCGGATCTGGCCCATGGACGGGGCCAGGGAGGTGCTCCTAAATGTCATTTAAGTGGAGCTAAACTGAGTTGACCATCTGGCAGGGGTCACGGGATGAATGGAGGGAGTTACATCACTATGAGCTGATACTGAGGAGAGAGAGCTGATGACGAAGAGACCGATTCTGAGCCTCAGAGGTCTCGCTAGGACCCTGAAGCCTAGGGCCCCATTTCAGAAGACCAAGCATGCTCGGTCTTGAGGCTGCTTTCAAGCTCTCCTTTCTAGCTTTCTCTGTGCCCGTGACCTAGCTTTTCTGGAACTTTAAATATAAGCATCATCACTTTTGCATGACCCAGCGTGGGAGTGGATAAAGGCAGGGAACTTCTAGGGCAGTGCCCTCGCTCCGGATGGCATTTCAGACCTGTGCATGGCCTTCCATGGCTTCTGCTCCTTGTCGCAGTGGAATTGCGTCTCCAGTTGTTTTCCCTTGGGGTACAGCTCTCATCAGCTTAAGCTCAGAGATGCCTTGGCCAGTGACCCAGCATTGTTTTTTTTTTTTTGTTGTTGTTGTTTGAGGTACACTGCAAAGGGACCAAGAGTAAAGGGGCTCATTTAGGAAACCTCGAGACGCAGCTCAGACATCCTGACTCCCAAGTGACAAGGAGCATCTAAGGATCCAGCCCTGCCACTGAAGCTAGTTGTCTCTGTTTTGGTATAGGGATAGGTGCGGTCTCTATCAGAGGCCACCCAGCCAGACCTCATCTGGATTTTGCTGAATAAACACAGCAGCACCTGGACACACAGAGACCAAAGCCGTGGCTGGCCTCAGATCTCCCAAACACCCTATGTTCCCAACTGTCTGGAGCCAGAGGCTTGGAGCCAGGCCAAGACTAAGCCAGGGAGGGCAAGGAGGGTGAGAACTGCATTGCAAACCCAACAGTCCACCTAATACTTGCTTTGAGGACATAGGCACAGCCCCCTTTCCCAGATGCTGTCCTGAAGGGAGGTGGGAGGAGGGTGCAAAACCGTAAGACGAATAATGTGGATTAACCTGTCAACTGCTGACAAATTGTTCAGACAGCTCCTGGGGGACAGCTTTCCCGAGCCATCAGCCATGTTGAGACAGCCTTCTTGGTGACACGCTGCCTTTTAAATAGTCCGTGCTTCTGTAAGTGACCCCAGGAAGCTCACTGGTTCAGTCTGCTAGACTTGGTAGAATAGTTTCTTTGGTTTGTTTTCTATGTCCTGTTTGGGGTAAACAGATGTTTGAAAAGTCACACAATACCAGGCCACCTGCGGCTAAAAGTCTGCCTCGCTTTTCACTCGACAGACAGGGTTATTCTAGAACTAGCGAAGGTTTCACGTATCACCTCCTCCTGGGTGGCCTCTTTCCTCTGGCAGAACTAATTATGGATTGTGTTTTCTTGGGGTTTGAGGATATATCGTAGTGTTAGTGGTTCACCTGCCAGACCCCATCCTCCCGCCTCACCACCATCCTTGACAAGAGTGGGGACCCTTCAGGGACAGGGACTATGTCTTCTCAGTGTGGACTGAAAGAGCCGGCCGGATGAGTAAGTGAGTGGTCTACTTTCTAGATGGAAAAAGCTAAACCGTGCATTGACTGGATCAGTTCTCTCAACCTTATGAATGTGTATCACAAAAGATAAAATGTGCTTTCAAATCGAATCTGTTAAGATGGAGGTGAGGCCAAAAATTCTCTCAGTTACTTTTATCTACTTTTCTTGAAAATGGGGAGAAGAGTGTTTGAAGGAGAAGAGAGGACAGAACGCGTCTATGGCAGTGGTTCTCAACCTGTGGGTCACGACCCCTTTGGGTGGGGGTCAAACGATCCTTTCACAGGGGTCGCCTAAGACCATGAGAAAACACAGATACTTATGACTCATAGAAGTAGTAAATTTACAGTCACAGAGTAGCAATGAAAATAGTTTTACGTTGGGGTCAGCACACCGTGAGGAACTGCATTAAAGGGTCACAGCATTAGGAAGGCTGAAAACCGCTGCTCTGGAGGGTCTGTGGTAGGAGAACTTGCTTTCTTAACAGGCATCACCGCTGCAGGGTGATGTACAGGAAAGAAACATGTAAGTCAGAGACCTTGGAGGAAACCCAGGGTGCAGCTGGGTGGCCTTTAGCGACTGGCTTCAGTCTCCTCATTTGCAAGAGGAACTGAACACTATAATGGTCGCAGAATATCTCTAAAGTTGGAGAGCACACACTCAGAAATCCAGTAAGGGAAGTCCAGTTAAGTGCATCTCCCACCTGCTCACCCTTCCGCCATGTTTCAACAACACCAAGACCTTCACCAGAGCGGGGCACATGTACTGCCATTTCTCAGCATAAGCTACGCGTCTCTCTAATGTACTAGTCTGTGATATTCTGTTGCAACAGTAGGCTTTCTGTGATTGGCTGATACCCACCCAGAGTGTGGGGGTAAGGACATGATGTACCCAATTCATCAATTCCATTGCTAATGTTTTCTGGAAAAACTTGTAGCTCTATCCAGAAATAATGGTAAGTCAGCTGTCTGGGTCTCCTGCGGTCAAGTTGGCAGGTGAAATCAATTATGATAGGACTGTGTGACTGAGAAAGGTGCCTACTGTGTAGAGGGCAGGCGACAGATCTTCCTCCTTATATTCAAAGCCGGACTCATAGATCCCTCCTCACTGGAGCTGTCTTGTACACTCCTGGTTGGTTGATTTCCAGGAGATCCCACTCTAGTTTGCTGGGAATGCACCTGTAGATGTAAGGCTGTGTATCACACTGAATTCCCTGGAGGATCAAAACAATGGAATATGTGGTTATATCACACAAGGCCATTTACTGGATTTTACAGGATAATCGAACAATGGCCGTCTGAGTGCTGGAGTGGTAGTTGGCGAATCCAGGAAGCTGGACTTCTCAGTGACCCAAACCTGATACAACAGACTTGGAAGTTCCCTGAGAGAGTCTTATATGAGTCCATATTGAAAGACCGGAGAAGCTAGTGTCTGATGCCCAGAGACAGTGGCAGCCGCAATAGAGCCTTCCTTCAGAGAGGGGCTTGCAGATGCAAACACTGCCTTTCTCTGATTTCAGCCAGGATGCCAGTCTGTTGGAAGGTTCTATCTAAATTCACAGTGACCTTCCCCAACCTAGTCATTGTACCGCACATCAGTCTTTTCTGGAATACCCCTGTAGACACATAAGTATATTTCACCATTCCTAGACTCTTAATCAAGTCAAGTTGACAACCAAAACCAGCGATTGTAGAGTGGAACCTAACAAATCGGCATTCTTTCCCTCTCTGAATATTTGGGGGAGTGTGGGAAAATAAAGAAAAATCCTAGTTTTGTTAAAAGCAGCTCTAGAGCTTGACAGTTAATCTTGAGCATCGACTCTGTCAGATTAAGAAATGTCAAAGAGATTAATAAAGTACGCCTTTGGGGTGGGTCTGTGATTGTGTCACAACAGGACTAATCTTTTGACATCGTCCTAACACGATGGCATTACCGCAAGTGTCACAGACTAGGAGATGGGCCTAGCTGGAATAAGTGAGTCACTGGAGCACGGGCTAGGGGCTGTATCTTAGCCACGCCGCTCCTGTACTTCCCCTTTCCCTGCCTCCTGGCTTCTGTGATGCAAGCTGTTCTCTTCTGCCATGCCCGCCCCACCGTGGTGATACCTGAAAAACTGTGAACCCACATAAAGAATGCCTCCCTTTAATTTACTGTTTAGGTCATTTTGATGTCAGCAGCATAAAACTAAGGAACGAGAGACCTAATTTAAAAATTAGTAAGTGTTCCTAGACCTGGGAGCAAGCAATGAAGAAATATGACTTCGGAAAGTCCTTGAAACATACATTAATAATGGTTTGACAAGCCAGGCTGTTGTTGATTTGATGGTCTAAGGCTTGTCGTTGTATGATCCTTCTCGAACAATCAGACCATAGCAAAAACTGTACTCACAGGCCATGCAGAAGCACAAAAGGCCGATGGAAACCTGTCTACCAACTGGAGGGTGTGAAATTTACCTTTGCCAATTATGTTTCCCAAACCTTTTATGTCTTGAATACATAATAGAGGGATGTCAAACACTCTCATAATTCTTTTGGTTTTGCTACGTATATTTTTGAGGTTATTTCATAGGTTCTATGTAGGTATGTTGAATTTTTTTTGCCTCCAGCTGTGATCTTCTGTATCTCTGGGAATGTTTTGTCTTTTAAAATGTGTTTTATCTGACATTAACTTCCCCTGGTTACTATTTGTTGAATTCATATACTCCCGTTCTTTGATTTTTTTCCCTAGGAGTATTTCAGGTAAACAGAAGATTATTGAGTTTAAAAAGAAAAAGACTAAGTTGAAAATATATTGTTTGAAACAGGATGTCTTAGTCACTGTTCTGTTGCTGTAAAGATAGCATGACCAAGGCAACTCTTCTTAAAGAAAACATTTAATTGGGTGTTTGATTAGAGATAAAGAGGCTTAGTCCATTTTCCTCATGACAGAGAGCATGGCAGTACTCGTGGTGCTGGAGAAGTGGATGAGAGCTACATCCTGATAGGGAGAGGGAGATGGAGAGGGAGAAGGAGGGAGCGAAGGAGAGGGGGGAGAGGGAGGGAAGGAGAAGGAGGGAGAGGAGGGGAGGGGAGGGGAGGGGAGGGGAGGGGAGGGGAGAGGAGAGGAGAGGAGAGGAGAGGAGAGGAGAGGAGAGGAGAGAAGAGAAGAGAAGAGAAGAGAAGAGAAGAGAAGAGAAGAGAAGAGAAGAGAGTACTGGACCTGGCATGGATTTTTGAAACCACAAAGCCCACCCCCAGCGACACACTTCCTCCAAAAGGTCATGGCTCCTAATGCCTCCTAATCCTTCAATCCTTTTCAAATAGTGCCACTCCCTGGTGATTAAACATTCAAATATATGACCCATTGGAGGGGAGCATTTTTATTCAATCCATTACACAGGTTCTCACTATGTTTTTGCTGGTCTATAGATCAGGCTGGCCTCAAACTCACAGTGATCCCCTTGTTTCTGCCTCAGGAGTGCTAAGATTAAAAGTGTGTGCTACAGAGCCCAACCAATCTTTTAATAAGAAATTTAAGAAAAAATGGCTGGCGCTGGGGGTTGGATAGATGGGTCAGTTGGTAAAGTAAGTACTTTCCATGCAAATGTGAGGACCTAAGTTCAATCCCCAACAGCCATTTAGAAACCAGGTTTGGCAATGTGCTAGTAATATCTCAGTGCTGGGGATACAGACAAGAGGATCCCTGGAGCTCAGCACCCAATCATCTTAGCTGAGTGGGTGAACCTTGAAGTCCAGTGAGAAATCCTGTCTCCAAAGACAAGGTACAGGATGCCTGAGGACAATGGCTGAAGTCCCCCTCTGGCCTCCAAATATATAGGCACTGTACACACATGCCCCCACACACTAATGCACACATACATCAGCATACACATATTCACCCCTACATATACATATAAGGAAGGAAGAAGGAAGGAAGGAAGGAAGGAAGGAAGGAAGGAAGGAAGGAAGGAGAAATCTGTGAGTCAATGTGATGAATTTGCTGTCCACCTATCTCCTCCATCCTAAAGGGGAGATAGAAAAATATATAATAGAGTTAATTTTGTAAGCAATTAAGTTCCGTAAGTGGTGTTGGGGACTGTGGACCCCCCAGACTTTGAATTTCCTGTGATACCCTTTTCTGCTGGAGTAAACTACTTGTTATGCCTGCAGCTGCTCTGAGCACAAAACCCTCAGGAGTTCCTAATGGCAAGGGAGTGGTTTCTGGTGGCTTGCAGCCAAAGGATTCCGAGAGCTAGGGTGTGGCCATTGGTCAGAGAAGAATCCCTATATAAGCTGCCCTGGAACACAATAAAGTTGGCATTATTGGCATTCTTGAGGAATGCAAGGATGACCAATGTCTCTGACTCTGTCTGACTCTGTGTGTTTCAATCTCCAGCCCCTCCCCCAGCTGTGAACCATCATAGTGCAGGCAGTACACTACAGGTGTAGTACCATTGTACACGTAGTACAGGCGCTACAGGACTGTGGTACATGTAGTACACATAAGTAAATTAAAGAGGGTTATCCTGGTTTGATTTCAGTTGTTGTGATAAAAACCATGACCACAAGCAACTTGGGGGAGGGTTGTGCTTTGAATGGGAATGGACTCCAGAGGCTCAAAATTTAAATGGTTGGTCCCCAGTTGGTGGAACTGTTTGGGAAGGATTGGGTGTGGCCTTGTTGGAGGGGTGTGTCACTGAAGGTAGGCTTTGAGGTTTTAAAAGCCTGTGGCATTACCTGTTAGTTCTCTCTCTGCCTTGTGCTTTGGATAAGGATGTAAGCTCCCAGGTACTGCTTTGGTAGCATGCCTACTTGCCTGCTGCTGTCATCCTGACCATGGGTCATAAAGTCACCCTTTGAAACTGTAAGTCCCCAATAAGCTTTCTTTACTGTAAGTTGGTCTTGGTATCTTACCACAACAATAAAAAAAATGACTAAGACAAGTATGAAATGGTTTACTTGGTTTACAGGTTACAACCCATCATTAAAGGAAACCAAGGCATGAATTGAGGCAGGAACTGAAGCAGAAATCATAGACCCATGACATAGAGGAATGTTGGTTACTGGCTTGCCTCCCCGTGGCTTGCTCAGCTACCTTTCTTCCACAACCTAGGCCCACGTGCCCGGGATGGCACTGCCCACAATGTGCTGGGCCTTCCCATAGCAATAACCAATCAAGAAAATCCTCTACGGACAGGGCCACAGGGCAATCTGATGGGGACAATTTCCTGATTGAGGTAGCTTCTTTCTGAGTGTGTTGAATTGAGAGTCAAGGTTAACTATCTCTGGGTGATGATGCTATTGGAAACGAGGCATGGAAGGTAAGGCTCGTCTGACAGGAGACTCACAGCGAGATGAAGGTGTGCCGTGGAATCATCCTCTTGTGCACTGTGACGATGTGTTGCTCTCATTGGTTTAATCAAGAGCCAACCAGCCAAAAGCTCAGCTGATAGCTTAGGCTTGTTTCTAACTAATTCTGATAACTTAAATTAACTCATACCTTTTCATCTACATTCTTTTACATTCTTGCTCATGTAGCTTCCTCTGTATCTCCTGGCATCTCTTCCCTTCTTCTTTCCAGCATTCCCTCTGCCCCCCAAATCCTGCCTAGGTATTGGTCATTTAGCTTTTTATTAAACCGATCACAATGGCATATCTTCACACAGTATAAAGGAATATTCCACAACAGAGATGCTGTTGGGAAGAGTTAGAAGAAAAAGCTGAAGGTTCCCACAGAAGGAACCTCAGACCACAAGCTGAGGCTGTCATCAACCTGGCCTCTTGTAGGCAGGGTAGCTGGATGGGAAGGAATAAGGCAGAAGACCACATGAGGAGAATGGGGGGCGGGGTGGATCCCAGAGGGCTTGAGATGCTGATGAGGAATTTATAATTGAATAAGGACACAGCATGACCTGAATTTTCAAAACTTGACCACTCTGTAAATTGACCTGCCCCAGATTGATCAGAACTTTAATTTTAGCACCGAAAGTCCCATGTCGCATTGGATACATGAGAAAGCTAGTCACCATAAGTGTGGAACAGGTATAAAACTGGGCCTGCTTTTAGATCTCCCAGAAATGTCACTTCATTCCCAAGAGCTCAGCCTAAGTCTACCTTATGTACCTTTGCTACCGAAAAGCTCTCTCTTGAGACCATGTCATTCACTTGTTCATCCCTATAACAAAATACCTGACACTTAAGGGCGGGTATGATTTATTTGGACTCACGGTATCAGAGTTTTCAGGCATGGACCCTTAATCTGTGGATCCTGAGTCTATGATGAGACAGAGCATTATGGCTGCAAGAATGTGTGGTAAGGACAACCACCCTCATGAAACAGGAAGCAGAGAGAGGAAGCTCTGGGGACCAGGCTTAGCCTTCAAAGGGATTCTTCCAGTGACTTAGTTTCTCCTGCTAGGCCCCACCTCTGAAAGACTTAATAACCTCCCATGGTAACATCACCATCTGGGGACCAGGTGGTCAGTGCATGGACCTGTTGGGGAATTTCACATTCAAACTGGAAGAGGGGGCTCCTTTTTCTTTAAAGATCACACAGGAATCCTAATCTGGCACTCAGAAAATAGCAGGAAGGACCTCTAGTTGGCATAGGCCCAGTGGGTGCTCTGATTAGTCAAGACTATCCCATTACCCCTATGGCTGCCCTCCAGCACAAGTAAAGGACCCTTTCACGGCTCCCCAGGTAGTCCTCCTCTCTGATCTAGGCCCCTCTAAACCTCCCTTCTTTGAGCCTAGGCTGGGCATCTCAGAGCTCCCAGGAGCTGCAACTCTCCTTTCTCAGAGTGGGGAGACTGAGGCAGACACCCCAGCCATAGTAGCCAGCCAGCCTAGGTCAGTGAGAGGCCATCTCACACATAAGGCATCTGTACATATAGGAACATGTGCTCACACATATACATATGCTCATTGCTGACCCAGCTTCTGCAAATGCAGAGACATCATGAAGATGGTTTACGGTGCCTCTATCATTGAAAAAAAAAATCAGGGGTTATAACTGTTAAAAAGAATGAGAAAAGGGTAGCAGGTTTGTAGGGAGGAACTGATACAAAATAATCCCCCAGAATGAACTTTACTAGAGGCCAAAGACTCACAACCTTGGACAGGCATGATCCAGACACAATGGGGTCTTAAAGTTGGAGAACATTAGAAGAGATGGCTACCAGGCATGGCATGACAGGGGTCCTGACGGGAGGGTCAGAGCCTTCTAGCCTTGTTCTAGGGAGCAAAGGAGGTTTCTGATTCTAATAACTTTTCAGGGGAATACACAAGTTCCATACCAAGTGGTCTAGCCTGACCTAGCTTGGCCCATGTGCCAGAGATCGGGACAGCACCCATGAAAGCCAAGTAGTAGCTCACAGTTGTCCTTAGTCTAGGCATGGGTGGGGAGCTGGGCTTGTTCAGAATCGCCAGGGGGAGGGGGAGAACTGGACAGAACACTTTCTCAACAGTCCACCCCAGAGGGAGAGCAGCACGGGGATGAGGCCTCATTTCTAGGACAGGGAGGTAGCAAGAGGGCTGTGATCTAACATGATGCCTGTCCCCCTGCTTGAGAAATGATATGGTGATGGCCATGTGAGACCAAGAACAGAGAACTTATCAGCAAACTTCCCTGCCTCGAGCAGATGTGAGACAGTAGTAGAGACGGAGAGACGGGGACACCTGTCAGACATTCCTTAGAGTCAACGAGTGGAGGCAGGAGCTGAGGCTCAGAGGCACCGAAGCATCCTCTGGCTTAAGCACATGCCACACGAACCTATGGGGAAACAGGACCTTGTGCCTGCACACCGGACAGAACTGAGCAGGAGACAGCTGTCTTCTGCCTTGAATGAGAAAGCTTGGATGCCATGTGGAATCTGGGGAAGTCGTTTTCATGTTGTGGTGAAAATTCTTTCCTTGCTTCTTCCTAACTATTGTTTTGCTGCTTCTATGAATCATAATGTAGATAACTGATATGTTGGATATCTGATATGTGATCCCCAAAGGAGTTGGAACCAAAGGTTGAGAACCACTGATCTAGCGGCTCACTCTGGGTTACTAGGGAAGACTAAGGTTCCTCTCGGTGAGCTCTTACTCTCATTAATAAAATAAAATAATTTTAAAAAGGGGTTCAAAAGGAAACTTAAGGACAATTTTTATTAGAGTTTGAGAGAAAAAAAAATAGTACAGACAAAATGAAAATCCTAAGCAGCCACCAGGGGGAGAGAAGATTGTGGAAAAGTTACGTCTTTTAATTTAGCTGTCAGGGAAAACATGCTTAGGAGGGCTGGGTCAGAGATCTGAGTTCAGAGGGTGCCTAATTCTAGGCTTTTGTGTCCCAGGGCAAAGACGACATAGAGGACTGACAGTTGGAAATAGAGTTAGTTTACTAAGACAATAATGGAAGTGTGTGTGGGGGGGGGAGGCTGAAGAAATGGCTCAGCGGTTGAGAGAACTGACTGTTCTCCTACAGGACCAGGGTTCAATTCCCAGCACCCATATGGCAGCTCACAACTGTCCGTGGCTCTAGTTCCAGGGAACCTTACACCCATGGCAAAACACCAATGAACATAAAATAAGAATAAATCATATATAAAAAAAGAATGAAAGTGGACTGAAAAAAGAACCCTGAAGCAACCGTTCATGCTGCGTAGTCTTTGACAGTTCCTGACTCTTCCCTTTGTACTTCTCAAGGCGGACACGTGTTATGTTATGCCCAGGTACGAGAGGGCTTCCAGTCTTCCTCTGCAAACTGGTTTCATATGTTAATGTTTCCGTTCTGTCCCTATTTTTATGCCCCAAGAGCGTCCTCACACTGTGAAGATGAGACCAGATAGGTTTTCAGAGAAAGCAGTTTGAGCCCTCCGGACTGCCAGGCTGAAACTTCTATTAAGCGGGGCTTGGCCAGAGCACACAGGAGTGCTGCAGCATGGCTCATGATGGACAGTGAGAGGGAGGGATGCTACCCGGGAATGTTTGCAGACAGGGGTCAGGGTGTGAGCTTTACAGGAGGGGTTAAAGAATGTGGGCTCTGGGCCAGGGCCTGCTTCATTTAATGTTTTGAGCAACAGCCTAAGCGGTCTTTATCAGTGCCTGGGAACAGTCAAGGTCCTGGATTAAGCCCAAGCCTGCTGGGAAAAGCCTGCAGCTGGCTAGTCACAGAGCAGTCAAAGCACTCTGATTTTTTTGTCTTTTAAACCTAAGATACAGAAAGAAAACAGGGGCAACTAGGGGACACTGAACTTGTCACATGAGGAAGGCATGCACACAGTCCCTGGCAATTTCATATCTTGGAGGCGTAGAGGTCTTGGTGGCATTTATCTCCAGAATGTGGTTTATACTGACATTGTGGGAACAAAGGAAGTTACAAGCTGTGTTTTCTCAAAACTACCCAAAGATGTGCTTAAGCTTCTGAAAAGGGGAGAGGAAATGAACAAGAACTCAGTTTTCGATTATAGTGAAGAAAAAAGATTGTTACATTTTCAAGTCAACTACACCCATGGGACAAACTTTTATTAACGTTCTTATTTTATATTAACTGGGAGGTGGCAGTGGATTCTTTACTGGGTTGAGAGTGAGAGCCATTTGGCCTTGGCTGCTCAGCTTTGAACACAGCTGGCTAACTGTGAGCAGGCATCAAGGCCAGATTGGCCACGTGGGAAGGAGCCAGCCTAGAGCTTGGGGAAAGAGAGGAGCTCTGGGAGAAGACAGGAGGGCTGCAGAACGAGGGGAGCACAGAGGGCTGGAAGAGTCTGGAATTACAGTGGACACACTGCATCTCTTAACCACGACCATATGTGAGCCTGGACTGTATCCCAAACTGCCCCTCCCCCTTTTTAAAAGCACTATTATAGTGTAATCAGAACCTTAAAGACCCGAGAAACAGCAAGGGTTCAACTGTCCTGTCCCTCCCTCCCATCTCAAGCGCACCTTTGCACGAATTCCCTGGCAGGAAAGGTCTTTTTATATAGATTTGCAAACCCGGAAGGTCAGGGCAGAGAGTAGTATCTGGCTCAAAAGGTTTCAGTGGGGGAGGTGTAAGGCCTGAGAATCTACCCCATCCTTCCTGTCCTTAGCCAAGAAGCCAGCAGCCTCGACTTGACTGCAAAGCAAAAGGTACCACATGGCTTTGCCTCACTATGGCTCACCCATCTTTCTTCCTCAGTCCTCCCTCGTGTCATGACTCATCAAGCCCCTCACAAAAGGGTGAGCCACATGCTTGGCTCCTATCTAGGTTACTCTAGAGCATATCTCTGGCCTCTGTCCCTCCCAGTCCCTAATCGCTACTTCCCTCGCTTCATATGGCTGTCCCCATCTGGTAGCATTTGGATGCAAAGGCTAAGATGCTAAGACAAGGCTATATGCTTGCCTATTCTCGGCCTCTCAGCTTGTCTTTTCTGAAGCAATTTCCCCATTCTCCATAGCAATTCATTACAACCAAAGTAGCCACGTATATTATTTTTTTACAGTGATACCATATTTTATATGTAATAAGAATAATTTTCATTGTTACGGATCTTGGTTTATTGATACAAATTTAAGGTCAATCTTGATATATAAAAACCTGGGTTTTTGATTCTACTGCACGTACTCCCTTGGGTTTTTGATTCTACTGCACGTACTGACTTTATGGGAGCCTAGGCAGTTTGGATGCTCACCTTACTAGACCTGGATGGAGGTGGGTGGTCCTTGGACTTCCCACAGGGCAGGGAACCCTGATTGCTCTTCGGGCTGACGAGGGAGGGGTACTTAATCGGGGGAGGGGGAGGGAAATGGGAGGCGGTGGCGGGGAGGAGACAGAAATCTTTAATAAATAAATAAATTAAAAAAGAGAGAAAATGAATATTTGAGAATACATAATATATAATAATACAATATAATGTAATGGTATAGTATAATATAATATATTATATAATGAGAAAAAATAAATAGAAAAGGGGAAATAGTGTAGAAGGTCCTTCTGTCTATGTGTTGCTTTCATTGGTTAATAAAAGAATTGCTTTGAGCCTATAGCAGAGCTATAGGGGATCAGAGCTAGGTGGGGAAAACTAAATGGAATACTGGGAAGAAGTGGCAGAGGAGACGCCATTGATCTGCTGCCAGAGACAGACGTGCAGAAACTTTGCTGGTAGGCCACAACCTTGTGGTGATATACAGATTAATAGAAATGGGTTAAATTAATATAAAAGAGTTAGCCAATATAAAGCTAGAGCAATTGGGCCAAACAGTGATTTAATTAATACAGTTTCTGTGTGATTATTTTGGTTCTGGGCTCCTGGGACAAACAAGTGGTTCCTTGCAACATATATGTTGTTTTATATCTGGCTTTTTTCCTACTTAATGTATCTTGGAGATACAGTCATCTCAATGCATCCAGACTTTAAATACATGGTTGCCTAGTATTTCATGCATAACTGTGATGGTTAATTTTGTACCAAAGTGGCTGGATTGCTAGATGCCTGGGTATTGTATTGTTCAAGTACTATTATGAACATTCCTATGTAGTTTTTTTTTCTGGATGAGATTTCATTTAAGTGGGTAAACTTTAAGTAAGCAGGTTGTCTTTTATAATGTAGAGGCACCTCATTCATCATTTTAAAGCCAGAATAGAACAAAAAGTTTGCATTTCTGCATTCAAGAGAGATTCTGCCAGCAGATACGCTGCAGACCTGAAAGCAGCATTACAGGCTCATGGATATACAGTCATAATACCTTTGGCTTTGAATGCAGTTTTTTCCTTAGGATCCAGCCTGCTGGCTACCCTATCAGATTAGGGGCTTGCCCAATACAAACAGGAAACCATTCCTTATAATACACGTATATATGCACATATAAACTCTCATATATGTAAACAGAGACTGTTCATTCATTTATCGGCTGCCCAGAACCGAATAATCACACAAAGCTATATTAATTGCAACAGTTTGGCTAATGACTTACGCACATTCCTGCCTGGCTCTTACATCTTAAATGAACACATTTCTGTTAATCTATGTACCACCACAAGGCTGTACCCTACAGGTAAGGTTCCAGCGTTCCGGCCAGCATCTTTCTCTCTCAGCAGCTACATGACAACTCCCTGACTCCGCCTACTCTCTGTCTGTTGCAGAGAGAGGGCCCCACTTGCTCTTTTTGGTCACCCGGCTAGCTTAGCCCTGAAATAACCACACAGAAACTGTATTAATTAAATCACTGCTTGGCCCATTAGCTCTAGTTTCTTATTGGCTAATTCTTACATCTAATTAAACCCATTTCTATTAACCTGTGTATCTCCAAGTGGCAGTGGCTTACTGGGTAAGATTCCTAGCATCTGTCTCCGGTGGCTGCATGGCGGCTCTCCCTTACTCTGCCTTTCTTCCTCCCATCATTCAGTTCTGTCTTACCCTGCCTACCTAAGTTTTGCCCTATCAACTAGGCCAAGACAGTTTCTTTATTCATTAACCAATGAAACCAACACAAAGAGACAGAAGAACCTCCTACATCATCTCTCCATATCTGTTTCTGCCCTTCCATAGGCCAAAGCAGCTTTATTCATTAGTCAATAAGAGCAACACATATACAGAAGGATATCCCACATCACATATATAGGTGTGTGTAAATACATGCACATGAAATAGGGTACCATAATTTGTTTGATTAGGGCTACATTAGTGGACACTGGGTCTTCACTTTTCTGCTCTTACAGTGCTACAATGAGTTACTCTCACAAACCTGGCATCATGCATATACCATGCCCATTTTCTAACCACTACGTTATTTTGCTTCAGTGTAATGTTGTTAAGAAAGTCACTTACCGAAGCCATCGCCAGACTTGTTTGGGCTCATCTTTCTGTGAGTCTCATTTTGAAAGTCACTAGTCATTATCCTACCCATTTTCTGAAATGGTTAAAGTTATATATTGGTCGTAGGAAGTACAGACAGGATGGGAAGCAGCTGGAACATGGTACCTGGCTCATGGAAGTTAAATGGCAGGACTTCTTTGTAAAACAGTTTGGCACCTTCTTAAAAACTTATAAATGCATTGAGATTATAAGCCAGCCATCCCATTCCTAAGCATCTCCAAGAGGGAAACAAAGTATAAGTCCACAAAGGAAAGTTATGCCACTGTCCAATAGCCAGACACTGGCAACAACCAAAAGCCTATTAGATGATGAGTAAACAAGCTGTGTTCTTGTCTGCATAGCAGAGATAAGTGTTGAAGCTTTAAAAAGAAGCAACCTATGAGTTCCTGCAATAACAAAGCTGAGTCTCCAATTACAGACAGTGACAATGACTAGAAAAGGCATGTAAACTCTATGATATTGTATAATAGTTTAGAAAATGCAAATTCATATACAGTGACAGAAAGCTTATGTGTAAGTAGAACCAACAACTGACTATTTTGGCCTGCCCAACCTTGGCATCCCCTTTCTTCATATACCACAAACACGTTGTACAGAGAGAACATGTGGATTTCAAGCACCTTCCACTGGAAACACTGCTCTTTCTCTAGGCTGCATAGTGTCTCTCCAGATTCTCCCCCATGCTTCAGTCTTACTCGGTCTGTAGTTCAGGCAGGTTGTGGGAGACGTCTGCCTCACTGGCTGGCATCAGGAAATGAGTTTCAGTAGGACCTGAAGCCTCTGAGGGATGGTGTGCACATGCGCTGTGGCGCTAGAACTGTCCCTGCTGCACCTTTTCTCCTTATACACGCTTTGTAAACAAATGTAAGGACTCATCTTTACTAGTAACTAACTGTAAGATCTCTTCCTGACCATATTTAAGTATATTTTGAACACTGGTAATGCCTTTAAGTTGGCCTTGGAATCGCATTGTGTGTGTGTGTGTGTGTGTGTGTGTGTGTGTGTGTGTGTGTGTTGAGACAGTCAAGGAAAAATTTTTGAAGTGACAGATGTGTTAGCTTACTGCTCATTTCACAGATAGGTACTTGGGTCAAACTCATCAGATTGTAAATGTTGCTGTATCTCAATTACGAATCAGCAAAACTATAAAATTCTTATTTTGACTGTGCAGAGGTAAATTTTGATGCTTTCTTTTTGTAGTCTTGCTAGAACAATCTTAATCTCCTCCATGTAAACGGACCAGTCAGGCAGATTTCAGAGGGTATGTCACATCCTAAGGCAAAAGAGAAGCATATTAATATTTTCTGAAAATGATCACCACAGTTGCCAGCTTATGCTTGTGTGTGTGTCCTTAACCCTTACTCTGCCTTTCACCTCGGCTTCCAGTGCTTTCTTCAAATGGTCAGTTAAGTGGCTCTATGCAGAACTATCAGTTTTCCAGGCACATCAGCCTGTTACCATGAGACCAGTTGCGAAGTATCTAGCATGGTCTCCCATGCCAGCCTTTGAGGGCCAGTGCGCCTCCCTGCCCAGAGCTAGCTCCCTTTGCCTGGCCTAAATGGGCAGGAAAAAGATGACTTGGTATGAGAGGGCACTGCAAAATGCCAAGGGAGAGGCCAGGCACTCTTCACCTGATAGCAGCCGGAGCAAATCCCGTCCAGCACGCCCTGACAGGCCACTGGCGGCTGCCCAAGGCCTGGGACTACATGTGAGGGAACTAGTGGGAGCTCTTTTATGAAGAAGCTGGTTTCTTCTATTGTGAGCTCGGGTTGGAGGCCAGAAGAAACAGGGTGCACCGAGGGAAGGGGGAGTTGCTGCTGCACCTCACAAGCTAGGGCTGATTCAGCCTTCCTTCCTGGCTGTCTACCAGACTCTCGCCTTTTTTCCTATTCTCATATTAACTAGAACTCTGAACCTCATAGCCTGGAACTCTCTTGGGTGAACTTTGATGTCTTTCACTCTTCCTCCTCACTCCAGTCCACCCCTCCTCATTTTCCCTGTACATCTGGTCCCAGCAGAGGGCCATCTGGTTCATCAGGAGATGAGACTGTTTTCTAACTAGACCAAGAGAAATGGAACACATCTTACCCATCCCCTGCTTACCCAGTGGGAACAAAGCTTCATGTGACCAGTGATATTTATTATTTTTAATAATTAAAGTCCAGATGTTTGGCAAGTCCGTATATGTAGGGTGACGTGAGAGATGCTTAGAAGCCAAAAATCTTTGAAAACAAAAAGGCAAACAATTCTGGGTTCTTTGATTTCATTTGCCAAAGAGTCACACACTGCTAATTTGCAGGCGTGCAGGCACAGGATCCTCCTGTCCCTGGAAGACTTGTACAATTCATTAAACTCCACTGTTTTGATTTTAGATACTCAGCAATAGCTGTAAAAGTGAATGTTGATGTTGGTGAGCTGTCTCATTCTGATTAAAATGTACTTAGAAGATTCCACCATTAAAAACATTGCTGGTGGGAAAGCAAGATGGCACAGCCCCCTTGGATGTCAGTGTGGTGATTTCTCAGAAAATTAGGAAACAACCTCCCTCAAGACCCATCAATACCACTTTTGGGTATCTATCCAAAGGATGCTCAATTTTGCCACAAGGACATGTCCTCAGCTATGTTCATAGGAGTATTGTTTGCCCTAGTCAGAACCTGGAAATAACCTAAATGCCCTTCAACTGAAGAATGGATAAAGAAAATGTGGTACATTTACACAATGGAGTACTACACGGCAGAACAAAATAACAACATTTTGAATTTTGCAGGCAAATAGATGGAGCTAGAAAACATCATTTTGAGTGAGGTAACCCAGACCCAGAAATACAATTATCACATGTACTCACTCATAAGTGGTTTTTAAACATAAAGCAAAGAAAATCAGCCCACAAAAACAGCACTGGATAAACTAGATTTACAGAGAATTCCCAAATGGAGACTGTTCAGCATTAAAAACCCTCAGTTACATGTGTTCAGGAGCTTCCTTTTTGAATAGGAGCAAATCCATCCTTCCCACTTAAAAAAAGGTCTGACACCCTCTCCCCGCTGTTGTCTGGGCCATGAGGACATGAACTAGAGATGCAGGGGGTAAGGCAAGTTTCTTATTTTCGAGAAATGACTTGGAGAGTATATATCACATGCGGGGTTTACTACCTACGTCTAATAGTTAGGGTTCCACCAGAGAGATAGAACCAGAAGGGGGGTTGTATATTAAGAGACGATTGTAAGGAACTGGCTTGTACTGGTGTGAACTGGCTAGGTGAGTCTAAATCCTTGGGGAAACTACCAGGAAGAGGAGGATGGAAATGCACAGTACAGGGTGAAGCCAATGTTCCAGGAAGGATGTTCTCCTCCATAGGGGGAGCCTCTGCTTTCAAGACATCTCAGCTGACAGAATCAGACCCACCCTGATGACCCAGAACAGACAATCTTATTTAAAGCCACAGCGTTATGAACTTTAATGCCATCCACAAAGCGCCTGCACAGTAATGCCCAGGTTCAGGTTTGAATACGTGGAGGATGCTCTTCAGCTACGTGACACATAAAGAAGCTGCCACAACTGATTCACCCTTGGCCTCTGAGAGGGCTGGTGGGTCTCTGGGTGAGGCTGGAGCTGGGCGTCTGAGGATGAGTCCCCTAGCACGGTACAGGGAAGAGCCCTGACCCAGCTCATTCAGTATCACCGGGTTGTCTTGCAGACAGGACTCTACATCACACGTATCTAGGAAGGCCAGACTATCAGAGCAGGTGAGCTCTTAGGTACAACTTGGCAAACCTAGCTATTGAAGAGAAGTGGGGGTCAGATCAATGAGCAGCCAAGCTAGAGACAAGAGTGTGCAAGGATGGAGAAAGGAACCGGAGAACTGAGAAGAGGAAAAGACTTGCTAGGGCAGATCCTCAAAGCTCAAATCTGGAAGAAACTCTAGACCCTCCAGGCGCCCATTTACTGCAGAGCTGGGAAACTGTAGCTTTGGGAGAGGCTAGAATCAACAGACTCGAGGATTGCTCTGTGGATAGAGGATAAGTCGGAACTGGAACCCAGTCCTAGCTAGACCTCTTGGGACAGTCAGAATGGGGCTCCCGCTCCCAGTGGAACCCTCCTGCCCACTTCAGGAACCAGGGATATTAAAGGCTTCCTATTTCCCCTAGGCATTTGAAGTTTGGGTCTCTACCTCAGAAGTCTCTTTCAGAACAGATGAATCAGGGGTATCCAACGTTTTGGCTTCTCTGGGCCACAGTGGATAAAGTCACACACTGGATCATAAGTCTAGGAATCAAAAGTACTCGAAGACTATGCTAATAGAACAATTCTAATTTTTTAAAATTATTTTATTTTATTTTGGTTTTTTCGAGACAGGGTTTCTCTGTAGCTTTGGTGCCTGTCCTGGAACTAGCTCTTGTAGACCAGGCTGGCCTCGAACTCCCAGAGATCCGCCTGCCTCTGCCTCCTGAGTGCTAGGATTAAAGGCGTGTGCCACCACCGCCCGGCAATAGAACAATTCTAAAATCAGGCTCTACTCTGTGTTCCCAGGCTACATTGGTGTGAGACTGTTTTCCATCGCTGTAAGAAAGTATGTGTGGCTGAAAATCCCCAAAGGCCACAGTTCTGGAGCACGTGATGCCAGCCTTGCCTGGCTCTGATGAGAGCCCACGGCAGGAGCATCACAATGGCAGGAGTAAGGAGATGATTGTATGATGAGATGGGGAGCCAGAGAGCATCTTTGCTTGGGAACTAATCCTCTCCTGGGAACTAATTAGATTCCCGTAAAAATCACTATAATGCCTGTCAAGTGCAGTACATCCAACGACTCAATAGGCCCCATCTCTTAAAGGTGCTCCTACACCTTGACATCGCCACACTGGGAACAAAATATCTGGTACATGAGCCTGTGGGGAGACACATAAGCCATACTCAGACTGTAGCAATCCCAGCATTGACTATCCATGCCTAGTGCACCAGGAATAGATTCAGGGCTCTGAACAGGCAGGCCACTTACATCCCACCCTCTGGGTTCTCAACCTGGGACATGGATCAAGACAGGGATCCTGGGGTTGGCAGGGGCAGGAGGACACTCTTCTATGTTTTAGAAGTGACAAGATGAATGTGGAGAAACGAACCGCTTATGGCCACCTTACAAGCATCTGATGTTCAGCCCTTTACTTGCAAGTCTTCATTTGTGAGGTGTTTTCATAGCTGTCTTTGTTTTGGTGGGGGGACTTTGCACTCATTTTCGGTTGATCCCAGCAGGGTAGCATAGCACGTGGATAACTCTGTGTCTGAAGAGTAAGATTCTTGTTTGTTGGGGACTGAATGGAAGGTAGACAGGCTCGTGAGAATCCTGCCTACGATAATGCAGCCACTCTGAAATCTTACGTTAGAGAAGTCTTCAAGTACATGTTTGAGATCTTTTTGCTTAAAATATTACAGAGAAACACTGGGGTCTCTGGGAGACCCATCTAAGCCTGGGTAGCGCTGAGGCCACATACACAGTGGTCAGTCCTGGCCATGGCTAATCCAAGGCCAAGCTTTACAGCCTCAGCAATAGCCTGTGGCTCTTGAAAGCCCTCAAGGGAGGGTAAACTGGCACTGGCAACAGAGGCAGAAACACTCAAGGTCATGTTGTGTATCACAGAAGGTCACACTTTTACATGGCCAATGCTAGGATCAGGTGCTCAAGCCCAGCAGTCAGGCATGGGGAACTCTAGAAAATGAATGCTGTTACGAGTCCGAATGGTTTGCTTTTCTGCCAATGGCCCATTTCTGGGTTGCCCATCCATCAGCAAATATTTATCAAGCTGGTCTTGGTACTGGGTGGTTTGGTAAATAAAAAGATATATAAACATGTCCATTCTACAAGTAGTTTACTCTAGATAGGCGGTAAGACAGCACATACAGACACTCAGCAAGGCCAGCCTGGGCTGCTGGTGACCAGCCGAGGATTTGAACTGTGTCCACGCATGGAGTACCACATGAATGGTGCCCATTATGAAGCACGACTTCTGCATCTGGAGAAGGCTTCTTACATCTATTAAAATGCCATAGCATGGGAAGGGCAGGGGCTGCAGATATAGCTCAGTTGGTAGAACACTCAAAAGGCTTGCAAGAAGCCTCAAGTTTGATCCCCAACCCTAACCCAGTACCCTCCAAATCTGGGCATATAGCATGTGCTATATGAATCTGGGAGGTGGAGGGTTGGGAATCAGAAGTTCAAGGTAATCCTTGATGAGATATCAAGTTCAAAGCTGCCCTGCCTACATGTGATTCTATCTCACATATGTTCCTAGATGGTCATTGGGAAGAGAAAGAGAGACAGAGACAGAGAGACAGAGAGAATACACACAGAGAGAAGCAAAGGAGATGACAGATGAACAGACAAGGGATGTACAGATGGGTAGAAAGATAGATGTATGGACACACAAATCAGCCACAATCTGTTAGGGATTTGACATGCCGATGTGTCAATTCAGCACCTCATCTGCTCCTGTAATTTTTATTTTGTGAGGTTTAAAAATTTAGGTGTATTGTGTGTGAGTTCCCCCAGGCTCATATATTTGAATGCTTAGTCACCAGGGAGTGGAACTCTTTGATAGGATTAGGATTAGGAGGTGTAGCCTTGTTAGAGGAGGTATGTCACTGGGGGTAGGTTTTCAGGCTTCAAAAGCCCATGCCAGGCCCAGTCTCTTTCTTTCTCTGCACATGGATCAGGATGCAGCACTCAGTGACTTCTCAAGAACTGTGCCTACCTGTTGACCAAGGTTTCTGTCCTGCCCCGGACCCACAGTTGTTCAGTCCCAAAGAAATACACAGGGGCCTACATTAATCATAAACTGATTGGCCTATTAGCTCAGGCTTCTTATTAACTAGTATAACTTATATTAGCCCATAATTCCTGTCTGTGTTAGCCACGTGGCCTGGTACCTTTTTTGGTGAGGTAGTCACACCTGCGCCTGGGTGACAACTGCAGACTACATCTTTCCTCTTCCCAGAATTCTCCTGTTCTCATTGTTCTCGCTCTACTTCCTGCCTGGTTGCCCCACCTATAGTTCCTGCCTGGCTACTGGCCAATCAGCATTTTATTAAATAAGTACAAGAAACACATCTTTACAGGGTAAAACCGTTGTCCCATAGCACCTGCCTGTCACCGTGCTCTCTGCAATGACAGTGGACTAAGCCTCCAAAACTGTAAGCAGGCCTGCAATTACATGCTTTCTTTTATAAGAGTTGCCTTGTTCATGGTGTCTCTTCACAGCAACAGAGAAGTGACTTAGACGGTGTGTGTGTTTGTGTAAGTGTATGACATGTGTTTGTCCTCTGACTTCCATAGAACTCCTGTGGCATGTGCATGCCAACACTTATAGAGACAACCATGCACATACACAAACATACAGATTTAAAAGGGAAAAAAAGGCCAGCTAGGTGACTCAGCAGGTGAAAGTGCTTACCCCGCAAGCCTGATGACCAGGGCTCAATCCCCAGAAATTACTGTGTAATAGGACCAATTCCTAAAAGCCGTCTTCTAACCTCCACATACACCTATACCCACTCATGAATCACACACACACACACACACACACACACACACACACAGTTTTTAATTAAAAAAAAGAATATAAAAATGTTTATAGTCTGAAGGGGAAATCTGACAGCTGCATTAGCTTTTGCTGGGTAATAAGCCACTTAGAAAGTTTGGGCTTCAAACATTGTACATATAAAAAATTTCTCATAACCAGAAAAGTTAGATATCTATGCTGGTCTCAATCAGTTCAGTTGAATCCTGTTGTCAGCTGGTGAACCGATCTGAGGACAGATGTAGAACATTCTCACATCTGCTGGTGGGTTTGGTGCCTTCTGGAGTAACATCAATGGCTTATCCTGTTTATCCCTTGCTGAGTAGCAAGCCATCACAGGCTCTTCTAGAGATTTTTTGTAGGTTTTGCAAAAGGACTGAAACTTTTCAAGTGCTTATTTTATGTCAGTTCCTCATTGGTGGAAACAGCCAAACTCCATTGAAAGGGATGAAAAACAAGACTCTTGACCTTTTGATGGGAAGCACCAAGGCTCATAAGGAAGAGAGACAAACACAAGGATGGAAAGAGTGGTGAGCCATAGGCATCAAAGAAAGCCTCGAAACAAAGAAGTAGAGAAGGGTTTGTGGGAGGTGAGGAAGGTAATAAGGAGACCTGGGAAGGGAGGGAAAGAAGCCAATGGGTTTTATAAGCTTTTCACTATTACTTTATTTTGGAATGTACTGAGATAAAATATGATTATTAGATTAAAGAGGAGGCAACCAATGGGTTCCCTGGGGTATCAAGTAAGAAAAAAGTTGGGTATGGCAACTCTCAACCTTGTGAAGATTTTAGGGTTATAAGACTAGGTTTAACAGAGCAACGGTGACAGAGAAGGGATGGAGTGAAGGGAAAACTGACCGAGGCAGGCAGCAAGGGTAGATAGCTTTTTAAACAAGAAACAAGATTGTAAGGGCTGGGGATGTAGCCCAGTACAGGGTTTGCCTACCATAGACAAAATGCTGGCTGAGGCAGGGATGGGAGGATCAGGAGACAAGGTACAAACAAGGACCAGAAATTCAAGATCATCCTAAGCTACAAAGTGAATTGGAGGCTAGTCCGAGAGCCTGTCTCAAAACAAAAATTAAAAACAGGAAACAGAAAGGAGGAGGAAGAGAATGGGAGATTAGAGCACCAGACACTCATATACATAAAATAAAATCTTAAAAAAAAAACCAAACAAACCAAACAAGCGCTTTGAGTTCGTCCAGAGGCCTAGAGTTCAGTTCCCAGCATCCTGTAATTCCAGCTCCAGGGGGATCTGATGCCCTCTTCTGGCTTCCTCTAGTACCCCACACACAAGGCATAAACTCACACAGATGTCTCAGGATTCTCAAACACTACCAAGTCTTTGAGCTCCCCCTTGTCTGTTCCTTCAGGCACTAGGGTAGCTGGCCAGTGAACTTCCGGGGATTTCTTCTGACTCTGACGTCTGTCTGAATGTAACAGAGCTGGGGTTAATAGAAAGGTAAAGCACCCAGTGTTGAAGTAGGAATGAGAAATGAATCACCCAATTTTTGTCAAATGGTTTTCTCTGGGAAGGGATGAGATTCAGAGTCCAGTGAACGCGTTTTAGAGATGTCCAGCATCCCAAAGAAAGCTGAGGATTGATCACTGTGGAATCAGAATACGCAGAAAAGCGTAGCTGGTTTCTCACTTAAGACACCCTATGTTTTTTTTTTTTTTCTGGCTTATTTCAATATGCTTCACAACGTCTCTCTTCAAAAGAAGCTATTATCTGTGAAAACCCAGCCGCTAAGCGGCTTTTCCACTTTCTTCTTGCTGTCATTTTCCTTAATCCCTTGGGCTTCAGCAGAGTCCAGTGGTATTTCTTGGCTCCCTCTAAGCAGGCTACAGAGAGAAGGGGGAAGGGCAGAAACCCAACCCTTTAGTCTTCACTGAGCCCTCGATGAGGGCCAGCGCCTGAAGGACCACGCCAGGAAGGTAACCACGCCTCTTCCCCGCCGGCACCGCCCCTTCCCCCACAGGCACGCCCCCGGCCGGCCCAACAATGGAGCTAGGCGAACACGTCACGGGAGAATCGCAGGCCTGTGACAAAGGCAACGTGGCCAAAGACAGCGCCAGAGATCTCCATGCCCGCTGTCCGCCGCCCAACCCCGTCTCGTTGCTGGCGAACCAACGAGTTACCCTCTATCCACACAGCCCCAGACCGCGAACAGGGCCACGTTCACGCCGACCGAAACAGCGCCGGAGAGAGTTGAACTTTTGATTGGGCGTGAGCTGTTTCAATCTCCTCATTTTCTCCAATCAGAAGCGGGGGACTCCAGCCTTCCGCTCCTCATTGGTTTCTATGTGGCAAAAGGAGGCGGGAAAGCCGCCGAGCCGAGGTCGCGCGAGAACGGCGCCCGATGCCCAGAGCGCAGGCGCCCAGGAGTTGGCAGGGACCCTGGCCGAGGGCGGGCCAGAAGACGCGTCGTTTGGCTCTGGACAGCGTCGCCGAGTCTTCTGGGTTCAACCGCTGGGCCGCCGAAAGCTTTTGTCAGGGGCCTGGGCGAGGACGAGGCCCGCGAGGTTCCCGATGGTGTCCATGACTTTCAAGCAGGGCCGCGGCGGCCAGTACTACAGCACCCGGTGCTGCGGCTGTTGTCATGTCCGCACCGGGACGATTATCCTGGGGACCTGGTACATGGTAAGGGGGCTGGCGGGCAGGGCCGCGCCACCCGGCCACTGCGCATGCGCGGCAAGTGGGACTCAGGATGGGGGGCGGGGACGTGGAAGTTGGGGGGCGCTACTTTTCGGGGTGCTTTAACTGTGAACTGAGGCTGGGGGACTTTGAGAGATAGGGCTCACGAGGATTTGGGAGAGGGACAGAAATAGGGTCGTTATTTGGGGAATACGCAGGTCTTCGCCCCCTCCCCCCGCACACGAAAGAATTGTCGTTCTTGGTATGCAGCCAGCTTTCGGACGTTGTTTTGTCTGAATGGAAAAGGAAAGAAAAGGCTTACAACTTTCTTTCTCTTTCTCTCTTCTCTTCCTTCTTCTTCTTCTTCTTCTTCTTCTTCTTCTTCTTCTTCTTTTTTTTTTTTTTTAAAAAGACTGTGCCTCCTAGAGTTTTTGTTAAAGGCGTTTGGTGATGTAGCCAGAAAGGCGTCTGTTTTGAGTCTAGACGCGAGCCAGGATCCACACTGGGTTAATTTCCCCGGGTACACCCCTCTCCTTGCCTATCAGGTGCTTTTCATCTCGAGATCGCCTCGCATCGGAAGAGTTGTTTATTGGGAGCCTGCTATGTGGGCTTCTGGATCTGTGTGATTTCTGTCACAGCATGTGGACGGTCCTGTTGACTCCTGGTTGGGTAGACGGGCTTTTGTGATATATTTTTAAACTGCAGTTCTTAGTGACTGTTTGTATTGAAATTGATTTGCCAACGATTTCCAAAAACCGTGATTCTTTTTAGGTAGTTTTTTGCTATTAAACTTTGCGAAGCCTTGAGAAACTTGTCTTGTCGATTTGATCACTTGGATGACTTTCAGATTTCGTTGTGGGGTGGGGGTGGGAGGTAACGTTAGAGACACTGCGCAGTTTCTGATAATTAGATGAGGAGCGAAGGAGGGAGAGGTTTACTTCCGACCTCTCCTCCCCCTTTTCTTGCTGTCCTCTTCCCCGCCCAGTGTCTTGAAGTCATTAGTAACTGTTTGGCAGAACACCAGATGAAGATCTTCAGGCAGATGGTTTCCCAGCCCACCCCAGGGGGCTCTCAAACCTCCACACTATTGATGTTTTTGCAGTCTTGTATCCTTAATGTAGATTAGGAAAGAGCATCAAGAAGGCATGAGTGTGTATGTACATTTATTTGCTTGTGCTGAGGTTATTTTCATGTTTGCTGTACTTTTGTACATAGTAAGAACTTACTGCTACTATATTATTAATTATCACGATTTCTCTATGAAATTGCCAGTTGTTTGTGTTAACTGAGCTGTAGCCCTGGACTTGGATTGGTTAATGACAGTCAGCCGGATTGTATATCTAGCTTACTTTTTTTATTTTCCTTTGGCTAAAAGTATGGATTTTTAATTTCTTTTGTCCCTCACCGTCTTCCATTCTCCTAAATGATTAATTCATATTTTGCCCATCATCATATCTTACTTAACCCCCTGCCTGCCTTCTCCCAGAAAATGACCTTCTGTTGAACTTAGCTGAGCAAATAGGATTAGAGCCTGGGATGCTTGCCTGCAAATTTCATCTTTTTGTTTCTTCCATCCCTCCACCCACAGACAAAGGGCTTCAAACCCTTTGAAGAAGGAAAATCATCCCCTTCAGACCTTCAGATTTATTGGCAGCATTTCTCTACACCCCTTGTTAGGAGTTTTTAATGCTGTGTTTTGTTTATAAAAATGAACAGAGAACTCAGAATGCAGAGTGAAAAAAAGAGTGAAGGACTTTTTTTTTTTTAACTGTTAGGTGTTTTGCCTGCGTGTTTGTCTGTGTACTACTTGTGTGCATAGCCTGTGGAGTGAGGTTAGATTATCCTGGGCCTGAAGTTACAGATGGCTGTTAGCTGTGTAGGTGTGGGTGTCCTTTGGAAGAGCAACCAGTGCTTTTACCACTGAGCTACCTGTTCAGCTTCAAGGACATTTATTTTATTTTATTTTTTAACAAAATAGGGATTGAGAGGTTTAAATATGGATACAGTTGAAACTCTTGGTGTGAATTGCCTCCCCTGCCCCCAGTTTTAAAGAGATACTATTTTGCATCAGCTTTCAGGCTAGATGATTGTAAACTGTTTAATTCAGTTGATGTGCTTTAATTCATGTCCGAGATTTATTGCCCATCTTCAGTGTAAAGGACTCTGGACGGACATCCAGAAGGGATAGATGACCTGCCTTGCTGGCTTCTCTGTTCTCACTACCTGCAGCATGATAGTTTCTAGCGCTGCTTGCCTTCACCATGACATCATCCCTTAATGTTTGTGGTGTTACAGATAACTCTGGAGCATAGCCAGGGAAGTGGAACTTATAGTCACAAGGGAGGAAGATGAGCAGAGATAACAGATTCTAATCAGATTAAGGGGAGGAAACGAGCATTTGCTTTGCTTATTACAGTGTTGTTGGCAACTTCAAAAAATAGACAGGTCTCAGTTCTATATAGCAGTATGAAGTTGGGGTACGCACAGGAGATGAAAACAGAAATCTTGTCCTGGTTGTGCATTCTGCTGCCATAAGCTCTAGTAAAATGGAGATACGGAATGATAACAGGTGGAATGTCCTCTCCTCCTTATTTGTGCCTTGCCACTGTTCCCTTCCTGCCCACTTTGTCATGAGCTCTGCTCCTTGACTCAAGGGGGACAGCACCTCTCTCTTTCTGTGACCGAGAACATTGATGAGCTGGGTTGGGCTATCTAGAACAAGGCCTGTGTTTCTGATTTTTTTTTTTTTTTTTTGTGGTTGTTGAAACTTGGAGGCATAGCCCTCCTTTCTGCTGGGCTGAACACATTGTCAGTGACTGATAATGATGTCATTGACTTCTTGCTTTGGCTTCTATGGGTTTTTTGCTGAGACTAGCACAATCCTAGATATCAAAGAATTAATTAGTTGTATGAAGCCAGACATGGTAGCAAACTGGGGAGGTGCTGTCAGGAGGATCAGGGATTCAAACCCAACCCTGGCCATAGGACAGCCTAGGCTAAATAGAATGTTATTTCCAAAACCAAACTAAACCTTTAAGTTTGTTTGTTGAGATGGTGTGTGTGTGTGTGTGTGTGTGTGTGTGTGTGTGTGTGTATCCCTGGCTGTCCCAGAACTAGCTCTGTAGACCAGGCTTGTAGAAGGAGACTGTTCATTTCCCAGCTGGCCAGACCTGAATAATCACACAGAAACTATATTAATTACAACAGTGTTTGGCCTGTTAGCACTGGCTTCTTATTAACTAACTCTTAGATCTTAAATTAACCCATTTCTATTAATCCACTTATCTCCATGAGGCTGTGGTTTACTAGGTAAGGTTCTGTTCAGTAGTATTCTCCTTTAGGAACTACATGGTATCTCCTTGACTCTGCCTACTCTATATATCTCTGCTCTGATTTCCCTCCTGACTTTACTCTGCTAAGTCATTGGCCAAAACAACTGCTTTATTAACCAATGGTAATAGATCATATTCACAGCATACAGAGGGAAATTCTACATCATCTCCCCTTTTCTGTCTAGTTAAAAAGGGAGGTTTTTAACTTTTATATAGTAAAAGTACATATACAAAACAGTTTCAAGAAAGAATTGCAGTTATAATATTTAGTCTTTTAATCTGGCAAAATTAAAGAAAATATACCATCATCTATTTTATCTTTGTGAGTCCAAAGTTTCATATCTAATTTATCTTTTATCATAACTAAGAAAAGCTATAACTAACTGTCCTCAACTCTTAAAGACCCCAGAAGGATGTAATATTACCCTAAGTAAACAGGAAGTGCATTGTAAGCAACTTCCAAAACTTTAGAATTGACAGACACAGCTTGCTGCCTGGACGGTAACCCAAAGTTTTTCTCTAATATTGGGGCATTACAGGCCCATAGTATTCAGCAGACTTTTCCATGAAGCAGGAAGTTTGAAGATCTGTTCTGCCTTGTAATGGTAAAGTTCATCAGTTACTTTCTTCTGTGCCCTGAAAAATGTCTGGCAGTTCTTTCATGAGGCAGGAACCCCAAAGAACCATCTCACCTTCTTTTGGCAAGTTCTGTGGGTCCTGCATGTCCAGTTTACACAGCATGCCATCCAGCAGTCCAAGCAAGAGCAGTTTCTTGCCCAGATGGCTAGCCTTGTCACATTGAAGGCAAAGTCCGTAATGAGTTTCTTCAGTGTCCGTCAACCTCTCTGAAGTAATTGGTGCTGCCAGAAGCTGACATGTTTCACTGTCAAGAAAAATCTAAGTTCTTGAAACATTTTAAAAGCCTTTGTAGGTCTTTGAAAGGGTTGAAGAATACCTATCCATTTGAAATACATCTCTGTACATTTAGAAAATCTAACGTACATGACTACAAGTTTGACTATTATAATTTTCCATTAATCTGTAATTTTAAGTATGCATTACATAATACCTTAAACAAGAGTAGAAATATACATGTTACAAAATTGATCTTAAATTTGTATCCATAGACCAAGATCCATACAAATGCAAAGTACTCCTCTCTATATCTTATCTCCCTTTAGGTGAGAACAGACATTTGTAAGCAATCATTTTGGAAATTTGGGCATAATTTTCTTCAAACTGCTTCCTGCTTTTGAGGGGGAGTATTTTTAGAGTTCACGGAAAACTTTTTTTTTTTGGGGGGGGGGGCGGTCTTGTTCCATCAAACTACATTAGCCTGGAAGGAATCCAAAGGTTCTCATCTTCTGTGGAAACAAAAGCAGAACCTCTTTTCCAAAGCAACATATCCTTAGACTCAAATTAATAATCTATGTTGGTTTAGCATAGCAGCCCCCAGAATCAAATATCTCTTTGCAGTCAAAAAATTCAAAGAAATCACAATAATATGCATAATCAGAACTCTTTATGTATATTCCATCTTTATGTGACTTATTTGTATTTTTACTCTTTTAATCTATGACTCTCTGTACTCTTTTATATTACTTTTACGGTCTCTTTAAAGACTTTGTTTTATTTTTAAAACTACTACTTTTTTAAACTGTCTACACTCTTTTTCTTCTCTCTCCCAAGCCTACATACGTTTATCCAACACTGTGACCCATGCAGAGATCTTTCCCATCTGAATCTATCTCAAACAGAGATCTGCCTGTCTCTGCCTCCTGAGTGCTGGGATTGGGTGTGTGGTGCTACCACCTGGACCAAACCCTTAAGTATTAATGGTTGGTCTCGAATAGTTCTGTGGGACAGCAAACCAGGATCAGTTACATGTATTAGAGGTGCCAAACCTGAAGAGTTGGCGGCATCTGGCGTTTTTAAGTTGAAAAAAAGTACGTGTGACATGAGTAATACACATTTTTAGAGTGGGTTCAGACTTAAGTTTCTATATTTCTCAAGTTCATTTCTTTATCCTTTATTAAAGAATTTGAAGCCAGATTATTTTAAACAAATTCTTACATGTGAACTCATGTATTGAATCATGAACTTGGAATTAAAAAAGCCTGTTGGGGTGATGGCGATAATCTTCATGATTCAAGTGCATTTTAAGCGTTTGTAACAAGTCTTTCTCATGAATGTTTTATCCTTAAGTAATCTAGCGTTAGGTAGATGTGAGGACAGATTTCCTCATGCCACATGGGCCCTTCACCTATTAGTCATGTCTCCTTAAATAGCTGTAGCTGAAAGTTTGTGTCTCCCCCACCCCGCCCGCATTGCTTATGCTTTCAGTACATGCTGTTTCTTCCCTCTGAAGTGCTCTTCTGCCTTTTAATTAATTTAAAAATATTTTTAAAATTTGCTCTTACTCTATGTGTCTATTTGTGATTATGTGGGAAAAAGGTGGAGGTCAGAGGACAGATTTGTGGAACTCTTCTTCTACCTCTATATTAGTTCTGGAGACTGAACTCAGGTCACCAGGCCTGTATTGCAAGTGTCTGAGTTTGAATTTTTAAACTAATCTATTGAGGAAAATCTTCAGATTTATAAAAGTAGTGAAATAATACTAAAAAAAGCCTGTCTAGAAGCTAACTTATTATTAATTATATTTGAGGAATTCAGTAGATAGTTGTAGAATGAATTATCTCTTAAATAATAGGGATAAATTAGTTGTAATTAAACATAGTAAACAACTAAAGGAAATCTTGTCTGAAGATGGCCAGATTTAATCTTTATCGTTTGGCAATTCTGTGTTGAGTTTTGTGTACTAGTTTGCCTGAAGGGGCTCCCTGCCTAGGAAATCTTTATCGTGGTGTCCTAATCAAATGCATTATGTTAGTTGTAGTCTCAGGAGATACTGGTTTGGGACGAAATCTACTCTGGGAAAACTGAGGGGTGATTTTTTTTTTTTTAATTAGAGAATCATAACTGAAGAGGTGGTTCAATGGTTGAGCACTAGCTGCTCTTCCAGAGGACCCAGGCTTTATCTCCATCCTTCACTGGCAGCTCACAGCCATTTGGAACTTGAGTTCCAGGGGATCCAGCACTTTCTGGCTTGTGAGGGCACCAGGCATGCAAATGGTGCACAGACATAGATGGAGACAAAACACTTACACACATAAAACATATTCTTAAAAATTAAGTGTTTATTGATACTTCTCCCTGAAGTCCATAGTTGGATACTGATGTGAGACTTAGGTTTACATTGTGTGTGTGGCGGGGAGTCATGCATGTGTCAGTCCTGAATGCGTGGAGGTCAGAAGAGTTCTTGTCTTCTATTGTTGCAGTTTTCTGCCAGGCTGACTTCTCCAGGCTAGCTGACCTATGAGCTTTTGTACAGTTCTCTCGTGTATCCCATCTCACAAAGTGCTAGGATTACAGATGTGGGTCACTGTTTAGGCTCACTTTATGTATGTATGTATTTATTTTCTGGGTGCAGGTCACCTGGCTGGTCTGGAACTAGCTGTGTGGCCAGGCTGGCCTCAGCTCACAGAGATTTGCCTTGTGCCTTCTGAGTGCTGGGATTAACAGTGTGGGCCACCACCGCATCCAGCTGTATACGACTTTCAATGTGGATTCCAGGGTTGGCGTTTCCCATTCTGCAGGATAGGTGTTGGCTACAAATCGAGTCTGAGCAAATTCTTGAGAACTGAAATCATACTGAGTAACTCTCCTGAACATAGTTCACTAGAACTAGAGACTGGTATAAGCACGAGACGGAGTCATGCCAAAGCCAGGAGATGAAGCTGCAAGTCTCCAAATGCTGTGCAAAGAGGAGACCAAAAGGATGAGTGTGGGATTTCCTGAAACAGGAAAGTAACAACACTGTCTCAAACCCAGGGGGAATTCACAGCCCCAGAAGTATGTACATCGAAAGTAGAAGAGTTGCAAACCAATGATATTTCTCAAGGAGCTAGAAAAACAAGAAGTAAGTTCAAAGCCAATAGGAGATAAAAAGATGAGAACAGAAATAGAAAAAATTTTAAAAGGCTACAAATTAAAATGTTGAGTTTTGATTGTTGTGTCCAGATAGTTTTTCAGAGGCGCTCACTTTGTAGCCCACGCTGACCTCAGACTCACATGCCCCCCCACCCCATCCCCATCTCAGCCTTCCAAATGCTGGGCTAGGAAGAAGAAAATCAGAATCAAATATGAGAAAGGTAAGCCGGGCAGTGGTGGCGCATGCCTTTAATCCCAGCACTTGGGAGGCAGAGGCAGGCGGATCTCTGTGAGTTCGAGACCAGCCTGGTCTACAAGAGCTAGTTCCAGGACAGGCTCCAAAACCACAGAGAAACCCTGTCTCGAAAAACCAAAAAAAAAAAAAAAAAAAAAAGAGAAAGGTAGTGATAACAGTTGATACTACAGTAAGGTAGAGGTATTTAAGAGACTAGTACAAAGAACTGTCTGCCAATAAATTGGGACACTTAGAATTAAGTTTTCAAAGATGGCCTGTAAAGAGGAGAATACCAGCATAGAACAGGTAATGGAATTGAATCAGCAGTGAAAAGTTTCCCAACAGGAAAAAGTGTAGGACCTGATTATCTCACCAATGCATTCTATAAAATATTTAAGGAGCCGCTACTGTATTTCCAAATTAGTCTATACATATGGGGCACACAAACAATAAAAAGCTCTTAAAACACTTTAGGCAGATATCTGATGAATAATGCAGACATTCCCAAAAAAACATTAGTAAACAGAATTCAATATCACATAAATAAATCCTTGTGATCAAGTGGGATTTATCCTAAGGATTCAAGGGTAGACCAATCCATGTAAATTAATAAACATATATACATAGGATAAAGGACTGAATCCATATAATCGTTTTTGTAGGTATAGTTATGTTAAATTTGTTAAATTTCATCACATGAAAAAAGTGGGACTGGAGAGATGACCCAGTGGTTAAGAGTTCAATTCCCAGCACCCATGTGGTGGCTCAAAACTGTCTAACTCCAGTTCCAGGGATCAGACACCCTCATCTAGCCTCCTCCAGGCAGCCCCAGACATACACACTGCACTGACAGGCATTCAGGCAAAACATCTATAAATGTAATAGTTGAAAAATATTTACTCTTAAAGTAGATATGCACCACAATAAAAGCCACATAATACTGACAGCCAGCACCATACCAAAATAACTCTTCTCTCAGATCAGAAACCAATTAACAGTGCCTACTAACACTGCTGTTCACAAGGTATTGAAAGTCCTAGGCAGAGCAGTTTGACAAGAGAAACAGATAAAGCACTTAACGGGTTGGAAAGGAGGAGGTCATGGCTCTGTATTTGCAGATGACACAATCAGATACGTAGAGAATCCCAAAGACTAAAAAGCAACTGAGAACTAATAAAAAAGTTGTGGAATAGTAAAGCAACTTCAAAAATAGTAGCTTGTTTCTGTGCTAGTAGTGAACTATCTGAAAGAGAAATTAAGCACTCAACTTGTCATAGCTATAAAAACAAAACAAGAAAAACACCCCTACGTTAACCAGGAGGTAAAAGAATCCACAGTGAAAATAAAACATTGATGTAAGACTTTGAACAGGTCACAAACAAATGGAAAGGCGTTCTGTATTCATGAATCAGAATTAGTATTGTTAGGACCCATACTACAAAAGGGATCTGTAAGTGTAAGGCAGTCCCTGTCGTGTTGCCTTTCCCCTTACTAGGAGAAAACAACTTCTAAAAGTTGAGTGAAACCACCTGAGACTGTACCAACAAAGTCTCGAGCAAAAAGACCAAGGCTGGAAGTATGACACTGTTAGTTTCAGTATGGCATTCACAGTCCTTCTACAAAAATAGACGGGAGGACCAATGGGACAGACTGGAGAACCGAAAAATAACCCACACTTTCAACAGCCAAGTGATTTTCAACAGAGGTGCCAGAAATAAGTGCCCGGGCAAGCACATTGTTCTCAGTAAATAGTGCTGGGGAAACTGCATGTCCACAACTGTAGAACAAAGAAATGAGACCCTCCTCTCTCGTACAGAAAAGGCAGCTTAAATATTACAAAATCCTTGACTATGAAAACTTGAAACTAAGCCTTGTGGGAGAGAAAATAGGGGAAGCACTGACATTAGTCTTCTATTGCTGTGATGAAAGACCATGACTGAAAGCAACTTAGGGAGGAAAGCATTTGGTTTGCTTTCACTTCCACATAAGTCCATCATAGGGGGAAAGTCAGGGCAGGAACCTGGAGGAACTGGAGCAGAGGCTATGGAGGAGATCTGCTTCCTGGTCTCAGCCTGCTTTCTAATACCTATCAGGACCACCTGTCCCGTGGTAACAGCATCCCCAGGGAGCTGGCGCTCCCACATCAATTACTAAGGGAGAAGATGGAGTGAACTACACACTTGCCTGGAGGAAGATCTTACTGAGGCATTTTTCCAATTGAGAGTCCCTCTTTTCAGATGACTGTAGCTTGTGCCAAGTTGACCAGAAGGGAAAACACACACACACACACACACACACACACACACACACACACACACACACAGCAGCCAGGATAGTCTGGGCAAGAATATAAATGCATAGTCAACAAAGGAAAGCACACACACATGGGATTGCATCAAACTAAAAGGCTTCCTCACTGCAAGAGAATCAGAATAGTGAACAGGCTACCTTTAGAAATGGCAGAGGATATTTGGAAACTTTCTCACAAGAGGTTAATACCCAAAGTATATCAAGAACTCACCAGCAAAAACAAATAATCAAATTTAAAATGGGAAAATGAGATGAATAGACAAAAGAAGTAAAAGAAGATTAATAAGACCAACAAGTACATAAAAAAACTCTGAATGTCATGAGTTAGCTTCTTACCCCAGTGAGTGAGTCAGCCAGACAAAAAGTGACATGTTGGCAAGGAAATGGAGAAAGGAACATCTTCACTGTATGGGAATGTAGTATAGCCACTTTTGGTAGAACAGTGTGGGGCTCTTGAGATTAAAAGAACTGCCATAGAACCCATAAATCCCACTAGTGGGTTCTTATCCACAGAAAACGAAATCAGTGTATCAAAGAGATCTGTTTATTGCAGTGTTGTTCACAGTAGACCAGGTAGGGAGTCAGCTGAGGTCTTCATTGATATCAACAGATAAGGAAAACAGGGTCTGCGTTCACAATGGATACTATTAGCAGTAATGAACAAAATTGTCATTTGCAGCAACATGGATAGAACTGACGCTACAACTGACATAAGAGAGCTACAGAAAGACAAATGTGTGGCTTTACTTACAGATTACAAATTAGCTTAGTTTATAGACTTACAGGATAGTGGTTACTAGACACTGAAAGGGAAGGTGAGGGGACAGTAAGCAACAAGATAAGAGTAAAATTAGTGTTCTCTTGCAAAGAGGATAATTACAGCTGTCAATATTGCACCAAAAATCAGAAAGAGCTAACCAGTTATACGAGTGTTCTCATCGCAAACAAATGTTTTAAGGTTATGGCATTATGTGCCTTGAATTGACCAGTAGTATATGGTGTATAAGTGTATTAAAACTTAACATTGTACTCTATCGAGATGTACAAATGCTATGTATCGTTAAAGAAAAGTAACCTCCCCCCAGTCCTTGAGTCTTCTGGGATGGGTATGATTGAATCAAGGAGGAATTGCTGCCTTAGGCCTGAGTGCTTCCCTGGGTTTGCCCTTGTTCCTTTCTCCAAGTAAAAGGCCCTCCATTGTTTTCCCACTGCTTATTTACTCACGTGAGGTGTGCAGAAGGCTTTTAAAGTCTGCTTGGCCTATGTTGTTGACACATGTGCTATGTTCTACCTGGCCTTGTTACTAGGCTTACAAGCCTTTATTTTCAACTTCTTTTCCTGAATACAGTGCAGGAAAGGTCATGAATATTTTGGAAAAGTTTTTAGTAGAATATTTTAAAGACTTTTTAAACTTTAGGATTACAGTTTTGATTTCTTGAAAAATCCAACAGGAGCTTAGAACTCTGTCAGCTGAATTTAACATAAGTTGCATATGAGTGTGGAGTAGGTGCTTAGTGGTAAGTGTTTTGGATTACAAGTACTGGTTTTCTGATGTGGGATTCCCCTCTGTGTGCTGTATCATTGGTTAATAAAGGAACTGCTTTGGGCCTATAGCAGAACTATAGGAGAACAGAGCTAGGCAGGGAAAACTAAACTGAATGCTGGGAGAAAGAAGGGCGGAGACAGAGAGAAGCCATGGAGCCACTAGAGACAGGCGCTGGGAACTTTACCTGGTAAGCCACAGCCATGTGGCGATACACAGATTAATGGAAATGGGTTAAATTAAGATGTAAGAGTTAGCCAATAAGAAGCTAGAGCTAATGGGCCAAGCAGTGATTTAAATAATATGGTTTCTGTGTGATTATTTTCAGGAGTCTGGGTAGCCGGGAAACAAACAAGCAGCCTCCTTTCAACAGTTTTCTAGATTGATTACTGTCATATTCAAAGTACTACCCACAGTGAAGTGAACTAGGCAAGGACAGTGGAAAATTCTATGATAATTTGTAGAAAAAAAAGATATTTTTTTAAAAAGTCATACATGTGATAAAAATATTTTGGACATATGAACTTCAGCCTGTATACAACTACGTACACACATGCATGGAAATATATATTTAAACCCTCTAAGTTGTGTTGGTACTTCATTTCCTTCATTTGGTAGCTAGATTTGCGTGTTTTCCTTGACATGAGTGTTTTTCTGTGCCATGCTAAGCTTTTTTTTTTTAAACTATGGTGATAATTATGTTATCATAATTGTCAGCAAACAAGAGTTTGCTGAATGGATTTCAAACTGATTTCCCAACACAAGATAACATTTCTAACTTGAAGATAAAACATGGTCTGCTTTTCTACCAAATGTTTGAAGGCTTGACCTGATATAAAGAAAATGCCTTTCTTGGGTGTTACCATCCATCCATCATTTAGGGTGGACAGGGGAGAGGAGTTTTAGGTATTGTTGCTGGAACACTTTGGAGTGTCAAATGTTGGGACTTCTAAGAGGAGGAGGGCAGATTCTATGAGCTTTAATTGTGGAGTTTGTCTTGTCTTCATACCTTACTGGTTTCCATATTGAATCTTCACCAGGACAGTTTCTGATCCTTGAGGTCATATATATGTGCTATGAGGCTGTAGGGACCACAGCCAGAGAGCACTGTACAATGTCAAAGTGGGGTTTGTGTCCCTGATAGGCTAGGGAAATTCATCGGCTGGGATAGGATTTCAGCAAGATGTTTAGCAACGTCCCAAGGTATTTCTTAGTCCGTCCGTCCTTCCTTCCTTCCTTCCTTCCTTCCTTCCTTCCTTCCTTCCTTCGTGGCTGACACGGGACTATTGATTGTTTCATGATGGTTACATTTCAAAAATGAAGACCACAGAAAATTGGTCTGTAGGATGATAAAATCTGGAAAAATCTTTGTGGGAGGGAATGTAATCAGATGAAATTTACTTACAGTTTCCGTAAAGATCATGTCCAAGCCTTTGAATCTAACTGTGTAGGTTGCAGATAGCTTATCAGATTAAGTATGGAAAAACAATTTTGAATTGTATAGAGTTATTCTTGTGTGACATTGCAAAAATGTACAAAACCAGTAAGTACATTGCCTTTGGAATTTGTGAACCAGGTTGGGGACACAAAGGTTGGTTACACAAAGGGAAACTAGGCAGATGGCTAAACCATGCTAGAAAGGTAGAGGAGTGGTTGGAGGGCCCAGATGTTTAGTCCCTGTGGTGTTTGGGGGCTGCTGTGCGTATTAGAGGAACACACTGGCTCCGGTGGCAGAATTAGGACCAATGCGGGGATGGGGGTGGGGGGAGCATCATCACTCCTTTAGGGAATCTTTTAAACTTGAACCAAATGGATGGGGGTGCTTTGGGGGAGTTGCAGGCATCTGTGTGTTGGCGTGTGAAGAAATATGTGCCTCTGGACTTGAAGTTTGTGATGATGCCCTAATTTTGCTTTCAGTACATTTTATTCTGGTTTATTGGCATTAACACAGGGTTCTGCATCTTTATATATGCTATGGCCTGTAACTGTTCTCACCATGTTTTATGAGTGTCTGCTATCTCACAGCCTTGTTACTGCAGGTGAAGCAGTATGGAATGTGTCTAGAGACTATGGAGACTGTTCCCTGATGGAAGTTAATGGTCATCTGTTGTCTCTCAGGTGGTCAACCTATTGATGGCGATTTTGCTGACTGTGGAAGTAACTCATCCAAACTCCATGCCAGCTGTCAACATTCAGTATGAAGTCATTGGTAATTACTATTCATCTGAGAGAATGGCTGGTAAGTTTTTAACTTTAAAAGATATCACTGCCAAGTTCTTATATATAAAGCCAATTATAGTCTTCATATGAATGTTGGAGGAAGGTTAAGGAAATTATGCTTCAGTTAGTTATACTTCAGAAGGTTAAATAATTGCATAGTAAGTAACAAGTTGAATGTTATTTAAGCTACTTGTTGAGACAAGAAAGTTATTTTTGATGACTTTCCCCAGAGATATTCAGCAAGAATTACTGTAGAACATTTCTGGACAGAAGATGTAATAAATTAGTATGTTTTGGAGAAGTGTATGGTTGTATGTATGCCTTGACTGTAGAAACAAGACAGAGGAGATGGGAAATAAAACTGGTTTGAGACTTCTCAGGGCTTACTTAGCCATGTGTAGCCAGGGTCAGAAATTTGGTGTTAGAACAAATGGTCTATTGCAGTAGAGTATAAAACACAGTGCACAGTTCCCTTGTTTATGTGAAAAGGGACTAACACCACTATTAAAAAGAAACTAGCCCTACAACAGTCATAGGAATTGTCCTGTTAGACCCGTTTATTCCCTGACAGCAGTTATTTTTTATTACCAGTTCTTTAAAATACAGGTATAAAACATTTCTCGTTGAATTTATATTATTGCAAGTTATGTCATAAATTCAATATTTAGACAGAAAGTACAATTTCAATATGCTTAGTTGTGAAATTTCAGTTCAGAAAACTGTTCCCAGATCATGAGTGTGTTTCTAATATTATAGATTTTAATACGAAGTTCTGAACTTCTTTATATTTGTGACCACCTGTGATCCAAGGATGAAGATTGGTGTTTTTTTTTTTTAAATAATTGCTTTATTTGTTACTGTTTTGCCTGCATGTACGTACGTATGCACATCATGTGTGTTCAGTGTCTGCAGAGGCCAGAGGAAGGTGATGTGAACTGGAGTTTGTAAGTTACCATGCAGGTGCTGGGGACCAAACCCAGGTTCTATAAGAGCACTGAACTTCTTAACTGTTACAATGTCTCCAAGTACTCATCTGTGTCTTTTGTTGTTGTTGTTAAATGATTTTTTGTCTTCATGGATAAATTAATTTTCCAGGAACCAAGAAGAGTTCAGTGACTGTAATACACAATAAAATGAAATCAACTGATGGGCATTTATAATGTTTTTTAAAAATGAGAAGTCTTCTGATTCTTTTAAATAATCCTTATGACATTGACTCTGAGAAGTGACAAAAAAATAGCCTTTTATCATATTTTTCGAGAGTAGTAGTATTTGAAATCCCCTCTCCCATCTCCAAATAATAATAAATAAAATTTTAGAGACTTATTAATACCTCAGTATTTTGAGTCAGGGTCGGTCTTGCTTTGTAACTTAATCGTTGAGTGGAAAGAGCTTTGAAATCCTTAACAATGAGGGTACTCTGAGATGACACAGCCATTTATGTGAAATCCTTAACAATGAGGGTACTCTGAGATGATACGGCCATTTATGTGAAATCCTGCTGGTGTTTATAATGCCCAGTGATAAGATTATGTGTACAAACATCCAATAGTGTGAATATTTAGTGGTTACTCTTCATTTTTGTTGCCCTTTAGCTTTTTCGAAGCTTTCAGTTGTGCGTATGTAAAGGAGAATGTGCACGTGAGTGCAGGTGCCTGGGCGCCAGAGGCATCGAGTTCCTGGAACTGGAGTTCTGGGTGCTGGGAACTGTACTTGGGTCCTCTGCAAGAGCAACAAGCTGAGCTTATCTCCATGTGCCCCCTCTCCCTTGAGTTTATTAGTGTCTGTCCAGAGTCATAGGATCAACTCATGTTGTGAAGAAACTCAGCCAGTCAAGTATGGTTTGATATTGTTTGGGATTATTTGGGTGTGTTTTGAAGGAACTAGTGAATGTGGGATTAATGCAGACTGAGGAGGAGTTGAGTTGGGGAGACGTGTGTAGGGAGAGAAGGCAAACAGAAAGAAGCTGCTGTGGTTAAAGGTTTAAGATGCTGGGGTGGGGTGAATGGAGAACTTTGAATTTCAGTTGTATTCTTATCAAAGCAAGAGATACATCTGTAGTTTTCTGTGTGTAGCTCATCTGTCTTCTAAGCAAACAGCAGCTTTTCCTTCCAGTTAAACCCTCATCTCACAAAACCAGCTTGTGTGAATTCTTTCATAATTTTTTCATTGATTCTGCCTGTGTTTCCACTTGCCGTGTTGGGTTTTAATTGTCTTTTTGCACTCCAACATGTAGAGGCACAAGGGACCTGTTTTCCTGCCGAGTTACGTGGTTAATGTTTCATCCTAAACACAGCGAGTTGTTGCATCAGTTTAACATGGAAAGGCATGTATAAATGTCTCAAGATTCTTAGATTTTCTTTTTTTTCTAGATCTTTTGAGAGCCTGTTTTGAAAGTAATTAGAGTTAATTTAAACATTTACATGTAAACGTTTTGCAGCGTCGTTTTCTCATGAAGAGTTTAGTTTCTTTCATTGCATATGTTGCTTACTTAGAGTTCCATTTTTGTTTTCTTAGATAATGCCTGCGTTCTTTTTGCCGTCTCTGTTCTCATGTTTATCATCAGCTCAATGCTGGTATATGGAGCAATTTCCGTAAGTCTTTTCATCTTTCCTAGTTTGACCTTTAGCAAAGGGAGTAGTTTTATACGTATACTAAATGTTTTTTTCTTCTGCAGTATCAAGTGGGCTGGCTGATTCCGTTCTTCTGCTACCGGCTTTTTGACTTTGTTCTCAGTTGTCTGGTGGCCATCAGTTCTCTCACTTACTTGCCAAGAATCAAAGAGTATCTGGATCAGTTAGTAAGTGTGTGGGCTATTTAAACTCTTCCACTTAAGTAAAATATTCTGATTGCAATCCTAAGGCATCCTTAGGGACTATTTTTAACTGTCTTTGCTTTTTATCATATCTTAAAATCACTTCTGTGTTAAAACCTGTAAGATACCATAATTTGTACCATACCATTTGGACAGCCCAGTACTAAAGGTCCGTAAAGAGAGTGTGGAAGAAATAGTTGAGCTAATGTGTTTCAGTAGAATATTTGACTGTATTTGGTACTTATTAAGGGTATCCTCTTTATCAGAATGGTAGTGCATCTGTGTGTCCACTGTATCCTCGCCCTACTATGTCTACTATGTCTACATGCCCACTGTATCCTAGCCTTACTATGTCTGCATGCCTGCTCTATCCTAGTATGTCTACTATGTCTGTATGCCCACTGTATCCTAGCCCTACTATGTCTACTGTGTCTGCATGCCTGCTCTATCCTAGATGTCTACTGTGTTAGCATGCCTGCTATATCCTGTGCTAGACACCTTTGGTGAATACTGCAGCTGTAAAGAGAACTTTGCTCTTTGGGGAACCAGCATGTATTGAGGAGTCAGGGTATAAGAATACACTTTATTAGGCCATAAATTACCTGCCCCATTGGTGGTCTGAGTTAATAAAAAACTTAGATTAATGCCATATAGTGGGGTAGAGGGGTAGGGGATATTCCAAGCTGAAGTGGTCAAGGAGGGTTTTGTGGGAGAGTCTGATGAAGAAAGTGTGGGGTGCGAGCAGATGAAAGCTGGTGGGGCAGTTATCCTTAGTGTACTTCCAGATGTTGTCTTTGAGAATCTTTCCTGCCTATGTCTAGATGTCTGGTCCATTTTGAATGCCATCAAATAAATCTTTTACTCCAGAAACATTTATTGATTGCTTCTTAGGGGCTGGGTTCAGGGTACTTCATAGAGATTGTCTAATGAAGGATCAGAAGAGTGATGTTTAGTGATGTATCATTAAGTGAGGGCAGCTTTCTGAGTAAGTAAGCCTTGGGTTGTAGACCTGAGGTTGGATGTGAGATTTGAACAATACTGAGGGACTTGATTAGGAATTGAGATAAGAGAAATCAGAAAAAAAAAAAGTTAAGAGAGATGAGATGAGAATCTCTGAGGCAGCAATGAATATGAGGGAGCCATGGAAAGTAAACCTCTGTGGAGACTAGAGAGGGGTAGCTAGTACAGGCAGTGGGCCTGGTCCCCTGTGATTGGAAGCTTCCTAAGTGTCGTTCTCTAAGCCTGTCGTCTAACTGAAATATCACAGGTAGGCCCCTGCTTCCTTTTCTACAGTTCTTGGCATATACAGTCTCCTGTGTATTAGTCACATTCCGTGTGTGAAAGTCCAGCATTCCCATTGAAGACAGCTACAAGTCTAAGGACAGGTGTGTAGGAGAGAATATCAAACAACACCCTTGTTCTTTTACAGACCCTGGTGTTTTCCCCCCTCTATTTGATTGGCTTAGTCTTTTTAATTCGAGGGTAACTTCTTCTGCTGGCCAATTTTAAACCCTCACTTCCCTTCTCATGCCCTTCTCCTAACACTGAACTCATCGCCTGGTCCGGAGTCAGTGAATGCACTGACCCTTCCCAGTACAGCGAGTATGTCCGCAGTAGATCACATCCTCTTGCTTGGCCTGTGGACAGTGGCATGTTTCCTTTTTACCCATCAAATGCAGAGTTGAGACCAATATTTGCCTCCTAGAAAAGTTAACTTTCTTTATGGAAGACGAAATAGCCCTGGGAACATGAGCAATTTTGGCTCCTTCTGATTTACTGACCCAGGGCAAAGTTGGTTGCCATACAGGTGATTACATTTTGTCAAAGCCCAGAAAGGTGGACAATGGTGGTCAGTAAAAAGAATATTAGCTCTGTTTAGACTTTTTAGTTAGTTATCCTAGCTATTAAACAAGTACGTCTAAAGCAATGAGTGTATCTGTTCATGATAAGGGGTTCAGACATGCTGTGTTAGTAGTTCCTGTGTGTAAATTTAAAATAGTCTGTCACTTCTGACTTTGTTGCCTTTTGCCATGTTCTTAAAATGCTCTTGAGATTATCAGAAGCACAGTGCCATAGAGGAGTTGTCATTGTATGTTTGTGTTTTAACAGCCTGATTTCCCCTACAAAGATGACCTTCTGGCTTTGGACTCCAGCTGCCTTCTGTTCATTGTTCTTGTGTTCTTTTTGATATTCATCATTTTTAAGGTATGGAGCTTGTGATTCACATTTGGGGGTTCTGGTGAGACTTCCCAGTAACCCTTTCCCCTGTCTCTCTCCTTATGGGTCACAAGAGATGTAGAATTTGTAGTGATAGTGTCATTTCTGGCACAGTAGTAGAGAGGTCTTTCTGGTAAGGGGTAGACTCCCCCTGTCTTGGACCCACAGAGTGCTTGGCACTTTTATGTTTTCAGTAGTGCTTCATGGTTTGTAGTGGGAATCCATTACAGTTCCCAACACTGGAGCACTGGGATTTCCTCCACAGTGTGTTGGTTAACAGACCTATATCTCCAGTGTCTTTATGAGAAACTTGGGATGTTTAATGAGAGCCAATTGGGAGTGAACCTGTGTGAAATGGGTTCCTTCTTCACAGATAGTGCAGAAGTCATGGAGGTCCTCTGCCCCAGAGCATCCTGCTGAGCTTTGTTTTCCTTTCAGGCTTACCTAATCAATTGTGTTTGGAACTGCTACAAGTACATCAACAACAGAAATGTGCCGGAGATTGCTGTTTACCCTGCCTTTGAAGCGCCTCCACAGGTTAACTACTGTTACACCAAACTGTAGTTCGCTCTTACTGACACCTCCAGAAAGCAATGTGGGACTTGAATATTTGTTCTGTACCATAACTGTGGTTTCAGACACGAATAACTTGAACCCATGAATGCATAAGATTTAGCATTTTTCATTGGGAATATTGTGCACACAGGGCTAGATCTCTTTGCACTGTTGACCTAGCTTGACTCTTAGGTTTATTTGTTAGTGGTCCTCACAAACCTTCTTTCTGGACAGATAAGCTAGGAGAGGAGGAGGTGGGTGGGGAGAGAGGAAGGGGAGGGGAGAAAGGGGGGGTGAGAGGAGAGAATATGTGTGTGTGAGAGAGAAATGATAATGATTTTGATGGAATCTGAGTGCTGACCCCACCTCTCAGAACCCTCTTTGCTGCCCTCTATCTTCCTAGGTTTTTCCACATAGGATACATATGGCTCATGTAGAGACAGCCTGTCACTTGGAGGCTCTTAGGCTAGAGTAAGCTTTAGAAAGGTTTGTCTATTATCTCAAAGGGAAGGATAGAAAGTCATTGTCCTTTGAGTACAGTTTATCATGAAACTTGGGGGCACTGTCAGCTTCCTGTAGAGTGGTCAGTGAGGCCTCTTCACCCAGATCCTCAGCCCTTGTTTTTGTTTTTTCCAACATTGTGTAACCCAGTTCTGGAACTCTTGTAGACCAGGCTGGCCTCGAACTCAGAGAGAGCCACCTACCTATCGCCTCCCTAGCACTGGGACTAAAGGTTTGTGCCACCACATCCAGCTGATCTCAGCCCTTGATGTACAGTTATGACTGGAGCTTTATTGGTTGCCTGTGTGTGTGGTTTTTTTTTAATACACATGGGTTAGTATGTTAAGTCCATCTTCCAGGTTAGTCCAGAGGAAGAATTCTAATTCTGCCATCCATCCATCTTCCATCCCATCCCTCCATCCATCTCCCCAACCATCTATCCCTCCATCCCATCCATCCATCCATCCCATCTTATCCATCCATCCACCCATTCATCCCATCTTACCCCTCCCTTCCACCCTTCCCTCTAGTTCATCCCATCTAATCCATCCATCCACCCATTCATCCCATCTTACCCCTCCCTTCCACCCTTCCCTCTAGTTCATCCCATCTATCCCATCCATCTCATCCATCTATCCCATCCCATCTTATCTCCTCCCTCCCTCCCTCCCCTCCTTCCCTCTATCCCATCCATCCATTCATCCCTCCATCCCATTCATCTCATCCATCCATCCCCACCCACATACATACATACATACATACATCTCATACATCTCTCAGTCCTGTCTTGGTCACTGTCCTATTGCTATGAAGAAACACCATGACCAAGGCAACTCTTATTTTGGAAAAAAAAGAAAAGAAAAGAAAGCATTTGGTTGGGGCTTGTTTACAGTTTCAGAGGCTCAGTCTGTTATCATCGTGGAGGGTGTGGGACAGGTGGGATGCTGGAGAAGTAGCTGAGAGAAAAAGAGAGAAACAGACTAGGCCTGGCATGGGTTTTTGAAACTCAAAGCCTACTCCCAGTTAACAAGGCCATTCCTCCTAATTCTTCTAATCCTATCGAGGAGTTCCACCCTGTGCTGATTAAGAATTCAAATATATGAGCCTATGCATTCAAACCATAACACATCACACATACAGCGACCCTTCCTCAGTTCTGGCTACCCTGATCTTGAGTCATTGTGTCACTGAGTGTGGATGTCTGTGAGCTAACAGTTCAGCTCTTCCTCAGGGTTGTGAGCTCCTACTTAGGACGTAGTCTGAAAACTAATTATTCTAGAAAAGAATGTAAAAGGACATTGCCTGATGTAATTCTTTTCTCTCTTCAGTATGTTTTGCCAACCTATGAAATGGCCGTGAAGATGCCTGAGAAAGAGCCACCGCCTCCTTACCTGCCTGCCTAAGGACATTGTGCCTTGTCAATAAAGCCTATACCAGCTTCTTGTCTTGTTTATTTTACAGAAAGCTGCAACGCAGGGCTCTCAGACTTGTTTGATATAAAGTGCACTGTCTTGTCTGAGCATTTATTTTCAAACACTAAGGAGCTTTTGGACATTTATTAAAAACTTTTTGTTAAGTATCACATTTTAGAGACTTTCTGAAGACAATCTCGGTTAAGCAAGAGCAAAGTGCCATTGTTAGCTTTTAACTAAGGGGTAGGGAGGGGAAGGGCGTTCTCCATATTTTCTTTTTTAACTTTGCACTTTGATTGTATAATGGTTTGTGTTTCGGATGTTTGATGCCCTGGATAGTTTCAAGAGAATGAATGCAGTGTTTAGGATGAACGAGTTGGGTGTACGATTTGTAGTTCCCAGCTCTATGAAACAGGAAACAGCGTTGTAACTTGTCTGTGGAAGAGGATGGTTGCATGCTTCTCATTTGTACGTTTCCATTTTTGTGATAAGATGCTTTAATAAACCTCTCAAGTTTTGCTGTTGTCATTCTTCTTAAACTAGTCTAACCTTTTCTCCTGCAGCGGATAGGCAGCCTCTCCTTAGTGCTGGGGAGATGTCTGTTGTTGGATAGTATCCTCATTTTAAAATTTGTACTTGTTTTTATTGTCTTACATAATGAGAAGCCCTGTACTGGTTCCTGGATAGAGGGGTGGGTGAGGGAGGAGTAAAGGCAAGAGAGGATCAGGGAGAAGTGAGGTAGGGCCCTTTGAACAGAGGAGAGGGCATGATTCCACTGTACAGGAGCAGTAGGAGTTTATATAACATCCTAGAATTCCAAGGAGAAGACAGGACAGGACATTTTAAGATGTTCAGTTAAGGTCCTTTTGAGCCTCTCTGTAGACTGTTTTTGGATTTTCGAGACAAGGTTTCTCTGTGGCTTTGGAGCCTGTCCTGGAACTAGCTCTTGTAGTCTAGGCTGGCCTCAAACTCACAGAGATCCGCCTGCCTTTGCCTCCTAAGTGCTGGGATTAAAGGTGTGCGCCACCACCGGCTGCCTTTTTCTGTAGGCTCTTAAAGTGTCTGTGCATGCATGACTTTTTGGATGGCGCACTATCGTGCCCCCACCCCCTGCCCCTGCTTTGGCCTCCATGGACTGACTTGAGGGTGATTATCCCAGGATTCTCTTCCAGGCACTGTGATTGCAGTATGAGGTCCCTTTCAGGTGGATTTGGAATCCAGAAATAGGACAATTAGAGTTTGAGAGAAAACAGGGCAAGCGAGCTGTAAATCTTGCAGCTGCCCATAGGAGGAGGATGGGAAAGGAGGAAAGTCCAGCTGTTTGTAAGCCCCGTGTGACAGGAAGGGATGGCATGAAAATGAGAAAGCCTAGAATGTCCGCGAAAGCATTGCCAGGCTTTGGTCGGAAAGAAAAGGGGCAGTCCTAACTCAGAATATCCGGCAGGCTTGCATGGGTATGCCATCTCAGTGCTACTAGAAGAAAGGTCTCTGTGTGTAACTGCACCTTGACTGGGGGTTTCTGATGGGATCTCATGGAACCCAGACTGGTCTTAAACTCATCTAGACACCATTATCGAAGCGGTTGTTGAGAGACGGCTACTGCCAATGCAACATGTGTGAGGAATGCACTATTCAAGCACAGTAAATAAGCTGGGTGGTGGTGGTGGCGCAGGCCTTTAATCCAGAAGCAGGGGGATCTCTGAGTTTGAGGCCAGCCTGGTCTACAAGAGCTAGCTGTTAAACGGAGAAACCCTGTCACGAAAAAACAAACAGAAAACTCATAATAAATAGAAACAGCAGTTGCTTATTAAGGTTGTGCCATGCATAACTGTATGGTACACACATACACTATACTTTTGTATGGTGGTAAGTTCCACACAGCAATACTGTGCAAGTGTGATAATCTGTTGCACTGGAATTGGGTGTCTATGGCACAATACTAAGTGACTTTTCCCCAGCTCCTGAGGGTGGTTTTTGTTTCTAAGAATCTCACTATTTTGGAGCCTAGGCTGACCTCAGCTGCCCAAATACTGGGCACCATAGCACCTGGGATCCTTGGATTCTTGGACCACTATTGTATGTGTCTTTCAGCTGAAATAGGCCTAACTATTCAGGTTGCTGGGGCTGAATTTGAGAAGACAATTTGAAGATGTGAAGTAGGGTGACTCAGGCCCCTAATTCTCTTCTAGCCTGGGGTAGGGGCTCTTCAAGGTCACATGGTCTGCCTTGCAAATGCCCAGCCAGCTTGGACTGCAGTGATCTCAAAACAACAAAAAAGAGTTTTTAGAAGTCACAGGACACATTTGTATGTGCACCCGTATGTGCTTGAGGCTAGAGGTGGAGATTAGCTGACTTCCTCAATCTCCTATTTTGAGGTCGAGTCTCTAAACCTGAAGCTCTGGTGTGGGTGATCTGCCTGGCCTGCAAGGCTCAAGGATGCAGCTGTCTCCATTTTCCCTAGCACAGATTCCCAAAAGCCACCAAGACTGACTTTTACAAGTGCTAGAGATCAAACTCAGGCCTCAGATCAAAACAGACACTTGATGACTCAAGCCATTTCCCCTACCCCCAGTGCTCAGAAATTTAGTTGCTGTAGTAACCTGTTTTTATATTGTGGTCAGGCAGTGCGCTTGTCTTAGGGTTTCTATTGCTGTGAAGAGACACCATGACAATGGCAGTCATTTAAAAGATAATACAATTCAGAGGTCCATTATTGTATGGCGGGGGCCATTTTCTTTCAAACCACCATAGTGCTTATGACAAAAATACAGATTAGTGCACACCAGTTCACCGTAAGGAGGAAACCAAATTCTATGTGACTTGGGAGACCCAGTGTGCATCATATGGAGTGTAGAGACAATGCTAGAAAATACGGTGTGTACACACATGGACACGGAGATATCTGTCAAGGCTGATGGATAGACTGACGGAAAATAAGCACACCCTAAATACAGCTTTTAAAAGAGGATGGGGAGTCAGCAAACTGACTTGGAACTGCAGTTAGATTTTGCCTTGGGAGGCTTTCTCCATCTGTCAGAGCAGTGGTGGCTTGGTTCATAGGTGGGCACCTGGGTATTTGCGCATCTTTCTGGGAGCACAGAATTGTCTGTAAATTCACTGGTGAAAAATCAGAGCCTGTTGTAGACCATGAAAAGAAAAATCCTAAATTTCTAGGACATGTTGAAAGACCCTCGACGAGGACCTCTTTTCGGGAGGAGACCTCCCCAACGCCAAGGAACAGGCCGAGACCGCACGGATGCAAATCACAAGAGGTTTATTGAGTAGACACAGGTACCTGTGGGCAGCAAGATCTCTCGGAAGATTTGCGCACCTGCCAACTGGAGGGCGGGCTTTTTATAGGGAAGAGCAAAAAGCAAGTTTACAGAAGCAAAAGCGTGGTTATCAGAATGCGGCGGGGGCATGAATGGTTTCCTCTCTCAGCATGGATGCCTGGCAACAATCATCCTGTTCCTATCTTATAGCTAACCTGCTTTGTTGACATCCTATCTTATTGACATCTTGCTTTGCAGTCTTCCTATCTCTATCTCCTGCTCTCTCAGGCACATGGGATGGTCTTACCGGAGAGTTTTTTAAAGCAAACAGGACGTTCCCCCGGGATCATGCTAGCTGAGGGTTTTGAGGAGGGGGTCTGTAGGGTCTTTCAATGTTATTGGGAATAGACTCAGTGTTGAGCAGAAGATACATTTCTGATACCTAACTTTTTTTTTTTTCAGAACCTTTCAGTATACAATGGTTTCTGCTTTAGCCAGGACTGCTTTACCCTACACCTTTAATCCCAGCACTTGAAATGCAGAGGCAGGTGGGGCCAGTCTGGTTGAGAGACAGAGAGAGAGAGAGAGAGAGAGAGAGAGTGTTAGTTTCAGGACAGCCAGGGCTACACAGAGAAATTCTGTCTCGGCAAAAGGAAAAAAAAAAAAAAAAAAGCTGCCTCAGGTGACCTCTCCTAGGTCCTTATTACTGTTGCTAATTCTATTCTCTGTTGAAGTCTATGCTTGACAATATCTAAATATTAGCTAGACTCTTCCCCTTTGTTAGGGGATTATACCAAGTCTCTTAGTGGACATCTAACGTGTTGCAGCAGCTATGAAGAAGACAGGGGGCCCAAAACATTAGGAATGGTCAAGCAATACCTACCTTCTGCCATTAATACAAGAACAATTGAAATCAGGGTCCCAGAGAAGCAAGCCCTCCTGGTCCCAGCAACTCACAAAAACCAATGTGTGAAAATAGTGTCTGTAAACTAAGGGAAAAAGATGTGTGCATGCCTATCAGAATTCAAGCTTTAACAAGAAGGGGATTTGTGGTAACAGCTAGAAAGCCAGTCACAGGAAGATGTCTGCATAATCCCACTCACCTGGACACCTAAAAGAGTCAAATCTGTAGACCCCAGGGGTGAATCAGTGGTTTCATGGAACTGGAGGTAGAGGGCCTTCGTTACCCATGGGCACAAAGCTCAAGCAGCAAGGCGTATACAGTTGACAATGTATACATAAAAAGGAGGGTGATCTCGAGTGAGGGATAATTTGGGATAATCTTTTTGTACACTGGGTAAAGCTGTGTCCCTGTCCTTCCTCACTTGCCTAAGGCACCTTCTGATTGCTTTAACAAAGAGCCGAAGTCATCAGCTAGGCAGGAGAGGATAGGTGGGACTTGCGAGCATAGGTAGAAACTCTGGGAGAGTCTGATGAAGGAGATTTGCCAGTCAGATGTGGAGGAATTGGGACGTATGGTAGTGAGGAGAGGTAATGAGACACGTGGCAGAACACAGATTAATATAAACAGGTTAATTTAAGTTTTAAAAGCTAGTTGGGTGTTGCAGGAGGTCCTCCCACTCCTCCAGCCTATCACCGCTAAGATACCAGCCCATTGGGGCGTGGTCTCTTTCCCTTTAAAAAAGCGGCCACTTCCCTCTCCTCTCTCTCTTCACTTCCTGCTCCGCCAGCGACTAGACTCCTTTCCTGGTTGCGTAGAGGGCTGTTGCCTGGGACAGTGATCTGTAAGTTTTTTCCCCTTTAAATAAATACCACCCTAATAATCATAACCCCAAATTGGTGTGGCATTGTTTGTGACTTACGCCTTCAGTTGGGAACAAGCCTACACTAAGGACAAACTTTCATAATTAATAAAAAAAGTCTCCATGTCATTATTTGAGAGCTGCAGTCGAAAAAAAGTCTGACAATAGTGTAAACTACAATAACACGACTACAAACAAATCTCTGCTTTGGGAGCATTGTAGTAAGGTTTGTCTGGCTTTGATGAGGACTTGCCATACCAGGTGTCAGACTTGAATGCAAGCATTCTGTTGCTGTCCGAGCATGGCCACGCTTCTTAGCCTCTGTGAGTTTTCCTCCCAGGGACTCCCTAGGAAGAGCACTGCAGTGATCAAGTCAAATTATCGCTTAGCAGCTATTTAGCAAGTGAGGTGAATTCTGGAAAGTGGGTGGTGGTCAAGCCATTTCTAGCAAGTTAGGTAAAGTGTAAATCGGGCATTGTCTCTGTTTGGCAAACTGACTTTGTTGAAGAAGCCTTTTTTTTTTTTTTTTTTTTTTTTTTTTAGCCTGCCACCTTTCTCCCCTTTCAGCACCTGGGCCACAGCTCCTTACAGCTCATGCCTTCTTGACCACAGGTCTTTGTAGCAAACCATTTACACATGTAGAAGTCTTACTTTTTTTGTCCACAACACTTACCATAGTCAAAGCTGAGGGTGGATGGAAGTAGATGATAAAAAATAAAAACAGTTGTCTTTGCTGCTAGGTTGCTTTCTGAATAGATTGGGAATGGCTGGGCAGAGGTGGCACACCCGTTTAATCCCAGCGCTCAGGAGTCAGAGGCAGATGGATCTCTGTGAGTTTGGGGCCAGCCTGGTCTACTATTTCCAGGACAGGCAAGGGTACATAAATTCAGAAACCCTGTCTTAAAACAAAACGAAATACCCAAAAAGGAGGCTGGAGAGATGGCTAAGTGATTGGGAGCACTGCCTGCTCTTCCAGAGGACCTGGGTTCAATTCCCAGCACCCACATGGCAGCTCACAACTGTCTACAGCTCCAATTCCAGAGAGTCAGACACCTTCATACGATACGCATTCAAAACACCAATGCACACAAAAATAAATTATAAAAAAATAAAATGGGAATTTACCCAAGCATATAGTACATTGACATTTAATGTTCTCGGAGCCTAAAACCAAAGGTCTTTCCATTGATAGTTACACATTTTTCTCTCCTCTGCTTGAGGAAGCAATGACATTTTTTCCATCTGTGACTCAAAGGTCCACAGTCGTCATAGAAGTTACTTTGTTCTGAATCAAATTGGTTCAATGTGCCCTGTAGGCAAAGGAAGCTGAGCGGTTTCCAAGACCCCTTCTGCTCTAAAGCAGTGGTTCTCAAACTTCCTAATGCTGAGACCCTTTAATACAGTTCCTCATGTTTGTGGTGACCTCCGACCATAAAATCAATTCATTGCTACTTCATAACAGTGATTTTGCTACCGCACTGAATCGGAATGTAAATATCTGAGGTGCAGGATATCTAATATGAGACCCCTGTGAAAGGGTCATTCGATCCCTCTCCCAAAAGGGTCTCGACCCACCGGTTGAGAGCCACAGCTTTAAAAGCTGACCTCCTTACAAACTAGCCTGGAAACTGGCCTCAAGGCAAAGCTGCACCTTGTTTTCTAAGGTTGCTTTATTTTCTCAAAAGTTATGATTTGGGTTTTGAGAAAATAATTTAGACTCAAAGTGAATGTCGCCAAATGATGTCAGATATTAAGCTCGTGAGGGAGGCAGATTCCGGTTGGAGAGGTGAACACAGGGTTGGGATGAGAAGACTGAAATCAGTTTCTGTGTCGCTGGTCTCCGACCCCCTGAAGTCTGTTTCGGAGGAGAGGCTTCAGTTCCTGCTTTTGTAAAACCAGGAAGATGGAAGTCCTCACTTACGTACTTCTCTTCGTTGCACTGAGGATCTGCTGAGGTAACAGACAGGAGGGCTGGCTGCACATCCATCGCTCTGCAAACATTGCCCTGAGGTGTGCGAGAGAGCAAGCCGCAGTTGGGGAATGGCCAAGATGGGGAAGAAAAGTATTTGACCTGGAAAGAAAAGAAAGAATGACTTTGTTTCTTGCCTGTCAGAAAGGTGCTTCGAGTCACGCTGTCACCGTTCATGTTGGTGGCCTGAGAAACCCCGTTTAAACTCATGACTCACTCATGGATGGATCCTATGGCTCTGGTAAGTAACTCAGACAGCAAGGAGTATCATCACAGACTCTGCCCACCTCGGGTCTTCTGTGCCTCTTATTTTTGGTTAAATAGTTGCTTAAAGAGAAGATGAATCATAAAAATGGTGTGGGTGACTGTTGAGTTAGCCTGTGCAGCACGGTGCATTCCTTTCCCATCTGGTAATAGTTTTCCTTTGCTGGAGAAAGTTCCTTTGCCGTGTTTTTACAGGTGATTCTGCTGATGGTTGTGTGTGTGTGTGTGTGTGTGTGTGTGTGTGTGCGTGTGTGTGTGCGCGTGTGTGTGTGTATTTTTTGGTTTTGTTTTGTTTGGCTTTTGGCTTTTGAATGTCTTGCTATGTCTTTATTCTACCTTTGCGTTCTAAAGCTATGTTTGCAGGGTATAAAAGATGCTGCCTGCCTCACTGTCTTCTTGCACACATTGCTTCTAAAGAGAAATTTACTGACATTTGTTCTACTCTCTGTGGAACATTCCCACCCTCACCTTAGACAATTCAAACATTTATTTCATAGCACTGATTTTTGATCTATTTGTTTATGATGTTCCTTAAGGATGACTTTGTGGTCTTCAGTGTTTCCATTGCCTGGAGTTTATTGAGGGCCTCAGATCTGTGTGCTTGTGGGTTTCACCATGTATGGAAATTCTTTAGCCATTATGTCTTTAAATATGTTTTCTATTCTCCCTGATTCCTTCTTCAGGCATCCTGTCTAGTAGGAAAAATAAGGATATATTTCCCATGGGGTAACTGAAATCATTCTTGAGAGATGGATTATGCAGGAGATAGATGTGGCTAGAAGATTTGGTAGCTTATTTAATTTGGTACCAGAGGGACCAGAGGACGTCAATGTTTGTGTCATGCCTGAGTGCCCAGGACAATAGTGGTTACAGAGGAAGATTACCTTGGAAGATCTAGAGTTCACTGTTGAATGTGTTGAGTTGAAAGTGCTTTTGCAATCTTTAACTAGAGACTTCCAAATTCACAGATTCGGGAATCAGTAATACAGGGTGGTAGCTGAAGTCTACTAGTAGTAGATAACAGTTCTAATATAGTTGATACATTATAAATCAGGGAAACAGGAGCAAGCTGGAAAGATGGCTCAGCAGTTAAGAGTGCATACTGCTCTTGCGGAGAACGAGAGTTTAGTTCTCAGCATCTGAGTGAAGGCTCACAACCATCAGTCACTCCAGTTCAGAGGGATCAGATGCTCTCGTCTTTCCTTGGTGGGTACTAGATGCTCCTGAGGTACACACACATACACACACACAAACACACACACACACATACACACACACAAACACATACACACTCACACATACCCATACACATAAAATAAAAATAAATCTTAGCCAAGCATGGTGGCACATACCTTTAGTCTCAGAACTTTGGAGGCAGAGGTAGGCCTATCTTTGTGAGTTCAAGGCTAGCCTGATCTATAGAGCTAGACTCAGGCTAGCCATGACCACACAAACCTTATCTCAAAAAAGCAAAACAATAACAAAAGCCAATACAGCAACATTAAAATGGAATTTTTTAAAAGAAAAGCCACCCATAATTTATTCCTTAGTCTTGGTTAAATAATTCGGTTTTTTTCCCCGCAGTTGCTCACAGGCATCTGTAAATCAGACCATTCATTATCTTGCTTTACCCAGGGGGAGCCTGGTGTGGCTGAAGAACGGGCACCTTGCTAGAGAAGGTCAAGGAAGGCTACTGTGGGGAGCTGATGCCCAACACACAGCAGTCTGTTGTCAGTCAGTGAAACAGAACACAGAAAAGCTTTCCTCTTAGAATTAGCAGGGCCAGGCTGTTTCTTCTGCAAACAGTCTACCGTGCCTGTTGACCACCCTGCCACAGTGATTCTAAACACCAGCCAGGTCTGGGAGCCTGTATCTTTCAATGTCTCAGTCCTTTCTTTGACCAAGAGCCTTCATGCAACATGGTTTGTTTTCTGGAGCAACAATTCAGGCTTTCTCCTTGTGTTCCTGGTGCCTCAACTCAAGGAAGCCTCACAGGGCAAGGCACAAGTGGCCTCATCTCTTCATCTACTGCCTCTCTCCCTTGAGACACCCTGCTGGCTTTGAACTTGATTTGTAGTAGAGGATGACATTTAAACTTCCGGTCTTCCTGCTTTCGCCCTGCCATGCTGTTTTATACGGTGCTGGGGATGAAACCCAGGACTTCATGCATGCTAAGCAAATACTCTACTAACAGAGTTACATCATCCGCCACTTATTTTTTTCCTTCATGCATGTGTTTATGTGCATGTTCATGTATGTAAGTAAATCATAGGTTTATTACATTGTTGGGTGTGGAGGTCAAAGGACAACCTCTAATGTGTTTCCTGACCATCAGTCCACTGAGACAGGCTCTCTTTGTTGTCTGTGAATGTGTCCCACTAGTAGGAATGCTGGGGTTACAGACGTGTGCTAGTGAAGCCAGCTCTGTGTGAATTCTGGGCTTCAAAATTCAGGTCCTTATACTTATGTGGCAAAACATCACCCACCAGAGCCATTTCCCCAGACCAACTCTTTTTACAAAACCACTAATGCCATCACGGCGATGTCTCCTCAAGACTTCTTTTAGGTATAATTATTTCCCAAATGCTCTACTCTTAAATACTATCAATACAGGACCTTGAGGATTAAGCTCTCAAGTCTCAACTTGAAGAGTATATATTCAAACTAGAGAAGTGTGTTCCTGTTATTGTGGGATCAGATCCCATAACTTCTTGTTTGGCAACACTGAAATCTCCTACCTATTATACAGCTCCCACTGCCTACCTTCCCTGTCTCCCAGGAGGCACCATTCTACTGTTTCAGTTTAAACATGTTTTCACTACTTTAGATAACCCATGTGAACAGAATCATTTCCAACTTGCCTCCTTGTGACTGGCTTCTTTCACCTTGCAGCATGTCCTCCAGGTTCCTTTAGTATTAGAATTTCATGTTGGAAATTGAGTTCATGTATGTACTCATATATGCAGTGTGCTGGTTAGTTTTATGTCAACTTGACACAAGCTAGAATCGTCAGAGGAGGTAGTGCCAATTGAGAAAATGCCTCTATAAGGTCCGGCAGTAGGCAGGTGTGTAGGACATTTTCTTAGTTGGTGAGTGTTGGCCCATTGTGGGTGGGGCCACTCCTGAGCTGGTAGTCCTGAGTTCTATGAGGAAACAGGCTGAGCAAGCCATGGTGAGTAAACCAGTACGCAGCATTCCTCCATGGTTTCTGCATCATCCCATGTCTCCTGGTTCCTGCCTTGAGTTCCTGTCCTGACTTCTTTCAATGAACAGTGATGTGGAAACACAAGCCATAAATAAACCCTTTCCTTCCCAAGTTGCTTTGTTCATGGTGTTTCATCAGAACAATTGTAACCCTAAGTGCAGATACACATCTTCTGTGTGTCCGTTCATCCAGAGGGCACTGGATTACTTCTGTCTCTTGACTGTTGCACAGTCTATAGGAGACATGTAGACGTGTAGGTTACATTGTAGGTGGATGGTAGAAGGGCAACGGTCACTGGCAGAAAGACAGGATCGGATCTGTTGGGATTCACGCTCACTGCCTTGTTTGAAGACCAGGCTCATCCCTGTTCCCCTGCCTTTACAAGCCTTCCAATTTACCCAGGCCACTTTTCTAAGCCACCACTTCCCCTTAGCAGCACACACACCATCCATGCGTCTTCTCTCTCGCAGTGAGTTGGGGGGGGGGGGTCTCCCCTGAGCAGTTTCCTGCCCTGTGCTGCCTGCTCATCTCTGTTTCAGAGAAGAAGCCGGTTGTAAAAGACAGGGTGTTCTTCCAGCAAACCGGAGGCTCTCTGGAGAAGTGTATGTTTGATTTACTATTCCTGGTACTATAAGTTCAAATGTTTACGGTTACATTGAAACTGGGATGAAAGCATCCTATTCATGATGCTAGAATGTGTGAGCCCTTTCCTATTCGAAAAAAAAAGATGACTTTCTTGGCTGGAGAAAGGTATGTTGTGTGAGACTTTTGCTCTTAACCGGGAGTCAGGCTCACCTGCAGGTGAGTGGGTACAGACCCCAGGCGTTTGTCAAATAGGACCTGGGAAACAGAACTGGCTAGCACAAGAGGGTGGAGCAGGCGGCCCCCTAACTCCAGCCGGGTTTTACAAGGAGGCAATCGGCCAGGAGGCGCCCAGTCAGGCCCACCGGACTAGGCGGGCGGTGACCACCGTGCCGCTGGCCGCCTAGCCCCAGACATTCCGCTCCTGCCACACTGGAACGCTCAGACAGAGCTTCTTGTTGGCCTTTGGCGGCTTTGGGCCAGGGTGGCAGGGCCTTCCAGGGGGCGGAGTGGGGCGGAGCCTCAGAAGCGGGACCTTTAAATTGACTGCCAAAGTGCGGCCCCACGCCAGCGCCTGACCTTGTGAGCCCAGGCCACCTCCCGGCTCACAGACCCCGGCAGTTCTTCGAGCCCATCATGTTGCTCCCAGCACCCGCGTGCCACCTCCCGGGACTTCTGCTGCTGCTCTGGCCGCTGCTGCTGTTGCTGCCCGCCGCCGTTCCTGGACCTTTGGCCCGCGCGAGTGTCCGCCGACTGGGGACACGTTTCCCCGGGGGCAGCCCGGGGCATCTCCCTGCTCTGGCAACTCCCACCCGAGAACCTTATTCTGGGGCCCGCGGTGCAGGTATAGCAGGGCAGACGGGGTACCGCTTCGTAGGAGAGGAAGTCATAGCCCAAGCTGGAGGTGGGAAGAGAGGCGGGGATCCCCAGAACGCAGGCAGTATGCCATATACACCGAATGTTTCTTCATTCTAGCACCCCAAATGGTGTGCTGAAGGAGGCATGCTCGCGGCAATCCTATGCAAAAACTAAGGATCCGATAGCCAAGGGGCGGGGGTAGGAGTTGGGGGTGTAAGGTCATGCGCATGACCATGATAGCATCTGGTATCCTGAAATTCAAACTTTCTTGTGAGCTGGGAAGTGAGCACGGCGCACACGTGGGAGCTCCAGTCAGGGAATAAGATGAGGGCTCCCAGCTCTACCTGGCCTGGATTTCTTGGGTAGGGAAAGCAAACCCTTCTTGACACCCTGTTTGTAGTTATTTGGAAATCTCCATCTATTTTGCATTCACTGTGTGAGCCTTTCTCCCTACGGGGGGGGGGGGGCGAGGGGGGATGGTAAAGGGGGAGAAGAGTCTAGAAGGAAGGCAAGATCTGGAAGAAGGGAGACTTAGTGGAGGATGGGGGAGGACTAGGAAGGAAAACCAAACTGTCGTGTCCTGAAACTCTATTGGTGCTTTACTCGGTTCTGCCCAAGACCCCAAGACCGAGTAATTTTGCTTACGCTTACTGGGCCCCCACTCCAACTCATGCTCTGCCAGATTGCCAAAGACACAGTCAGATCTGGTCTTCAATGAGCAATTCCATTAATTTTGCTCTGAGGAGAGAAAATCTACACAGAGAAGCTGATAGGTGTCCTTCATGTATGTCCACAGCACATACAGGGACCCCAAGGCTTAGCATGGTGAAATAACCCAGAATCAGCATTAGATCCCCTAGGGAAACTCGGAGCCCTAAGAAGTCAAGCAAGGGCTCCTTCCACTGTATAGCTTGCCAGGATCTCCATAACATCTACAGAAGGTTGTCTCTTCCTTACCCTAAGATCCAGCTCTAGTCTGTCTGGTCTTGAAAGAGGCTGTAGCTAATCCTGCTCCAGGTAACCAGGCTCATCAGTGATGCTGTCAGACCAATTTTCATGTTTTGTCCCCTCCCGTGACTTGCTGGATATGCCAAGAATTGGCTCAGGAAACTCTTCCATCATCCATGATTTGTAATTCCAGATTTAAAACAGCAAGAGCCAGCTATGTGGGGTCAAGCAGGGCTCATGAGGGTTAAGTTGAGCCAGGTGGTTAGCTGGTTGCTTCAGGCTGGGGTAGAGGAGAAAGACTTTTCTATGGAAATAAACATGACTTCTATTCTCCGCCCTGGGGGAATAGGACTGGGAGAAGGATGCTAGAATTTGCACATGGTGACCATGGCCCTTTATAGTCTGGCCTGCAAACCTGATCTCAGACAGCAATCTCTTGATAAATGCCACATTCTACTCCTCCAAATCACTCTAGCAACCAGGAATTGGTAAGCTTTACTGTTGGCTTTTACTGCTGACAAGACTGGCAAAGATGGGCGAAACTGTGGAATCTCTCCCTCTCTCTGTCTCTCTCTCTCTCTGTCTCTATGTCTGTCTCCCTCTCTCCCTCTCTCCCTCTCTCCCCTCTGTCTTACATAGCCCAGGCTGGCCTCAAACTCACTATGTAACCAAGGATGACCTTGAACTTCTGCTGGGATTAGGGGAACGTACCACCTCACCGTTGGTTTGGAGGGACACCAACTTGGGTTGTAAGTGCTGAGTTACAAGGCTTGCACCATAGTGGAAAGAAAAAGTATACAGACCTATATTCAGTTAAGATTTTCCACATGGATCCTCTTCCTTGTTCTTGATCCCTCAAAATCTTGAAGGAAATTGTGGAGCTGCTTAAAAAAGAGATTTGTAATTCCTTTTGACTTAAACAAATACATGACATATGGCTTCTTTTGGGTGGTGACTCAAAGTCAACGTGCAAACGTTGGCTGGGCACATGAGATGATGTTGATTTTTGTGGTGGAAAACATTGCCTCAGTGGGAGCAGCTGCTATGTACTAGAAAGGCCTTGGGGCTAGGAGACAGGAGTCATGGAGGCCAGGCTTACTCCACTGCTTATCAGGGTTTGCTCCCCTAAACCTCCACCAGATGTGTATGACGAAACCTCTGCACTGCCCAGTTCACAGGATCCTGTGTTAGCATTCTACAATGCCTACAGGTCTTTCAAAGTAGGGTGTTTTTTTTTTTTTTTTGGGTGTTGTTTTATTAGCAGAGCACATACAGCAGATACAATTAAACCAAGAGGTTAAAATTCCGATTTCTGAAAACAAAACTGAAGGCTGTGTGTGGTGGTACATGCCTGTACTCCTAGGCACGTGGGAGGTGGAGACAGGAGGATCAAGGTCCTCCTTGGCTTTGTAGTGAGTTGGAGGCCAAACTCGGCTACTGGAGATCCTCTCGCAAAGAAACAATAAGTAAGTAGATAGATAGATAGATAGATAGATAGATAGATAGACGGATGGATAGATAGATAGAAAGAAAGATAGATGGATAGAAAGATAGATAGACGGATGGATGGATAGATGGATAGATAGACGGATAGATAGACGGATAGATAGATGATAGATAGATGGATAGATAGATATGGATGGATAGATAGATAGATAGATAGATAGATAGACGGATAGATACATAAATAACTGAGGGGCTGGGGATGTAGCTTGACAGCCCAGTATTGCCTAGTACACACAAGGTTCCAGGCTTGGTCTCCAGCCCTCAAAATGAAACACATAAAGCCCACCAATGACAGAGGCAAAAATCCCTCTTCCAGACAATGCCTTTCCTCTTAGAAATGACTTAGTCTAAATACTTTATTTTTTAAAAATATATTTCACTTGTTTTTCTGAGAGTACCTCACAGTATATCTTGAACTAGCCTTCCTCCTTAGCCTCCGAAGTGCTTTGACTACAGCTGACATCATCACTCACCGCTACTAATTTGTTTTGGAACTACATACTGACGGAGCAAATAGCCTTAATCTGTCCTTTTATTAGGAAAGGAGGAGCCGTGACGGACACCTCCTAAGGACCTCATTTTTACCTAGGGCTGTGGTGTGTGTGTGTGTGTGTGTGTGTGTGTGTGTATGTGTGTGTGTGTGTGTGCACACGTGCATGTTTGTGCGTGTGGATTGAAAGTGGAGAATGGACTAAAAAAGAGATGTGCTAACTGGATCCTCTCCCATCTAGTCCTGGCAGTGACCTGGCTTTGGGCGGCTAAGAGAGGGCTGTGCAAATCAGGTTAGAGGAAACAATGTGAACTAGAAAAGAATAAATGATGGTGAACTTGTGTTGAGTGACTGGAGGGCACAAGATGCCTTTGTGTAGAAAGGATGTCGGAGCTTTGAAGGTGAGGGTTCTTCTTTCCTGCCATTGCAGCTGATGTGTAGCCAGCAACAAGTAAAAAGATGCAAAGAGAAGTGGCCGAGAGAGTCTAGGGGAGGAGGAGAGACACCAGGTCATAATCTGCGATCCTTAAAACAAGATACACTCCCAAAGATGGAAGGGCAGTAGCTGTGTGTTGTTATCCCATTGTCTCAGCTGAGACTCACATTTCAATGTGAATTCTCACTAGGGGATTCTGAAGGCCCGGTGTTCTCAACACTCAGCACAAGCATGGCTTCTGGGAAGGAAGCAGGCAGTGATACTGCTGGGATTAGGGGATGCTACCAGACCTGGCTTCTCAGAATCCCAGAGTTCTCTGGGAGTGAGGTCTGTCCCGTTTCTGATCGTGGTCTGACTGCTGCTTAGCCTTTTGTGTTCCTCACACCCTTCCTTGCAGGTGTTTGCAAGAGCAGGCCTTTGGACTTGGTGTTTATCATTGATAGTTCTCGTAGTGTCCGGCCTCTGGAATTCACCAAAGTGAAGACATTTGTGGCCCGCATCATTGACACCCTGGACATCGGGGCAGCTGATACGAGGGTGGCTGTGGTGAATTATGCCAGCACTGTGAAGATAGAGTTCCAGCTCAACACCTACTCAAACAAGCAGGCTCTGAAACAGGCTGTGGCCCGGATCACACCCTTGTCAACAGGCACTATGTCAGGGCTGGCTATCCAGACAGCGATGGAGGAAGCCTTCACTGTGGAGGCAGGAGCTCGGGGGCCCATGTCTAACATCCCCAAGGTAGCTATCATTGTGACGGATGGGAGGCCCCAGGACCAGGTGAATGAGGTGGCTGCCAGGGCCCGGGCATCTGGTATTGAACTGTATGCCGTGGGTGTGGACAGGGCAGATATGGAGTCCCTCAAGATGATGGCTAGCAAGCCCCTGGAAGATCATGTGTTCTATGTGGAGACCTACGGAGTCATCGAGAAGCTTTCCGCTAGATTCCAGGAGACTTTCTGTGGTAAGTTGGTAAGTCTTAGTTTCCAACTAGCAAGGATGTTATAGTTCATACATTGTGTTCCTGGAAATTGGTTTGGAAGGATTTATTTGTTTTTAAGTTGTGCGTATGTGTGTGGGTACGTGCACATGAGGCAAGAAGCCTCAAATCCCCTGCAGTTGGAGGCAGTTAAAGTCACCCCAGATGGGCAATGGGCACCAAACTTGGGCCTTCTGCAAGGGAAGTATGTGCTCTTAACTGCTGAGCCAATGTTCCAGCCCCCTGGAAAATGCAGTATATTCGTTTTTTGGGAGGGGGTAGAAATTTTATGGAAGAATTAAACACATGCAATGCTTTTTTGGGAGGTCTCACTCTCTTTTTTTAACCAACCTAAACACATGGTGTTGGTTTAGAAATACAAGGCTGTACTATATGTAACTCGGTTTGTTCATAAAACCTTCATGTTTGCATTAGACGTGGTAAGTTCTGGAAATAACCAGAATAAACAATCCTGCTGCTCCCTGATGGGGTCAGAAATAAAACCCCAAACCCAAAACCCAAACATTCAAACTCAAGACATCTCTTCAGTGCCCTCTTCTCCACCGTTAACAGTCCTCCCCTCCCCTCCAGATGTTTGCCTTAGCTTGATGTCTCCAGATTTAACCCTGCCTCTCTTGTTCTCCCGCAGAAGCCATAGTGGTGTCTGCCCCTGGAAGGACCAGTGGGCTGGGTCCCAATATCACTGTCCATGATTATGCAATGAAAGCTCATTTTCGGATTTGACTCTTTCTCTGCTTATTCTTTTGTGGAACAATTGGATTAGGGACGAGAAGGGTTGTGTTTTCTGATTCACTTAGATGCAAGGAACAGTTTAAAAACAAATCATTTTGTTCATCTTCTATTCTTCCTTTTGGATGGAGTTTGAATATGATCATGCTAATTTTATTAGCATTTCTTTTTGGCATGAATTAATCAAATGCAACTGTATGAATCTATTCCATGCTGGAAGCCTTCTTTTTTAAAATCAGGATGTGACCTGGGTGTGATGGTATTGCCTGTAACCCCAGAATTTGAGAGGTGGAGTTCAAGGCCAGCTTCAGATATATCCTGAGTTTGAGGTCACCATGCACATTATGAGACCATGTCAAGAAAAAGAAAACAGAAATCTATTTTAAAATCTTTAGAAAAATAGAATAATGGTTTGTGGGTGTCTCGATCTAAAAAATCATTTGGAGACGATCATTTGAAAGCCTCTGTGGAATGTTGAAATGAGTGTGGACACTGTTCCAATTTAGGTGAATTCCTAAAAACGACACTTTGTGCCATGCACATTCTGTATCTATTCATACTGACCACCACATACCAAGTCAAGGAAACTGCTCCCAGCCTTCAGATACTATTATGGAGTTGGTGAAAAAGACAAGCAAGGGAGCCAGTGGCTACAGTTGCAAACATCAATGAGACTCTATATCTAAACGAATGTGGAACTCAGCATCATCAGTGGGTCAGGAAATAGTACATGAAATCTTGGCCGCATTGCGGTCATTCCTGGCTGAGATCCCCTTGCCTTCTGTGTCCCAGGACACTAGGCTTTCACAAGACACCACTGGCTATGATGGCAACTACTTGGCATTTATTAGGCTCTAGAAAGAAAGTGCCTTTTTTTTCCTCCTTTTTTCCCAGAAAACCCCCTTGACTGTGGGTGAGAGCTCTTCCATTAGGGCTCTGGTCTGTGGCTAGGTTGGGTCTTAAAGTTAGCAACTAGGGGTGGGCTCCAAGGCTGTAAAGTGGGGAGTGAGTGGCAATCTTTCCCTCACTTACAAAAGGCCTGCTTGTTCTGGGGGCAGCAAGGCGGGGGGGGGTGTCCTCTCTGGAAAAAACGGCTGAGGGACAGTTTGTTGTAGTCAACGGGCTGGAAAGATTATTGCATGAAAAGGCGCTCCTTGGGAAAATATTAGCCTTGTCCTATTTCCAAGGGCACTGGAGGCTGCGTTACCTGCTACAGGAGTGTTAGTCTCCTCTAACAGGCCTTGGCTTTATAGAAATGACTAAATTCATTGATTCGTCTTTTAAAACACGTCACTGGGCGTATGTGTGTTGGGGGGTCATTCCAATGAGATATAAATGTTTCCAGGAGCAAGGAGGTGGAGCTATGATTTAGCCAACGTAATCTTATATCTTTCTTTTTATCTCTTTGTGTTTATAATTTAAATCCATCATCTTTGAAGCTACTAAGAAGCCAAGTAGATATGTGGGCATTGGCCATGTGATGGGCATGCAGAAGGAGGCTGTTGGCTGGATGGCCTTGCACCATTTGCGTGCTCAAGCAGATCCACTGCCCAAGTGTGAGTTAGTTCCAGGCTGATAGGCACACTGTGTTCCAGTGCCCTTTAGGCACAAAATGTGGAACTGTTGCAAGCAAGGTCCCAGCTATGCGGGACCCGTAGCTCATAGCACTGTTGAAGGTACGTTATTATTCTCCACAGCTCTTATGGTCGAGAGGCAGGAATCTGTCTCATGGGTATTCAATTTGGCCAAATAAAACATCAAGTTGCCTGATTGTTTGATTCCAGCAACTCCAAATTCAGAACGTCCTTTCTCTTTTGAGAGATGGTATGGCCAGATCTCTAATTCTAAATTTACAGCATCTCAAATCAGATATTTAATGCTCCCCCATCCCCCGTTTTAAATAGTGAAGTCAAAATGGAGTCCGAAAGAAACCTGGAGAGGCAGAAGGAAGTGACTAAAATGATCCTTTGGTATTGACGTAACTGCCGTTCCTGTTCTCTGCCTAGCTCTGGACCCGTGTGTGCTTGGCACACATCAGTGTCAGCATGTGTGCATCAGTGATGGTGACGGCAGGCACCATTGTGAGTGCAGCCAAGGGTACACCTTGAACGCCGACCGGAAAACATGTTCAGGTGAGGCTTCCTCAGGGTGCAGTGGTGGAACAGGAGCTCTCTGACGCCTCTTCTCCCGGGGTGGGGTCTGTCTGAGCCTTTGACTTCAACCTCTTTTCTCCTGGGTGCCTTCTGGCAGACTTAGCACCACTCAGCAGCTTTTCTTGATAGAGAACTTGATAGAAAAGTGAGAACCTACTCAGGGCAGTCTAGCCTAACACAGGCCTCGGTACTATTTTCTTTCTTTCCTTCTTTCTTTCTTTCTTTCTTTCTTTCTTTCTTTCCTTCTCTTGTTTTTTGGGGTTTTTTTTGTTTGTTTGTTTTTCGAGACAAGGTTTCTCTGTGTAGCCTTGATTTCTGTCTTGGAACTAGCTCTTGTAAACCAGGCTGGCCTCGAACTCACAGAGATTCCCGTGCCTCTGCTTCCTGAGTGCTGGGATTCAAGGCATGTGCCAGCACCTCCCAGTTTGTTACTATTCTATTCTAAAAAAAAAATTAAGCCAGGCAGTAGTGGCACATAACAGGGTTACACAGAGAAACCCTGTCTCGAAAAAAACAAAAATCAAAACCAAACCAACCAGCTAAACAAACAAATAAATAAAATAAAATAAATTTAAATTATATTTGTGTCCTTGTGTGGGTATGTGTGTGTGAGCGCAGGTACCCGAGGGTCTCCAGGAGTTGGAGTTACAGGTGGTGAGCCACTGCCTGTGCTGTTAGGAAGCAAACTTAGATTCTCTGCAAAAGCAGTATGTCTCCTTAAACACTGAGCTGTCTCTTCAGCCCCTTCTTTTTCTAAAAATTAATATTTTAGATTAGTATGCAGATAGGTTTTGTCATGGCATTTTCATGTTTGCCATTATATTTTGCTTTCATTTTCCTCAGCACTGCCTCTCTCCCTAGTTTGCCTCCCTCCTTCTCCCATTTTAACACCCTTTCTGTTTCCCAAGGACACTTATCCCATTCCCCTCTCTCTGCTTCTCACCTCCCTCAAGATCTCTTCCTCTTCTCCCATGAACCCTTTGAGTTCTGTGATGTACAAACACACACATCCAATTTTAGTAGATTCCTCATGAGAGAAAAGATGTGATATCTTTTTGAATCTTTTTTTCTCTTGTTTGACATAGTAATTTCCAGTTGCATCCATTTTCCTGCAAAAATCCTGGTTTCAGTTTTCCTTACATCTGTGTAAGATCCCATTGTGCGTCTGCACCACATTTTCTTCATCTATCCATCTGCTGATGAACATTTTGTGGGTTCCATTTCCTGGCTTCTGTGAACAGCTGTAAACGTGGATGTGTTGTGTTGACCTAAGGTCCTTACTCTGCTCGTTCTTTTCTTTGTTATGGGTTTTAAAGAAGACACCGATAAAAGGAATGGTGAGAAAAAAGGGATCCAAAACTCTTTAAATGTTTTCCTTTATTTTATTTCTTTTGGTTTTTTGAGATAGGGTTTCTTTATGTAACCCTGGCTGTCAAGGATTCACTTTGTAGACCAGGCTGGCCTCGAACTCACAGAAATCTGCCTGCCTCAACTTCCCAATCCTGGATTAAAGGCATGCACAACCACCACCCTCTATTTTTCCAAATTTATATGCTAATTTATGAATTTATTTAAGTGTTACACACATAGACATAGGCATGCATGTACGTCATCTTCATGCAGTGCCCATAGAGAGCAGAAGAGGTTTGGGGTCTCTTGGTACTGGAGTTACAGACAGTTGTGAGCTGCCATGGATGCTGGGAGTCGAACTTGGGTCCTTGGAAGCACAGCTGGACTTCTTAGCCAGTGAACCAAGTCTTCAGCCCTGGGATCCAAAACTCTTGATACTTTTGGAGATTTGACACCTTTTCCTGGGTTTTATTTCATTAGACACAAGCATCCCAATTTTTCTCTAGGACAGTACACACTCATGGACACTAGAAGTAGAGAGAAAGGCCGAAGGTCCTGCTCAGTGGTATCTAGGTACCACACAGAGTCAATGAGGAACAGGAATTAGCCTTTTTACCCTTCTTTAATCGTAGGAGAATTTTTGTGAAGAAAACAGACATCATTTAGTTCAAACTGCTAATTTTATAGTTAAGAAAATTGAGATGCAAAAAAGGGGAAGAGGTATATGTATCAGTGGGTCTGTTGGCAAAGGAACAGGACCAGAGAGTAGGATCCAAATTCCATCAATGCCTGTGCTCACTCCCTCTGTTAGTGTGTGTGTGACAGCGTGACTGCTAAGGGTTTGCTTGCCTCATCCTTTCTATGTGTCCACATCTGCCATACTCATCTCTTGACAGCTATCGATAAGTGTGCCCTCAACACCCACAGATGCGAGCAGATCTGTGTGAATGACAGAAACGGCTCCTACCACTGTGAGTGCTACGAAGGTTACACCTTGAATGCAGACAGAGCCACGTGTGCAGGTGAGTGCGCTGTGCACACGTTCACCTGTCAGCGTGCCCAGTGTTGAAAGGGAAGCCTATGGCTGGAACTTGATCAGTTTTCCATTTTAGCCACCCTGGGGATTTTCTGTTTCTTTTCTTTTTTCTTTTTCTGGTTTTTCCCAGGCTGGCCTGGAACTCAGATAACCACCTACCACCACTGCTCTGAAGGGCTGGAATTTAAAGTGTACACCACCTCTGCCCAGCTGTATAATCTGTATAAAAAATCAGAAATGGAGGGAGGGATGGAGGAAGAGAGAGAGAGAGAGAGAGAACTCTGTAGTGGGGAACCTGGCCAATACCTTATGAAGTAATGAGAGATCAACATCACTAGAGATGACCTCATTGCTCTGGCAGTGAGGGCTGCTGAATCACGGAGTCAGGATGAGTTAACTATGAAGCAGATTCTGGAGACCAGCATGGGGTCCAGATCTAGCTTGATTCGGAAGTTCACTTGCACATATACATATATCATCCAATCAGCTAAGGACACTCCGTGCTATTACCCAATGATCCTGAACATGCGTGTAGCCAGCATCATGGGAGGGTGTACACGAGGAACAGCATGTCCTGGCAGTGTGTAGTGGACAATGGGCAGGAAGCAGGTAACACTCTGGGCTTGGTGCCATTCTGTGGGTCTTCAATGTGCCCGGATCCCATTATGTGTCCTCTAGGATACTAGAGACCCTGCTCAGAGCAGCAGGAACCGTTGGTGCTTCTCAGGTCCCCTGTCTTTTAGAGACACCAGCTGGACAACAACTGTTCCCTCCCTGACAGTCTCACCTGATGTGGCAGCACAATTGGTGTATTCTTGCTAAAACTTTAGAAGCATGAGGAAACCTCAGACAGACCCAAAGGGAGAGAGTCTTAGTCCACCATGTTTTCTGGTTCTTCTCAAATGTGTCAGAGTCATAAAAACAAAGGTAGACCAGTAAAATATCTCAGTATATGACAACTTCATGTCATGTGGGATCTTGGATTGGATCCTGGACCAGAAAATGGACATTAGGAAAGAACTGGGAACATCTGAATATTGAGTGAAGATTAATCATCCTGTATTGGTGATTTTGGTTATCATAGTAGACTTATCTAGATTATTGGCATTTGGGAATAGAGAAAGTAAGTTTTTTAAAAAGCCTGAACTTGCCTTAAAAATGAAATTTTAAAGGTCAAAATAATAGATTAAAGCAGAATATGTTAGCTCATGGCTATCACCCCAGCACTTGGGTAGCAGAGGCAGGAGGGTCACTGTAAGTCCAGGTCTTCTTGGGCTGTAGATGAGACTCTGTCTCAATCTTCCCCCACCAAAATAGTTTCAGATATGTCAATACAAGTCTCTTCCCTTCTTTCTGGGTGTCGTGATCAATGACAGCAATTCCAGTGTTCAAGAGGCTAAAGATTAGCCAGGCAGTGGTGGTGCATACCTTTGGTTCCAGCACTTGGGAGGCAGAGGCAGGCAGTGCTCTATGAGTTTGAGGTCAGCCTGGTCTACTGAGCAAGTTCCAGGACAGGCTCCAAAGCCACACAGAGAAACCCTGTCTTGGGGAAAAAAAGCTGAAGATTTCGTGCCAGCTTTGGTTACATAGTAAGACCCTGTTGCAAAAACAAAAAATGTACCTCTATTGTATACCTGCCTTTCTGTTGTATATCTCTATTTATCTGTATTTATTCTGTATTTATTTATTTACCTACCTACCTATTGCCTGTTCATCTAATTCTCACAGGTAAGTACACTGAATAAAGAATTGGGTCCCAGACTCTCATTCCACCCTAAATTAGTTGGTCTCCTGGGTCTCTTGTACCTTATTTATGACACAAATGTTAAAATAGAATTTCTCCAAACTCTAATTTTTCCCTACTCCTGGATCTAGTGCAATTAGCTGCATAAGTGACTGGTCTATTTCTGGGTTGGAATAAGTACAATAAACCTAAAAGGAATGCATTAAGTATTAATGAGATGCTTGGGTTATAAAAAACTCAACACTGATGATATTGAAAGAAGACCTGAGTATAACGTCGGAGACTAATTATCATGTGTGAAGGATCTTATTAACTCTGCTAATTTCTTGTTAGAGCAAACAATGCTGACAGTTTTGTCTCACTTCCAGCCAGCTTCCCTCTCCTATATTTCAAGCTGTTTTAAAGCAAGCATGTTTCTGTCTCTGGGTACTGAAAGACTCTTTGACTTTTAATTTTTAAATTCCCCCCTTGGAATCTCTACTGGCAGCTCAGGATAAATGTGCTTTGGGTACACACGGCTGCCAGCACATTTGTGTGAACGATGGAGCCGGGTCCCATCACTGTGAATGCTTTGAGGGCTACGCTCTGAATGCAGATAAGAAAACATGTTCAGGTAAGGTCCATTCCACAAACCCTTCCCTGCTTGACTCTTTCTATGGTGGTGAAATGAACCTGCAATTCACAGGGAGAGAGGTTCTTGGGGGGAACTTAAAGACCCACGCTCAGGCGTCTGGCCAACTTACATGCTTAGAAGCATGTTGCCCGGGGGGTTGGTGAGCTCATTGGCTTTTCCAAACATAATAACTTCAGAAAATTACTGGGAAATGGGTAGGGAATGAGGGATATGAGAAATGCTAATGATATATGGGGTCCCCATCCAGGAAAAAATTTAGAACTCTGTACACTGGGGCCTTTTTAAGAAAATAGAGGAAGTCAGCTGGACAGTGATTATTTGCTGTGATAGGCTGCACTGATCTTTTTCCAGTTGAAACTTGGCCCCAGGGACTCTACTGTAGCGTTGATCTTTAAGCTGGATTCTTTTAGCAAAGGAGACTTTGTGAAGGGTTGACTCAGACCCACACAGGCCTTCCAAGGTGTTGGAAGTGGGGACATTCTTGACTGTTTCTAGCTGATCAATCTTCAGTGACTCAGGCCTTGTGACTTGGCTAACGAGCCCCTGCCGGGACCATTAATCCTCATTAATTTGATTTAGGTTCGCTGGTGGAACAGGGCGGCATTTATACACATCAAAGCTGTCCATCTGGAGAGGCATTTCTTGCTCTCGAGGTGCTGCTGAGTTGGGCACATTAGCACTTTCAGAACTGTTCCATCTGCTCCTCTTCCTCGGGGAATTAGATGTGGTGGGATCTTGTCAAGATAAATGAAGGGACGCGGCACATCGCTGGCTCTCTTGATTTTGTGCTTTTTTTTTTTAATTTTTGCTTTTGTTTCTGTGAGACCGTGATTCCTGCATCCCCAGCTGACCTAAACCTCACTGTGAAGCCTAGTGTGCCTCGATTTGCAGTAACCCTAAGTGCTGGGTTACCGTCTGTTGAGTGCATGGGTACCCCATGCCTGGTTCTTCCCCTCTTTAAGAAATGAAATCAGACATGGCTTCTAATCCCAGCCACTACGGAGATGGGAGCAGGAGGACTACGATCAATCAGTACAAGACAAGAAACAAGAACAGGGCTTTGGCCCTTGTAAAGGCAGAGAAAGAATCTGTGTCTGTCTGGAGTCTTTCTGGGTCCAATAAACTCTTTTCACTTGTCCTAGGCCATTGGACACAGGACCCACAGTGTGGTGTCTCCTCTGTTCCCCACTGAAGTTTGGGCATGCTACCTTTATCTCTGAAATGCTATTTATGTGATAAGCAGAGCACTTCAGGATTTAATTGAATATATCATCATTCATCTTATTAAGTTATTGCTTTTCTTTTTCCATATGAAAAAGAGAGAAAGGGAGGGAAGAAGATAGATAGATAGATAGATAGATAGATAGATAGATAGATAGATAGATAAAATGAACATTAGTGTTCAGGTCACCAGTGACCAATGTTTTTTGTCCCACCTCATAAGGTATCAGTGGTTGGTCTTTAGGCAATACAGTCCTTTGCGTGTGTGTGTGTGTGTGTGTGTGTGTGTGTGTGTGTGTGTGTAGCATCAAACTTAGCTCCACAGACAATGATGTCTGAATTAGTAATTTCCTTCACGGCTGTGACAAAATGCCCAGCCCAAGCACCTGAAGGCAGGCAGGAAGGAAGGAAGGAAGAAAGGAAGGAAGGAAGGAAGGAAGGAAGGAAGGGGGTTTATTCTCTCCACAGTTGGAGGGCGTAGTCTGTAATGTCGAGGAGGCCACAGCAGCTGGAGCTTGAAGCTGCTGGTCCCCCTGGAGCTGATAGTTAAGAAGCAGAGAGAGATGAAAGCTGGTGCCCAATCAGCCTTCTTTTTTTGTTTTTCAGTTCAGTTCTGGACACCAGCCCATGGGAATGGTATCACCCATATCTCTAGTGACTCCTCTTATCTCAGTTAGCTCTCTTTAGAAACTCCTTCACAGATGTGACCCCAGGGATTCTAGATTCAGTCAGGCTGACTCTCAGGGTTATCCACCACAGGCTTCCTAGTCGATTGTTTTTGATGATGATCTATAAACAGCATTGATAGGTTTCAGAAATGCCTATGGTAAGCTCTGTACTGCCATTGAGACTCAGTGCCCTCCAGTATATTGGGAAGGAGTGATGGAGGAAGGTCATTGGTTAAATAAAAAGAAACTGCTTGGCCCTCATTGGTTAGAAGATAGGTGGGAGGAGTAAACAGAACAGAATGCTGGGAGGAAGAGGAAGTGAGCTCAGACTCCACAGCTCTCCTCTCAGGAGCAGACGCCTCAGAGAGACGCCATGCTCCCAGCTCCCAGGCAGACGCACGCGATGAAGCTCCGACCCAGGATGGACATAGGCTAGAATCTTCCCGGTAAGCGCACCTAGGGGCGCTACACAGATGATTAGAAATGGGCTAAATTAATATGTGAGAATTAGCCTAGAAGAGGCTAGATAGAAATGGGCCAAGCAGTGATTAAATGAATACAGTTTGTGTGTTGTTATTTCGGGCGTAAGCTAGCCAGGCAGCCGGAGTGCTGGGGACGCAGCCCCGCCGCCCTTATTACTACAAATGGCGCCCAACGTGGGGCTCGAACCCACGACCCTGGGATTAAGAGTCCCATGCTCTACCGACTGAGCTAGCCAGGCAGCCGGGGTGCTGGGGATGCAGCCCCGCCGCCCTTATTACTACAAAGGAGAGAAGAGGAGTCCCCTCAGACAGCTGCCGGAGAGTGAAGGGGAAGGAACAGCCAGGCATAGCATGGGGAGGAAAGCCGTTTTTTCTTCCTGGAACACAGGAATCCGGTGACGACTCAAGGCTCCACTCTCAGCGCTGACTGAGACCAACAAAGCTTTGTATTCCAGAAGTTTGTATTTAGGGTTCTATTTAACTAACAGATAAACATTTTCTTTCCTGCATGGTTTGGGTCAGTCCGAGACAAGTGTGCGCTGGGCACTCATGGCTGCCAGCACATCTGTGTGAGCGATGGAGCGGCATCCTACCACTGTGATTGTTTCCCTGGCTACACCTTAAATGACGACAAGAAGACGTGCTCAGGTGAAGACGGGTCCTCTAAGTAGATTTCGTTTTAGGAAAAATCCATCTAGGAGGAACCACTTTTTTTTTAATTTATCATATTGAGTTGCTGTCTTCTTCTGCTATACAGTCTACTTTCTATAATTTGATCCCATTTTCTTCTCTCATTTTTCTTTCTAATTAATGTCTCAGCCTGCTTTTTATTGCTATTGTGGTAAATTATGCATAACAGCAAACTTATTAGTCTATCCGTTTTCAAGTGTTCCGTGTCAATGGTCGCCATGGTTCATCTTCAGAGTCTTTCACCCTCCTGTCTAATGCTCTGCAGTCACGGGAGAGTGACTGGAGACTTGCCAGTTTCCCCCAGTGCAGTGGGGGCTTTGATAGGCATCCTTAGATCAATTTAGGGGAGCACTGACTGCCCCTTTCACAGTCTTGCAGTGCACTCAATACTGCCTTGAGTTCTTTCCACTTGTTTACATTGTCTTTAATTTCTTCCAACAGTGTTTTGTAATTTTTAGTGTACAAGCCATATACCTGAAAACATTCCTAAGTGTTTCATCTTTTTTTATTTTATTGTGAACAGATCTCTGTTGGAGGAGTCCACTTGCTTGTTTACCAGCTGCTCAGCCCCAAAATAATCACACAGAAACTGTATTCATTAAACCACTGCTTGGCCCATTAGCTCTAGCTTTTTTTTTATTGAGAAAAGGAAAAAAAAGTTTCCGCCTCCTCCCAGCCTCCCATTTCCCTCCCCCTCCTCCCACCCTTCTCCCCTTCTCCCGACTCCTCTCCCCCTCCCTCTCCAGTCCAAAGAGCAGTCAGGGTTCCCTGCCCTGTGGAAAGTCCAAGGTCCTCCCTACTCCGTCCATGTCTAGGAAGGTGAACATCCAAACAGGCTAGGCTCCCACAAAGCCAGAACATGAAGTAGGATCAAAACCCCGTGCCATTGTCCTTGGCGTCTCATCAGCCCTCATTGTTCGCCATGTTCAGAGAGTCCGGTTTTATCCCATGCTTTTTCAGTCACAGTCCAGCTGGCCTTGGTGAGCTCCCAATAGATCAGATCCACTGTCTCAGTGGGTGGGTGCACCCCTCGTGGTCCCGACTTCTTTGCTCATGTTCTCCCTCCTTCTGCTCCTCATTGGGACCTTGGGAGCTCAGTCCAGTGCTCCAGTGTGGGTCTCTGTCTCTATCTCCATCCATCACCAGATGATGCAAGATATTCGTCAATATTGCTATAGGATAGGGTCATTTCAGGTTCCCTATCCTCAGCTGCCCAAGGAACTAACTGGGGACATCGTCTTGGGCTCCTGGGAGCCACTCTAGGTTCAAGTCTCTTGCCAACCCTAAGGTGGCTCCCTTAACTAAGAATTGTGCTTCCGTGCTCCCCCATCCAACCTTCCTTTATCCCAATCATCCTGTTTCCCCAAGTTCCCCCCATCCTCCCCTTCTCACTTTTCTCTCCCCATCTCCCCTTACCCCCATCCCACCCCATCCCCAAGATCCCAATTTTCTCCCCGGCAATTTTGTCTACTTCCCATAGCCAAGAGGATAACTATATGTTTTTCCTTGGGTTCACCTTCTTATTTTAGCTCTAGCTTCTTATTGGGTAACTCTTACATATTAATTTAACCAATTTTTGTTAATCTGTGTATCACCACGTGGCTGTGGCTTACTGGCTAAAGTTTCAGCATCTGTCTCCAGTGGGGCTACATGGCTTCTCTCTGTCTCCGCCTCCTTTCTCCCAGCATTCAGCTTAGTTCCTCCCCCCCAGCTCTATTCCCCTATAGCTCTGCTATAGGCCCAAAGCAGTTCCTTTATTAACCAATGATATTCACAACATACAGAAGGGAATCCCACATCTGATCTCTCTGTCTCAACTTTCAATTTTGCTATGCCAGTGCTCTGTAGTTTTCTAAGGGGTGTTTATAGTAAGAATATCCCATTGAGCATGTGGCTTCACAGATCTGAGTGTCTGTTAAGCAAGAACACTGGGCCAACTGTCTATCTTATACTCTGTACAGCGATGATTGGCTGATTTTGGCAGATACTTTCTGGCCAGGTATGGGCAGGAGGATCAGTAGCTCAAGCCAGCGTGGGCTGTCTGAACTGTCTGAGACTCGGCTTCAAAAATTAAACAGGAGGTGGCTGAGGGAAAATGAAGATGTGGGTTCAGATCCCTGGCACCCACTAAAGAGGCAGGTGTGGAAGTACATGCCCGTAATCCCAGAATTCTGTGGGCTTGCTCACCAATCAGTGAACTCCAGGTTCAGTAAGAGCATCTGCCTCAAAATATAAGGGAGGCAGTGATAAAAGAAGACACTTCATCCCTGGCGCCCCCAACCCAATGCGCACACACTTCAGGTTATCTAGGTTGGCCATCAATATAGTTCTGAATTGAATTTTAAGCTCCATAGTATGTAAGGTAAAAAAAATTATACTTCTCAATTGAAATCATTTGATAGAATAGCAGTCCTTTGTAGGAAATCAGGAGTGACCTAATTTTAATCTTTGAAGTATTTTGGGTGTATAGATAGATAACTGTTCTCATGTCCATGACATAAGAGAACCAGTAGGATAGGAAGACTGTCTTCTTTCTCTCTCTCTCCCTCTCTTCCTCCCTCCCTCCCTCCCTCCCTCCCTCCCCCCTCCCTCCCTCCCTCCCCCCTCCCTCCCTCCCTCCCCTCCCTTCCTTTCTCTCTCTCTCTCTCTCTCTCTCTCTCTTTCTCTCTCCTTCCCTCCCTCCCTCCCTCCCTCCCTCCCTCCCCCCCCTCCTTCCTTCCTTCCTTCCTTTCTTAGACAGGATTTCTCCATATAACCGTATTGGGTGTCCTGGAACTCACACTGTAGACCAGGTTGGCCTTGAACTCACAGAGATTCCCCTGTCTCTACCTCCTGAGTGCTGGGATTAAAGGCGTGCACCACTACCTTGTGACTGTCTTGTTTCTTTGTTTCTGGCGTCACCAACCACCTTTAAAAGCTTTGTATCACGGCTGATTTCAGACAATGACAAAAGCATGAAGAAAAATACAATGAACTCTCATATAAGCCTAACCCAGTTTTGACATATATAAACATTTCCCCAACGTTTCCTGAGTCTTCTGTGAAATTAACTTTAGCAAATATTTTCTCTTTCTTATTTGCTTTTAGATGATTTTACCTCCTGAAAGATGCTTTTACATAGGTGGCGATGATGAAGTGAATTATAGATTTCCTGATTTCTGTCATTCCTTTGTTTTGCCTCTAATGCTAGGCAGGTGTTCTCCACCCCCACCCCTAGTTCGTTGTAATCACTGGTTAACTGTAACATTTTGTGTGTTGTCATTGTCTTCAGACATTGAGGAAGCACGAAGCCTCATTTCCATAGAAGACGCTTGTGGCTGTGAAGCCACTCTGGCATTCCAGGAGAAGGTCAGCTCCCATCTCCAGAAGCTGAACATCAAACATATCCTTTCTGGAAGGTTTTCTTCCTCTTCCTCCTCCCCCTCTTCTTCATCCTCTTCTTCTTCTTCTTCTTCTTCTTCTTCTTCTTCTTCTTCTTCTTCTTCTTCTTCTTCTTCTCCTTCCTCCTCCTCCTCCTCCTCCTCCTCCTCCTCCTCCTTCTCCTCCTCCTCCGCCTCTTTCTCCTCCTCCTTTTTCTCCTTTTCTCCTCTTCCTCCCTTTTCTCCCTTTTCTCCTTCTCATTCTTCTCCTCCTTTTCTCCTCCTCCTCCTTCTCCCTCCTCTTCCTTCTCCTCCTTCTCTTCTTCTTCCTCCTCCTTCTCCCCTTTCCCTTCTTCTTCTTTTTTTTTTTTGAGACAAGGTCTCATATAGTCATGGATAGCTTCAAACTTGTGATGTAGATGAAGACAGCCTGAAACTTCTGGTCCTGCTAACTCCACCTCCCAAGTGCTGGGATTATAGGTGTGTACCACCATACCTGGTTTTATGAGGTACTGGGCGTTAAACCCACGATTCAGGCAGGCTAAGCAAGCACTCTCTCTTATCAACTATGCTACAACTCAGGCCCTGTCTTTGTTTAAATTTTTGTTTATAAATTTCGATTTCTGACTGATACATTAACTGTACTGCAATGGACATTGTGCTAATGCCATGGCTGTGACTTCTAGAAGCCAATGTAGATACTACAACTGAGCCAAACATTTTAGGATACTCTACCAGCAAGTATCTTATTCATTAGTGTAAGTTAAGCAATGGTAATGTATTTGAAAAGAATTCAAGCCAGGTAGTGGTGGCGCACACCTTTAATCCCGGCACTTGGGAGGCAGGCCAATCTCTGTGAGTTCGAGACCAGCCTGGTCTACAAGAACTAGTTCCATTCCAGGACAGGCCCCAAAGCCACAGAGAAATCCTGTCTTGAAAAAAAAAGACAAAAAAAAAAAAGAATTCAGAGTTCTTTTTCAATGACACAATAGATCATTTTTACTCATTCAACAGTTTTTTTGTTTTTTCTTTCTTTTGTATTATTACTTAAAAAAATACCAATCCAAATTCCCACACTCTCCCCTCCTTTCAGTCCCCTCCCTTTCCCAGCACAGACCCTCTCCCCACCCCTCCAACCCTAAGGGAGTGCCATGCACCCCACCCTGTGGAAAGTCCAAGGCCCTCCCTACTACATCTAGGTTGAGCAAGGTTTACATCCAAAGAGAATAGGATCCCATGAAGCTGCCATATGTAGTAGAGGCACATCCCAGTGTCACTATCAGTGGCCCCTTGTCTGCCCCAGACGTCAACCCCCTTCAGAGAGGCTTGGTTCTTCCCATGCTCATTCACTCCCAGTCCAGGTGGAGTTGGTGAGCTCCCATTAGCTCAAGCAAACTGTCTCAGTAGATGACCCACTCGTGGTCTTGAATTCCTTGCTCATACGCTCACTCCTTCCACTCTTCAACTGTATCTTGGGAGCTCAGTCCGGTACTCCAATGTGGGTCATTGCCTCTGTTCCCATCTGTTGTTGGACGAAGGTTCTATGGTGATATTTAAGATAATCATCAGTCTGGCTACAGGGTAAGGTCAGTTAAGGCACCCTCTCCTCTATTGCTTAGGGTCTTATCTGGGGTCATCCCTGTAAGTTCTTGGGCATTTTTCTAGAGCCAGGTTTTTTGCTAACTCCATAATGGCTCCCTCAATCAAGATATCTCTTTCTTTTGATATAATTGAGATATGAGACAGATTGCTCTCATATCTGTCCTTCCTCCATCTTGACCATCCCATTCCCTCAAGTTCTCCTCAACCCCCCATTCTCCCCTCCCTTCTACTCCCTGACCCCTGCTCCCAAATTTTTGTCTGATTCTAATTTTCAGGTGGGTTTGTATATGTTTTTCTTTGGGTTCACCTTATTATTTAGTTTCTCTAGGATCCTGAGGTATAGACTCGTTGCCCTTTGTTTATGACTAGTATCCACTTATGAGTGAGTATATACCATATTCTTTTTTTAGGGTCTGGGTTACCTCACTCAGGATAATGTTTTCAACATTTAAATGTAAAAAACTGCCTATTTCTTTCCCTAGTGCTTTTTTTTCCCCCCAGGGTTTCCCATGTAGCAGTGTAACAACAGTCCTGGCTGTCCTGGAACTCACTCTGTAGACTAGGCTGGCCTTGAATTTATGCAGATCTGCCTGCCTCTGCCTTCCAAGTGCTGGGATTAAAGGCTTGTGCTACCACTGCCCAGCTCCCTAGTGCTTTTTAATAGCAATTTATGTGCCTAATTGAGCTCTTACATAACAGAGCAACTAAGTATGATTCCTTAAAGTAACTTTTTTACTTTTTAATTTAATTTTTATTTCATGTGTGTTGGTGTTTTGCCTCTTTCTATATCTGTGTGAAGGTGCCAAATCCTCTGGAACTGGAGTTACAGACAGTTGTGAGCTGTTGTGTGGGTGCTGGGAATTGAACTTGGGTCCTCTGGAAGTGCAGCTAGTGCTTTTAATTGCAGAGCCATCTCTCCAGCCCATTTAAAAGTAACTCTTAGCTCAAAATCTTCCTATGTCCAGAAAAAAAATCAGTCGATCTATTGGATGTTGAACATCAGACGACACATGGTTATACAATTTGGTAAGCCAAGATGTCAAGAAATGGTTTTCAAAACGTAACATGACACTGTCTCACAAATTTCAAAGTTAATACTCCGAGTGCTAGCTCTGGAAAAGAACTTTATCTCAGCATCGCTCAACGTAACAACTCTATTCCCATATACCTCAGAGGAATGGAATTCAGACAGGGGTAGGCACTTTGAAGGAGGTATGGGCAGCATGGCGGAATCAGCTTCCAAACCTTGCACATGCGTACTATGGTGTTTGTCCTTAGCCAGCGTTCGCTCTTCCCAGAGTAGTATTGCTGTTCTCCTCACCACACACGGAAGAAATCTTTCTCTTCTCTCATCTATTGAAGGTTTTCCAGTAATGTAAAATCTAGAAATGTAAAATCTCCAGAGAGCCAAACCAAGGGATAGCTCAACAATTCCTTTAAATCAAGACTTCATAAGCATTACTCTCCACTGAGAAATATTGTTCCAATTCAGTTTTGGGTGAGAAAAAAAGAACTGAAGATCTCTGCAGGAGTATAGTTTCGTGATGAATTTTTGAATTTTAGATTAGGCTTTTGATGAGGCAATCATTCTGTTCACTTCTAGTGGGACATGATTTTCTTTTGTGTGGAAGTTTTTGAAAACATGCTTATATTTGCTAACGTGTTAAACGTAAGTCACTTTGGCCTTAACGCCTAGCCACTTGACAACATTTTGAAGAAGCTGCAAGTTAACTGAATATGGACAAGTACATCGTCAAACTGCTCAGAAATTCTCGCCTGGAAACGGGGAGTGCTTAGTACCTGCAATATGTTTTCTTTAATACACTTTATGTTCGACGTTCCTGATAATAATCTGCCGCTATAAATGCTTGGCTGTTATTCAGTAAACAGTATGAGGGTTTCCTGGAGGATCAGTTTTCAAGGAAATAAATGTGCAGACCTTTATAAAGAGCTTTAATGCCTCTAAGCTATGACTGTGAAATCATTAATGAGACGAAAAGTGAAAAATTCAATGTTTTGTTATTGACTGATTGAGCCTTATAAGTTTTAAATGTTTATATTAATAAGGTGAGCATATTCACAAAACCTCATCTCTTTTCTCTTGGTCATATTTATAATACAAACCAGCCTTACTATTGAGAGTGCAAATTTTATGAATATATAAAGCATTCAAATAATTAAACTGAGATGACTATATTTAGAATTGTTTAATCCTTTTGTTTTTTGCTGAAATGTTATTGAAGGGATTACAATACAACAGATAATATAAAACAATCAAGGGATTACAATGCATGTATCTAAAAATAATTTACAGCGATTAAGTGAATGCTACACGACACTTTTAATTCATTAATGTCATAGAAATGAGCAACTAAAGAGAACTGGATATAAACTTACGGTGCTAAGATTTTTGCCAAGGAGGAAAAAAACTCTTGAATTCTATCATTTTGTTTTAGCATATAGATGACAAAATTAGGTATTTATAAAACTAGTGTAACAAGCATCAAGATCTGATATTATCTTTTAAAAAATGTTGGTAATAAGTCTAAGTTTTTTTTAACTCAGACTATACCTAATATGTGTACTTTTAGATGCAACTTGTAACTTTTGGAATAAAATAATTCTATAAACTTTGGGTTATTTGATCTGTTTTGGTTTGTGTTGTTTTTAATATAATAAAGTTCCTATCCTTGTACACTGATGTCATGGCTGATTTCTTTTGGTGGCTCTTGTTATGCTTTCTATTAAAAGTATGTGTGTTGAACTGAATTAGTAATTCTTGAATGTGTAACAGGTGAGAAACAGAAAGAATAAAATGAAGATACGCCCTCCATAATTTCATCTCACACTGTTTTGAGGCCTAAAATGTCAGCCAGTTCAGGGTAAATGGTAAGGAAGTTCCTAAATAAACTCAGTGAAATATTTAAATGCGGTTTTGCGTGTTCCCTTGAGTGTGAGTGTGTGTGTCTATGGGTGCACCTGTGCCGTGCCACACTGCACATGTGGAAGTCTGAGGACTAACATTTGAAATTGCTTCTCTCCTTCCAGCATCTGTGTCTGAGGAACCCAAGTCAGGTCATCGGGAGATGGGTGCCTTTCCCTGACGAGCCACCTTCGGCCAGCCCCTCACTGACAATTTTAGACACACATAGAATGAATGAACTTCGATCACACCCACCTCCATTTCCTGCTTCCACTCTTGTATTCTCCTTCTGCTCTTTCTCTTCCTCTTATCTAAAACTCACCTTACTATTCTCTGCCCCCCCCAAACAAACGAGAGAAACCATGTGATACTTGTCTTCCTGACTTATTTCACTTAACATGATTTCCAGTTCTCTCTGCACTCCTGCAAATGATATTATCTTCTTGATGGCTGAATAATCATCCAGTGGGTATCCATGCCACCTTTTTAATCCATTGATGGGCACCTAGTCTGACTGTGCTGATTGTCTATTGTGAATGGTGATGTGTTAAATATGGATGTACAGGCATTTCTATTGTGTGTTGTTTTGGATTCTTTGGGTATGCACCCAATACTGTCATGGCTGGATAGTATGATGGATATATTTCTAGGGTTTTTTGTTTGTTTGTTTGTTTGTTTTTTAAGGAGCCTCCCTACGGAAGGCAAAACAACCAGGACTCTTACATTGTAGATGTGGTGAGACAACAGCGTGAGGTCAAAGGCTTCAAAGGTTTTGTGCTCTGGATGGGGAAAGACTCCAATGGGGAAATTAACACTTCTGCTTAAAGCACATGCTATACAACATAAGTCAATGTTGATGGCTGCAGATTAAGATAAAGAGAAAACCATAAATAATAAAAAGATCGTGAGACCAAATAACTCTACAGGAGTGGTGGGGCTTTGTTAACATTCAGGTTTCCAAAAACGACAATGGGGGCATGGGAAATTGGCTCAGCGTATGAAGTGCTGGCTGCAGACATGAGGACCCGCGTTTGGATCCCTAGCAACTCCAAGAGCCTGGTTAGCTGTGGTTCAACTCCCAGGATTGGGAGTTGGGGGCAAATGGTCCTGGAGTGCGTGGACTGGGCAGTCGAGCCCAAATGGTGAGTTCCAAGTTTATTGAGCGATGATCCCGCCTTAGGAGGGGGTTAGAAGATGGCACATGGTAGGAATTTCTGATCTCCACATGTACGCCTCCACCCCTACTCACCGTGAGACGACGTCTAAAAAAGTTAAAAATATACAAAAATCGCTCTCCGGACAGAAAAAGCCCGACAGCTCAAATATTTTAAGTGAGAGGGTATGCTCCAGTTCAGTTATAGCGTTAATGACTCACAGGTCCTTCACCCTCCTTTATAAGGGCTGTCGGGGTTTGTAAGGCATTTTAGGTATTCTCTGCTGGCTAGTCTTACGGCAGCTTGACACACTAACTAGAGTGATCAGAAAGGAGAGAACCTTAACTGAGAAAATGCCTCCATAAGATCCGGCTGTAAGGCAGTTTTTAGTGATTGATGTGGGTGGTGCCATCCCTAGGCCCCCTGTGGATGGTGCCCATCCCTAGGCTGGTGGTCCTGGGTTCTGTAAAAAAAGCAGATTGAGCAAGCCATGGGAAGCAAGTCAGTAAGCAGCACCCATCCAAGGTCTCTGCATCAGCTCCAGTCTGCTGCCCAGTTTGAGTTCCTATCCTGACTTCCTTCAGTCATGGAGTACCATGTGGATGTATAAGCCTAATAAACCCTTTCTTCCCCAACTTCCTTTTTGGCCACAGTGTTTCATCGTAGCAATTGAAACCCTAAGACAGATTCCAAAGCAAAATAAAATAGTACCTACTCCTAAATTTCTTCCGAGGGTTCATCAGGTCCCTCCCTCAAAGGAGAAGGCAACCATCAAAATGCACATCTGCGCGGCCATTTATTTGTTCAATGGTGTAGCCTATCAAATGCAACAAAGCGACTTTTCTTTTCAAAGATGTTGGGCCGGGGTGGGAGTTGGGGGATGAGATAGAAAACACACAGACTTCTCAAGACCTTTTGGGAAGGGGCTCCATTCTTTAGCCGACACCTGACGCGCACACCTGTCCAGGTGTAGCGTGGCGGTGTAGCATTGCTGCGCTGGTGATGGGTGGCAGGGCGCTAAGCCGGTAGCTGGCCAAGAAGGTACAGACCCAACTGCAGTGCAGAACCCGCCGACCTCGCCCCAGACCGATTCCACAGTAATCCGTTGCCCGCGCAGGCGCACGACAGCCAGCGCCAGGCTGGAGGGCCACACCGGATGTTCTCTTAGTGCCCCGGATGCGACTGGGTGGCGGCGGTTGCCAGGCGACGGGAGCTTCTCTGTTCCGCTGGTGCTCGCGAATGGAGGTGTAGAACTCGTTATATATTGCGGGCCTTGACCGCTGAGGGTCGTCTTCTCCGAGTTCCCACGATGTTCTTCTATCTGAGCAAGAAAGTGAGTTTCCTCGGGGGCCCGCCGTCGCGCCACCTCCATCACCGCGGCCGCCGGTGCCCGCATCCTCCCGGGACTGCAGACAGCTGCCTCCTGGCTGAATCTCCATCTCTCTGTCATCTCTTCAAGTGGGTTTTTGAGCCCGATAGTCCTTGGCCGAGCTAGTTTTTTAAGGATTCTTTCATATTCCTGTCCTGCCTAAACTCTTTTGAGTGACAGAACGTGACCACCAGTCGCTGGTGGGTTTTTCCTCGGCCACTTGTTGATCCAGATGATAGATGACCACAGGCTGCCTGCCAGAGGAATGAAATTATAAGTGTTGTGTGGAGAGAAAGTGAGTCAGAGCAGTGATGCGGACTTAGGTCTCAGTTCCTGCATTTTTGAATCTGTGAGGTGATTCCCTCCTCTCCTCCCCCCTTTGTTTTCTTGGCAGTCACTCTCCTTCCCTTATGTGCACTTCTTTACTGAATTCTAGAACCTGTGACTTTTGGGGGGGCACACCCATTTTTATAATAGCTCATCCCCCCCCTCCTCCCAAGGGAGTTACTCATTCTCTCTCCTTTCATCCTCCCTTTTTGAGACAGGGTGTTGTTGTGTAGCCCAGGCTGGCAAGTAACTTGAGATTCTCCTGCCTCGGTCTCCCAAGTGTTGGGATTGCCAGCGTGGGCCACAACAGGTTTGTGCAGGTTTCTTCTTGGAAGAGATTCATCCGTCTACATCTCCTGGTTGGTGACCTTCCCAACTCCATCGTGAAAAAGCAACTAGCGTCACTACGATTCTTGTTACAGATTGCCGTTCCCAACAACGTGAAGCTGAAATGCATATCCTGGAACAAGGACCAAGGGTTCATAGCTTGTGGTGGTGAGGATGGATTGCTCAAAGTGTTGAGATTAGAGACACAGACAGGTAAGTGATGGTCGCCAGTCCATGTGTGAAGCTGGTAGGAAAAAAAATGGCTGGTGTTATTTCTTCCGTGATTTGTCATTATGAAGTTTTAACTCTTTCTGAAAAGAAACTCAAGTATTTGGTGGTGACTTTTTCCAGAGTACCTTTGCAATAAAGGGCAGAGAATGTGTAATATCAGACAGTTTTTCCTGAAGCTGTCCTTTTCACGTTCTCTGAAATCACAGTTTTGCATTTCTTTGACTCTCTAGGGTTGCTCTAGATTGGAAAAAAAAAACTTAAAAAGTTTATTATTTATTGTGAGTGTGATGTGTGTTGATAAACATGCGCCACAGCCTGTGGGGTAGAGGTCAGAAGACAACTTTCGATAGTTGGCTTTCCCCTTCCTCTGTGGGATCTGGGGATTGAATGCAGGTTGTCTGGCTTGTATGGCAAGTGCTTATAGCTGTTGAGCCATCTCGGTGGCTCTAGGTTGAGGATCTTGATAGGACTAATGTAGTTTGGGGATCAAGACGGATAGACGCAAGGTGAAATGAATGTGTCACATGACTGGTGAATGACTTCTAGCAAGTTACTGATTGTCTTTGGATTTTCACTCTTCTGGAAAACGAGAGGGAGTAGGCTAAGCTACAATTTTAGGCTTGGTATGGCATCATCTCTCCAGCTTCATTGGCCAGAAGGATTACAGAAGAGATAAGAACTGGGCTCCACGCTGCAGAGTAGATCTGGGAAGACATAAAAATTTGATCTCTTGTATTGCTAGTGCTGTGTACTTTGTACTAGGAGCGCTGGCTTACAGCTCTTACTGCGGAATAAATCACATTTACTGGATATTTGCCATGTTTCCGGGTGGCAATTTGACGTTAAGTTGTTTTAAGAAGATGGTATTTGAGATGAGAAAATTGAAGCCCTGGTCAGTTAATAATTTGCTTAAGGTCTTGTGGCTAGTAAGTGACAGGGATCAGATTGGAAAGACGCTTGTCTCACTTTTCAGTCATTGTTTTCCGCCTTTTGTATAAATGGCTTCTGGATAGGCTTAACCAAAAGGAGAACGATAGCTTTGCTGTACTATATTTAATTATATGAAATAAAAGGTAGATCCCCCAACTCCCTGCAGTTTCTCCTGGTGTAGCCCTGGCTAGACCTTAAAATGTAGACTAGGCTGGCATTGAACTTGTTCTCCTGCTTATGATCAGCAAAAAGCAGAGGTCTATTTGGAAGACAGATGCTCAGTACTAGTTAAAGCTTGGCTTCTGACTCGTATTGGGATCTCCCAGTTCTTAGATTTTCTTAACTGTGTATGAAAAGAAAGTGCTTTTTCTGCCTGTTGTTTCTTAAATATATAAGTATGTAACTATGTGTGTATGCATTATTTACTCTGCTTAAAATATATAACACATTTTAGTTATATCAATAAATGCATTCATTTTGTTTACCCTTAAAGGGTTATTGTTATTATTATTTTGAGACAAAGTTTATGTTGCCCAGGTTGGCTTTGAACGCTTAGGCTCAAGCCATCTAAGCCGTCTTCTTGCTTCTATCTTCTAAGTAGCTGGGGACTGTATCTGCTTTGCAAGTTCATTTAGGGAAAGCTAAAAAGAAACAAAATTCTTTTCCTTTTTTTTTTTTTTTTTGTAAACCTAGCAGGTAAGAGGCAGAGGCAGGAGGATTATAAGATTAAGGTCAAATACAGAAGCAAGGCATTGCTTCAATGAAACACTATCACCACCGCCACCACTACCACCATCACCTTTGTTTTATGACTGAACTTTTGATGAGCTGCAGTTAGCATGTGGGAACCAGAGCAATCCATGAACTTAGTGAGAAAGCTGGGAAGCAGATTCTTAGGAAGTTTGGGAATGAAGAAAAATGTTGGTTTTGTAGTTTAATAATCATGGTGGATAGTGTTAAGAGACAGATATAAGAACTATGGTTGGGTGGTTGTAACTGTGCCATTGTATTATAGTTAATAGTAACAGTAGACACCCAACAGACCCGCCAGTAGCAATCACCAGATATTGCATATGTACTGTGTACCAAGCTCTGAATTGTTCTGAAGTTGTGACTTTGTGATTATTGTGTCATAGCTCATCTGAAACAAAATATCTCACGGATCCATATCCTTCTCATAACCCATGATATGTTAAAATCTTGTAATCTTTTCCTTTTATTTATTTAACTATAGGCTTTTTTGCTTGTTTGTTTTAGATGACTCAAAATTGAGGGGCCTAGCAGCCCCTAGCAACCTTTCCATGAACCAGAATCTTGAAGGGCATAGTGGTAAGTAATTTAACTTTTTAATTTTGTCATGTTTGAACAGCATTTAGACATTTATGTCATCATCTACTTAATGTATATGTTAAAATATATATTTAATCAAATACTATTATTTGGACAATAATAGTATTGAAGTAATCATTTTTATTGAATCATGTTCCAGAATAACTCATTTTGACAGAAATTAAATATCATCTCTGATAAACCTGAAAAAAAAAAACACCTGGCTCTTAGTTTATACATTACAAACTTGTGTTATTTATCTGTGGGTTTTTAAATGTATATTATTCTCTTGAAGGATCTGTTCTGTGATTCCAACTTGAAGGAGACTAAAAGAATATAATACCTGAAAAGCCTTGGAAGACCCTAGCGTGAGAAGGAAAGTCCTATTCAGGACAGTTTCTAGAGAGCTGATGATGTTTAAATGGGCTGTATTAGATGGTGTCTCTCCAGTGTTAATTTCTTAATTTGTAATGTGGGTTGTAAAGGGAATATCATTAGGAAATACACACTAAAGTGTTTAGGGATAAGAAAATGGAACCAGTCATTCATAGATCATAGAGCAGTGGTTCCCAATCTTCCTAGCACTGTAACCCTCTAATACAGTTCCTCATGTTGTGGTGACCGTGACCCCCAATCATAAGATTATTTTTGTTGCTACTTCATAGCTGCAATTTTGCTACTGTTATGAATTGTGATGTAAACATCTGATGTGCAGGATATCTGATATGTGACCCTGTGAAATGGTGTTTGACCTCTAAAGGGGTTGCCATCCACAGGCTGAAAACCACTGACACATATTGTAGGTGGAGCGGCGGGCTGTGTCCGGCGCCCGGGCTGTGTCCCGCCGCTGGCGGCTGGCAGGCTGCTTGTCCTCCTGGCCACCCGGCTAGCTTATGCCCGAAATAATCACATGGAGATCTGCATTAATTAAATTGTTGCCTGGCCCATTAGCTCTAGCCTCTTATTGGCTAATTCTCACTTCTTGATTCAACCCATTTCTAATGATCTGTATGTCACCACGAGGCTGTGGCTTACCGGGAAAGATTCAGCATGTCTGACCTGGCAGCTTCATGGTGGGCGGCTCTCTGCCTGCCTTCTTCCTCCAGAATTCTGTTCTGTCTACTCCACCCATCTAAGGGCTGCCCTATCAAAAGGCCAAGGCAGCTTCTTTATTCAACCAATGAAATCAACACAAATGCAGAAGGACCTCTTAGATCAGACACAGAGGCTGAAGCTGTTCCCAGGAGTGTGGAACAGAATGGAAACTGGGATGGAAGGAAATAGAGAATAAAATATGGGACAGACCAACCAAGAGCAAACAAAATACCCCAAAGAACAGTTTGGCATCCTTATGATGTTTTATGCTTTTAGGCCAGTTTGGTGATGATGCCTCTATCTGCTCCACAGGAGCTCTATGGCAGCGCTGTCATCTAGGAGAGAGGCCTTTGGAGGTGTGAGATGGGTACATATGAAAGAATATTTGCATTGTTGCAGGCAGTAATATCAGCAACTGCAACACATGAATATTTTTATATTTATATCTTACTTAATACTAAAGACTGACTGTACGCTAATATATTGACATCCTCTTGGTTTTCATTTACACAAAGGTACAAACTTGAAATGAATTATAGATATTTTAGTTTCTGAATTGTTATTTTAATGTTCTAGGTGCTGTTCAAGTTGTAACATGGAATGAACAATATCAGAAGTTGACTACCAGTGATCAGAATGGGCTTATCATTGTCTGGATGTTGTATAAAGGTATATTAGGAGAGATGCTTGAAAAATTCTTTTACTGTTGTGTGTCTGCACATTTGTGTGAGTGCATGCACGCTCGTGTTTGTGTGTATGCACACTTGTGTATGGTTACCCTTGGAGGTCAGAAGAGGATGTTAGATCCCCTGAAGCTGGAGTTACTGGCTGTTGTGAACTGCCTGCTGTGCATGCTGGGGACTGAACTCTGGTCCTCTGCAAGAGCAACAAATGCCCTTATCCACCGGGTCACATCTCTAGCCTGTGAGAGCTGCTTACGTTTTTTAAAATTACACTTTATATGTCTCTCATTTGTGTCTATGTGTGCGCATGCACATGTACCACACATGTGGCGCTTGGAGGACAATTTGTGGGAGTTGGTTCTCTTTACCATGTGGGACCCCAGCATTGAACTAAGGTCGCCAGCCTAGACAGCAAGCACCTTTACCCTCTGAGCCATCTCGCTGGCTCAGGAGGGCTGCTTTGATCGTTCACAAAGCAGAGTCTGAACAGCGTTTGGATGGGGAAATAATATCTCTGAAATAGACTTGTAACCAGCAGAAAGAGTTTATCCTGTTCCTTTGATCTGTGACCCTGTGTTAGGAAAATGAATCAGGTGACTGCTGACATCGCCACAATGAGCCGAGACACTTAGAATAATTTCCATATGAGCAATTCCTCCCCCTCGTTTCCAATAGGAGTTATGCCTGTGTGGTCAGCTGGAGTTAGTATTAGATAAAAACACATTTATGAAGAAGTCAAAGGCAAGACTGCCTTTATTGTATTTCCTGTATTGAGCCTGTTAGCTTTTTTTTTTCTTTTGTGGATTCAATTCCTCTCATCTCTGATGAATGACTCACAGTTTCTGCCTCTTGTCTCAGAGAGAACTCCAGTGGAGGAGGATGGGGTGGGGCGCATGGAGGTTAGGGGTTAGGGGATGGGAGAGGAAGAGAAGGATTAACTTAGATGGGTCTCTATTACGGGAAAAACAGCTCAGTACTTATTATTTTGGAGACTAGGAAAGGCTTAGTTAAATATGTACAGTTGTAAAAAGATTCAGGACATCCCTTCTATAAATTATTATTAAATATTTATTTTTAATTATGTGCATGTGTGCCCACTGGATGGGAGCGTGTGCTCATGAGAGTAGTTGTCAGGTCCCTCTGGAGTTGGAGGTCTAGGCGGTTGGGTGCTGGGACTTGAACTTGGGTCCTCTAGAAGAGCAGCTGTACATGCTTGTAACTGCTGAGTCATCTCGCCAGCCTCCCATTTACGAATTCATTACTACAGTAGGTTTTGCTTGAGCTTCACTTTGAATTGTGTGCCTCTGCATATGTGTGTGTGTTTAGGCACAACATGATACAATGTATGTGCTGAGATAAAGGATAGCTTTCGAAAGTCACTCTGTCCTGCTGTGTGAATTCCAGGGATGGAACACTGGTCCTCAGCCTTGGTGGCAAGCACCCTTACCTGTTGAGCTATCTCTCTGAAGTCATGTGAAAACAATTTCAAAAGCAGGCTGGGCGGTGGTGGCACACGCCTTTAATCCCAGTACTCGGAAGGCAGAGGCAGGCGGATCTCTGTGAGTTTGAGGCCAGCCTGGTCTACAAGAGCTAGTTCCAGGACAGGCTCCAAACCTACAGAGAAACCCTGTCTTGAAAAACCAAAAAAAAAAAAAAAATCCCCCCCCCCAAAAAAAACCCAAAAAACACAATCAAACAAAAAAAAAACAAAAGCCCAAAAGAAGGCTTAGAGTTTTAAAATAATAGTCTACATGTTTTAATGGAATATGCTTTTATTTTAATCATAATTAATGATGACTCATAGAGAGCTCATGCATATGTGTAAAGCTGTTATTGTTACTTTTTCCCTCACTGTCTGAAATTTATCATTCATGGGAAAATCTGAGCTTTCAAAAAATCAGCTATTTTAACCCTGAAAAAGCAAATGAAATTTCATTTTCTTTTTAAAAAATTATTTAGTTTATGTGCATAATTGTTTTTCCTGCATGTCTGTCTGTAAGGGGGTCGGATCCCCTGGAACCAAGGTTACAGGCAGTTGTGAGCTGCCATGTGAATGCTGGGGATTGAACCTGGGTCCTCTGAAAGAGCAGTCAGTGCTCTTAAATGCTGAACCATCTCTCCAGCCCCTGTAATTTCATTTTCTTAACTGACAAGAAGAGAGAAATAAAAAATAAAAGATGAATATTTGTTGTATTTTCTATGATAATTTTGGAGTAATTAGGAAAAATACCTAATCAAACTTTTAGTTTTGTTCACGGTGGGTTTGAACACTTTAAAGTTAAATGCCTTACATTATAGACACCTTTACAATAATTTATCCAACAGTGAATTCTTAGAATGTTAGCGACTTTTTCTTTTTTCTTTCTCAAACAGGGTCTTGCTATATGTAGCCCAACCTAGCCTCAAACTTTTGATCCTCCTGCCTCAGCCTCCGAAATTCTGGGATTAATGGTATACAGGATAATACCCAGAAAATATTATCAACCCTTAAGTACCAAATGAGAAATGTGAAAGTTTTTTTCTCCCTTTGATTTTTCAAGGCAGTGTAGCCCTGGCTGTCCTGAAACTTACTCTGTAGACCAGGCTGGCCTCAAACTCAGAAATCCTCCTACCTCTCCCTCCCACGTGCCAAGAGATGTGCGTCACCCTGCCTGGCCCGCTAAGTGTGCAGGTTTTGACTTGTAGTTTTTTTTTTTTTTTTGACTTGTCAACACAGGCTCTTGGTATGAGGAGATGATCAACAACCGCAATAAGTCGGTGGTTCGCAGTATGAGCTGGAACGCTGACGGCCAGAAGATCTGCATCGTGTATGAAGATGGAGCTGTGATAGTCGGCTCCGTGGACGGTAATGCAGCCACTGATTGGGAAATAGACTCTGAAGAAGAAAGCGCCTGTTCTATTACCTGGTGACATTAGGGACTGCCGTGTGGCTCTAACTACTCGCCTTGATTTTCAGGACAAGTTTATTGTTTCAGTGTCCTGCAGTGATATGGAAAGCAGGTGGATTAGTTTCCCAGTATCATTTTAAATATGATCTTCAATCAGTTAGAGTGTATAGAAATGTAGATTTTAGTTTCAGAGGGATAAAATTACAGAAATCTCTCCTTTCAGCTGAACAGCATGCCGTTGGCATATTTTCTAGCCTTAACGTCACTTCCTTTCAAATAATATTACATACATAACACTGGGCCTTCTGTGAGCCTGCAACTTGGTTTTAATATAAAAAAATTCTTACGGAAATTGTTTTAAAATAATTTTCATTCATTTATTTATTTGTGTGTGGTTATTGGAGTAGTCAGTCCAATGCTGCTGAGCCTTGAAAGCAGTTGCTGTAGTTTGGGAATTAATGGCACAGCTGGGAGACGCATCCCTGACCTAGATCAGAAGTGATCATAGGAAAACAGGCAGTCACGCATCAGCGGTCAGCGCTACAACAGGGAGCATTCATGAACCTGTGGAAAATCACCCCACACAGATAGGGAGAGATCAGGGAGGGCTTCCTGGAGGAGGGCATGCATGCTGATGCATTCATTAGCCACAGGTAGATGAGTAGAATGTCTCAAGGCTAAGGAATAGCTTGGAAAAACAGTTTCACCCAAGACACTGAAAATAAACGTCTCAGAGACAAAGGCCCATGGAAGTAAAGACTATCAAAAAGGAAGGGTGTGGTCCAAAATACACGAAAAGCTTAGAATAAGACCCATTCATTGCCTGTTGGCTTCAGCAACAGGCAGTCATGGCCTCCTGTACTGGAGGCATCAGTAAAGGTGTGGAGCAGAGGCAGACAGGGATGGCTAAGGGGTTGAGAGGACTCTTAGGAAGGGAATCTGGCGGTACTCCGTAAATAGTAAACACTGTGGCTGGGAGGGGTTGGTAGGAATCGGGCCGTAGTAGAGAGGAAGTGGAGGGTTGAAGGAAGGGCTTTTTGTTTCATTCATTTTATGTGAGATAATTAGGAGTTTAATGCACATTTAAAAATTTATAAGAAGGATCGGAGAGAAAATTGAAAGGAGAAGAGAGAAATGAGGGTAAACTAGAGGGAGATGTTTGTAAACCAGGGAAGGGTTGACGGCTCAGTTGGAAGGATTGGCCGCAGAAAAGCCCATCTAAGGAGCTCCCTTCTCATTGTGTCGGCGAGCAGAAAGGTTGGGTTCACTTAGCTCTCAGTGCTTGGGGATGCAAGCCGATGAAGATGTGCTTTTGAAGACTCGCATTTCTGCCTAGAGTAGACGGCTGATTTCATAGCTAGGAGTTAGGCCCTCCCTGCCTGGGAGTTTAGAAAAGATGGCAGAGAATTTGAAACACCGCTGCTGTCTAAGGTCTCGGTGGTATCTCGCTTTCAGAAGTGCCAATAAATATCCCTTGACCAAATAAATTGAATGGCTGCATGACTGACGGCTGTGAGGAAAATGAGAACTCCTTAAGGAAACCAAGATTCCAAAGTGGGGTTGGAAGATCACGGCTCTGAGCTTGCGGTAACCATGGCTGTGTTTTGTCGTAGGGAATCGGATTTGGGGAAAAGACCTGAAAGGTATACAGCTATGCCATGTGACCTGGTCTGCAGACAGTAAAATCTTACTTTTTGGAATGGCAAATGGAGAAATACATATTTATGATAATCAAGGAAATTTTATTGTAAGTATATATATTCATTATTCTATTAGTATAATTTTATATGGTTATTTTATGTCATTTATATGTGCATGCTCTTACGATAGTTACAATATATAGAATTTTTCTTCAGTTTTAGTTTTCTAATCATTAAATAATTTTAAAAATTAAAAGACAAATCCTAGATTTTCTTGAGTGTGTGTGGTGCCGAGAAAGGGGCTGGCCCCCCACAGACTCATCTGTTTGAATGCTTAGTCGCCAGGGAGTGGAACTCTTTGGGAAAGATCAGGAAATGTGGCCTTGTTGGAGGAGGTGTGTCACTGGGAATGAACTTTGAGGTTTCCAAGCCTAGTGTGTCTCCCTCTGCCTGGTACCTAGGGATCAGGATGTAAAACTCTTAGCTCCAGTACCATGCCTATCTGCTTCCGGCCGTGATGACCATAAGAGCTGCTTTGGTCGTGGTGCCTCCTCACAGCCATAGGACAGTGGCTAGGGCAGGGTGGGGCTAGTCGCTGTTTTGAGAGGGTCTTACGTAGACCAGGTTGGGGTTTGTTGCATCGCTGAATTTTGGATTGTCCTGCCTCCACCTCCTGAGTTCTCGGGTTTATAGGAGCACCCTTCACCATGCTCAGTCTTTTGCAGACATTGGCTATAACACAAGGCTTCTTGAATGGTAAGCGGGCATTCTTTTCTTCTAAGCTACATTCCTAGCCCAAGTGCAGTTCCTGTAAGGCGAATTAACATAGCAGAGTGTAGACTTTAGTCCTGATTTCCTATTGCTGGATTGGACAAGATGACAGTGCATTGGTGCTGAAGGATAATGAGTAGGATGATACGCTGTGTTGTTAAGTTTTTTTTTTTTTAAAGGCTTCTGGTGCTTAAATCAATGTTTATATGCAGGATGTTGTAGGAGACTGTTTGTTCCCGGCTGCTCAGCCCTGAAATAACCATATAGAAACTGTATTAATTAAATTACTCCTTGGCCCATTAGCTCTAACTTCTTATTGGCTAACTCTTACATCTTAATTTAACCCATTTCTATTCTAATCTGTGTATCTCCATGTGGCTGTGTCTTACCGACAAGGTTCTGGCGTCTGTCTCTGGTGGTGGCTCCATGGCTTCTCCTTACTCTGCCTTCTTTCTCCGAGCATTTAGTATAGTTTTCCCCTCCTAGCTCTGCTCTACCCTATCACAGGCCCAAAACAGCTTCTTTGTTAACTTTATTAATGGTATTTTTTTTTTTTTTGGTTTTTTGAGACAGGGTTTCTCTGTGGTTTTTGGAGCCTGTCCTGGAACTAGCTCTTGTAGACCAGGCTGGTCTCGAACTCACAGAGATCCACCTGCCTCTGCCTCCCGAGTGCTGGGATTCACATCATACAGAGGGGAATCCCACATCAGTAGGATACCACAGATATTTTTGTAGTAGCCAGAACCTGTTTGCTAAAAGAATGGTAACTGATTTACTGCATAAGGGATAAAAATCAGTTTCTAGGAAGAAGGTAAAAGCAAGTTAGCTTTAGGTAAAATGGTTAGTGTGTGGGAATCCATTCAGCCAATTAGCTGTTGCAGGACTGGCCCTTTGGGCATGGTCTGAGTTCCAATGATAAGCTACAAGAGAAAGTGTGCTCACACTGCTGTTCTGGCTCCCCTTCAGGGAACTGAACCCTGGTCTATGCAGACTACACCCAAAAGGCTGGTCCCCAAAAGCTAATTGGCTGAATGGAGTCCCACAATAGGTTAGTGTTGATTGTCAACCTGGAATGACCTAGATTCACATTGGAGACAAAGCTCAGGATATTCTGGAGAGGAATTACAGAGACTGAGGTTAGCCTTTGAGGGTGTCTGTGAGGGATTGGTTGTGTTCATTGATGTGGGGTGGGCCATTCCTGGTGCTGGCTTCCATCCCTCTCTGTTGCCCCATTGTAGACTGTAGATGCTTCGACTTTCTTCCCTCCCTTCCTCCCTCCCTCTGTCCTTCCCTCCCCTTTTCCTTCCTTCTTTCTCTCTCATTCTCTCTCTCTCTTTCTTTCTTTCTTTCTTTCTCTTTCTCTCTTTTTCTTCCCCTCCCCTCCCCTCTCCTTTCCTTTTCTTTTTTTCTGTGACATGATCATCTCACTACATAGTCTCTGGTTTTGAACTCATGATCTTCTACTATCGTTTTAATCTTATTAAAAAGCTTTAAATATTAGTGTAGATTTTTAAAAACATGTTTTGAGCTTAGGTCTCCTATATTATTGAGACTGACCTTGTATTTGCTATGTAGCCCAAGTTGACCTCAAATTTGAGATCTTTTCTGCCTCAGCCTTACCACGCTCATCTCTGTGTGTTATTTTATGCATGGGAAAAAATGGAGAGTCAGGTGAGTAGTTTGTCTAGGTTTGGTGACCCAGTAAGTCACAAAGCTTGCATTTATAGCCAGATTTCACATCTTATTTTCATTGTTTTTCCTTCAATACTTCTGTAGATTAAATTACATATTTTAAAATTCAGTTATTAAGCCTAAGCTAACCACTTCTACCTAGATGAAAATGAAATTGAATTGTTTGGTGAATGTCACTGGAGCAATCAGTATTGCTGGGATTCACTGGTACCATGGCACAGAGGGCTATGTGGAGCCGGATTGCCCATGCCTGGCAATTTGTTTTGACAATGGGAGATGTCAAATAATGAGACACGAGAATGACCAAAGTAAGTAATTTTTTTTTAAGTTGGAGAAGTTTAAAAATGTTTTTAAAAATTATTCTTATGATTATAAAGTTTCCTAGGCTAAGTGTGACCCCAGTTGCCACATTTGTCCTTTATTTTATTTATCTTTTTTTTTCTAGACCCGATTTTGATTGATACGGGCATGTATGTGGTTGGTATCCAGTGGAACCACATTGGCAGTGTGCTAGCTGTGGCAGGCTCTCAGAAAGTAGTGACGCAGGACAAGGATGTCAACATTGTGCAGTTTTACACGCCATTTGGTGAGGTAAATGTGCCTCAGACTTACCTTCCCGTTTAAAACAGGTGCAGCAGTAAGTGGGGGAAATGAACAGAAAGTACAGCTTGCTATGCTTCCTTTTAGGGACCTTTGAGTGGTGGCCTCCAGATGTCAAGTGTGTCTGAATAGTATCTTCTAAGTCTTTAATATAGTTACTATCTTATAATCTGTATGTTTAGAAACCTACATGGTTGATGGAGGAAATTGCCATGAAATAGCTAAATTAGAATATTCTCTTTGTGAGCCAAATAAATGTCTCTTTCTAATCATTGACTTTATTAGTATTTTAGATTCAATTAGTTTTAATTGAAAAGTTTTTGTTTTTGGTCTTGTTTGTTTGTTTTTTGTTTTTCGAGACAGGGCTTCAATATGTAGCCCTGGCTATCCTGGAACTCGCTTTGTAGACCAGGCTAACTTCGAACAGAGATCCACCTGCCTTTGCCTTCCGAGTGCTAGGATTAAAGGCATATACTACTACATCTGGCATGATGATTTATTTGTTAAAAAAATCTATCTTAATAATAAGTCACAAATGATAAATACTAAAATGCCAGCATTGTTTTCATAAATATGTGTTATCCTTCTCAGTGGTGTTATTAATACATTTAATTTTTAGAATATTCTGTAGCCGCATTGGCACACTTGAGTAGTAATTTGTTCACTATAACTTTCCATTTCGTTTTTCCCCAGCACCTGGGTACTTTGAAAGTCCCGGGAAAGCAGATGTGCTCGCTGTCCTGGGAAGGAGGCGGACTGAAGATTGCTCTAGCTGTTGACTCCTTTATATATTTTGCAAATATTCGACCTGACTATAAGGTATGAAAAGCAGTTATAAAACTTTTTAAAAAGCTAAATCCATTGCAGCTTTTTAAGTAAGAAACTAGTAGAAAGGCGGCTTTTCTGACTGACTGAAGCTCTTAAAATTAGTAAATAACAACTTTTCCCGAATACCGCATACAGTTAAAATGACTTTAAGAATCAAGACCTCGGCTGGAAACAGTTGGCCACTCACGGCAGTAATTGAAAGGCTGATTCCAGGGTATGACCGAGATGAAAGGGAACATCGAAGGAGATAAAGCAGAACCAGATGGTATCTCCATGGGCTCAGGGATCAATAGGGGAAGAGTGTTCCCGGAACCCATGAGCCGGGTCATTGCTGTCAGACAGGGACTGGGGACTAGACATTCCTCCTCTTTTCCTTTCTGGTGCCTTCTGATGGTCACCCCAAAGGGACCTTCCAGCAAGGGAGCCCATGTGATGGAGTTCACAATAATCACCCTCCAGGCCTGGAACGGAGTGGAGAAGGGCAGAGTGGATCAGAGGAGAAAGTGAGATAAATAATATACCATCTAAAACAAGCTTGGGATAATTTATTTTATTTTTATTTTTTAAGGATTTATTTATTTATTATGCATACAGTGTTCTGCTTGCTTGTATGCCTACAGGCCAACAGAGGGCACCAGATCTCATTATAGATGGTTATGAGCCACCATTTGGTTGCTGGGAATTGAACTCAAGACCTCTGAAAGAACAGCCAGTGCTCTTAACCTCTGAGCCATCTCTCCAGCCCTTGGGATAATTTACTTTTTATGAAAAATATTAAGCAATATAGGCTCATGCCTATAATATCATCTCTTGGGAGACGCAGGAAGAGGAAGTGGGAAGTGGGTTATATAGTGAGAGTCTATTAAAAAAAAAAAACCTCAAAGGTTCAGAGGTGATAAAAATGTGGCTTAGAGGGCAAGCATATGCATAAGACCTTGGGGTTTGATCAGTGTAGCACAGCACACAGATCACACAACACGAGCACACACAGTACACACAGCACACACAGCACACACAACACATACAGTACACACAGTACACACAACACATACAGTACACACAGCACACACAACACATACAGTACACACAGCACACACAACACGAGCACACACAGTACACACAGCACACACAACACATACAGTACACACAGCACACACAATACACACAGCACACACAACACATACAGTACACACAGCACACACAACACACACGATACACACAGCACACACAGTACACACAATACATACAGTACACACAGCTCACACAGCACACACAGTACACACAGCACACACAACACAGCACACAGAGCACACAAAGTACACACATCACACACAACACATACAGTACACACATCACACACAACACATACAGTACACACAGCACACACAATACACACAATACATACAGTACACACAGCGCACACAATACACACAATACATACAGTACACACAGCACACAACACACAATACACACAGCACACACAACACATACGACACACAATACACACAGCACACACAACACATACAACACACAATACACACAGCACACACAACACATACAACACACAATACACACAGCACACACAGCACGTACAACACACAATACAGACAGCACACACAACACATACAACACACAATACACACAGCACACACAGCACGTACAACACATACAGCAACACAGTACAGCACACAGAGCACACAACACCAGCACACACAGCACACAAAGTACACACAGTACACACAGCACATACAGTACACACAGCACAGCACACAGAGCACACACAGTACACACAGCACAGCACACAGAGCACACACAGTACACACAGCACAGCACACAGAGCACACAACACCAGCACACACAGCACACACAGTACACACAGTACACACAGCACACACAGCACACACAGCACACACAGCACATACAGTACACACAGCACAGCACAGCAAAGTACACATAGCACAGAACAACACAGTGCAGTACGCCCAGTACACACAGTACACATAGCACAGTGCAGGACAGCACACACAGCACACACAATACACACAGCACACACAACACACAATACACACAGCACAGCATATAGCACATATAGTACAGCAATACAGTACACACAGCACAGCACACACAACACAACATACAGAGCACACACAGCACAACACAGCACAGAACACACAGCACAGCACACACAGCACTGCACACACAAAGCACAGCATACACAGCACAGCGCACACAGCACAAACAGTGCACACAGCACACACAGCACACACAGCACACACAGTGCACACAGCACACACAGCGCACACAGCACACACAGTGCACACAGCACCGTGTTTGAATAGAATAAATGGAAGAAAATAGATTTTTCTTACAGAAGTATTCCAGATTGCATACTGCCTCTCTTAGAGGTGGAGCCTCCCATCCTTATAGCTTAGAAAAGGAAAAGAAGGGAGCTGTTCAGTGGCAAAGCCTGGGAAAGCACTCTCTGGCCAAGTGATGAGAGTTAACATCCTCAGTGATGTCATGTGGAGATCATAAACCTTCATGTGACATGAGAGGAGCAGGCATGTTCAGTTCTGGTCTTCCTACAAACCAGTAACTGTGTAAGCATGAGAAAATACCAGACAGACCCAAACTGATGGGCACTGGTTTCAGCTGAGATCATCAAATACAGGGGGACCGAGAAATCATCACAGTTCAAAGGATCCCAGGAGACATGACAGCGGAGTATAATGTAGCCACCATGAGATTCTGGCATCTCAGAGGACATTAGGGAAAGCTAATGAAGAGTGTGGAGTCTAGTGATGCTGGGTTCTTAGCTCGGACAAATGTATCATAGCCGTGTATCATGCTAACGACAGGGAAAATATTTGAAGGCTTTTGGGAACTTTGTACCTTTTTAACTTTTTCGTAAATCTAAAGTCTTTTAAAGTCAAAGTTGATGTTAGTGAGTGGTATGAAAATTCTACATGGCCGAACTTTCAGTAATATAAGCAGAGTGTTGATGATGAGTATGATGTACCCAAGACCCCATATGAATGTCCAAGCATGTTAGACGGAGGGAAAGCTGTGCGTGCGCACGTTCTGTTCTCTGTGGGAACTGTGGTGCAGACATTCAATGAATGGTTGTAACTACAAGATCCGTACGTGGTTACTACTCAGAAAGCTGGGGCGGGGCTTCTGCGTTTTGTTTTGAATAAACAATGTAGAAGGATTTGACTGTAAAAACGTTCTGTAAAATACATGGATGGGGAAAAGACATAGTACCTACTTTCTGAGTTTTGTCTTGGAGACCCAGAATTCAAACTCTTGATAGCAGTTGATCACTTTCTGGGCCCATCCTTAAAGCAGGGATTAACTATTGAAAATTTTTAGCACTGAAGCTTAATATTTGCAAATTTTAAGGAAAGTTAGACAAGCTAAGCTTATTTTTGTAGAACATTTTTAAAAAATGTCTTTTATTATGATTTTTAGATTTTTTTGGTAATAAGAAAGGATCTATTTTTCAGCCCTGATACAGCAACTGTTACATTAATCTAAAGTAAAAATAAAATAATGGGACTTTCTCTCCCAAACTAAATAGTCTATCTTCCTTTTCTTTCCTCCCCACTTCTGTTCCTTCCCTTCCTCCATTCCTAGTGGGGCTATTGTTCAAATACTGTGGTTTATGCATATACCAGACCTGATCGTCCTGAGTACTGTGTTGTCTTTTGGGACACAAAAAACAATGAGAAATACATTAAATATGTGAAGAGTCTCATTTCCATCACCACTTGTGGCGATTTCTGCACTTTGGCTACGAAAGCTGATGAAAATCACCCTCAGGTAGGGACCCCTTGATCTTAAGATACAGATGTGTTCGCAATGGCAGAACTGCTCTCTAGCTACCCACCACCTCAAGTGTGGCACTGGCAAGGACAGAACATTAACTCTCTTGGCCACGTCTGTCTGAACCTGTCTTGGAGAGCTGGATCCATGTTTCTGTGTTCTCTGATTCCTTTTCCTAGCAGCCAGGCATTGGCAGGTCATGCTAACAGTTTCCATACTGGAGCTCTTGCCTCTGAAATATGTCACAAGTGAAAAATGAATATCCAGATGTCTAGTAGAAATACTGATGAAATTACAAAAGAGTTTGGGTAGTTTTTTGACTTTGATAAATCTATTTTTAGTTGGAGATACAGTTTCTTTAAAACTAATATCTTAACATAAAATAAAGAATATGTTATGTGTTTTTGTAAGCATGCCAACAATTTGAGAATTTTCAAAAGCATGTATTTGAAAAGAAGACGATTAGTGTCTTTGACTGGGTTATGATTTAAAAGCTCAGAGATTTTATTAAAGGCAATTATTTGGACAGCTCCGTTTGGCTTTGTTTTCTCCTGACACACACTAGAACAGCAGTACAAATATTTTTCAAATAAGTATACCCATAGGGGTCAGAAAAGATAGGTACTGACAACGAAGTGTGGAGATGGGAGAGTAAGTGGACGAGGGGGTGACTCTGACAGACCTAAGGACGGCATTCTTGGGCTGTGGCTAGAGGCAACTGGTTAGAGAATGCCGAAGAAGCCTAGGACTTGAGGCGCCTTGTTGGGCAAATATAATCTGGGAGGACCAGAGATGATATAAGAAACAAAACTTCCCCAAACCACAAAAAGACATAGGAATAGGCAAGTCTCCTGATCTCCTCTAGGCAGAGCCTACAGGCTGTGTGTGGTCTTGTTGCCATTTACCAGGAGTGAAGTTTGGTTGTCAGGTGGACCAAAGTGAAAGTAAGGGCTGGAGGGAGGGGCCAGTGGGTAAGCGCACTGGACGTTGTTCTGGAGGACCTGGGTTAGATTCTCAGCACCCACAAGGTAGCCAACAGTCTAATTCCAGTTCTAGGGGATCCAGTGCCCCCTTCTGGCTTCCATGGGTACTGCACAGACATACATGCAGACAAAGCATCCATACATGTAAAATAAACAAATAAATATGCATGCAATATATGCATGCATAAAACAACAATTGATGAAAGTAAAGGCCAGGAATTTGAAAGCAAGCAGGGAAGGGGATATGGGAAGGTTTAGAGGGAAGGGAGAAATGATATAATCATCTCAAAAATAATAATAAATACAAACCTAAAAAAACATAACAGTTACAGAAAAAAATCTTTTTACATTTATTTGAGTGTGCTTGTGCTCTTGCCCTCCATCACACTTGTGGAAGTCAGAGGACAAGTTTCAGGAGTCTGTTCTCTCTTTCCACCATGGAGGTTTAAAGAAGTGGACTTAGGTTATCAGTCTGGGCAGCAAGCCCTTCCTCTTGCTGAGCCTTCTTACAAGCTACAAGCCCCAAGTAAATCTTAAAAAGGAATTTCTGTGCTGAATCCTCAGCATGGCTGATGGGGACAGACTCTGCTGAAAGTCAGACAGGTGTTAGCATTGTCCTGCAAGCACTGCCCTCCTCGTCCCACCATGCTCTCCTGCATGGTTCCCAGAGCACAGGCAGCTGAGCTTCCAGCCTTGAGGGTTTCTGTGTAGCTGTAGAGCCTGTCTTGGAACTTGCTCTTGGAACTTGGGCCAGGCTGACCTTGAACTCAGAGGGATCTGCGTGCCTCTGCCTGGGATTAAAGGTGTGCACTACCGCCGGGCTAGATTGAGAATCTCTTAAGACAGACCTGCCTAATCGTCTCACAGAAACATGGTGGAGTAGGTACCACATAGAGTTTTAGCATCCTACTCCTACATATAGAAGATGGGAAGGCAGTACAGACATTGGGGATAATGTCCAAGGTAGTAAGAGATGCTAAATATAGACACAAATAGAGGGAGAAGAATTTGGGGTAAACAGAGACTAGGAGGGGAACAGTTCAGGTCATATTTTGTTTTTTGTTTTTGTTTTGTTTTATTTTGTTTTGAGAGACAGGATCTCTTTATGTAGCCCTGGCTGTCCTGGAACTTGATATGTAGGCCAGGCTGGCCTTGAACTCACAGAGATATTCCTGCTTCTGCTTCCTGAGTGCTGGGATTAAAGGCACATGCCACCATGCCCAGTCATCATTTATTTATTTGTTTGTTTATTTATTCATGTGTGTGTCTGCTTGTCTGTGCAGCACATGAGTGCAGGGGCCCACAGAGTCCAGAAGAGGGTGTCTGAACCCCTGGAACTGGAATTATGGATGGGTATCGGGAACTGAACCCTGGCCCTCTGCAAGAACAATAACTTCTCCTAACCATTTAGCCATCGTTCGGGCCCAGGGAGAACAATTCAAAGGCACTGTTGACTCCTAAGAATGGTCATTGGTATCCTTACACAGTTCAGAGACATCCATCCATAAAACAAGAAAAGGATATGGAAATCACAAAGATGATAATCACATTGAAAAGTTTGCCAAGAAGGCTGAACAATGAAGTGAAGGAAACACACACACACACACACACACACACACACACACACACACAAAGCAAACAGACAAGGAAATGGAAAATAGTGAGGATGTTGTGAAGGTTTAACATTCGAATAATAGTGCTAAAAAGAGCGGACAGGCAAAATGGAGGACGGGGATGAGGGGCTGGCCCAGTGGATGAAACCTTGTGCAAGTGTGAGGGGTGGAGATGGGCTCCCTGACACCGACATAAAAGCTGGGTGCATGGTAGTATACCTGTAGTCCCTTCACAGGGAAAGCTGAGACAGGAAGTCCCTGGGGCAAGTTGGCTGACTACACTTTGAAATCAATCAGCTGGGTTCAGCAAGCAATCCTGCCCTGAAAGTCAGGTGCAGCATGATGGGGAAGTCAACTTCTGCCCTCCACATGCGTGATCACAAACAGGCTCTCCCACGTGTGAGCACACATGCGGAGACTACCCCGACTGGAGCAGAGTTCCTTTGAGGCTTTCAATTAGGAGTAATCCGGTTCAGTGACTGACAGTGTCTCCACATCAAGGAATGCCGCTGTGAGTTTCAGAGCACGTGGGATGAAACCGGCACAACACAGTAGTAGTAGACTTCACAAGGTGAAAGGTTAGCTGGCATTCAGCTAGTTAACAGCAAAGCTTTGGAGAATCGCCCTCAAAATTCTGAGAGAAAATGAGTCCATGAGCAAACTCCCGTGTGAGGTGCAATACCGGTCTTCTTAAATGTGCAAGAGCGACAAAATTTTCCTCTCAAGCTGATCTGTGTTAAGGAGATATTTCCGGGTAAAGGACACTAAAATGAGCTATAGAAACCAAGAAAGAGGAGGAAAACCAGAAGTCCAGCCCCTGTGGTAAAGAGTGTCTCAGCTGACCCAGGGCACACCCAGGGACTCCAGGCAGAGGCCAGGCTCCGAGGGAAGGTCAGGTGGATCAGCCACTACATCGCCTCGTGTCAAATCCATTGAGAGAAGATGTACTCAATCGGGCATAACTGGAGAGTAAAGCTAGTGATTAATACATTGGAAGCTAAGCATAGAGAGAAAAACCAAAACAGTTCCCAAACCTGTTTTTCTTAACAAGGGCAGTAAAGTATTTCAATAGGGAAGTCATGATGTTCTGGAGTAATCAGCTGTCAGAGCTTTTGTGTGGTCGAAATGATGTGATCGTTGAGTTTTGCACTTCAGAAACTCCTACCCCAAATATTCAGTCTCGAATTTGGTTCCAAAATCCTAAAAAGTTATGTTTAAAGCAGAAAGCTGTGGTGTGTGCGTGTGGGGCAGACCTTTGTGTTACCTGAGGCAACAGACAGCCTATCTTAAGTAGTAGAAGGATAAAATTTTAGTCGTTTATCATTTAATGTCTATAAAATTAAACAAGTTTTGAGACATTGATAGAAAAAAACAAACAATGCAGAATTGATATGAAATTATTAAGCTGATTAGAAAACATTTAAGTAGAACAGTATTGTTAGTGCACAATATAGTAGCTAATAGTTAAGATGAAATTACCAACTTAGAACAGTATATGTAAAGTGTGCATCGTATTTTTCCTAATATGATTTATGATGATTGTTTGGATATAAGCCATTATTCCTGAATTAATTGCATTTTTTTAATTTCTCATACTGTTCATATATTGCTTCAAAGGAGGAGAATGAAATGGAGACCTTTGGTGCAACGGTAACAAATCACTCCTGTTCTGTGTGGTTGGATAGATGGGGCTGGTGAGAACGAGTTAGGCCACTGTCGTATCAGAAAGCTTAGCTGTAAATGACGGAGGCAGCTTCTCTCCACGTATGTCTAGAGTGTTCTCTGAAACCGTGGTGCTCTGTTGTAGTGAGAGTCAGCCTGGCTGCTAGTTGGTCTTTTTTTATAGTCAGTGCTGAAGATGGCCTTTCTTTTTGTCTGCTCTTGTTTGTACTGAACCGTTTTATCAAAGACTTGCCAGTTAGTGACGCTTGAAAGGATAAGCATGATTTATTCTTCATTGCTCACAAGCAGGAACTCTGATATTCTTGCAAGGATTCTGATACTTTTTTTCTTCTGTTTGTTCACAGTTTGTGTTAGTTCTTTGCAATTCTATTGGCACACCCTTGGACCCGAAATACATTGATTTGGGTAAGCAAATGTTAGCATTTACTTCCTTCCTGAACAGGTTTCGTTTGTAACACTAATTAAAAACATCCTAAAGGACTGGAGGTGTGACTCATTGTGTCGGAGTGTTTGCTGTCCTAGCAAGAAGACCCGAGTTCAAATCTCCTACCACCCACACAATCTGGGCATGACCACAAGTGCTTGTAACCCCCCAGCATTGGGGACTAAGAAAGGGGGATCCCAGGAACTCGCCGGTCTAACAGCCTAACCGAAACAGTTCTGATTCAGTAAAAGACCCTGTCTCAAAAGATAAGGTGGATAATGATAGAGAAGATAGACACACCACATCCTTCTTTGGCCTCTGCACACCCACACACCAGTGTGTCTTAGATCACACCTTCTTACCCATACTGGTGATATTAATTATACTGATATTCTCTGGTTGCCTTGGGCAGCAGCAGTTGGTGCCTGTTCTCATGGCTGTTCTCAGTGTCTCCCTTCACTGTGGAAGCATGATGGCGGATACAGTACCTGTAAGACTCCTGCGCCTAAAGCCCATAGTAATTCAGTAATCGCCACCATTTGTCGACAAGGGGATACAATTGTAGAGGAATTGGTGTGCAATGCAAATTAGTATGTAATAAACAGGGTTATAGAAAGAATTTTGCTTTTAAAACACTTTTATTATTAATAAACTGCTTGTAAATACTTCTCTGCCATAAAAACACTTCAGCTGCTTATAAAATAAGCTTGATTTTTCCAGAGCTTTCTAATGAAGCTAGGCTATTGATAGAGAAAGTCTTAAAAATTTCCCTGTTACTTATTTCTGAGGACATTTGTTTACTTTAGCTTTACCCTTCCCTCTATCCAATAGATACAAAAAGTAACACTTTGCCTAGTTTCAAGTCTCATCCTAAGAAATTTATTAAAAGCCATTAAAATATTTTTTTTGCAATTTCAACTTCCAAAATAAATATTTCTTTTATAAAATGTACTTTTATGTATTGGAAATGGTGTGACAAGAATAATTCGGTCCAAAAAATATGTTGAAAATCTTTTGAGCTATTTTCTGACCCTGAGAAGCAGCCATTTATTTTCAGGTTAGATATTGGGTCTTAAAAAGCTTATCAGTGGGCTGGAGAGAGAACATGCATATGGAGGCCAGAGGACAACTTTCAGGGGTGATTTTCTCCTCCCACTCTATGGGTTTTGGGGATTGAACTTAGTTTCTTAGGCTCAATACTGAGAGTCCTTACCCACTGCGCCATCTCGCTGAAGCAAAGTATTATGCCTTTAAGATGTGAATTCTGCTAATCTTGAGACTGTATTTTTTTTTCAATATCAAAAGTTTAAGTGTTGACTTTTTGTTGTTATAGGGTTAAACTCAAAGTAATTTTTAATGCCAGGTAGACTGTTTTAAAAACAAAACTAAATGTAAATCCTTCTGCTTCATAAAATGGTGAGTATTAGAGAATTTGACAATTTGTATTTCTGAGGTTCAAACTTTCCATCTTATAGTCTCACTGGATGAGACATTAACCAAGAGTTCGTTCACTGACCCGCAGCAAGTGGCTGCAAAGATTCAACATTTTCTTCTGCTTGTATCCTACACAATTCCCTTTGAAAGTCTCTCCGAAGTTTCCATGCAGGTAGGACACGGAAACACACAATAGCCATGTCACGGGGCAGGCACTCATCTAGAATGCATTGTTTTGGTTTGTTCTTTATTTTCCCTCTTGACAGTTTCTGTAGAAATCAAAGAACCTTGACGTTATGCAAAGTCTGGTTGGCAGGGCTCCTCTGTGCTCAATATGAGGAGTGCAGGTCCCTCTTTGGGTGCTGTCCCATGGAGCTCTCATTATCACCTGTGTGTACTCCTTCCAAGGTACTTCCCACCCTGCCCTGTGCTTGCCACTTTCTTTGTCTGACTTCTTAAAGATTTGTGTCTAGTTAACTCCCATATCCCCAGTCTCTAACAGCACTTGCCTTCACAAGTGTATCTTGAGTGCATGGACAGTGTTCATGTCATGTAAACTAAAAGTGATTATTTAGCAAACCACCAAAAGTATACTGTTTCAGACACTGTAATAGTCCCTGGGGAAATGATTAAAGAAATTATGACTTCTCTTATGGGTTGTATAAATATATAAGGCTTGGTTAGTCAGTTGAGCAACAGTTTACTGCTTCTGTCCTGTGTTCCATGTGCCAGATATTGTATTGATGACTGGGATAAACGAATGTTGGTGTGGAAGGATGGCGTGTAAGAAATACCTATACATGCCAGGCCCTAGTACTCAGGAGGCAGAGGCAGATGGATCTCTGTGAGTTCGAGGCCAGCCTGGTCTATGGAGCAAGTTCCAGGACAGGCAGGGCGACACAGAGAAGCCCTGTCTTAGAGAGAGAGGGGGGGGGAGGGGGAGAAGGGGAAGGAGAAGGAGATGCCTGTATTTCTTCAGCTGGCATTCTAAGAGGAGAGGATAGCATTGCGAGAAGGATAGAGGGACAGAGTGACCAGAGAGGATCAGCCGTGGGGCAGTCATTTTGGCAGGTTTCTAATGATGGCTCCCATGTATTCTGGAGAAAGTTAATTTGATGAAAACATTTCAGTTTACCAGCTCTTTAAAGTGCTAAGACACGAGTAAGTTGCAAAGTGGGAACAATTTTAGATGCAGGAATTTATTCAGCCCTCAGCATTAAAATATTACAAGCAAGTTTTTCTTATATGTGAATTCCTAAATTGTTTTAAATTACTTTACATCCTGGCTTGGTTAATAATGACTGCCTGTTACTGTTAAGGCTCGGTTGATAGAAGCATAATTTCTTAAAATTTTCCTTCAGTAATCTTTCTACGTACTTTGAAATTGTTGCATGTGTATGTGGGTGTTGTATATGCGCCTGTGTATATGCATGCTCATGTTTGTTGGCACACATGTATATATGCATGTTGAGGTTTGATAGCTCTGCTTTTACTTATTGAGGCCAAGCCTCTTGCTAAACTTGGAGTTTGCTAATATTGACTAGTCTAACTAGCATCTGGCTCCATCTCTGCCTCTTGAATTTGGGGATTATGGGTGGCTGGCATGCCTGCCTGTCTTTTGTTACTGTGTGTTCTGGGGACATAAACTCAGTTCCTCATGCTTACATGGCATCTTAGCTTGTTGAGCCTTCTCTCTGGCACTGATATTTTGAATTGTTTTCGTCCTAAGTCGACTTAAAAGGGGGATTGAGTATTTTTAGCTGAATAATGTTCCCCAGCCCTAAGAATTCTATCTCTTAAAAATTGATCTTAGGGCTTGAGAGGTGGCTCAACAGTTAAGAACACCGGATGCTCTTCCAGAGGACTTGGGTTCAGTTTCCGTCACCCACATGGCTGCTCACAACCATTTGTGATACCTGTTCCAGGAGGTCTTATGCCTTCTTTTGGCCTTCAGGGGTACTAGAAACATAATTGGTACATAGACATACAAGAAGGCAAAAAAACATACACATAAAATAAAAATCAGTAAATCTTTATCAAAGTTGGCCTTCATTTTCTTCTTAATGTAATATTTAATTAACTCCTTGAGAATTTCATACAATGTATTTTGATCAGATTTATTCTTCCCTAATGGATAGCTACACCCTAGCTCTCACTTCCTCCCAACTTCATGCCTTCTGTTTTTTGTTCGTTTTGTTTTTTTAATAATCCACTAAGTCTAATTTTGCTGTCCATGTGCTCATTGGTGTGGAGCTATTCACTGTACTGTAGTTGACCTTCCATGTTCTTTAAAATAATTGACTCAAGCAACACAGGCTCCTGAGCCTGTCCCTCCATGCTAGAGTGTTGACTGGCTTGGTCTTGAGCGGGTCTTGTGCAGGCAGCCACAGCTGCTGTGAGTTCACAGGCGCAGTGGTCCTGTCATATCCTCTTCTGGCCTCTGGCTATTGCCATCTTCCTGCCCCCTTCTCTGCTGGTCCCTGAACCTTGGTGCTGGGATGATACCTGTCCCATGTGTAGCTGAGCCCTCCATAGACACATTCTCTGTACTTTGATCAACTGTGGATTTCTGTCCACTGCACAATGACATTTCTCTGATGAAGATGGAGAACTGTTCTAGTTTGTGAGCACGAAGATAAGTGAGTGTCTTATGGGTATGAATTTCAAGGGCAATTTGATACCATGTCCATTTAGCGGGATAATAGCGTCAGGCCTATCGCTAGGCTACAAACTCCCTAACCAGATTTGTAGTACCAGGCATGTGTTTCCTTCTGTGGATCAGGCATTAAATTCAACCAGGCAGCAGCTCGTTGTCCTTTTGACTTTGGTGACACTGTTACATCCAGCATTATCTTGCCATGCCAGTCATTACTGTAGCATGTGGGGTTCACAGGTCTGTGCAGCACTTTCTAGTCCTGTGAAAACTTGCAAGAGTCAGGGGCTTCTTGGTCAGTACCAGTTGACTTCTTCCATGACTTGTGAGCAAACTCTGTGACGCCTTTAGTAATATCAAATTGTGATGGGCCACCTCACCTTTGTTTTTTTTTATATAAATTTAGTTGGGGTTTAATTAATCTTTTAATAAAAATCTATCAGAATTTACATAGATAGCATTGTGTTCCCATGTGAATTTACTGAAAGTACTACTATATTAATTGAAACTATGTTTCAGATATAGTTGCATTTGTTCTGAGTACTTGGTTATATTATAAAAATCCATGTAGAAAATAAACATAAAAAACGATGATAGCTACCATGCCTAATGTGTGGTAAGGTTTATTGAGGGGCATTCTGCTTCAGCGACTAAGAGCACAGATTCAGGAGCAATAGTTTACCTGGGTCTGTGTTCCACTTGCCCGCTTCACACAGGCAACTTATAACTGTATCTGCTAAATGATGATAACAATGTTGGCCTTATACAGTGGCTGTGAGTTATACGCATAGTGTGTTTAGAAAAGTGCCTGACATGTATTTAAAATTACTAAGTGTAAATTGGGCAGTGGCGGAGCATGCCTTTAATCCCAGCTCTCAGGAGGCAGAGGCAGGTGGATCCCTGAGTTCAAGGCCAGCCTGGTCTACAGGGCAAGTTCCAGGACACTAGAAACCCCGTCTTGAGAAACCAAGCCAAAACCAAATAAAAATTATTATTTACTTCAGGTACTGTGTTATCCTTTATTTTCTCTTTTAATCCTTAAAACATCTCTATAGGGCTGATATTGTGTTACCTTCAGTAGACAACAAGAAAACCGAGGTATGGAGAGAGGAAATAATTTATAACATTATAGTTATGAATGTTTGCGATTTGAATCCAAGAAGCCTGACTTGTCTTTTGAACCAATAACATTTTAATTTTGAATTAATTAGGATACTAATAAATTTTTATTTATGAAGTGCCAGGAATAAGCTACACAGAGGATGGGAAAGTATGGTCAGAATAAATTATGTGGGAAAAAGAATAAAAAGCATGAATGTAACTTTTAATTGTAATTAAACTTTGGTTGAGAAAATGCTTTTATTATATGTTTAGAAAAATTTATTTATATTTTTAACCAGTAAAGGTTTGTGAACCTCAAATCAGTGATAGCATAGTAATTACCAGAACTGGAATACTCACAGAGGATTTGCCGTGTTTATTAGAATTTAGTAAAAGGAGTCAGTGAGAGAGTGCACCCCGGTGGAGGCTTAGCTGCCTTTCCCCAGGCCATGGTTTTGTGCCAGGCAATGAAGTCTTTGCGCTCCCTCTAGAGGTCATTAATAATATATCTTTTGTTTTGAATAGAAAAACCGTTATGGCCAGAATTTAAAACAAAAACAAAAAACTGACTCCATTGAAATACTTAGCATATAAAAAATCTAGAATTTAAATTCTCGAGCTGTTAATCCAGTCAGTTAGCACCACACTGCCAGGCCTTTTTTACCTTTGTGATACTGAGGATTGAATCCATGGCTTCTCACATGCTAGGCAAGTGCTCTTCCATCCATGTACAGCAACCGCTCTTAGTCCTAAGTGTTCTCTAAAAGGTTTGGAGGTTTTAGCTCTTGGTCCATTAGATGGCAGATTCATTTTACTTAGTATTTTTGTATGATCCTAATAACTTCAGATTCTTTTCTGATTTGAGAGACTGCGTGTGTATTTGGAGACTGTGGGCTTATTATTTCTAAAATGAGGAGCTAGCCTCAGGGATGCTGAAGTCCTTTGAAGCGCATTCTGTGTAACCATAGACTAATTGTCTTTTGTTTCTTTTGAATAGTACCACTATTTGTTGCCATGACCAAAACCCATGTGATAGCAGCTTCAAAAGAAGCCTTTTATACCTGGCAATATCGTGTGGCAAAAAAGCTCACAGCATTGGAGATTAATCAGATTACACGGTCACGAAAAGAAGGGAGAGAAAGGTATGTATTTTGATTATATATATATATATATATATATATATATATATGTAACACAACCATATCACATTGAAGTCAGACATAGCTAATTATTCATTGCCATTCTTGAGAAATACACATAGTCTAGATTAATAGAAATACTTTTAATTAATCTGAATATCTTTTAGATGGATCTGTTTAAATTTGCTAAAGTCAAAGAAAGTTGGCATGGTGGAAAGAAAACAAAGACACTTATTGGAAAGGGCTAGAAATTGGTGGGGATATATTTGGTCAGGAAATGGCTATGTGAGACCCACTCCACATATTAGTGTTCAACTGAAATCATTCAGTTAAGATCCGAGTGTCTAACTGAAGCTTCATTCCCATAGGTTAGTAGCGTGGATCTTTCTAGGAAGTGATCCTAGCATCTATCACCAGGGCAGATGCAGGTCTTTAGACACGGGTATAGAAAAGGGCTTTAGGTGGCTTCTTTCCCTGGCCCCAGATTCTAGGCAGTCTGAATTGGAGTGGTTTCTGGTAAATGGGAGTGAAGAGCAAGCAAGCAAGCAGGCATGCATGCAGACAGGCAGGCAGGCAGGCAGGCAGGCAGGCAGGCAGGCAGGCAGGAGGCAGGCAAGCAGGCAGGCAGGCAGGCAGGAGGCAGGCAGGTAAGCACTCCAGATGAATAGCCAGGCAAACTATCTCACAGCTCAACACACGTTATTGGGAATGCCTGAGTTGAGTGCTCACAGTGGGGCATGACGTTGCTGACAGATCACGTAGATAACTGGTAAACAGTTGATGAATACTTTCTGCTTTTATGAGATTCAGCTGTATCAAGAACTCTTTAAACAATCAGTTTTTCTATTAAATAATAATGCTCATTGTTCTGAATTGCAAAGATTATGAAATAATGCAATCCTCACTTTCTTCAAAATTCTGATTTTTTAAAACAGAATTTATCATGTTGATGATGTTCCTTCTGGATCTGTGGACGGGGTGTTTGATTACAGCAAAGCCATTCAAGTAGGTGCTTTGATTTTGTCTGTGAGTAGTAGTGTCTGTAGGTAAGGAAACACTGCCATTTTATTAGACAGCCGAACAAGAGCTTGTTTCTAGTGATAGGACATCAGTTTAACAGTTCCCTAAACACTGCCACACCTGCTTTTTACACAGTTGCCGAGGATTAAATGCAGGTCCTACTGCTTATGTAGTAGGCACTTCACCTACTGAGCCCTCTTCGCAGTTCCAAACTCTTAATGTTTCAACTAAGTTTATGGCTTCTCTTGGGCCACACATGTGACTTGTGGGCCACAGAACAGACATGTCTGTTAGTTGTGCTGACTGTAGAGTTTGTAAACTGTTACATAGTTTTTTCACTAGAAAGGAAGTTTCTCCAAGGTCTTTCATTTCTTATCTGTTCCCCAGCCTAGAGGACTGTCCCTGGCAGGTCTCCAGGTAGATGAGTTCTGTGTGATTGGTTTCTCAGTGATTACGTATAAGTATGGTGTAACCTATGTGGACGGGCTTTTCTCGCTGAGCACAATGCCTCTTAGATATATCTATCCAGGTGGTTGAAGGGCTCTCCTGTTTTACTCTTCTAGTGGCATATGCTGGCCCCTCTGATCTCAGTTTGTCTTTAAGAGCTAAGTTTAGGCTTTTGCCTATCTAGTCTAAATCAGATTTTGAAATAATCCCTTGGGGCTCAGGATTGAAGTATCTTTAGTATTTCCTTCAAAGGTTGACACATAATAGGTATTGTAACTAAAATTGTTACGTTAACAAATGTTTTATTATATATTTTTAGTAATTGCATACTAGTTTGGACCTCCTTTGTCATTAAATAAATATTACATAAAATGATTGATTAATTTTAGGGTACAAGGGATCCAATTTGTGCCATTACTGCATCTGATAAGACATTAATTGTGGTAAGCTGAAAGAAACTTATTTTATGGATAATAACTGTTGAAATTGTACACCCAGGGTAAAGCAGGACTTTTGGATTTAGGTTATCATCTTGTGGGTGTCCGAAGTTTTCCCATGTCTGGTAGGAGAAATGAGAAAATTCTCAGGCTGGAAGTGTGCCTCGGTGTATGGGGGGGGGGGGAGAAGCGGGGAGGCTAGGGGGTCGGGGGGAGTTGGGGTGGCTTGTCTCTTAAAAGGACAGAGCAAACCATTACAGCGTGGGCACATCTTATTAATCATTTGCAAAAATGTGAACTATTTATAAAACCAGTAGGGTGTTGGCCCTGAGCTGAAAGCCCCACAAGAGTTAGTAGGTGCAGAGACTGTCTGGAAAACGCTGGACTTAGGATCTTCCCCGCGTGTAGCTTGGTTTCTATCCTGGCTCTGGTCGCGCCACTTTCCTGAAACTTAGAATGAGTTGCACTTTCCGGCCAGCGAAGTGGAAGAGTCCCTGGCAATATTTTGCTAATGTTTTTTTTTCCTTGAGCTTAGACATTTGAAAACATCAACTTCAGAAGTGACTGTGTGGTCCAGCAGCAGAGGCTTAACTGTTTCCAGTTCAGTTCTCCAGCGGTCAGCTCATTTTGTGGGAAAGCGCTCCCGAGACCCTCCTGTCGTATGACTCTCCCACCTTTCTCTTAGGCCCCACTTGAGCCTCATGCTGAGGAAGCCTTGCTCTCTCGCTAAAAGGCAGGAGGTGAAGATGAACTATGAGAGCATCTTCCCTTGCCCATCACCCCATGCAGCTCAGGCGCAGAAGAGCTTGAAAGTCAGCCGCAGCACCCTCCCCTCTGCTGCATTTGCTGCCCATCTGCACACCATCATGTTTGTCCAGAAAATGCATTTCCGGTGTCAGTTTTTAAATATCCCCTTGTTAAAAGCTAGTGCTGTAGGATAAAGACTGTAGGGTGGAGGCCAGGCTTCCAGTAACAGCCATTTCTCATCTTGACCTCTCATTTCATGTATGTAGAATGTAATTACTTTGGTAACCTTTAGTCCACGCTAAATATTAACCTAGACAAGTAGAAGCAACCTTAGATTTTTTTTTTCTTGTCAGATAAGAATTTGTGTATTACCGAAGACCTAGGGACTTGACTTCTTTCTTGAATATTCTATGAGGAAAAATTAGACCACCAAGAGTTGCTATTAAAAGACTTAAACTAGGTGATAAACATGTACTTAATAACATGCTTCAGCAGCAGAATTAGGAACTTGCTAGGACAGTGTCACTTTGGTTTTAAAAACATGGACATATAGAGACCTATATTTACAGCTTGATGCTCTTATGGTAAATATGCTGTAGTAACCTAAGACCATTTCTTTAGGGGCGTGAATCTGGCATCATCCAGAGGTACAGCTTTCCTAATGTTGCTCTGATTCAAAAATATTCTCTGGATTGCCGAGCCTGCCAGTTATCCTTGAACTGCAACTCTAGGTAAGCCCAAGGCTTCTCCTGGGTGTGTCCTAAGGCTTCTCCTCTGGGGGGAGGGGGTTGTACCCTGAGGCTCCTCCTCCTTTGGGGTGTGGCCTGAGGCTCCTCCTGGGGGTATGTCCTAAGGCTCCTCCTCTGGGGTGTGTGTGCCCTAAGGCTCCTCCTCCTGGGGGTGTGTGCCCTGAGGCTCCTCCTCTGGGGGTGTGTGCCCTGAGACTCCTCCTCTGAGGGGGTGTTCCTGAGGCTCCTCCTCTTGGGTGTGGCCTGAGGCTCCTTCTCTTTGGTGTGCCCTGAGGCTCCTCCTCTGGGATATGGCCTGAGGCTTCTCTTCTTAGGTGTGGCCCGAAGCTCCTCCTCTGGGGTGTGGCCTGAGACACCTCGGGAGTATATGGTTAGGTAATAAATTTGTTGACAGATATGTTTATTATGAACTTGTTCAGGATAGTTTTACCTTATTGTATTTTGTTTAAATGGAAATCCTGGTACTTTTTTTTAACTCTTGAAGCTTGATTAACTGTTTTATGTTTTGATATTAGCTGGTTTTGGATATGTTTTCCTTACAAGGTAGCAAAGTGAAGAGTAGGTTCTTTATTTATTTATTTATTTATTATGTACACAGTGTTCAGCTTCCATGTATGCCTGCATGCCAGAAGAGGGCACCAGATCTCATTACAGATGGTTGTGAGCCATCATGTGGTTGCTGGGAATTGAACTCAGGACCTCTGGAAGAGCAGTCAGTGCTCTTAACCTCTAAGCCATCTCTTCAGCCCGTAGTTTCTATTTTCTGTTAAATTTGTTTAAAAAGTTTTAAAGGCGAGAAACCTTGTCTCAAAAAAAAAAAAAAATCCAAAAAAGTTTTAGAGTCAGTTCCACCACATTCCAGGTTTCTGTTAAAGGGGTCTTGAAGAACAGTGGTAGGCAATTCGACTTTGTGACCACTGATAGTATTTTGCAATTTTCCCTTCTTCAATTGCATGACTTCTAGTCGTCTTGCTATCATCGACATCACGGGAGTCTTGACTTTCTTTGACTTGGATACTCGGGTGACAGACAGTACAGGGCAGCAAGTAGTTGGCGAACTGTTAAAATTGGAGCGCAAAGATGTCTGGGATATGAAGTGGGCCAAGGATAATCCTGATTTGTTTGCAATGATGGAGAAGACAAGGATGTATGTCTTCAGAAACTTGGATCCTGAGGTACAAACAAGAAATGAATGTTAACTTCATAATGAGCCAAATTTAAAACCTGGATGTTCTTCTGTGGTTTCTTTGAAAAATTTATTGACATTACTGCATACATTTGTGAAAATAAATTTAAAAATTTCTGTAGGGCTTAAAAATATTTGTTTCATAGCAGGAATGATGCCTTTGAAATACCTTCGCTTTCTCTGAAAGGCACGCCCCAGCTGCTTATTCTCTTAAAATATGGACTCATAGCTGGGCATGGAGGCATATGCCTGTAATCCTGGGACCTGAGAGGCGGAGGGAAGAGAACCATAATTTTTGAGGCCAACTTGGGTTATCTAGGAAGTTCCAGGCCAACTTGGACCATGTAGTGAGATCCTACCTGAAACCAAAACTAAGCTCACCGACATGGAATCATGGCCACTCAGTAGTCTTGTTTTTTCTCTTTCTTATCAAAGTTCAAACAGGAATAAAGAAAATCACCAGGTTTATTTGACAAAATTTCTTGAAGCATTCTAAATATGTATGTTTGGGATTGCCTCATCTTTTTATTCTCTTGTGTTTATGTAACTAGTTTATGCTTACCTCATGTTTCTTTTTTGCCTTTATTATTTTTTAATTCTATTTTATTTAATTAACATTTTCTCACTTATTTTACATACCCAACCACAGTTTCCCATCCTTCCTTTCTTCCGTTCCCCACTCCCCATCCCGTCCCATCTACCCCACTCCCCATCCAACCGTCCAGTCCTCCTCTGTCTCCTTTCAGAAAGGGGTAGGCCCCCTATGGACTTGAATGAAGCAGAGCATATCAAATTGAGGGATGATTGAGCTCTTTCCCCTGCAGCAAGGCTGGGTGAGGTAATCCAGCACAGGGAACAGGTTCTCAAAAGTCAACTAAGCCATGGGGACAGGTTCTGATCTCACTGCCAGAAACATTAGAAATAGACCAAGCTACACAATGGTCACTCACATGCATGGGCCTAAGTTGGTCCCATGCAGGCTCCCTAACTGTTGGTCAAGAGTCCATGAGTTCAGGTCACAGCTGTCTCTATGGGTTCCCTGTCAAGACCTTGACCTCCCTAATTGTACAGTTCCTGCTCCCTTTCTTCAGGAGGACTCTGGAGTTTGGCCCGGTGCTTGGCTGAGGATCTCTGCATCTATTCCCATCAGTTATTGTTGTCCAGGTTCCCTGATGACAATTAGTCACCAATCTGATTACAGGAGCAGGCCAGTTCAGGCACCCTCCCCACCATTGCTAGGAGTCTGAGTTGGTCATCCTTGTGGATTCCAGGAATTTCCCTGGCACCAGGTTTCTCCCTAACCCCCAAATGGTCCCTCTATCAAGGCTTCTTTTTCCTTACTCTTCTCCTCTGTCCTGCCCCCCAGCCCACCTCCTATATTCAGTTTGCCCAACCCTCTCCCTCAAGTTCCCACCCCCTAAGTCCCCCCACTCCACCCCCAGTTTACCCCAGAAATCTCTTTTTTCCCCCTCCCAGGGAAATCCATGCATCCCCGTTTGAAGTCTCTTTGTTATCCAACCTCTCTGGGTCTGTGGATTATAGGTTGATTATCCTGTATTTTACTCCTAATATCCACTTATGAGTGAGTACATACCATGATGGTCTTTCTGGGTCTGGATAACCTCACTCAGAATGATTTTTCCTAGTTCCATCCATTTGCCTGTAAATTCCATGAGGTCACTGTTTTTTACAGCTGAGTAATATTCCATTGTGTAAATGTACCACATTTTCCTTATCTGTTCTTTGGTTTAGGGGCATCTAGGCTGTTTCCAGGCTCTGGCTATTGTGAATAATGCTACAATGAACATAGTTGATCTAGTGTCTTTGTGGTATGATTGAGCATCCTTTGGATTTATGCCCAAGAGTGATATAACTGGGTCTTGTGGTAGATTGATTCACACTTTTCTGAGAAACTGCCATACTGATATCCAAAGCGGCTGTACAAGTTTGCACTCCCACCAGTAATGGAGGAGTGTTCTCCTTACTCTGCATCCTCTCCAGTATAAGCTGTCATCAGTGTTTTTGATCTTAGCCATTCTGACAGGTGTAAGATGGCATCTTAGAGTCGTTTTGATTTGCATTTTCCTGATGACTAAATATGTTGAACAATTCTGTAAGTGTATCTCAGCCATTTGAAAGTCTTATGTTGAGAATTATCTGTTTAAATCTGTAACCCATTTTTAATTGGATTATTTAGTATTTTGATGTATAGTTTCTTGAGTTCTTTATATATTTTGGGGGTCAGCCCTGTGTCAGATATGGGGTTGGTGAAGATCTGGTCCCATTCTGTAGGTTGCCATTTTGTCTTTTTGACAGTGTCCTTTGCCTTACAGAAGCTTTTCAGTTTTAGGAGGTCCCATTTATTATTTATTGGTCTTAGTATCTGTGCTACTGGTGTTATGTTCAGAGAGTATTGTCAAGGCTACTTCCCACTTTCTCTTCTCTTATGACAGCACCATTTGTTGAAGATGCCTTCTTTTTTCATTGTATAATTTTGGTTTCTCTGTCAAAAATCAGGTGTTCATAGGTCTGTGGATTTAGGTGAGGGTCATTGATCCATGTGTCTGTTTTTATTGCCAATACCAAACTGTTTTTATTACTATAGCTCTATAGTAGAACTTGAAGTCAGGATGGTGATACCTCTGGAAGTTCCTTTATTGTACAGGATTACTTTAGCTATCCTGTTTTTTTTTTCCTTATGAAGTTGAGTATTGTTTTTTCGAGTTCTGTGAAGAATTGTGTTGAGATTTTGATAGGGATTACATTGAATCTGTAAATTGCTTTGGTAAGATTGCCATTTTTACTATATTAATTCTACCTATCCATGAGCATGGGAGATCTTTCCATTTTCTGATATCTTCTTCAATTTCTTTCTTCAAAGACTTAAAACTCTTGTCATACAGATCTCTCACCTGTTTGGTTAGAATTACCCCAAGCTATTTTGTATTATTTGTGGCTATTATAAAAGGGCATCATTTCTCTGATTTCTTTCTCAGCCCACTTATCATTTGTATATAGGAGGGCTAGTGATTTTCTTGAGTTAATCTTGTAAACTGCCACATTACTGAAGGTGTTTATCAGCTCTGGCAGTTCTCTGGTAGAGTTTTTGAGGTCGCTTATGTATACAATCATATCATCTGCCAATAGTGAAAGTTTTTCTTTCTTTCCAATTTGTATCCTCTTGATTTCCCTTTGTTGTCTATTACTCCAGCTAGAACTTCAAGTACTATATTGGATAGCTATGGAGAGAGTGGACAGCCCTGTCTCATTTCTGATTTCAGTGGGATTGCTTACCTCATGTTTCTTATTTTCTCTCCAGGCTACTCAGTGATCCACACACTTTCTGTACGCGACTGCCCTCACACACATCCCAGCCACTTTCTCCTGCTCTGCATTTCCTGGTCTTTTCTAGTTATAGCTCACTTCTGAGGTGTTATTGAAACAGAGTTAGTTTTTTTTGTATGAAAACTTATAATAAAACATTTTCAATATAGACTTTAGATATGAAGTTAAGAGAGCAAGAGATGTAGTCAGAAAGAAAGACATCCCAGAGAGCGTGGGTTTAGGTTTCTCTATGAGAGAATCTCTCCAGCTGACTTCTATTTTCTGGATTCTTTTGTCCCTCAAGCCACTCTGGATCAACTCTTACCCATGCACTTAGGCCATGAAAAATAATGTGATCTGTGGCTTAATCAAAAAGACAAAACTTAAAAACAATTTTTGGAGTACTAATGATTTTCAATATGGAATTTTCTGTTGTACTTCACTAGAGTAAACAGTAAGAGATGAGTCAGTATATGTCTTCATCAGTTTCTGTTTGTTTGTTCTTGAGAAGAACTGCTAAAGGTTTTCTGTAGCCGTCCATTTAGTGCTGGGCTGTTGCCCCTTGAAGATACCATGCTGTTTGTGCATTTTCCCCTCTGAGCTCTTCTGTGACTGTCTGGGCCACAAAGTGATATGATAGGTGCTCTTAAAGGCCCTGTTAAAACATTAAGGAGCCATGTGGTCTTTGCAATTCTTAGACCCTGAGAAATGGCTCAAAGAAAAGACATCCCGGACAACTGCCTTTGCATGGCTTCTTGTGAGGACCCAAGGGATGTTTGGCTCTTGCCACAAAGTCAGTATGAGAATTTGATAGGTGTACACAGGAGAACCTTGAGGATGAGAGGCTAGTTTCTGAATGCCAGAGTCCTTTTTGTATTCTTGGCTCCCTTCCTTGTAAGCCTGGAGTCATATGCCCAGAGATGGACGTTCATTATGTTTTCACAGTGTGAGCAGAGTGTGGGTAACCAAGTGAAATCTTTGTCTGGAGAAATGATAAGTAGTTCTAACAGACTAGCCTTTATTTACACACACACACACACACACACACACACACACACACACACACACTGTTTTCTTTATTTGAATTTGTTTTCTGGCTTGGTATAACCCCAATTTCTACTACGTTTAGAACTAGACAAATTTTTAAAAGTAACCTCAGCACTGTCGAGACTTGTTTCTACACTGTGCTGTTCTCCCTCACCTTGCATTCCTGAGGACAGAGGCCTCTGCTTCTCCTGTGCTCAGCACTGTTGAGAATTGTTTCTACACTGTGCTGTTCTCTCACCTTGCATTGCTGAGGAGAGAGGCCTCTGCTTCTTCTGTGCTCAGGTGTCGCTGCTCTACAGGCCCTTTCTCCAGCTGCTGTGAGAAGAGACCTGGGCACAGAGCTACAGGATAATAAGTTCCTTCAGGACACGGCCTTCTGCGCTAGCACTCCGGAGGCAAGCTATGGTCTGATAGTGTCTGGACCTATTTTCTTTTCCATAGGAGGACAGATAGGTGAGAGATCAATGTTTCCATGTTGTGAGGGAGGGAGTAGTTAGCCCTGATATTCCATAGTTGCTTGTTGCTTGTGTTATCAGTGATCCTGGAGCTGGCAGATTCTTTTAAAAGAATCCCTTAAGCCTCTTGACTAATTTGTGAGATGAGTGTAAAATTTGATAATATAATCTCTCAATCTAGTTAAATAAGTGTATTCAAGCCTCAGTGTGTTACAGTGTGCTAAGACTGAGTAGTTAAGTAAGGACACGTCAGGAAGCCTGTTGTATTACATACGCTGTGTAGTCTCTGACTGTGCTGAGTGAGGTCCCCAGGGTTTCTTGGTACAGTAATGCATACCTGTACCTGGCTTTTACCGCCCATGTGAGTGTACCCTACTTTGTCCCTCGTTAGTGTGATGCACCGTGTTCGCTTGTGGTGTGGGTGAATTGCTAGTGTATTTTGGAAAATAAAGTTGGTTGATGTAATTTGGCCTAGTTAGCTTTATCTGTCCCCTTGATGCAGCCTAGAGTCACCGGAGATGAGAGTTTCAATTGAGGTCCTCTCTAGATCACATTGCCCTGAGACTCTATCTGTGTGGGGATTATCTTGTTAATTGATGTAGGAGGGCCCAGCCTACTCTGGTTGACACTATTCCCTGGATAGCTTGTCCAGGGCTGTAGAAGTCTGTGCCTGTAGGAGAGCCAGCAAGCAGCATTCCTTTGTGGTCTCTGCTTCAAGCTCCCTTGAGTCCTGTCCTGACTTCCCTCAGGGGTGGACTGTGACCTGGAAGTGTTAGCTTCCTTCCCTAAGTTACTTTTGGTCATGGTGTTTAATACAGCAATAGAAAGGGAACCAGAGCATAATACCAGCAGACGCAGAGTTTTGGGAAAACGAGTCACCCCTAGAGTTTTGGGAAAACGAGTCACCCCTAGAGTTTTGTGCATCACTCATGTGCCAACACTTATAGACTATGGTGAAAACTCTTCACTTCACCTTTCCCATTCTCCCTTTCTCTGTGTTTTCATCATTTAAAGAACTTTTATTTAAACAATAATCTTATAACCCCAATTATGTTTTTCTGCATAGTTATCAGTTCTGTCTCACTAAGCAGAACTGACATTTTAAGGTATCCTGTTGTGAAGAATCACAAAATTAAAGGAATGGTTTACATTTTTATACTTTATTTTTCCAGGGTGGTAGTATATTGTTTTAATCCATAGATTATCTTTGTTGAGTTCACCTTTTAACTACTTGCTTTGGTGTAGTATCTAATTAAAATTATTTCTAGTGATAAACAGGTTTATACAAGTATATTGGGTTTATATGATAGTATCAAAATAATCAAAACATAAAAAGACCCAATGAGAAATGTCATTGCATATTCTTTTTTTTCCAAATTAAATTTTGATTCTGAGTGTGCACAGATGTGGATGTGGTGGTGTTTCCAGGGACAGAATCATATTGTGTCACACAAGCCTGCCTCTTAACCTATAACTTTTTTTTTTTTTTTGGATTTTCGAGACAGGGTTTCTGTTGAAGGAGCTGCGGGCCTCTTCCCACAACCCAGCTCCCTGCTGCCTGGCTAGCTAACAACACACAAATTGTATTCATTTAAACACTGCCTGGCCCATTTCTATTAATGTGTGTAGTACCGAGGTGCGCTTACTGGGAAGATTCTAGCCTACGTCCATCCTGGGTCAGAGCTTTCTTGCATCTGCCCAGGAGAGAGGAGCATGGCGTCTGAGCTCACTTCCTCTTTCTCCTAGCATTCTGTTCTGTTTACTCTGCCTACCTAATTTTCTTCTATCAGGGCCAAGGCTGTTTCTTTATTTAACCAATGACCTTCCTCCTTCAGGTTTCTCCGTAGCTTTTTGGTTCCTGTCCTGGAACTAGCTCTTGTAGACCAGGCTGGCCTCGAACTCACAGAGATCTGCCTGCCTCTGCCTCCCAAGTGCTGGGATTAAAGGCGTGCGCCACCACCACCCGGTTCTGCCTCTTAACCTTCCTACTTCCACATCCCGTGTGCTGGGATTACAGGTGTGACTGTGTGCCTGGCTCTGTTTATGTGAGCTTGTTACTCATGAAAATATATTATCTGCCCTATGTAATAAATCACCTTTTTAAAGGTAACCAAACCTTTCTCACATTATTTGATTTAACTAACAACTCGTGATTTTTCAAAGAAAAGATATTTGAAACCCCATTTGATACATCTACTGTGCATATAAGAGCCTCAATCTAGGCAGACTGAACCCAAACTGTGAATTTTTACCTTTAATTTTCTTCATTTGGCATCTTTCTTTTATCATTATTATGTAATTGTATAATTGTATTACATATATTACAAAAATGTAATTTTGTTGATTTTATTACTAGCAGCTATTATCTATTTCTTCTATAGTATTCTTGGAGGTTTTAAGTAGATTAGCAGTTTATCTATTTTGTCTTATGTAATATTATATCTATTGTTTTCTGCTAAGAATGTAGGACAACTGCTTTACCTTACAATATGTAGGGCCTATACTTTTTTCCTTACAACTACTATCTATAGGATAAGAGACATTCATGTAACATCCATATATTTACATGTTGACAAATAAAATCTTATATAAGAAGTATATCAGATGCAAAGAGGGCAGGCTTCAGTTTGCTGTGGGATTTGTATGTTAAGATGCACTTAATTAGATCCAAATACAGTGTTGTTGGAGGAGGTTGCTTGTTTGTTTCCTGGCTACCCAGACTCCTGAAATAATCACACAAAACTGTATTAATTGCACTACTGTTAGGCAAATAGCTTAAGCATATTTATGTCTAATTCTTATATCTTAAATGATCTCATTTCTATTAATCTGTGAATTGCCATGTGGCTGTGGCTTCCTGCAAGGTTTTGGTGTGACTGTCTCCTGCAGGTGGCTACATGGCTTCTCCTCTGACTCTGCCTACTCTCTCCCAGCATTCAGTTTAGTTTTCCTGCCTAGCTCTATTCTGCTCTATCACAGGCCAAAGCAGCTTCTTTATTCATTAACCAATAAAAGCAACACATATACAGAAGGACTTCCCACACCATTTCCCCTTTTCTGTTCTGAATGAAAAGGAAGGTCTTAATTTTAACATAGTAAAGTTATATATAACAAAATAGGTATCAAGCAAGAATTACTACTTTATCTTTCATTATAACTAAGACAAACTATAATTATAATTATCTATTCTTCAACTCCATCAAAGACTCCAGAAGGATATAATATTACTTAAGTAAACAGGAAGTGCATTGTCAGCAACTTCCAAAACTCTAGAAATGACAGAGACATCTTGCTACCTGGACAGTCACCCAAAGTTCTTCTGTAACATTGGGACATCCAGTCTTCAGCCTACAGGCTCATAGCATCCAGCAGGCTTTTCCATGAAGCAGGAAATTTGAAGATCTATTATGCCATGTAATGGCGAAGTCCATCAGTTGTTTTCTTCTGTGTCCTGCAGATTGTCTGGCAAACTCTTTCATGAAACTGGAACCCCGAAGGACTGTCTCACCTTTTTTTTTAGGGAACTTCAGCAATCATTTCTCTGTGGGTCCTGCATGTCCAGTTTATACAGCATACCCAAGCAGTCTAGGCAAGAGCAGTTTCTTGCCCAAATGTCTAACAAACTCCATGAGGGGCCTCTTTGAGGCCCATTTTCCTCTTGAAGTAATTGGTGTGCCAGGAGCAGATGTGACACATTGCCATGAGAAGTCTAAGTTTTTAAAAGATTTCAAATACCATATTCTATAGTCTTTGAAAGATTTTAAGAATACCTATCTAACTGAAATGTATCTCTATATATCTAGTAAATCGAACTAACATGACTACGAGCTTGACTATTGTAGATAGATCTATTGATATATATTTTTAATTATACATTACATTTTAAAATGAACTACACAGTCACAATACCTTAATAAAGAGCAGAAATACACATATAACAAAATTGACCTAAAGTTTCTATCAATAGACCAAGATCCATACCAATGCCAATCTCTATAGCATATTCCCATTTAAATGTACACAAACATTTATAAACAATATTTGGGGATTTGGGCATAGTTCTACTTTGGATGAAGTAATTTTGGGGGGAGTTCATGGCAATCTTTTAGGGGGTCTTGGTTCATCAAACCACATTAATCTGGAAAGAATCCACAGGTTTTTATCCTCTGTGGAAACAAAAGAAGAACCTCTTTTCCAAAACAACAAATCCTTAGACCCAAAATTTGAAGTCAAGATACCTTTAAAATATGTATGTTGGTTTAGCTTAGCAGCCCATACAATGAAATGTCTGTCTGTATTTAGCTCCTTTACAGTCAAAAATTTAAAGGAAACACGATAATATGCATAATCCAAATTCTGTGTATATTTCATCTTTTTAAAAAATATTTATTTTATTTATTATGTATACAATAGTCTATCTGTGTGTTTGTCTACAGGCCAGAAGAGGGCACCAGACCTCATTACAGATGGTTGTGAGCCACCATGTGGTTGCTGGGAATTGAACTCAGGACCTTTGAAAGAGCAGGCAATGCTCCTAACCACTGAGCCATCTTTCCAGCCCTGTATATTCCATCTTTACATGGCTTATTTTTCTTATCCTATTACTTTTTCTACAAGTTTATTCCTTTAATCTATGACTGTAACTGTCTGTACTCTTTTATATTATAATTGTCTGTACAGTTTTCTTTCTCTCTCCAAGCCTACATACATTTGTCCAACACTGTGACCCATTCAGAGGTTTATTTCTGTCTGAATCTGTCTTTATTGCATATCTGTAATCCTTTTCTGACCAGGAGCACTTTTATTAAAACAGTAAGCAGCTTGGTCACATTGGCCCTGGATGCTGGCTCCACCTCTCTCAGGCTTTCAATATGGTGGAGGTAGTTCCCCATCTGCTCTGGGACTGCTGGGTGGGAGCCATCCTCACTACCTCAACTCTGGGCATGCAGTACATAAACCCTTTTTATCTGAGTAAAAACTTGTAATATGTGCGGCGGGGCTGTGTCCCCAGCACCCCGGCCGCCTGCTAGCTTATGCCCGAAATAACAACACACAAACTGTATTTATTTAAACACTGCTTGGCCCATTTCTATCTAGCCTCTTCTAGGCTAATTCTCACATATTAATTTAGCCCACTTCTAATCATCTGTGTAGCACCACTAGGTGCGCTTAGCGGGAAGATTCTAGCCTATATCCATCCTGGGTCGGAGCTTCATCGCGTGTGCCCGGGAGAGGGGAGCATGGCGTCTCTGAGCTCACTTCCTCTGCCTCCCAGCATTCTGTTCTGTTTACTACTCCCACCTATGTTTTAACCTATCAGGGCCAAGTAGTTTCTTTATTGCTTAACCAATGAAATCAACAGATTGATATATGACACTCCCACATCAAAAACTAAATCTGCCATGCAATGCACTGCATGCCATCTCTGTTTATGGCAGCAGGAATCTGCCATGCTCTCCTGCCTGTATACTCCTAGTAGACCTGATTTCACCACTTTCCCAGGTAGGGAGTGCTGAGTCATGGGCATGGTCTCAGCTATATTCCTCCTGACCCTGAGGGGGCACAAAAGGATCTGGACCCGAAGTGGGTGGCGGACATCAATCCCAAATATTTCAGACCATGTTGGTTCGCCAGTTTGTTGACGGAGGCTGCTCATTCATTCCTGGCTGCCCAGACCCAAAATAATCACTCAGAAACTATATCATTTACAATACTGTTTGACCAATAACTTAAGCATATTTCTAGCTAGCTCTTATATCTTAAATTAACCCATTTTTATTATTTTATATTTTACCACAAGGCTTGTGGCCTACCAGCAAAGTTATGGCAGGCTCCAGTGGAGGCGTCTGTCTCTGGCATTGGCTACATGGCTTCTCATAGACTCCACCTACTCTCTTTATATATCTTTTCCAGCCTGGCTATATTCTCTTAAGCCATTGGCTGAAAGCAGCTTCTTTGTTCATTAACCAATAAAAGCAACACATATACAGAAGACTTCCTATACCACAATGTTTATCATATTTACTAGGAATTCAATTCATAATGTGGTCTGGTAAGAAAGCATCCTTTTCTTTTAGAGAAATGTACAGAATTCTAGAGGTGAAATGTGGTACCAGCTAGAAATTCAGTGGTGTGTATGCAGGGGAATGTTAACTATTTAGGCGTTGGGTATATGACACTACTGACATTCTATTTTTTTCTTAATTGAAAGTTTTGACAATACAGTTTTAAATCAGGATTCCTTAGGGCTGTTTTATATGACATAACATTCGCTTTTGTCTTTAAAGGAACCGATTCAGACCTCTGGATATATTTGCAACTTTGAAGATTTGGAAATTAAGTCTGTTCTGTTGGATGAGATTCTAAAGGTGACTAGCAACAGAATTGTACCTGGGGAAAAAAAGGAGCTGAGAGAAACCTGGGGGACCATTTCTGCCATTGTCTGCACCTCTGTGTAGGAAGCCTGACTGCCTGTGGAGAACCCTGTTTGTCTGTTTTCCAAAGAGCCCTTAAGATCCAAATATGGCGATTTCTTTTTCTTTGTTTTGCTCACAATATGATACTACTTTGTTTCATTTTATTGTTATTTTTAATTATAAGGAAGAAGTATACCCTACAGGCATCCTTTTGAATTCCTTTGTTTCATCTCCACTTTCAGAATCCAGACCACCCTAGCAAGGATTATATAATGAACTTTGAGATCCGGTCCCTGCGAGACAGTCGAGCATTGATTGAGAAGGTTGGAATTGAAGATGCATCTCAGTTCATAGAGGACAATCCTCATCCCCGACTTTGGTATTTTAAAAATCCCCAACATTCCCCAAAGTCAGTATGCTTTTAAAGTCCCAACTCTGTCACCCCCTGTTCTCACACTAGTCTCCTACTGGAACTGGAATCTCTTTTTAAACATGTTATATGAAAAATGTTTGCATGTGCTAACACAATCATTTTCACCAGGATCTACCAGAATTTTTTTAAACCATGCTTCACCAATTGATTTCTGATACAAGACTTGTTTATTAGTGATATACAGTAGATTTTCTGTTTCTTTTTAAAATCAAGGCGCCTATTGGCTGAGGCGGCCCTCCAGAAGCTGGACTTGTACATGGCACAGCAAGCGTTTGTGCGCTGCAAGGATTACCAAGGCATCAAGTTTGTGAAGCGCCTGGGGAATCTGCAGAGTGAGTCAATGAAGCAGGCCGAAATTATTGCCTACTTTGGCAGGTTTGAAGAAGCTGAAGGAATGTATCTAGCCATGGACAGAAGGTAAATTAATGAAGGCAGCCTTATCCAAGTATTCTTCAGTTCATAGTGTTGTATAAATAGGGAATATAAATATATAAAGTAGACTAAATATAGCGAACCATTTCTTTTAGAAAATAATTTTCATTTTGGAATACCATTGGGCATTTCACATGCCCCATTAACTTATATTTTATAATTTGGGAGCAGCTTTCTTCTCTGATTTTATTTATTGTTTTTCAAAATTTTTTTTGTGTTTGTGTGTGTGTGTGGTGTACATGTGTTTGCACACGTGCGCATTTGTGGAGGCCGTAGGTAAATGTTGGGTGCCTTCCACTTCCATTTTCCTCCTTATTGAGACAGGGTTTTTCACTGAACCTGGAAACTGACATTTTGGCTCCATTACCTGGCGGGCAGGTCCCTGGGCCTGTCTGTCTTCTCAGTGCTGGGGTCGCAGATGCAGTGGCCATGCCAGACTTTTACGTGGTGCTAAGGATCTGATCAGGTCTTCATGCTGTACCACTGAGCCAGTTCTCAGCCCCTTGCTCTGTTTACATATGTGTTCATACATGACTGTGGAGTGTTGTTCATTGGTAAAGAAACTGAGAAGTCTGTAGAGACTGGAGACTTGTCTTTTTGGTTTTTTTGAGACAGGGTTTCTCTGTGTAGTTCTGGCTATCGTGGAACTTACTCTTTAGACCAGACTGGCCTTGATCTTGGAGATCCACCTGCCTGTGCCTCCACAGTGCAGGGATTAAAGGCTTGTACCACCACCACCCAGCAAGACTGGAGACTTTTATTATTTATTACATAGGTCATGATTTGAGTTTTGATGGTTGAAGTCATTATTTAATTTTCTTCTCTCAGGAATCATAAAAATCCAAAGGGAAATTGTCTTATGGCTTACATTTAGCTTTTCTTTATAGAATGTATGAACTTCATTTCAGCAATAAGCATGTAATTTAATTTTCCCTAATTGGTATTTTACTCTCAGAAGTTTCCTAATACATTTTAAACCCTGAGAACAAATGCAAAACCAAGCATTTATACCGTATGTTTCATTCTGAAATAAGCCTTTTTGTGTCTAAGAAATACATGAAAATACGTAATTATTACTTAGATAATTCATTTGCTTAGTAAGTTGGAGATCTAGGAAAAGAAGACTAGAAACACGTTCTTACTCCAGCGTCTTTTCTGTTTGTACCACTGTGACGGAAGTGCCCAGACTGGGTAATTTATAAAGGACAGAAGGTCGTTCCTCACAGTTCTGGAAGCTGAAGAATCCAAGGCCAAGGGTCTAGCAGATGTGATACCCGATAGGAACGCAGTCTGGTGTTTCTAGGATGGCGCCTTGGATTTTCACACGGTGAAGCAGAAGGACAAAGGGATGTCAGCTTCCTCCGGTGCCCTTTCATGAAGGCTTTCATCATCTCACAAGAGAGGCTTCATGGCTTCCCCAAACATACCCTGTCTCCATGCTATCACAACTGGGATTAAGTTTCAACAAGTGGTTTCTGCGAGGACACCCTTTGAAGCCATAGCTTTTGTCCCCTCTCAGTTGCCTCAGTTGGCCAGGCTGTGTCCGGGGAGTGTTTGGAGATAATCTAAGTTCCCGGAACTGTGTCTAGGACAGAGCAGGCAACTGACAAACGTTTTAGAGTGGATTAGTGGATGAATGAGTGAGTGAATGAATGATTTTTTTTCCTGTAGAGACCTCGCTATTGGTCTGAGGCTGAAACTGGGGGATTGGTTCAGAGTCCTGCACCTCCTGAAGACTGGGTCTGGGGACGCAGACGACAGCCTCCTGGAACAAGCCCACAATGCCATTGGAGACTACTTTGCTGATCGCCAAAAGTGGTGAGTGGACGACCTGAAAGACCTAATGGGCCTGATGCATTCCTGTGTGCCTAGCGTTAACATGTCATCTAGACTAGCTTCCCAGAAAACAGCACCCTCAGAGAGAAGGCCTTCTCCTAAATCCTGAAATTCGGATGGCCCCAAGGCACTTGCTCTCCCGATGCACACTGGAGATCAAGCCATCCTTGAGCTGAGAGATGAGCATGGTGTAATTTTGCCATCTGTACACATGAGTCTTATACTTAGCTTCAGAAAGCATTCCACTGTTTGGAGATTCAACTGTTTTGTATGATTTATTTGTAAACATAGTAAAAACAAAAGTATGCTTACTTGTTTTGTTACAGATTGTTTTCAGAAAGCATCATTTTATTCTTAAGTTTTCATTGGGATCAATATGCTTATTTATGTCAATGATGCGAGTACTTCTATGATACTGTAAGTTAAAACAACGTAAGAGCATTCAGAGAATATTACAAGGAGAATACGCTACATTGTCTTTAGATTCATAAATAATTTGTGTTCTTTAAAGCTATTGTGTAGCTAGAGATGATGAAGTAATACAAACACTAGTAATCCCAATGAAAGACTACTTTGGGGGAAGTTCCTGCTTATCTGGAGACTCACAGACTGATTCTGAAGGTTTTCCTTTTTGTCCACAGGCTGAATGCTGTGCAGTATTATGTAAAAGGCAGGAATCAGGAACGCCTAGCCGAATGCTATTATATGCTAGAAGATTATGAGGGGTTAGAGAATCTTGCCAATTCGCTTCCAGAAAACCACAAGTTACTTCCAGTAGGTATTCCAATTTTTAATTTTTGGTGTTGGTTTTCTTTAATAAAACATTGATTTTTAGTCACAAAATAACCTCTGCAGCATTGAAAACTGAAAGTTAATCTATAATGTCATAGTTTCTTAGACATGGAACGATGCTTTGATATTATTTTAGAGTTAGTATGTTAGTATTACAGAGTTCTTGAGCAAAGAGAAATAACTGAGATCCTTAGTACTTCACCAGAGCGCAGCCTGTGTGGTTCCTCTGCCAGAGCACAGCCTGTGTGGTTTCTCTGCCAGAGCATAACCTGTGTGGTACCTTAAGTTCTTAAAATTGCTTACAAGACTCAGCTGAGTGCCTGGAACATTTCTGGTTATGCGCTGTCAGGGATTTTCTTCAGAAGAGTCCATGATCATTCAGAATTTGCTTCTCATTAAATTTGAAAGGTCAGCTCAACAGTGAAGTTCAACATTAAAAGACAGGCTAAAAGCTATGTGTCCCTTCCTTGACTGTTACTTTTAGCCTCTGAGTTGATTGTCGGGTGCTGTTAGTGTCTGTATTTTATTTGTTTAGTGTGTGACTCAGTACCTGTGGAGTTAGCCACTCCCAGCCACAGGGGCCATACACATATGGGTTGAGGGTTCCATACTAAAAACTCTTTAGTAATTAATAGACAAGTCTAGAATTCTGGCAGTTGAGGTCCCTTGTGAAGGGGCAGCTGGCTCCCCTCATCATCATGGTTCCATTTGCCCTTCTTTACAACCCTGTGTGTTCCCTTAAGTCGGAGAGAAACTGGAACATCTTAGAACTCCAGGTATGAGAACAGTAGAACTTCTGCTAGTGTCATCTCTGGTGAAGCAGAAAAAAATGGCCGTATGGGATCCAGAGCAATAAATTACCCAGTACACAGAACTTACAACTGGCCTGGCAGCAAATACAGTGAAGCTGTGCTCTGAAGTCAGAGGGCTTTTGTAACGTGTGATGATGTGCACAAGGCATGGTGGGAAATGAAGACTATGACATGTGGTACACGGTCACAGTATATACACACGCATATGTGTGGGGGCTGACACAGAGGCTGGGAAACGGCTAGAGTATTGAGAGATTGGTTTCGTACAGGTCACAAAATTTTGAGCAATCCTACCTTTTGTGCTTTTTAGCTTTTTGAGAAATTAGAATGTACTTATAAGAAAAACGTAGGCATTATTTTTAAAATACTGTTGGATATAAAGTCTGTATTTATATATCCAAAATTATTTGTTACATGTGTGGATGTTTTGCCTGCATGTAATGACTGTTCCACATGCATGCAGTGCTCTCAGAGGCCAGAAGAGGGTAGATCCCGTGTCTGGAGTTAAAGATGGTTGTGAGCCTCCATGTGGGTACTGGGAATCAAAACTTAAAACTCGGATCAGCTGGGAGAGCAACCAGTGCTCTTAACCACTGAGCCATCTCGCTAGCACCCCACCCCTGGCCCCAGAGTATTTCTGAAGTGATGGGTGGGGTGAGAAAAACTCTTAGCTAGTAATGAAAGAAACCAAAGACAGCAGTAAGGTTTGTGGTAGTGGTTGATGCACTGGCCTCCCGCCTCCCTAGGAGGAAGTTGTTTTGGGTTTGGCTTCTAAAACTGACGAAGGGGTTTATTTTTTTTCCTTTTTTTATTTTTGCCATGCTAGGATTGAGACCTGACATTTGGACCTTAAACTGTCTCCCACCCCAGCCTGCGTTTTTTTTTTTAAATTTATCTCTGTCTATCCATCCATCCATCCATCCACCCACCCATCCATCGATTGATCTATCTATCTATCTATCTATCTATCTATCTATCTAGTTATTTTATTTTGAGAGGGATCTTGCTTTATTGTCGAGGGCATCAACTCCTGGCTCCAACTGATCCGTGTGTAATTGTGGTTAGAGATGTGGACCACAGGGGTGACATGAGGTATTCCTTAGATTAGATGTAGCCAGGGGTGACTTTTGATGCTGCTACCTCTAGACTCTGTGTACTGGGAATGCACCACCATGCCACTTATGTGGTACTGGGGACCAAACCCAGGGCTTTGTGCTTGCCAATCAACATTCTACCAACTGAGATTCACCCCCCAGGTCCTGGGATACTTTTTTAAAAAAAATATTTATTTATTTATTATGTATACAATATTCTGTCTGTGTGTATGCCTGCAGGCCAGAAGAGGGCACCAGACCCCATTACAGGTGGTTGTGAGCCACCATGTGGTTGCTGGGAATTGAACTCAGGACCTTTGGAAGAGCAGGCAATGCTCTTAACCTCTGAGCCATCTCTCCAGCCCCCTGGAATACTTTTAATATGGTTGAGAGCTTGAACGTAGTAACACATCAGTTGCTTTACAGGTTATTATTATGTTTAACACTGCCCAGGAGGATGCATGCTTCGTTTTTCCTTGTTAGTTTCTTTTCTGAGACAGTCTTACTGTGTATCTCAGGCTGGTCTTGAACTCACGGCAATGCTCCTGGCCTCAGGCTGCTGATCTGAAGGAAGGCAGGGCAGTGTCGTCAGGGAACTACTAGTTCTGCGGAAGTAGTCACTGTGGCACCCATCCTGTCATGTGGCCTCTGCCTCGGTCGGAAAGAAAAATCACCCTAACCATCGATATCCCCACCAGGTTATTGTTCACGCGTCCCGGTGGAGTTTTGATAAATTAAGATCTAAATGATTTCCCGGGTCTGTGAAATCTGGTAATAGTGTTTGATACTTACAGGAAATAGCACAGATGTTTGTGAGAGTTGGAATGTGTGAACAAGCCGTGAGCGCATTCTTGAAGTGTAACCAACCGAAGGCTGCGGTGGACACCTGCGTACACCTCAACCAAGTAAGGAGCGGACAGTGGCCATTACTCCGTGTGAGACGTGGAGGGCTAGGCATGGCTTTGGGGAAAGAAGCCTAGCTTGTGGGCATTTGCACTTAACCTCTTGTGTTACCACAAGGATGACCTGCTCACAACTTAGCTAACCAAGGAACACAGAACAGACCTGTGCTTTCAAGTCTTTGTCTGGAAGTAATTTCAGTTTCCTGCGTTTTGTTAGGGCTGGGTTTTGTTTCCAGGAAAGGACCAGGTCAATGGTTGCTGAAGGACAGACCTGAGCCACTTGAGCAATATTTGTTTTGGCAAATCTATTTCCTTTCTCTTTTATAGAAAGCATGCATTTGATATTTTTTAAAATCCTGAAATTTAACTAAAATAGGTACGGAATTATTACAGAAACCGTTGGCTATCAGTGCATTCCTTTAAGCATTTCTTTGAAATGTTTTATAAAGATCTATTTGCCTTATAAACATAATCTGTAAATGTTAAATCTAATATGATATCTTCTTAAATGGAACTGTATATTTATTTTACTTTGAAAACTAAAAAATCGGTTCTTTTTCTGGCTTATAATATGTACAAAAATAGAACTATAAGATTAATGTGATTATAAAATTTGAGACTTTCATTTTCAAATGCACTTCTCCAAGAAATCCATCTTAGATGGTTCAGTTATTTCGAAACGTTTGCTTGTATAACTTATGCTTGCTCTGATTGCAGATCCCTTCTAGACTATGTACTGGTTTTGCTCTATTTTGAAGTAGTGTTAGCGTTCATTACAAGCTTCGGAGCTTGTTGTGGGACTTTTAGGACGTAGCTATTGGAATATTGGGTGACCGAGTGGTATAATGCTTTCCCAGTGGAACAAAGCTGTTGAATTGGCTAAAAGTCACAGCATGAAGGAAATCGGATCCCTGCTGGCTAGGTATGCAGCGCATCTGCTGGAGAAGAACAAGACCCTGGATGCCATAGAGCTCTACAGGAAAGCCAGCTACTTTTTTGAAGCGGCCAAACTGATGTATAAGGTAATGCACAGTCCTGCTGGACATTTGTTTTGTTCCAGTCACGGCTTGTTTTAACTTTAAACCTTATTATTAAAAAATTGCAAATAAATGACACGTACCAAAATCAAGCAGCCCCAAAGCCTTCCGTCTTGGTGGACTTCTGTGCAGTTAGAATAGCCATTCAAGTATATTTTTATGCACTTACATACCACCACACTGGAGAAATCCACGGCAGAATTGGAACTAGAACAATTAGCTTTATATCTTCTTTTATAGCTTGACAAAAAAGCATTCTCTGTTTTCTTTGTAAACTAGTGTTTGTCACAGCAAAGTCACTGCAAGTCTGCCTGTTGCTGCCATCTGCTAACAAGGGTAGTTATGGATACCAGCAACTTGTCAGCTCAGAAACACCTGTGCTTTTGGTACAGAAGCTAACCAAGAATTTAAGAATTTTCTGGAATGGCCAAAAACAAACTCTTTTAACTGGAATTAAATCCTATTGATAAGAAAGTTATAAGTCCTTGTAAAAATGTACACATTTTAAAACAACATATTTCTTTAATATCCATTATACAGTATACACAGTTTTTACACTGTTATCCTCTTTCCTTGCTTGACTTCATAAAAAGAGAACATTTTCCTCAAAATCATTTAAATAAACTTCTGAAGGACACACCATTCTTTCCACTCTGATTTAGTTATTTAATGGATGCTATTTTTAAGGTTGTTAGTTTCTATTCAAGTGACTGAATACTGAAGAAAAAACAATGGCTTTTAAAGTCTAAAACATAGTTGCATTTGTATTCCACCCTACCACTCTCCCTCATCTTTTAAGAATCAAATTTCAGTTAACTTTGGAAATGACTCTGTTTGTACAAATATACAGCAGGAAGTATGTGTCCCAATTTTTTGAAATGTTTAAAGATTGCCGATGAAGAGGCCAAGAAGAGGACGAAGCCTTTGCGTGTGAAGAAGCTCTATGTGTTGTCGGCCCTGCTCATCGAGCAGTATCATGAGCAGATGAAAAACGCCCAGCGAGGGAAAGTCAAAGGGAAGAACTCGGAGGTAACGGAGAACATTTCCATGCTTAAATAGCAACAATGCCAGGTCCTCTCCCTCTTCTCTCCCTGGACAAGCGCTTCCCTTTGTAGGATTGTTCAGTTTTTTAAGGAGCTTAGAGAATAGTAATGTTGCATTTAGAGTAAGTATGCAGGCTGAGACATTTCTCTTTAAAGATTTGGAGAACTATTTTTCTTTAAGACTATCTTGTTAGATGCTTTAATTTACTTTTGTTAAAGTGTTTTTAATCAGAGAATTAAAAAACTTAGAATATTCTATTTTTACTGTAAATGAATCTTATTACATTAAGTCAATTTCACATTGGCTTAAAGTTTAATCAGGTCTATTTTAAGCTTTGATCTTAATTTAGAAAGCTGTGGGTTGTGATAGAGAACTCGAACCCGTGACGGCAGGAAAGATGCCGACATCTCCCGGGGAGCTGTGTTGATGTCTTAGTTTCTGACCTCACCTCCATAGTAATAGCTCTCTTGTGCTATGAGGGCTGAGACTGTCTGTGTTTGGACTGACCCAGTGCGCTGGCTTCCCTCCCAGGCCACTTCTGCCTTGGCTGGGTTGCTAGAAGAGGAAGTTCTCTCCACAAGCAGTCGGTTCACTGATAACGCTTGGAGAGGAGCTGAGGCTTACCACTTCTTTATACTCGCCCAGCGGCAGCTCTACGAGGGATACGTGGACACAGCCTTGAAGACAGGTGGGCACCTCACATAATGTGTGGAGGACATCCTAAACTTTTTTAAAACTTGTTTTTATTGAGCTATATATTTTTTCCACTCCCCTCACTTCCTCTCCCCTCCCCTTCTACCCTCTCCCATGTCCCAGTTTACTCAGGAGATCTTGTCCTTTTCTACTTCCCATGTATTTAGATCCATGTACGTCTCTCTTAGTGTACTCATTGTTGTCTAGGTTCTCTGGGATTATGAATTGTAGGTTGGTTTTTCTTTGCTTTATGTCTAAAAGCCGCTTATGAGTGAGTACATATGATAATTGTCTTTCTGGGTCTGGGTTACCTCACTCAATATATTTTCTAGATCCATCCATTTGCCTGCAAATTTCAAGATGACATTATTTTTTTCTGCTGTGTAGTACTTCACTGTGTAAATTCCACATTTTTCCTGATCTATACTTCAGTCGAGGGACATTTAGGTTGTTTCCAGGTTCTTTCTGGCTATGACAAACAATGCTGCTATGAACATAGTTGAGCACATGTCCTTGTGGTGTGAATGAGCATCCTTTGGGTATATACCCAAAAGTGGTATTGCTGGGTCTTGAGGAAGGTTGTTTCCTACTTTTCTGAGAAATCGCCAAGTGACCTCTGTGGGAGCAGGCCCAGACAACCTCTGGAATTGCAGAGCACCATCCTGAACTGAAACTGAGCAGGAAGAGCTAGCGTCTCTGTGTGTCTTTATATTAATTTTACTCTTTCCCCCTCTGCTTTTAGCTATACGTGTCAAAATTGTGTATTTAGTTTATTTAGTGAATTCTTCTTTTTGAAGTCCCCCCCACTTTAAAAACACAGTGCACAGTGTCCACAGAAATATCATATGCCTTAGATAACATGCAGACACACGTGTGGTGTTCATGTCTTCTGTTCAAAAGCCAGACACTTGGCTGCCTAACCCATAGGACTGTAGAGACAGACACTGTGCCTGTGTGGAGGAGCTCTCTCCTCTCTCACAGTGTGGGGAGAGCTTGAACAGGCCCGCCTCTGTGTGCCGTAGCAATGCTTGAAGATATTTTCATGACATACATATTTCTATAGTATTTATCCTTTTTATAAAGTGACTCTTGTTTAGTAACTTAACCAAAATAGAGAAATACAAAAAGACAAAAATAATGGCATAAAAGAACTTTATAGCTCAGAGATAACTGTTGTAAACATTTGAGTAACGTTTTTTTTTTTCTCTTTTTAATTAGAAAAATCACAGTTATTCAGTTAGGTTGTTGTTGTTGTTGTTGTTGTTGTGTGTGTGTGTGTGTGTGTGTGGTGGCCTGTGTGTGGAGGTCAGAGGACACCTGTGAGAGCTGGCTCTCTCCTTCCACCACGTGGATTCAGGGAATCTGACTCAGATCATCAGGCCTGATGGCATCATTTCTGTGAATTTCCTATGAGACATTTTTCCACATCAGAACTTAATTTTCCTTCTCAGGAGTGTGTTAGGGTTGCTCCCCCATTGCCCTCCGCAGGAGTGTGTTAGGAGTCTTTTCCTCATTTCTAAACATTCTCTGACAGTTCTGACAGCTACATCAATCACAGTCTATGGCTTTTATGGACCGTCACTCATACATTATTTACATATAGTATAAATGTACATTCCTTCTGGATTAACAACATCTGAGGGCTTAGATATTTCTTTGTATTTACTAACTCCAGTGAGTGTAGTTTGTAAACTAAAGCATGTGCCTGCCTGCCCGACTGACCCACGACTGCACAGCCACCATTTACCCCACGCCTTTGCCTTTTCAAGCTCCTGGTTTATAGTGTGTACCTGGGAGATGAGCTTCCCTGCCTCCTAGAGATGATCTCGTGGTGGATTCTGTGAGCCTTTGCTGAGAGGGAGGTTTACTGTAGCCTCTGTAAGCAGCAGCCGTGAGGAAGGAATTGGTGGCTGGGCCCTCAGGCTTCTCAGTCTTTTTCTTTGTTCTTTTTAACACAGTGGAGTGATGCAGTGTCTTTAAACTATTTATTTAAAATGTAGCCTTGGGGCTGGAGAGATGACTCAGCAGTAAGAACACTTGCTGCTTTGTGCTGAGGACCAGAGTTCTGACCCTAGCACCCACATCTGGTAGCTAACAGATGCTTTTAACTCCAGCTCTAGGGTGTCCAACAGCTTCCGTTGGCCTCCTCAGGCCTGCACTCATATACATGTCCTTACCCCCCCCCCATACACACGCAAATGCAATAAAATTTTTAAAATGTATTTTCCCCTCACAGCTCGGAAATTCTATCTTCGTGTGTGTGTGTGTGTGTGTGTGTGTGTGTGTGTGTGTGTGATGAGACAGAACTTGCCGTCTTCTTGTCTCTGCCTGCCAAGTGCTATAATTAGAGGCATGACCACCACCGTGGTTCAGCAGACACACTCTTCATTCTTCCCCAGCACTGTCCTCTTCCTACCTGTAATTGTTTATCATTATGATTATGATGATGATGATGTCTGTGTGATCGTATGCCATTTCTGTGCGAGTGCCAGAGGCCAAAAGAGGGTGTCAGATTCCTGGAGCTGAGGTTATGTACTCTGCCTCCTCCTGCTGGTGTGCCTGGCCCTCAGGAATTTTTATTCTTTAACATTTGTCAAAGCTCATGTAGGTTGCGGTAGAAGAGCATCCATGAATCCTGTCCCACACGTGTTCACACTGTGGTTCTCTTTGCCGATGCTCATTGCCCATCTTTTGTAGCTCTTCATCTGAGGGACTATGAAGACATCATTCCCTCTGTTGAGATCTACTCGTTACTAGCACTCTGTGCTTGCGCAAGCAGAGCTTTTGGTACCTGTTCCAAAGCTTTTATTAAACTGGAATCATTAGAGACACTCAGTGCAGAACAGAAACAGCAGTATGAAGACCTGGCTCTGGAAATCTTCACCAAACACACGCCAAAGGACAACAGGAAGTCGGAGTTGAACAGCCTTCTTGAAGGGTACGTGCGTCGTAATTAGATGCCATTTACCTGATTAGAAGCTTGGATATAATAAAGCACTGGATTTTGAAGGAGTTTATGTTAATATTTAAATCAATTTTATCCTAGAAGGGTATAGTAATGCTGTATTTTTTTCATTTAGAGAAAAGGTTTTATTAAAAAAACTGAGATGAGGTATTTTTATTTGAAGTTTGTCTTGGAATGTTTTTCATTCTTGAGTATTTAAAGTATATTAGATAGTTTACTAATCACATATTTTAAAGTCTAATTGTTTTCTCTCTTACTCTTTGCAGTGGAGAAGGAAAACTGCCGACATGCATTGCCACTGGAAGCCCAATCATCGAGTATCAGTTCTGGGTGTGCAAAGTGTGCAAGCACTACGTTCTTGCTCAGGAGATCAGTAACTATAACTTCTGTCCTTTATGCCACAGTTCGGTAGAATAAAGGCAAGAACCTTGTTAATTGTAAAATACATGAGATATATGTACTTATCCACACATGTATATGAAATAATGCTTGAGTTCCTTAGGTTTCATATGAAAATTAATTTTATCATCTTGTAGTTGTATTTTTGTATAAAAGATATATCAAACAATAAAATGAGGGCTGGAATGTAGCTCAGTGGTAGGGTGCTTTCCAAGCATGCACAAGGCCCTGGGTCCATTGTCAGTACCGGAAAAAAAAAAGATAATTCATGCATCACAGTTCAACTGTGAGATAATTTGACTAATTTTCACATAATACCTACAGATGTGAAGTTTATTTTTTCTATATTTCCTGTCTATCCATTTATCATTTATATAGCTTTTAGTTTGTGGCAAGTTACCAGGGAAATATCTCCACCAGGAATATTTTCATCATTGTCAAGGCTACTAGCTCATTAGAGAAACCTCAAGAGGTATGGAGGAGGCAGGGGAGGGCAAACCTGAAGTAGAGAGTTGACAGAGCCTGTATTTCAGGGAGGTTGAGCAGCTCTTGTATGAAATGAGCTCTGTTTCTTTCTAAGGATTAAACTCTTCTATATTTTATTTTCATAAACGAGGAGATGGCATTTTAAGACTTTTTATTATTTGAAGTTTTAAAAAATGTTTTATCCTCATTCAAGAAGAGTGATTTGGCACCAATTTTTCTTGTAATAAACATGAATGAACCGATTTTGAGTAATGCTGTTGTTCCTTATCATCAAACGTATTCTCAGTTATGCTATGGTTCCAAGTCCTCTGGAGGCCGAGGTGCTGGAATGTGGAACCAGCAGGTAAGGCCACGCAAGCGAGCAGTGAGCCTGAGTGCACATTCTGACCTTCAGTCACGATACGAAGGTCGTTATATTTTGCTAAAATGAACTTTAAAATAACCTTTCTGTATTTTCAGAGTTCAGATCTTAGGTTTTTATGAGATTTTATTTGAAATAAACACAAAAACTATAAAAACTATAAATTCTGAAGGAAAAAATGGCATGTTTACTCCCATGTTTTCCTTTGCTATCATGTATAAAAATGTACTTGTGTTGTCTTTGTTTAGATATTTTGGTGGACACACACACACACACACACACACACACTCACATCACATTTGTTATCACATGGGAGACAAACCTAACAGTTTTTAGACAAATTCCCGGTGAAGTTTTAGGCAAATTGTCCGTGGCAGAGAATTGTGAGAATTGTGCCCTCAGAGATCACACAAATTTCACATTCAGAGACAAGTTAAAAATGGTTACAAAGACAACTTTGTTGACATAGCTTCATACTCTCATTCTGGAAATGCAAAATGAAGACAGCAATATTATGTTGCCCTCTGCTGTCTATTTCTATAATTATTTTCTCAATGTTTTTAAGAAAGTATTTTTAACTATGAAAGTAATATGCTCATAGTATTAATTTTTGGAAATATGTAAGAATATAGGTGAGAAAGTAAAAATAGCCTTAACTTTTTAAGAAATAGTGTTCATTTATATTTCAGTTGAATTTCAAAAAAGAGGTGAAGTTGAGAAATGTGTATATTACAAACAAGTGTTTCACAAGATATTTAGACATTTCTCTAAAATTAAAAATACATCAAAAGACTAAGCTTATTTAAGCACTTTCTTATATGGTACACATTAAATATCTGATTAGTAAAATTTAGAGAAATTTGAGCCTGGTAAGATAGAAGTTGGGTTCTCAGTACCTACATAAAAACAGATGTTAGTAGACTGCCTGTTACCCCAGCAGTTGGGAGGTTCATGTGGGATCTCCTGGGCAAGCTGGTTAGCTGGCCTAGGAGAATTGTTAGCAAGCACTGGGGTTCAGCATGAGACCCTGTCCCAGGAAAGTGCAGAGCAGCCGAGGGAGATACTCATCAACCTCTGGTCTCATATCCATGAACATGTGCACACACATGCGAAAAGAGACACACAGATCCGTTAAAAAAAATAAAATATAGACCCGTTAAGAAATAAAAGCGGAAGTGAAAAGGGTGAGAAGAGCTATGCCACATGAGAGTGGTCAGGGCAAGAAAGCCCATATGGACTCACTAATAGCAGTTACAGTAAAAGGGCTTCATTTTGCAAATGCTTTTCTGTGTGCAATTGAGAAGATCACACAGTTTTTCTTCTTTCATTCTGCTAAAGTGGGATGTTACACTGGTTAGTTTTCACGGGCTGAGTTATCCTTGTATTTCAGGAGTAATTCCCATTTGGTTCCAGTCTATAATTCTTTCACTGTATTGCTGCATTTGATATGGTAGTCTTTTGTTGAGTTTTCTATTGACGCAGGCTGGAGAAATGGTTCAGCCATTAAAGGATAGGCTCACAACCAAAATGTCAAATTTGGCATTAATGTACTCACAGAGGATAAGGTCTGTAGTTTTCTTCTACTGAAATGGTTCTCAGTCTGTGGGTTGCAACACTTTTGGAGTTGCCTAGGACCACAAGAAACACAGATATTTACATTATTATTCCTTACAGTAGCAAAATTACAGTGATTAAGAAGCCACAAAAATGATTTTATGGTTGGGGGTCACAACATGAGGACCTGTATTAAAGGGTCACAGCGTTAGGAGGACTGAGAACCAGTACTCTATTATCTGCTAAATATTGACATTGCAATTCCAAGCATTGCTTTACAGAATAATGTATGATGTGTTTTTTTTTCCTGTTGTTTTTAGAATTAAAGGACTGGCGTTGACTCTTCCTTAAATGCTTATAATCACCGGGGTAGCCAGCAGATCTAAAACATCAGTCTCTCCCAGTTAGAGGTCTGTTGGCTTTCCTAGTTCTTCAGGAGTCAACATTGGTTTCTATTGACTTTCCCAGCCAACCTTTACAGAAAAAAAAACATGATACTAACCATCATCTAACTTAAAAAGACTTTGGTGCCAGGCAGTGGTGGTGCACACCTTTAATCCCAGCACTCAGGAGCAGAGGCAGGCAGATCTCTGAGTTGGAGGCCAGCCTGCTCTACAGATTGAGTTCCAGGACATCCAGGGCTACAAAGAGAAATCCTATCTCAAAAGAAACTAAAAAACCCTAAACCAAACAAAAAACTAAAAAGACTTTGCTTTCCTGCTAAGCTGCAAGGTTCTGAGGACAAAAAGCTTTGTTCACTGTATTAATCCCACTTTTAAAATCTGTGTGCACCACACTGTAGACTTAATATACACTTGTTCAGCAGGAAGTTCTATGTTAATAAGATTACAATTATTTTATGTCCTTCTTCTCTGACCTTTGATTTTATACCCAATTTCACCAAATGCCTCATAATATCTATTTTGTGCCACTGTGACCATGTTAGTCTGGGTCACTTAAAAATGAATTCATTCGATTCAGTTTTGGGGGCTGAGGAGTCCATGTATGTATAGGCCTTCTTGCCTCACCATAGCATAGTACACGCCATACAAAGAACAGGTGTGGAGCAGTGTGCCTTTTAAATGACTGGCACTAGTCCATTCCTGAGGGTGGAGCCCCCTGTACTGGGCCGCGCATCAGCACACTGTTCCGCTCGGGCGGGGTGGGCATAAAAAGAACTGCATTCTTTTTATTTTTGGAACTTACTGTTTTAAATATGTAGCTTTTAATTCACCCAGAATCAGCACATAAGCACCGTATGTTATGTGCTTTCTTAAAAACCTCTCTAGAACAATAGGAACTGACTTCAGGGCCAATCTCCTCCCTTCCTGGCATCAGGCTCCTCAAATAAATATATATGCACATATCTATATCTAATCTCTATCGTCTACCAACCTACCCACTTAATCATCTACCTACCCACCCATCCAACTAGTATGTACGTATGCATGTACGTATGTATATACATATACAAGCATCACTGAGATTTTAATTCTCTTAATTTCCCACCAGCTTCGCCAGGTGCTGGCAGATATCTCGCGATATGACGGGTCCTCAAACAGGACAAACTTCCTCATTCTTTAGTGGGCCCTTCCGTTGGCCAATTAAGTCCGTTGTGCGGGCCGCTGTGGTTCCGCTTCCACCCGAGCGAGGCGGCCATGGCTGAGCCGCCGGACCGAGAGAGCCGGGAGACGCCGGCCGCCCTGGCGCTGGCCCAGGATCGCTTCGCCAGGGGCGAATTTGCCGAGGCGCAGGCGCTGTACTCGGCGTTCATTGGCCAGTGCGCGAGTCGCGGGAGGTAACTATCGCGAGACGCGGACCGCGCGGGGTGGTCCTCGCACGGACGCGGTCTTCGGAGCCGGGACCGCGCATCCAGGGGCCGTAAGACGCTGCTGGTCTGCCCAACGGCCAGGGGAAGCCGCGTCCCCGGGCCGGGAAGGTGGCCCGGCTGCACCGTCATCCTAATGATCCCGGGGAGAGCTTTGCGAAGGTTCCGGTTCAGAAGCTAAGGCTTCTTAATAAGACAGCCTATAGCACCCCAAGATAACTTTCTACGGAATTTCTCGCCGTCGGTGGCATTTTTATTGACCAGTAAAGCTCTCTGTCATTTGGATGTTTGGGTTTGAGAAGTTTACCAAGATACACATCTGAGCGCCTGAGTTGAGCCAGATGTCTGTGAAAGTCCGGCTACTAAGGTTTTGACATCTAGGGGGTCTTGTCTAGGTTCCTGTTGTCTGCCAGTTAAAGAATTAAAAGGCAGTAAAAATCTCAAGGAATGAGAAGACATGGGGCAGGCAGAGCGGAGGGGGATTTCAGGAATCCCCAAATTCAGTGTTCTGGGGGATTTAAGGGACTGAGGTTGGTTAGCTTAAACAGTGGGTGGCTGAAAAAGCCTTCAACTTTGTCCTAAACACATCCTGACCCAGCTTTGAACTTGTGTAGGAGAAGGGCAGATCTATCAGCAGGGGGCCCTGCTGCTGGGAGAAGGGAGGAAAGTCTCACCAGGCCTCCTTTTTAGGCTGCCAAGTTTTTGTTTCAGTTCAGCAGGGTAAGGAGGAAGCCGGCCAGCTTGTCCTGGCTCCTTTCCTGCTCTATCTACCTGTCAGGGAATTCTTAACTCCCAGTCCCTCTGTGTTGGTTGTGAATTGGTCCTTAAATCTGGAGGCTTAGCCGGGCGGTGGTGGCGCATGCCTTTAATCCCAGCATTTGGGAGGCAGAGGCAGGCGGATCTCTGTGAGTTCGAGGCCAGCCTGGTCTACAAGAGCTAGTGCCAGGACAGGCTCCAAAGCTACAGAGAAACCCTGTCTCAAAAAACCAAAAAAAAAAAAAAAAAAAAAAAATCTGGAGGCTTGATCCAACTCAGGAGAAACTTTCTGTCTGCCGGTTCACATTTCCCCTGTAAGCACTTGAAGTTTGGTCTTACTCTTTATGATATTAGCAGGCGTGTTAGCTTCTCTGCTGATGCCTGGGTCTGTAGCATTACTGTGTCAAACTTAGCCTTTGTTGTGCTTGTGGATGGTGTGATGTGAACACAGAGAAATAGGTTGGGCAATTTTTCAATTCTTGTGTGACCTGCAACATCACACTTCTCTTGGAAGGTTTTTTTTTTGTTTGTTTGTTTGTTTTTGAGACAAGGTTTCCCTGTGTAGTCCTGGCTATCCTGGAACTCTCTCTGTATACCAGGCTGGCCCTGAATTCAGAGATCCACCTGTCTCTGCCTCCCACAGTGCTGGAATTAAAAGCGTGCGCCACTATGCCTGGCTCATCCTAGAAGATTTCTTAATAGAATTCAAAGTTGTCTTTTGTGTGAGATCTAATACTGAAGGCGGCATTCTTATTTGTTTCTAAGACTCACGGGGAATTAAGCCAGAAAGCTAAAATTGCTTTCTTATTTTAGTACTTTATTAACAGGATATCTAATAGAAATGTCTTTTTCTTTCTTTTTTCTTTTTTATTGAGAAAAGGAAAAAAAAATGTTTCCGCCTCCTCCCAGCCTCCCATTTCCCTACCCCTCCTCCCACCCTTCTCTCCCTCCCCCCACTCCTCTCCCCCTCCCTCTCCAGTCCAAAGAGCAGTCAGGGTTCCCTGCCCTGTGGAAAGTCCAAGGTCCTCCCCCCTCTGTCCATGTCTAGGAAGGTGAACATCCAAACTGGCTAGGCTCCCACAAAGCCAGAACATGAAGTAGGATCAAAACCCCGTGCCATTGTCCTTGGCTTCTCATCAGCCCTCATTGTTCGCCATGTTCAGAGAGTCTTGTCTTATCCCATGCTTTTTCAGTCACAGTCCAGCTGGCCTTGGTGAGCTCCCAATAGATCAGCCCCACTGTCTCAGTGGGTGGGTGCACCCCTCGTGGTCCTGACTTCCTTGCTCATGTTCTCCCTCCTTCTGCTCCTCATTGGGACCTTGGGAGCTCAGTCCGGTGCTCCAGTGTGGGTCTCTCTCTATCTCCATCCATCACCAGATGAAGGTTCTATAGTGATATGCAAGGTATTCATCAATATTGCTATAGGATAGGGTCATTTCAGGTTCCCTATCCTCAGCTGCCTAAGGAACTAACTGGGGACATCGCCTTGGGCTCCTGGGAGCCACTCTAGGTTCAAGTCTCTTGCCAACCCTAAGGTGGCTCCCTTAACTAAGAATTGTGCTTCCGTGCTCCCCTATCCAACCTTCCTTTATCCCAATCATCCTGTTTCCTCAAGTTCCCCTCATTCTCCCCTTCTCCCTTTTCTCTCCCCATCTCCCCTTACCCCCATCCCACCCCACCCCCAAGATCCCAATTTTCTCCCCAGCAATTTTGTCTACTTCCCATAGCCAAGAGGATAACTATATGTTTTTCCTTGGGTTCACCTTCTTATTTAGCTTCTTTAGGTTCACCAGTTGTAGACTCTGTGACCCTTATTTATGGCTAGAAACCAAATTATGAGTGAGTACATCCCATGTTCATCTTTTTGGGTCTGGGTTACCTCACTCAGGATAGTGTTTTCTATTTCCATCCATTTGCATGCAAAATTCGAGAAGTCATTGTTTTTTACCGCAGCGTAGTACTCTAATGTGTTTATATTCCACACTTTCTTCATCCATCCTTCCATTGAAGGGCATCTAGGTTGTTTCCAAGTTCTGGCTATTACAAATAATACTGCTATGAACATAGTTGAACAAATGGTTTTGTCATATGATAGGGCATTTCTTGGGTATATTCCCAAGAGTGGTATTGCTGGGTCCAGGGGTAGGTTGATCCTGAATTTCCTGAGAAACCGAAACACTGATTTCCAAAGTGGTTGCACAAGATTGCATTCCCACCAGTAATAGCCAGAAATGTCTTTAAAAATTACAGTATTTTTATTAATTCTTTGAGAATTTCATACAATGTATTCTGATAATCTTCACAACCCCCCCCCCACCCCCAATTTAACTCCACTGAGCTCTGCTCATACTTCTTCACCTTTTTTGGGGGAAGGGGTAAACAGGTCCCATTTTGTGCTGCCCATCTACTCAAGTATGTGGGCCATCTAAGAGTTTGGTCCACCTATTAGGGGCCATGCCCTTAAAGAAAATTCTCCCTCCCTCCCTCCCTCCCTCCCTCCCTCCCTCCCTCTTCCTCTCTGATTCCCTTAGGGGTCTATATCTCTTCTGGGGTAGGGACTGTGCCCCCCCTCCGTGCTGGAGTGTTAACCGTCTTGATGGTGTGCAGACAACCACAGCCTGTCTGAGTGAGTCGGGTGCAGTGGCCCTGCCATGCGCAGAAATCACAGTTTCGCTGTTTCAACCCCAGGCTCTTGCAGTTTTTCTGACTCTCTTCCCCATCCCCCCGCCAGCCTTGGGGGAAAGGGTTATGAATGTAAGCAGAGCACTCCACTGACACTTTATTAACACAGAGATGCTAAAATGATGTTAGTATTCCTCTTTCATCCCCCCCCCCCCACACACACACACTGAAAAAGGCTGGCCAACACAGGGGACTTTGTTTCTATTGTTGTCACTCAGGAAGCAGCAACAGGTATGGGGGCACTACTTGGGCTTGTTATTCTTCCCCCTTTGCAGGTTTCAGCACAAGAACCCATGTCTGCCTGGTGTAGGTAGGAGCTCAGCATGCTCACGTTCTAGTCTCAGCACCGCTGTATTGCTGGCACTTTTTCTCTGGCCAGTTTCTCTTCTGTAAAATCAGTTTCCTTAGAGTTCAAAACTTGAAGTCTGTCAGTTAAACTTGTACCCTTAAATATGCCTTTGGAAAGTTAAATTTATTTTTTAAAACATTGGGTGGCTGAATCATTTTTGAAATAGTGTTTATAATCCTTGACTGCTTTTCACTGTGACTTGTCATTTTTTTTAATAGCCAAGGTGCAGCTTTAGCCGTAATTTAACTTTTCAAATAATTATCTTGTCCAATGTTATCGCATGCTAAAATTCCATATTTAGATTAGGTAGATGCAGTATAGATAATACTGTCCTGGATATCAGTGTGTAAAGGTGCTTGCCATACAAACCTGAGTCCCACCCTGGAATGCCTGTGAAGCTGGAAGGAGACCCACTCTGCAGGACCCCTACAGATACACGGTGGCGTGTGTCCTCCCACCACACACACACAATAAATAAATTCCCAAAAGAAATACTGTCTTTAAAAAATATCAGTATTATAACAATAAAAGTCAATGTGTTGGCCCATCTCCCACTCTCTTTAAAAAATGATTTCTTATAAATCGTATGGGTCTTTTGCCTACATATGTGTCTGTGTATCAGGTACATGCAGTATCCACAGAGGCCAGGAGAGGTCATTAGATTCTCTGGCACTGAAGTTACAGATGGTTGTGAGCCACCATGTGTGTAGTAGGAGCTGCGTGTTGCATTCCTGCCGCCCTGCTCCCAGCCACCTGGCTAGCTTATGCCCTGAAATAACAACACACAAACTGTATTCATTTAAACACTGCCTGGCCCATTTCTATTAATGTGTGTAGCACCGAGGTGCGCTTACTGGGAAGATTCTAGCCTACGTCCATCCTGGGTCGGAGCTTCATCGCGTCTGCCATAGAGAGCAGAGCTATGGGATCTGTCTGAGGCATCTTACCTCACTTCCTCTTCCTCCCAGCATTCTGTTCTGTTTACTCCACCCACCTATGTTCTAACCTATCAGGGATTAAAGGTGTGTACTACCACACCCAACTACTCTCTTCTTTTTTTTTTTTTTGTTTTTTACTTTAAGAACTTTAACTTTTAGCCTGCATATATTTTTAACACATTGTAAATCATTTAAATGTTTTCTTCAACTTTGACTCTTTCTTTTACTGAATATCTCTCTTTTTGTGACCACATGAGTCTTTAATTTACCAAGCAATATCGGGTAGGACTAAAGCCGTGGCTTTGACGGCTGGATCCAGCCCATTCCTTAGCTTTCCAGCCTCATGGCTGAGGTACCGCTGGAGCCATTTTTATTGCCACAACTCTGTGGCATTTCAAAGTCCCTGCCAGCAAGTAAGCTGCAAGTCGGCGTTTGCCCCGGTAGGATGGCCCAGAAAGCTGGCATTTTACAGCAGTGCAGCTTTTTTCCTTCTGCGGCTGAAAACTGAAAAGCATGTGTTCAGCTTTTCATCAACACCATTTAAGTGTTTCATGGCAGGACCTCTTAAAAGAGCTGCAAGCTTTGCAGCTAAAGCTGAGTTAGGAAGCCTCTCTTAGATGAGAGCGCTTGCTTGCCTTTAGCAAGCAAAGCAGACCCAAGAAATTGCTGCTACCACTTCGGGCGCCCCTTCTGTTTGAAGGAGCTGCAGGTTGCATTCCGCCACCCAGCTCCCGCCACTGGCTAGCTTTACCCAGAAATAACAACACACAAATTGTATTCTTTTAAACACTGCTTGGCCCATTATATCTAGCCTCTTCTCGGCTAACTCTCGCACCTGGACTAGCTCATTTCTAATAATGTGTGTAGCACCCCAAGGTGCGCTTATTGGGAAGATTCTAGCCTACGTCTATCCTGGGTCGGAGCTTAATCGCATCTGCCTCAGAGAGCAAAGCTATGGTATCTGTCTGAGGCGTCTTACCTCACTTCCTCTTCCTCCCAGCATTCTGTTCTGTTTACTCCACCCACCTATGTTCTAACCTATGAGGCCAAGCAGTTTCTTTATTAATTAACCAATGACCTTTTTCCATCACATATGGGCTGCTGGGAATCGAACCTGGGTCCTCTGAAAGAGCAACAAGTGCTCTTAACTGTTGAGACAACTCTTCAGCCCCTGCCCATGTCTTTAAGGCTGCAAACAAAATGTTTGCTTTCATGAAAAGTAGGATTTTAGAATTGGCTTTAATGAAATTTAACATTCTGCAATTATCTGAGGATTAGAATTTATAACAAAGCTTTGGAACCTCAAATGAATAATGAAAATTTTACCGAAGTCCCAAGGTGGCATTTTTTTTCTGAAGTGTGGGAGCATCAGGTCAGCTAGTGACCTAACAGATAGAGGACACACTGTTCTGTCCTTTATCCTTTAAGGGTGGTGTTAGTGGCCATCAGAGGCATCCTTGTGTCCCTCAGACTTTCTCAGGCAGAGCTGACAGAACAAAGTCTCTTAAGTTGCCACAGCTCCTCCCACTGTTAGGAAGTCTGCACTGCAGGACCATGTGGGCCTGGTGGGACATCTTTGTACTAGGGAGGCAGAGACCAGCTGCCTCAACAAAGTGAATTCCAGGCTGAAAAACCAAAACAGTCAAACAAAATAAGCTGTAAGGACCCCTGTGTGTGGCAGTAGCCACTTCCTCAGGGATTGATATGTCATGAGAAACAGCAGATGGGCCAGCGATATGGCTCATCAGGTATATGTGCTTGCTGTGCCAGCCTGGAAACTGAGTTCGATTCCTGGAGCCCATGTAAAGGTGGTGAGAGAGAGAACTGATGTCACAGAGGATTTGCTTCTTTCCATGTGCCTGCTTCACACACACATAATATGTGTTATATACACATTTTTCAGGAAAAAAAACTAAATGACTACGGTTAACAATATTTCTGAGGACTATACTTTGTACCAGCAAGTATAACAGAAGATGGGTTGATGTGTAGTTCCTCTGTTTGGTTCAAATTTGACAGTCAACTTTGGGCAAAAAAGAGAAAAGGAAGAAAGGAAGGAAGGAAGGAAGGAAGGAAGAGAGAAATGAAGACAGAAATACCCCTGACTCGGAGCAGTGAAGATAGTTTGTTGTAGGTAGTGTGGGGGAGGCTTTGACCTGATGGCTGCTCCTACAGGTCCACACCAGCTGCTGGGTGTCTGGGCTCTCATGGGAAGGACAGAACTGTGGAATATTCCACTGACGGTTAGCCACTGCTTAACCAGTGTTTCTTTACTGGCAGAAAATGATTTCAGATCTCATTGTTTGAAGACCACTTACATTTTTGAGTAAATTAAAACTGTGATACGTTTGTAGCACTCTGCTACCTTGGCGGGCTTTCCTTGATAGGATGTATTTATTCCCTCCAGTGTGGGCTCTAAAAATGTTCAACAATCATTTTAGTATTGGGCAAAACATGTAGGCAATGACCAGGGGCTTTGAAGACTCTAAAATGCATGGACTTCAAATCCACGTTGTGCTATAGCCACAGGAGAGTCACCCATGGCTCTAAACAGGCATGGATTTCTGTTTCTCAAGCGCCTTTTGCTTCTTCAGCTTGGCAGTTCAGCTTTTCCACAGTGTGTTGTAGGCTATGGAGTTTGACAGTGCCCTAAAGAACATGGGAGTGGAAGTGAAGGGAGTTGAACAATGTGTTTTTAATGTGGACTTTTTGTTTAAAGCAAATGCAGCCCCGAGGATTTGGCCACTGCATATAACAACAGGGGGCAAACCAAGTACTTCAGCGTTGATTTTTATGAAGCCATGGACGACTACACATCTGCTATAGAAATCCTGCCCAACTTTGAAGTGCCGTATTACAACAGGGGCTTGATACGCTACAGGCTGGGTAAGGTTTGTTTGTTTCTCTCCCCCCCCCCCCTTTTTTTCTTTTTCTTTTCTTTTCACATGGACTGTATTCCGTTGCTTCAGAGTGATCAATTCTTGTGAAGGAATCAAGTTTGACAGTTAGGTGAAATTTAGGTTTAGAGCTAAGGAATGAGGGAAGCGTTCCTGAGGGTTTTTGGTTTTGTTTTGTTTTTAGGCATTTCCTAGACATTATAGACCACAGCGGAGCCCTGCTGTGGGAATGGGACCTGGACGCAGGAGCAAGGGTGACCCTGTTACTCTGCGCCTGCATATTCCCAGCCTCAAAAATTAGGGTAATGTTGAAGTGTGCCTATGATTCTTTCTGGTTGAAAGGCAGGGGGCAGTCCAAAGTGAAATTCTTAAAAACCAATTTAACGGGGCTTTGGATATTGTTTTCCATTGAAAAGAAAAAGAAAAAAATCTATTTCTCAGTTTTACTGCAGCTACGTAAAACGGGTGATATAATTTTGTGGAAATTTTATGATGGTTTATATGCTGCCCACCTATGAAGTCTGATAGAAGCCATCGCTAATTTTCTGTGGTTTTGGTGTTTTGTTTTGTTAGAGGTTGAACCCAGGGCCTCATGTTTGTTAGACGAGTGCTGAGCACCCTTCCCTACCCTCCAGTGCTGATTTTAGACTCCCTTGTTCAGAAGGGCACACATTACTGTGACAGACCACCTTAGAGCACTTGAGAGAGGCAGCTTCCTTTCAGAGGCAATTTTAAAAGCTCATAAATGTGAAAATCTGTATATCCAAACTTGACTGTACAGTTGTGGAAATCCTCAACTTTTCTTTCTCCTGTTTGTCTCTGGGATTCTGACATAGGGTACTTTGATGAAGCTCTGGAAGATTTCAAGAAGGCACTGGACCTCAATCCTGAGTTTCAAGATGCTGTTTTGAGCTTCAAACAGACTATTTTAGACAAAGAAGAAAAACAAAGAAGAAATGCTGAGAAAAATACTGAAACTTTTAATTTATTGAAATTTTAACTCATGATCCTTAAACCTCAACTAAGATACACGTGGAACACTTTTGATTATATGTAAGAGGCTGCATTTTAGAAGTGAAAGTAAAATAATATGTTTAATCAAAGTTATTCATTTCAAGGAGAGACCATGTTGGATAGATCTTTTAATAGAGTAAATAAATAATATCAATGTACATTATTATAGTAAAATATTTAAATCAATATGTATTATTTTTACTAAAGGTTTTATTTTTACCACATGTTTGTATTCCCAACTTTTAATTTTTTTTCCTACCCAGAGAAAGGTTGCTGGTAAGAATACAGTCCAGACACAAATGCCTCACATAGGTTCACCAGTGAATGTACTACATTTGCTTTTTCTGTGTAGCTAAAACCAAAACCTTTCACTTCAAAGTCTGATGCAGGAGGATTGCTGTGAGTTCGAGACCAGCCTGGGCTATAGAGCCCTCAAACAAAACTCAACAAAATAAGACAAAACCGAGACAGATTTTTTTGCTGACCCACTTGAGAATGAGATACTGACGTCACAGTTCTTCACCCCTAAACAGTTCCTCCCGCATTTTCGTAAGGACAATCCTTCACGGCCACACGCCACTGTAACACCTAGTAAAAATAATACTCTCGCGTGCTCCATATCCAGGCCATGTTCACATTTTCCCCGTGACTTCAGATAATTGCATCACGTTCTCCTGTCTCAGTTCTTTCCCTCTGGGGTCATCCCTGCTCATTTTCTCTCCACACCTCTTTGAGAACTCACTCCCTTTACATATGGTAATGGGTCGAGAGACAGGACTCCTGGGCTTCAAAATAAGCACTCGCTTATGAGAGAGCAGTTGGAAACAATTCTTCCGCGCTTGATTTTTTTTTTAATAAAAATTATTAGAAAGATGGGCAAAGGTTTAAGTATCAAATATAGTTTCTGTCTCTGGATGACTATAATAATTGACACCAGCGCGTTTCTCGAATACTTAGTACAAGCTAAATCCTGCTCAAAGTCTTCATGAAATGAGCAGTGTGAAGAGGGAGACGACAGAGACCAAAGCACACGTTAACGCAAAGCTTCAAGATTCTGTTCTGGGTTCTGCCAACAAACAGCAGGGCTCCCAGGACCTGGGAAGAGCCCGGAGGAAGCCAGCCGAAGCCAGCCTGTCCCTTCCACAGCTTTGTTTTTATTGTTGTGGTTTGGCATCCAAGATACAGACCCTCAACTTGAGGTCTCCCAAACTGGTTTATTGCTGCTGTGGGAAAGCTGCTCTGGGCGGAAATTGCCCCCATTGGAGAGAGACGAGCGCATTTGCCTGGCATCGCAGCCGGCAGAACTCCCTTGGTTTCAGAGGCCATCACTATCATTACCCTTAACTGGATTTTTTTCTTTTTCTTCTCTTTGTTTCGAAGTGGTCTCATGAAGGAGAGACAGCAAATCCCCTCTTCGTCTTTCGTAAATAACATCCGACGAAATCCTCGGAGAATCTGCAGGTGAACGAGTACGCAGGGAAATTAGGTGCGGAGGCCAGAAATGAAAAGTTTTATTTTGGTAATCGCTCACATTTTCCAAAATGATTTATTTCTGTTGGGAAGGGCATTAAAAGAATTTATAATGTTGTATGAAAGCAGAAAGCTCGCTTTTAAAACGGCTTTTCTGTTAAAAAATAAAAACAAAGGAACGCAAGCTATCCTGACCTTGGGACAGCTAAACACAGTTCCACCCAGAGAATCAAGTAATACTTAAACAATTTTATTTTCTCTTGGCTCATGCTCTCTCTCTTTTTTACTCACGACTGGAATCAGATGTAGTATGAAAACGAAAACTTGTTAAAACATTTTCATTTGCTTTGCTACATTTTATCACTCAAAGTTTCTTCATTTCTCAGAAAAACATTTAGGATCAGCCCTCGCCTCCACTTCGTCTCCCTTGTTTTAAACTGGACGTAGCTAAACATTTTACCACGCTTATCTTCTCCAGAATTAGGGCCTCTCACATCCGCGGCCCATTTCTCATTGGCCGAGCGATACCTGGGGTGTTTAAATGTTGTTTATTCTCATGATTGTTCCAGTACCCCCAAATCCAGTTCACTGCTGCTAGAAAAATGCCTAAACTATTACCTGGCATTCCCCCCTCTGCAAAAAAACAAAACAAAACCAAACAAATAGAAAGGACTTGCAGTTCATTATACAAATCGTTTCACAAAGGATAGTAAAATGGAAGAAGTGGATTTCAGTTGCTTTCAAGTCTAGAAAGTTATTTGTAACACTGGCTGAGAAACGGATCAGTTTTTCCCTTCCAAGGCTGGAACTGAATGAAGCCCCTGGACTGATCTGACAATAGCAAACTACAGGGAGAGAGCAAGCTAGATCCCAGTCAGCCCCATCACCATCTGATTGCTCCTTCTGGGTGGTCCTGGGCTCCCTGGCATTCGCTGGCATCTCTACCCTACAGGGTTACCGGTATGCCATTTTAGATGTTGGAAATATTTTGGGGGGCATGATATACTTTATTCCCGTCACTAAGGGCAAATCACTTCACTATTTATACTGTGCTAAGACTCAAAGTCTTTTCTGCCGAGTCTAGATGCTTTGAAACTTTAACTCGAGGTCTCACATAGTTAAATCCTTCTCTTAAGGACTTCAGTTTGTCAACTAAAATGCTTCTGAGTGAAAGCTATTAGCAATGAAGAAAACGTTTCTGTTATGTTTAATTGGAAATTTATACATTCTATTTTATCCCACCTTTCTTTTTTTTTTTTGTTCTTTTTGTTTTTCAAGCTAGTTTGTGTGTATGTGTGTGTGTGTGTGTAGCCCTGGTTGTCTTGGAACTTGCTTTGTAGACCAGGCTGGCCTCGAACTCAGAGATCTGCCTTCTTCTGTCTCCCAAGTGTGGGAACTAAGCTGTCTGTATACCACTGTACCCGGCTCAATGTCACAAATAGAAAAATAAATCAGTGACAAGTGTCTAAAACAATGTAAACAAGTAGTTTGTGTATAAACTTATAGAATCAATGTTTACTTTTTTCCTGAATTATTATGAAACAGTCTTATTTGGATATAATTTACATATTCAACTTGTCCATTTGAAGTTATAGTTAGGAGGTTTGAATTATATTCTGAGTTTTTGCACTAGTTTTTATAAATCTTTTTCAGGCTTTGTTTGGATATCATGCTTTTGTCTGCGAAGAATACTTAGTGTAGAAAAACCCCTTTAGCTGAATTTTAAAGACTAACCACAAGCATGCTTCAAGTAGCACATACACAAGACAGGTCAAAGGCGCTGCCTCTCCTGGCCTCCTCTAAACATACCACACGGTTTAAGCCTTTTTAATCGTCTATGGCTAGAAACCTGAGTTGAGAAAAGGGCTATATCTGCCTGGAACAATAATGTTAGATTTACTTGTGTTGTTTGAGTTAACAAGTGATTGTTTTGAGAAATTAGTTGTTGGGGCTGGAGTGATGTCTTAGGTGTTAGGAGCATTGGGTGCTCTTCCAGAGGACCCTGGTTTAATTCCCAACCCACATGGTGGCTCACAGTAACTCCACTTCCAGGGGATCCAGTGCCACCTTCTGGCCTCCTCTGGCTCTTCATGCATTTGGTACTCAGACATATACATATGAAATAATAACATTAAATCAGTGGTCAAGATGTGTGATGGGAGAACCCAGTGCAGTGATGGAGAGCTGCTGCTATGGGTACCTTGTACAGTTTTAGTGTCTGTGCAGGGTTAGATCTTAGTGTTTTCGGTATTTCTAAAAAAATGCCAGTTAATCAGGGAAATGGCATTCCAATTTGAAATGGCAATAGAGCAAAGAGGGGAGTGGGTTACAGCATTTTAAGTCAGTGTTAGGGGACCTCAAAAGACTCTTCTCTCCATGAAGATGAAAGGATGATAAATACAGTTATGATTTTTTCCATGTAAGGTTTTTCTTAGTAACCTTAAAAGCAGCTCATGCTTTTTAAAATGATAGGAAAACAAAAACACAAACTCAAGGGTGAGAGACGAATGACGGAAACCGATAAGGGAGAAACCAGAAGGCTGGGCCTGGGATGTGCAGATGGCGGTGAACAGAGAGCGGCTGTGTCCCACGTCCGTGATGCCAGTGTGTATGGCGGAGCTGCGGCCAAGACAGGAACTTCCCAAGTCCATACGGACATCCGCAACCACAGTCAGGATCAAGACCGGAACTTCCCAAGTCCATACGGACATCCGCAACCACAGTCAGGATCAAGACAGGAACTTCCCAAGTCCATACGGACATCCGCAACCACAGTTAGGATCAAGACAGGAACTTCCCAAGTCCATACGGACATCCGCAACCACAGTCAGGATCAAGACAGGAACTTCCCAAGTCCATACGGACATCCGCAACCACAGTCAGGATCAAGACAGGAACTTCCCAAGTCCATACGGACATCCGCAACCACAGTCAGGATCAAGACCGGAACTTCCCAAGTCCATACGGACATCCGCAACCACAGTCAGGATCAAGACCGGAACTTCCCAAGTCCATACGGACATCCGCAACCACAGTCAGGATCAAGACCGGAACTTCCCAAGTCCATACGGACATCCGCAACCACAGTCAGGATCAAGACCGGAACTTCCCAAGTCCATACGGACATCCGCAACCACAGTCAGGATCAAGACAGGAACTTCCCAAGTCCATACGGACATCCGCAACCACAGTCAGGATTAAGACAGGAACTTCCCAAGTCCATACGGACATCTGCAACCACAGTTAGGATCAATTAAGTTTTGTTCTGAAGCTGGCATCAATTCAAAGTAGATATGTAGATTTCTTTGTCCCAATTAAAAACAAATTGCTTAGAAAATGTTTTAGTGCCCATCAAGGTGAATATCCATACAATGTTACATTTATTTTTCCTTTTTATGACAGAGCAGTATTGCAAGGCCACAGTTTGCTTGTGGCTCCTTTTCACTCCTGATTGAAAACAGACACAGGAGATGGTGAAAAGCAGATTAATATTAAGAGCAAACTCTACTTGGAAACTTGAAAGCCGCTGCTGCCAATATGTAGATTTGTGTCTTATGTTAAGAAAAGGCGTCCAACACTTAGAAAGAGCGAACCAGACAAGTACGTGCTGTTTCGGCATAAGGGCAGCCCAGCCGAACAGACCCACCCAAGGGCTATTGCATTCTGTTGACTGAGACCCAGGCTGCCGCTACAGGGACTTGTCTGGCTTTGTCCAGAGGGCATGCAAATAAATTGTCTGGTAGGCAAGATAACGCCAAAGGTTCTGGTTTTATTGCCCTCCAGAGAACAACCAATTTTGCATCTAAGAGGGCTTTGTGAGTTCTTATCTGCCTTCTCCCTGCTTGGCCTGCCAACCTTCACTTCCTCTCAGCACCTCAGGGTTCTTTCCTTGAAGCCTTGATTTCATTCGTATTCTTATGGAGTCATATTTAACTTATATTAAAAAAATTAACACCTTAGATAGAACTCCTCATTATTCCTTCCTGTTATTTCTAGCAGGGACAGGGTGACTAGGGTCCCACCGTGTCACTTTTCCCGTTGTCACTTGTGCAGAGGTTTAATTGTGCACTGGCTGAAGCAATGTACAGAGAGAGCTTCCACGTAAGACACGCAGAAAAGTCCCAACTCCATTAGAACATCTGCTAAATGCAAGGGCTCCCCATGGCTTCCACTCCCCCTGTCCTGTAGGTACCACCACTTAATTCCCACCTCCCAGGTTGTTTCCTTTGCACAAACCCATGGCCTCTCTCACACATACATCTCCAAGCAAAGAATCACGTTGTACACGTCAGCATTAAGCAGCTCAAGTCTTTTTAATATCGTGGCCATGTTTACCTAGAGGAATATAAACCACCTTAAAAATGATTGTTTCTCATTTGTTATGAAGTCAGTGCAGGAGCTTCATGTACAGGAGCTGTACATGAAGCGAAGATGCCACCTGCACATGCCCTTTACCAGGCGGTGACTTTGAATCACCGTAACTAGAAATCAAGGCTTCAAAATACCTCCGTTCTTGCTGCTCATGTCTTCAGAAAGGGCCTTTAGTTCTGGCTGGGTGTGGTGGTGCATGCCTGTGACCCCAGTGTTTAGGAGATGGATCTAGAGTTTAAGGTGTGGTGGTGCATGCCTGTGACCCCAGTATTTAGGAGATGGATCTGGAGTTTAAGGTCGTCCTTGGCTACATGGCGAGTTCAAGGCTAGCCTGGACTACGTAAGACCTTCTCTCTCGACAAGAATTACTTTTGGTTCTGTTGGTATCTTAGTGGCTGTTCTTTCTGGACAGTTCTGGACAGTATTGTACCAAGAATGCTACTGAAAGTGTTCTTCAGAACGTATTTCCACTTGGTGAAAAGATCTCTGGAGGATTACTGAGTCGAGGAGGTACACACTTCCCTTGGCCCAAGCTGATGTCTGGGTCCCGCTCCATGGCCGATAGACTACTGCTGTGTTTCCACCCCTGACTCCATCCTGCTCACCTCCCGTGGATCCAGGTTCCAGTAGTTTTCATCTCAGCACTGGTAGCTGCATGCCAAAATCCATCCCCTGCCTGTGCAGTACGAGTGTCCCACGTGACCCTCACCCAAAGTGTGTTTCCACACGGCTGTAGAGTGGGCTCCTCTGTGTGTGATGGTTCCGCCACGGGGAAAGCAGTTTTCACAGAGGCCAGCACTGCAGGGCATTGTCGTCACTGCCCCTCTGGGGACCCCTCACTCCCTAGCTTTGCCTTGCCCTTTCGGCCGCCACCTGCTGAAAAGCAGAAATCTCACTCACCCCTCCATGCCTTATATTCTGTCTACATATACCATGTTTTATTTACTTTCATTTCTGCTCCTTCCGGCAGGTGAGTTCTGGGGGCAGTGATCTGTGTCTGTTTTGTTCACTGCTATACATACCCACAATCCCTAGAACTGCCATGGGTCTCAACTGTGTGGAATGGATTAAGGAGCCAATCTTCATATTCTGCTCATACACCTGCTGTTTAGATTAACCCCTGGCTAATAGGGATGGGATGGACCAATGCTGGTCCTCCTTGGCTGACCTTGGAAGCTGGGCATCTAACAATGATGTTTTCATTTTACCTAAAGCAATCGACTCTTGTGGTTGAATTTAGAAAAAGAAAGCCCTGGGAGCCAGTTAATCTCAGTGGCCAGTGCTTCTTTCGTTTTAATACAACTTCCTAGCACGTGCCTGGGATGGATTGAACTGTACCTTTGTGAAAGAAGGAGGAAGGCTTAATTACAGACTCCTTGCCTGTGACCTTGTTTGGGGCTGTGGAGGGTGCATATCTAATTAGTTAAGACAGGCTAGGCTGGGTCCTTAAGCCTCTGACTGACTCGTCACAGGGAACACCACTTTAGAGTAAGAAGACATTTGTACAAAGACTCAAGGCAGGGCACTTGAGAGGCTTTTGTGAGTTAAGGTCCACAAGCCCAGGGTTGGCTGGGGCTGCCAGAAACTGAAGGAGGCCAGGAGAATCCTTTCCTGGAGGCTTTGGGAGGATCAGGACCCTGTCTACACCTTGGCTTTGGACTTCTAATCTCCAAAGTGTAAGAATACACAAGTTAGCACTACTTTGTCACAGCAAACATTGTGAAAATCTGAACACACCCAATAAGTATGAGTTCAGTTTTCAAGGGACAGGATTTTGGCACAAATGCCTTTGTGTTTTTGTGCCCTTGGATGTAGCCCTGTTGAAGAGAAGGTGTGCCTGTTGTTGGAGCACTCTTCCAAACAAAAGATTTCCAAGACAGGAAGGAGAGAGAAAGGGCACGTCTCTTTCTTTGATCGTGACCTTGACTGAGGAACCTTTGACTAAGCTTTGTACAAAACACGCTGGTTTGCTCTGGCTGCCTGCTGAGAGACTCGTTACCACCCTGTGTGGTTTCGAGACACTCCAGTCTTGGAGAGCCGAGGCCCTTCTGACTCGAGATTGGAAGAGTGGGAGTCACCCCAGGCTGCCAAAAACAAAGCCTCACTAGCAAGCCAGGTGAAAAAATATCCAAGTTGGCTGACAGGCAGGACTTGGGAGCTGTCAGTCTGGGGCTCGCAGAACGATAATTCTTTCCATCACAACCAGCTGCCGGTAGACTCGTTGGAACTGGACCAGCCTCTTGAACCGGGAGGTGCTTGCCTGTGGTACCCCAGCCTCCACCTGTCACTCCAGCGTGTGTGGTTGCTAGTGGTCTCCTCGTCCCCCACTTCCTGCTTTTCTCAGTGTTCCACCCAATGAATACCGTCTTTCTCTTTTACTTAAATCTTTGCTTATTTTTCAAAACCCAACTCAATACCTACTATTAAATCTTTCCCGTCAGTATCACGCCCGCCCCGCCCCAGCTCACTCCTCATTTTCCAGATCCCACGGCTCTAATGGTCTAACCAGAGGCCTTCTGCTACTGAGCATGTGCTTAGAGAGTAGCCCGGTGTTACCTGGGCTCTGCTAGAATGGCAGACTCTTGGAGCTGGAGGTATAGCTCTGTGTTTAGCATGCGTGGGCCTCTGAGGATGAAGAGGATGGAGGGAGGCAAGGGGATAAAGGAAGGCAGGAAGAAAGGTTAGCTAAGAGGAAGTGAAGGAAATGTAAGTTCCTAACAGGCTGCCGGTGACTGTAATTTGCGCTGGATTGTCTTAATCCGTAGGTGGTTCTGCCGGGAAACTAAAGGTTAGGCCGTCTGCTCTGCAGCTATGTCCAGACCAGCGATTCCAGTGACACCCAGAAACTCAGGAGAGATGATGAGGTGGGTTTAGATCCCACCTCAAAGCAGTTGAATTCGACTTCCTAGAACGTAGGACCTGGCCAGCTAAGCAAGCTCCGTGGAGTTTCTCCTGCGCCCTGGAGTCTGAGAACCATGGATCTGATTAGCATCTGATCATGCATTTTCGTTCCGTGTTTGTCTCTTCCACAAGATGGGGCTGAGCTCAAGAGACAAGGTGGCTGTGTCTGGAAGCTGACCCTCTTCTAAGCATGGGAAGATAGACATCCTAGGATCGCCTGTGACTTTCTCCTCCTCCACCCGACTCTGAACAAGCTTGTGGGTGCTGCGCAGGAGGGGTGGGCAGCTGGAGGAGCTGGGTCTCTGGTTAGTCTTGAGGGGAGGTGTGTTCCCACTCTTAAATCAGAGGTCATCTTTATCATATAATTTTGTTATCTTGTCCCAGCCTGACTTGATCCAGAACTGTCTCCAAAAGTGGTTTTTTTTTTTTTTTTTTTTTTTTTTTTTTTTTTGTGGGTTTCCTCCCAGGGAAAAAAGTCATTTTTATTTGCTATTAAAATAAGCAATGCTGGCTCCCCTTGCTTTTTCTGGATCAATAAGTCCTTCATCTGGGCAGTGGCTGAGCTGGCTCCTAGGCCCACAATATCACTGAGAAGGAATCTCAGACATGACTAATGTATAGTCCTCCTCGGCTTCCTACCCATGAGCCCTCATAAATCGCTGCTGTGTTCCATCAGCCTCAATTACCCGCCACAGCAGCATCCCAGGCTGGAGAGCAGCCTGTCCCTGCCCCAAGTGCTCTTCCTTCTCCGCCTGTCTGCTAGCTTTCTGATTGCCAGACTAATTCCTTTTGAATTGCTTAATGGGTGCACAATTTTCATCAGGAGTCTTCGGATGCTGGAGCTGGAAGAAACTGAAGAAATCGTCTGCTTATTTATTCAGCAGGTAGACAGAGGGGAGAGTAAATTCTGGGTTAAAGGTTACGCTGTTGGTTAACAACACACTGAGGGTCAGATTGAGCCCTTTAGCAGTAATGGTTTCTGTTGAGTGAAGGTCCTCGTTTTACACTGCACCCATTAATTTTGACACCAAAACCTTAGTTTGCCCCAGCATCCAGTTCTCCTCTCAGGACCGTTCTCCAGGGTAACTGCTTCTATCTGATGTACTGGTATTTTCCCATTACTACGGCCAAATTATTCAACATAGACAACTCAAGGGAGCAAAGATTTCTTTTGGCTCACAGTTCAGTGGGCTTAGTCCATACTTGTTTGATTCCATGTGCTTGGGCTGAACTTCATGGTAGCAGGAGTACAGGGCAGAACACAGATGTTCCCATCACAGGTAGGCAGGAAGCAGAGCCGGAAAGGAAGTACCAGAGGTGATGTGCTCCCAAAGACCTTTCCCAAGTGACCCACATTTTTGAGCTAAGACCCACCTCCCAGGACCCTAGAACCTCCCAAGATAGTGCCACCAGCTGAGAACCTAGCATTAAAATAGGAGCCTATGGGGGGACATTCCAGAATCTAACCCAGGCCACTGGCACTCAAGTCAGGTTCTGAAGGTAGGCAGGAGGCCCACAGGGCAGAGCTGAGTTCTGGGGTGCACATCCCAAACCAAAGATCACAACACAAGACGCTGGCGTGAAGAATGCTGGGAGGAGGGGCTTCGAGACCCCACTGCATTCCCACATACCGAAAAAAGCCTGGAGTGACAGATGGAGGCTGGGGTCCCACAGGCAAGCACCTCCCAGTTCCTCCTCCTCCTCCTCCTCCTGTACTTAAGCTCCTTCAAAGGATACCAGCTTGCTCTGGTTGGCCCATCCCCTTTTTATTCCAGACTCAGCCTTCTCTTTTGCCACACAGGCAACAAGAGTTCTTGCCAGGAGCCACCCCGGCTTCATGGGTCCAGACTGATGTCCTGTTTTACTGAGCTGATGGGCAGCTGGTGCCTGGGTAGACTGCTGCCTCTGCAACGTAGTGTGTGTGTGTGTGTGTGGGGGGGGTAAAGTGCACAGTCCTGGGGCTGGTTGTGCCTTCGCCAGCTGCTGCCATGGTTGGCTGTACTGTGGAGCGTTGGTCACCATCAGGAACATGTGGCCTGCCTTCTTCTACTTCACTTCACAGCTTCAAGAAGTTAAACACGAGGGAAGAATCAGGAAGATAAGTGAGCCACCCTTAGGGGAACCAACTCTTGCTACTTCTGCTTTGGGATACATTTAGCAGTAAGGTTCAAAAACTTAGAAGCAAGGCAAAAGGAATGCGTGTCGCCAGGAAGTGAGTTGCTTTGTGAGCAGGCTTAGAGAACGGAGAATAGGAGCGCCCACCCAGGGTCCTGCAAGGCTCAGCAGGGCTGGGGTTCTGAAGGCCTTTGAGCCACTTGGACAAAGGAGATGCTTGGCTTTCCCGGGAGAAGGACCGGGTAGGAGGCTGTAGTTTAGAAGGGGCTGCTCGCCCAACAATAGAGCTTCAGAACTAGGGCATGATCTGGAACTGGGTTGGGGCCTGGGATGGGACAGGCATTGCCACAGTGACCTTGGGGTGGGGGTGGGGACACACTGCCCTCCTCTCAGGCGAGGAGAATAAGAGCTGCTAGTTAGGGTCCTTTGTAACTTTTAGATAGATGACACAGAAGTCCTATCTCTTTAGTGCTCCTTTTAAGGAAGACCTCTCCCTAAACCACCCCTCTGCATGTAAACTTCAGCACTCTGCTCAATGTTCTAATTAATTTTTTTTCCAAATCTCAATATGGAACTGGGTCCTCAGCAGGGGAGAATCCAGCATCTTGATGCTTTTAGGGCCCAGGAGAGATTTAGGCAGCCAGGGTTCTTCAATCCCAAGGAAAGCAGGCCCTCAACCCCCTTCAGCTAGCCAATACCTGATGCTCAGCTAGGTTAACGAGATGGACCACCCATTTTTACAGGGAGAAACATGGCCCTTTTGAGACGTTGCCTGGGCCAGGAAAAGAGTGTGGGCTGAGCTGAGGGCTCCGTCCATTACAACATGATCAGGAATGGGGGCCAGCTTGGTAACTGGGCTCCAGGGGAACATTCTTACGACCTCCTTCAAGGCTTGCTTCAAGACCTGGCCAGCGAGGGCTCCAAATGAGAAGGCTGCATTAAAGCCCTTAGCTCGCCTAAGTCATACGGTCTCGTGTGAACCCTCAGAGTTGAGATAAACACTGACCCCAGAGGCGAAGATGTCTGGTACTCGGAAAGAGTCCTGGGGAAGCTATACAAGCAATACCAACTAGGGCAGCAGTGTGTCCCTAAGAAGATTGGCAGGTCGGATAGAAAGGGTAAGGGACTAAGAGATCACAGGGAGAGGGGAGTTCCCCAGCAGCTCAGAGAACTAGATTGGTGCCCTCAGGGCTGGGATGATCTCCTCTGAACTCTTCTGGGGCTGGGCTGACTGTCTCAGGGCTGTGGTGGTCCTTCAAGTCTAGAATGATTCTCTCTTCTCTGAGCTCCCTTGCTGTTGGGATGGTCCTCTCTGGACAAGGCTGATCCCTGGAGGGCTGGACTGACTCTCTTAGTGTCAGACTGATGCCCTAAGGACTAAGGAAGTTCCCATCGGGCCTGGGCCAATCTCCTTGGGTGGGGGCCTCCAGGGCAGTCTTCTTCTCTACTTAATGACTCCAAATGGAATTATAGCACTTGCAATGTTTCTTTCTTGCTAGTAGGTCAGTCAGTACCACGATAGTTGTTTCATAGTGTCCCCGGGTTAATCACATATTTTTACTGAACCAATTATGAGCCAGTAGGGGCTTAAGGACCTCTATGGAGCTCGATGACCAAGAGTTTTCCTAACTGGGGAAGCAGAATTCTGTCGATAAGAAAGTGGGGGGTTGTAGGTGATAGAGGTGGGGGCAGAATGTGTGCTTGGTTAAACATGTTTCTTACATCTGTGAGATTTTGTATCTTCACAGGATGGCTTACAGTTCAGTTCCTCCTGGATGGACCTCACACAGGCTATCACTGTGATTAGGGAGATGGCCAGACTGGGCTACAGGTTTTTCCTTTCCCCCTACCAGGAAGGAAAATGACAGAATTTCCAGGTAGAAGGGAGATCAAGCAACAGGCTTACTTCAGAGTTCCCACCAAGGACCCGAACTTTTGGTTTGTGGGCACATAGTCCCCATTGTCCCTGGAAGCCAGGTTGGGAGACCTAGAAAAACATTTCCCTGGCTCGAGTTTAAGGTGAGCTCAGGGTGAGGGCATTGTAGAAGGGGTGAGACTAGGGCATGTGCACACATGAACCTTTGTCCAGGACTTCTTCTAGGAGGCTAATCAGACTCGCTCAGTGTTCATAAAACGCCTGGAAACTAGCATAGCCAGACACTAGACAAGTTTGATGGGTGAGGGCCAGGCGTTTTTGGCCACAGAACCTTTAGTACTCACCCAGCTCATCATACGAGGTCTCAAGCAAGAGTTCCTAGGGCAGAAGGAATGGACCGGGCCAAGTGACACACAGCTGAGCCCCAGGGAGCTGCTGAAGGCTCTAGGCAGAGAGGGCAGGGTGTTGTGTGGTCACCACTCAGTGTTCCGGGTGTGGGTGGGGACAGCTTTCAGTCTACCCTGGGAGGCAAAGGCAGAGGAGCAGATTTCTGCAGCCGTGGTGACTGACAGCTTGTGTCAAACTGATACAGCATAGGCTGAAGAAAAAAGTGCTGGCTCCCCAAAGTTCTCAGTTTTGAAGGTGGCTCTGTCTCTCTGTTTCTGTGTCTGTCTGTCTGTTTCTCTCTGGCTTGGGTTTTGGAGGTCTGCTTCTTGGGGGCATGTTAGAACCTGCCTTACCTGGCTGAATACATGGCATCAGGCCAGAGCATAGGATTCTATAGAATTGTTTTTTTTTGGGGGGGGGGGGGCGTTGAGACAGGGTTTTTCTGTGTAGCCCTGACTCTCTTGGAACTCACTCTGTAGACCAGGTTGATCTTGAACTCAGAGATCTGCCTGCCTCTGCCTCCCCAGTGCTAGGATTAAAGGTGTGCACCATCATTACCTGGCTGGGTCTTAAATTTTTTAAAGTTACATTTGTATTGATTGATTGATTGATAGTGTGTGTGTGTGTGTGTGTGTGTGTGTGTGTGTGTGTGTGTATGGTGAATGGGTAGGGGTAAGAAGACAACCCTCCTTCCCCTGAGTTGTTCACAGAGATCATCAGATTGGTGGCAAGTGTCTTTACCTACTGAGCCATCTGGTCAGCCCTTCAGGGTCTTCAGACAAAACGTAGCCACAGGGGGAGATCAGAAGGGGTGCTGGCAGACCCTCAAGAAGAGACACAGGATCACCTGTGACATCAGGTCAGGGCTGTCTCATAGGTGTGAGGTGGGCATGGCACATGGAGGAATAATGAATCCCCAAGGGCAGGCCCCCAGGCTGCACCAGGGCCTCTCAAATTTCTGACTACCTTTCCTCATCCCCAGGTCTTTTCCAGACTTGCTGGGTTACAAGGATATTGTCCTGGGCACACTGGGCCAATGAAATGTCACAAAAGTCTTTTATTGCTACCCACAAGCTGGGGACAGGCTGAAGAGCCGTGTGTGTGTGTGTGTGTGTGTGTGTGTGTGTGTGTGAACCTCATCCCTCAGACCACAAGGGCAGTTGCTCCGTACCCCCAGTTCCTTAGGGGATGATCCATTAGAAAAGGCAGGGCCTGATCTCCCACTACCCTTGTAAGAACTTCGCTCCAACTCTTCGAATAGCACAGCTGTGGGCACTTTGTAATAAATCTCTACTGACCTGGGAGAGCAGGGTCTCTTGGACACCTTCAGCCAGGCCCAGGGTCAGGGCAGGCCCATGGGGGAAAGTGCAGGGGAAGCAAGGAGAACCCTTAGACAGAGTGGATACACAGGCAAGGAAGATGGGCAGGGCAGTCATCTAGGCCTACTGGGCAGTGAAGGGCGTGCGTGCCTTCCTGTGGGGCTTTAGGCTATGCCCTACCCAGGTGTCAGCAGCTGGCACTTAGCTCTAGGAGACTATCCCCAGTTATGTAGGGCAACCACCATTTGTGACACACTGAGAGGCAGGGACAAGCTGTAAGCGACCGGGGGCTTCGCTCGTGTGACTGTTGAACATTTAAAATCTTGCTAGTGCTAAAAAAAAACCTGAAATGCTAATTTTTATATTTAAATGTAAAAATGTCTAAATCAGGGGCTAGGGAGATGACTCCATCCAAAACCAAATGTTCATTATGCAGACAGGGGTTGCTGGGCACCCAAAACAGTATCCAGGTAAAAGCTGGGTGGGATGTAGCTATCACCTCAGTGCTGGGGGCTGGGGTGGAGCCAGGCAAGTCTCCCAAGCGCCCCGGCCAGTCAGACCAGCCAAATGGGTGGTTTCCAGGTTCAGCGTATGCAAGGATAAGGCCAATAGCAACCGAGGACTGGCACTGACTTCTGCTTTTTTGCATGCATGTGTTTGCATGTACACATACCACATGTGTCTGCATGCACGTGGACACGCACCCAGGCCTGCGCCACACACACACACACACACACACACACACACACACACTTCTAATTCAGCTGAACTAGGAATTGTTAAAGTGCGTTTGGAACAACAAATTCACGTTTCAAGTTTGTGCAGCCCGTGCGAGCTGAATCAAATATTTCTGATGAAAGCGTCATGTTCACTGTAAGTGTTAAATAAATACCAGATTGTGGAGGCGCTGTTAAAAAAGAAGAATGCAAACCATCTCTAACATTTTTATATTGATTATGTGTTGAAATGATAATATTTTGGATACATCGGATCAAATAAAATCATATTAAACTTAATGTCACTGGCTCCCGTCACTTTTCTAACTCTGTGGTTTGGGCAGTTTCTCCCAAACTCTCTAGGCTTCAATTTCACCTTATCTACAGTTACAGAGGGAAAAGACCCTCCAGGATCGTCGCAGATGGGGTTGGCTGAAGATGAGGACACTTGGAGGGAGGAGGTCTTCAGCCACACAGTGAGGCTGGCCTTGGGAGGGTCAGAGCTCCAAGGCAGGCAGGAAGCCTGGTTCAGGAAGGACCCAGAAGAGGTTGCCCAGGCCTCAGGATTAGTGGGACATCCTGCTACAGTCTCAGAGGTCTATTCTGCCCTGGCTGGTCGACTCCTGCTAATGGACACATCTTGGCACTTTTTTTTTTCTTTCAAGACAGGGTTTCTCTGTGGCTTTGGAGCCTGTCCTGGAACTAGCTCTGTAGACCAGGCTGGTCTCGAACTCACAGAGATCCGCCTGCCTCTGCCTCCCGAGTGCTGGGATTAAAGGTGTGCGCCCGGCTCATTTTGGCACTTTCTAGAAAGCCTCCCGGCCGAGTTCTCCTCACCTGGATACCTTCCCGTTCTTGTTCCTGCACCTGAGCTTCAGGCTCTACTTTGGGCTAGGCTCAGGGAGGAGAGAGCAGAGGGAGGGATGCCCTTTCTTCTCTAGCTGGTTCTAGTCTTTTCCAGGTAGCTGCAGTGGTTGGGAGGAGGCTGTGGTGGATAGGCGTTCCTAGGAAGGGCTTATTGTGGTGTGTGTGTGTGTGTGTGTGTGTGTGTGTGTGTGTGTGTGTGTGAGAGAGAGAGAGAGAGAGAGAGAGAGAGAGAGAGAGAGAGAGGTGTCGCCCTCCATCCCCCTTCTCCCACTTCCCTCTCCTGCTCTCTTTGCAGGCAGGTCTTATGTCTGCCAGTCTGGGGAAGGGCCAAGACTTCATGGCCCTTCATCTCCTTTGGTTGGCACCTCCACATACCTGTGGCCATCTCGGATCCATTAAGACGTTTATTTAAAGGACCTGCCGTAAGATGGTCCCTTGCGTGGGCGTTTCACAGCATATCATCATATCTTTGAATTATCCAAGAAGGGGCAAAGGGCACATAGACGCTCAGTGGCCTGTTTGAGGCCACTGAACCCGGGGGGTGGGCAGAGGCAGGATTTCAACCGCTTTTGTTTGACAGTAAGAATCAGGGTCTTGAACATTGCTTACTGAGTCTCAGAGCTGCAGAGGCCCTGGAGGTGGTTTCTTAGAACCCTGTCTCTTGTAGAGCCATTCCCCTGAGTGACAACACTCCACCTACTGGCAGGAGGCAGAGTCCCAGGCCCAGGAAGCCAAGGAAACTGATCAGATGCAGGAACTCAGAAAGTTGCAAGATTCACAAGCAAGATTCTCCAACCCCTCCCGGTCCCATAACCCTAAACAGCCTCTGGCAGAGGAGACCCTCTTCGGGGGAACTGCCTTCAAGCTGAGCAGGAGGTTCCAGGGACTCTGCTGAGTCTGTCACTCACAGGCAGGCGGACTTTTTAGTGGTGCTGCAGACACCATGGACCGGAACAAAACCCCACCCACTCTCCTGTAAGTAAACCCAATAAACTCACTGGGTCACCAAGGCAGACTTGGGTGGAATTATTTCTCTGGTCTGAGCTTGGTTCCCTAAGTAGACCTTTGTTCTGTCTCCTTGGGACAGGACCACACATTATTTCCTGTCCTCCGCTGCAGGGTTAAGGAACATGCGTCCAGTGTGGGATGAAGCTTGTTTTAGGGTTCTAGGGCACAGCTCCAACCTAAGGCTCTGGTGGGCACCGAGTTCTTATTTCTTCCCTGCCTGGAGACCTGAAATAAATGATTTCAGGTGGAAGGAAGTCTGTTGGTGGGTTAGCCAGGTTCCCATTCTCATGCAAGTGTGTGTGTGTTAAAAATTACTTAGGCGTATGTCTATGTACCAAGCGCTAGCAGCGTCCATGGAGACCAGAAGAGGCACTAGATTCCTCTAGAACTGGAGTTTCAGACTGTTGTGAGCCACCTTGTGGTTGCTGGGATTTGAACATGGGTCCCCTCATGCATTGTCTCTCCAGCCCTCTAAGGTATGATCTTGAGATAGCTGTGCGTGTGGATGGATATCCCTAAGTGTGAGGAGACTTTGCTGTCCCCTTAGGGTCTGGGGAGACCAGAAGGAGTGCTGCTCACATCTGGCATAGCTTCCAACACATACATGACTGAAGTTGGCAGAAGGTGGACTCCTGTTTCATAGACCCGCCTGCTACACTGGGAGTGTCATTTCCCAGACGACCACTAGGTGTCGCCATCACACCATGAGTGGGCCTTTGTTAGCCCCCCACGTAAGAGAGACCTGTGTAGGACAGGGACAGGTGTGAGCCCCCAGTCCAGGCTTTATTCTGAAGGCAGTGGGTCTATTTGATCGGGTTGCAGCGTTTATAACTGGGACTTTAGATGGTCTGTTTTCCCGTGGACACCCTCAAGACTTACCCGCCGGATCCTGAGCCTTATCTTTGTACCTTGCAATGCCTAGGCACAGCACCCTTAGGTACCAACTGGAAGGCTGGTAACCATAGCCTTACTTGAGACTTATTGAAATCTCTGAGGCTGTGAGATCTGGATATTGCTGACACCTTTGGAAAAACCAGCTGCCTGGATCCTACACCCCACAGATATGGGTCTGGCCTCTCGACCTGCTGGCACGTAGGGAGGAAGGTGGAAAAAGTCCCCCCTCACTATACCCCCATGCGGTCCATCCATGGATAGGCTACTGGAGATGACAGGGGACTGATATATTATTTTTGAAATTATAGTTGCAACCTTTCTCTTTTCCTTTTCCTCCCTCCAAGCTCTCCTATATCACCCACCCCACAAGCTCTCCTTCAAATTCATGGCCTCTTTTTCCCCCACTGTTATTGAATGTAACATATATATATATATATATATATATATATATATATATACACACACACACACACACACACATATGTACACATACACATGTACACACATATACACACTGAATATAACCTACTCAGTTCATATACTGTTACTTGTATGCATGTTTTCGGGGTTGACCATTTGACAGTAGGCCACCAGTTGGTGTGCTCTTCCCTGGAAAAGACCACCTCGGAGAGGGATGTTTTAAAAGCTCACCCGGTCAAGGCAGAGCTCTGTGGTCCTTAGTTCATCCCATTGTCGCACTCTTTACAGAAGGCAAAACCGTGTCCTCCAGGTTTGTATGTATTGAAGTCCTGACCCTCCTCCTCCAAGTGAGACTTGATTCAGAAGAGGAAGCCAGTCATATTGGCTAGATCGAATGGCAGCTGTCCTTATACAAGGATGGCATTTACACACAGACAACTCCAGGGGATGCTAGGTGAACACTAGGCCAGACTGGGTGATTCCAAAGAGGGCTCTGGGCCCCCAGCAGCCAGAGAGGCTGGGTCAGAGGGAAGCGTCTGAGGACACCTTGACTGTCACCTTCTAGGTTCCCAGGCTGAGGCTGTAACCTCTGCTGCTTAGGGTCCTTGGCTTGTGGCTCCCTGTGTATCAGCCTGGCAAACAGGGCCGGTGCCCAGCTCTGAGGAGCTGCTTCAGCTGATTGGTCCTCACTCCCTCCTGGACCTCAGCTGTGATCAGCCAGTTCTTTGTCTCCTTATTTGGCTCTCTGACTGAACGATTCTTCTTGATTTCTCGTTCTTGTGAGTCTCATACTATACTCTCTGCCCCGCCCTTTATGGATTCAAACGGAATCCTCTCTCTCAGAGATCTAAATTTCACCAGCCGGCAAGCAATCTTCACTAAACTGGTTTACACCAAAGGGCGAATGATTAACTCACAGGTGGCAGGGTTCCAGGGGAGTTCCCCCTTGACTCTTTCAAGGGCAACTTACCTGTTCCAAAGGTGTTTATTAACACCAATCTTTTGTTGGAGGAAGGATGATCTTGTAATATGAACGTGTATGCCCTTAGTAATCTGTTAGGTGTCTTGACACATCTTCCAAACGAGGGCCGGAGCCCTGGAGTCTTGTGCCTGGGCTGGGCTAGAGGCCCACAGTAGGTCAGGCTTTGAAGCTGAGGGCCCTCTGTGTAGGTCAACCCTGCCCTCAAACCAGTGGCGTCTAGGCCAGGCTTCCCTCTCTGGCCAGTTCTTGGCCTCTTCCCTCCACATGGCTCCATGCTCGCCTTGTAAAAGGGTGACTGCTTGCTGGGGTTGGCTTTTTTTTTTTTCAGCCTTTCTGACCAGACAGGTTGCCCTCAGGGATGGATGGTGCTGGCTGCCAGGCCCAGTTGGCCCCACGGGAACAAGGCTGGCTGGAAAGTGGTGGTGCCCAGAATGAACTGGCACAGGGCAGGACTCATGTCTGGTTCTAATGAGCCATGACCTGTGACCTTCAGTTGTGTGTGTGGGTACTATGGAGGCGCTGCAGAGTGTCCTAGGAGGGGATAGATGTGGAAGGCAGGGCTGTCATCTAAACAAGATGCCTGGACCTTAGCCAGGGACTTTGAGGAAAGGCCTGGCAGTGCAAGGGCCCGGGCACCAAGAGTGGGGAAGGACTGTTTGGCTGTGAAATGGATAAGGGATGGGCTGTTCCGCTCCCGGGTCAGTCTCCCTGAGGTTCAGCTGGCCTCTCCACGAGTCCTCACAGGCTGGAGCCTAAGTGAAATTCACAGAGCAATGTATGGTCCCGCTTCCAGTGTCTCTCTAGTACTCTGCGGGGTCTTAAACCCGTGTCTGTCTCCAGCTGGCCCTGAACCATCCTGGCCAGGTAGGAGCAGCAGTGACTATGCCGTGGACGTTGGAGGAAAAAAGCTGTCACTTGCTAGGGGAATCCCAGAGATGCTTTCTGGAGAATGTGAAGGCTGGATGGGGTATCCTGGACCAGCCCCAGGCAGCAGGCAGCTGCTCTAGCATCCCTCCTAACAGCAGTGGGGTATCACACAGCAGCCTCTCTCTCCTCCCTACAGCCACACATCACATGGTCTTTTCACTTCCAAAGATCCATAGCTGTCCCTCGGCTCTCCACATCCTACCGTGCACCTTGGCTTTGCTCTTGAGGGTGCGGGGGTGGGGTGGAGTGTCTCTGTTCCTGTAGCTCTCCCTGCCAAGGCTAGCTCAGGGCTCAGAAATCCCACCATCACATCGTGTTGCCCTCTACCTGCCCTTCACAATGCACAGTTCCCTTCTATGCCTCCCTAAACCAGCATCCCTGAATCTCCTCTGCTTGCCGATCAGCAGGCAGAATGAGCCTCCAGCTTGCTGGGGACCACACCGTAATCCGCAAGGTGTCTGGGGACAGCCAAGGTCCAGAGTGAGGTCCACGCCAGCCACTTGAGAATCCCGAGTGTGTACTGAGTCCTTGGCTGTCTATTCCAGTGTCCCCAAGGTATTTGACCTTCTTGCCAGGGACTGGGCAGGGACAGGATGCCTGTTTTCCAAGAATAGTCAGCACATCCATCTTGCGTGGGTCTATTCCTGTCGTTTCTTGAGGCATTAGCCACTCAGGCCGTCGGTGAGGGCCTTATTTGGAGAGCCTGGCTTCCTGCTTGAAGCTTTGGTTAACGCAGTCATGGCCTGCTGGTCCAGGGACAACGCTGTCAGAAACAAACCCTCATTCTATTCCACCGCAAGCACTGGGAATTGAAGTATGTGCAGAAATACGATTCATAAATTGATGGACGTTGTTTGCACTGTCCCCCGGTTTTAATTTCCAGAAACAAAATGTCAGTGTTATGGCTGAAGTCCTCTTAGTTTTAGGAAACACATCATAACCCGGAGCTGTTTATGCATAGTTCATATATTATATGACAAGAGTGGGCTTGGGAGTAATGATGGGTCACGGCACTGCGGTTACATCGAAATAGGAAGATCTGAGTGTGGGATCCATCCCCTCCTTGTTTATATTGCGAGCTCTGCCCTATGCTCCCTCCTAGAAAAATAGAAGGGAGTAATGTTTCTTCTGGAAGCTGGGGCTATGGGTAACCAGCTGCCAGGATGCTCAAGGGTTTGCTGTGTGTGTGTGTGTGTGTGTGTGTGTGTGTGTGTGCGTGCACAGAGATGTAAATGCATGTGAGTGACATCTTTGTGGTCAGTGAGAAGCAAACCCAGCTGAGATGGGAGAAGCAGGCTCAGATTCTGTCTGTCCCCTCCAGCCAGGGGGACTTCCTGCCACAGACTCCTTATCTGTGACACGGGCATGCTAAGCCATCATCAAAGGCCACTTGACCTTCCCTAGTCTGTGTGGAGTAAAGGAGACCTGGTTCCAGGGCAATCTGGGATTCTGAAATGCATTCTGGGACTTCAGGTGGGCTAGATTCTGAGCTGGGGTCATGCTTCAAATGGAGCATTGGTTCTGGGGTCACTCAGGTCCTGGTGGCTTTTCCCCTCCTTTCCTTCCTCCAGGTTGTGGAGATACTGCTAGCAGGTATCGCAGCTGGGTGGGAAGGTGCGGATTCCTGGCCAAGACTCCAGAGAATAGCTCCTTCAGGGCTTTTACAACCTTGTTTACAAGAGAACAGGAGTCTGATCCTATCTCTTGATAGGCTGCTCCAAAAGTAAAAGCAAAACTTTCCCTTGTTCACTTTCAGTAGCTATGCAGGGTCACTGGGTGTGCTTCATAAGGAGGGGGAAGGCAACCAATCTAAAATGTCCCATCAGGCCCTTCTGGCCTGGGTTGGAAAGCTTGGGTAGGGTCTGGGCATGGGTGCAGCGTGCTTTGCTGGGGAAGGAGGCTGAGCTGGACTCCCTGAGGGGTAGGACTCACTTTTCCCAGATGCTGGGCCCTTATTTTTCCTGTTCACACTAGATCTACTCTTAAACCTTAGTGGGGCTTCTCAAAATGGAGTCACAACTGGAAATGGTCAAGAGTGACCTTCAGACCACGTGACTTAGAGCTTGCTCCCACCAGAGTGACCTGCAGACCACGTGACTTAGAGTTTAATCCCACCAGAGTGACCTGCAGACCACATGACTTAGAGCATGCTCCCACTAGAGTAACCTGCAGACCACGTGATTTAGAGGTTGCTCCCACTTAGGACCTGGAGGTTGCCTTCCTCAGGGGGGTCTTTGCTCATGGGAGAAGCTACATACGGGGAGCCACATTGGGAAGACAGGGTACATGCGTCCAGAAGATATAAAAGTTGACTAAAGTTTATTTTACCCCTCCCCCCCCCCCCCGCCAGTTCACTACAGCACAGGGGACTTAACACTGGAGTGGAGACATCACTACGGTAAGAACCTGTGTGACCCCCTGACAGGTGTTGTGGGTAGGCTTGGGTGGAACGCTATGCTCCTTCTAGAATCTTTTTCCATGCCCTAGATCCATGCCCATCTTTTGAGCCACAAGTTTTACAGATGGGAAGGGTAAGGACAACTCAATTATTCTTTCCAAGAGTCTTCTCTGCTAACCATATGTCAGGAAGATCCTACCTTGAGCCCTTTCATCTCCAGACATACTGGACTTGAGACGGAGGAACAGAGGAAGGGGACTCTGACGTCACGAGAGGTGACGAGTGGGTCATGATGAAGAACTCATTCTGTTGCTTAGGCTTGCCTTGCTGTCCCATTGCAACCTCTGCAGCAGCTGAGATCACAGGACCCACAGCCAGACCAGACTCTTGTTCGTCATCTTTCAGGCTGTCTGGGGGCCCAGGGCAGAAGATGGCGTGATGACCAGGCACTGACATGGAGCTTAGCTTGGGCCCTTGGTGGTGATGTAGCCTCTGCCTTCCTGGTGCTGTTCTCATGGGACTTGCTCTTGTAAACACGAGAACAGGGAGAGATAGCAGGGATGTTGGGGGGCACATCTGTGTTCTCTGAAGGCTCACCCCGAGTGGTCCCCATGCAGCAAGCTCTACCAGGGCAGTTGGTAGTGGGAGCTGAGTACGTAGATTTGAGTCACTGGAACCTGTCCAGGGGCCACAGGTGAACTGAATTGGGTCACACACTCCTCTCCTCAGTGGGACTGTGTGGATAGAGGGCCGTGAGTATTGGAATGTCTGCCACAGGGGGCTGCTGGGAGCCCGAAGAGCCAACTTTTAAAAAGCTAAGAAGAGAGGAGATAGATGAAGAAAAGATCCCCCTCCCTTGTTTTTCCTTAAAAGGTAATTTGAAAAAAGAAAATACAAAAAAAAAAATCACCCTTTGAAATGTTGCCAGTGGAGAATGGGTGAGGAGTGGAGCTCAGGAGAGCCCTACTCTGGTTTCAAGAAAGTTGCTTAACGATTCTTTCCCATCATTCAGCAGGAACACATATCCTCGCTGTGTCTCCAAATTTGATTTTGTTCTCTATTTCGGGGCAGGGGCAGGGGCAGGGATGTTGTGAACACTCTTGGCCTGGTTTCCCTGGTTGGCCACGGCAATTTCTCAGCAAACCGATGCATCAAGTTGGATTTTCAAGCTGCCTTCAGAGAGGCCATGTGTCCCCACACCATGTGGGAGCTGCCCACGGTGTGGGCTTCTGGGGCTGGGGTCTAGGAGGAACTGTATAGAAATCGGATCCAAATATAATCGATATTTAAATTTCTCCCTGGAAATTTAAAGTTTTTGATAGTTTATATCTCTCCTTAATAGCATATTAAATCATTTTATAAGCCTTAACAACTGTTTAATCTTTTCATTGTTGAAAAATGAGGTAATTGATCTAAACCATGCTGGGATATGCCAGGAAAAACTTATTTAATATGCCACCCTCGCCATGCATTATGGGCATCCGGGGGGCATATGTGTTTAGGGTGGCCCATCTCTCCTGCAGGGGGCTCTCACATGGAGCCTGGGATTGTGGGCTGCTGGGGGTAGGTAATAGGGTGAAGACTGGAGTCTGGGATTTGGCCCTGGGATTTGGTACTGTCGCCATTTGGGTTTTGGCTTCTAATTGGGCACTGTTGAAAGCAAGCTCATCTGGCTGGTGGCAAGTTCTATGGTTTCTTACTCTCGGGCAAGGTCGTCTGTGCACCATTTCAGCCCTCAGTGCTCACGGCTGGGAAAGAGAGCTAGAGCAAGGAAGATAGGGAAGAGAGCGAGGGAAGGGGAAGGAGGGAGCTTTGTTCTTACAAAAAAACAAGTATGCCTTCTCCTTGGGCATGACACCAGAGAATATCTTCTCAATGAAGTATGCTTCCCTTCAGAGATTACAGCACGGTTGATCAAAGTCCCCTGGAAATAGCTTCTGGCAGCTCTGAGGTTTTCTGGAACTTTTATTCTGCTCAAGCAGGGCAGTCTTGTCCCCAGAGCAGCCACAAACTGGCTTGGGAGGCTGGAGGAGCCAGGGGTAGGGACAGATAGGTGTCCCATGTATCCACAACAGCTTTGCCACCACTGTGGCCTTGCATGGGCTTGGGGCACTGGGAGCAACTTCATTTCTCTGGAGAAGGTTGATTGTGGATCATAGCCTGGTATCTTCTGTCCACGTAACACAATACCGGCATCTTCGAAACTTAAACAAGGCTTTGGCAATCTTGGTGAAATGGATTGTCGTCAGCTACGTGTCCTGATGTCCTCTGTAGAATTGAGAAATGCTTGGCTCTTGGGCCCCGATCCCTTTTTGGTTTAAGTTTAGTGAAAGTCTAGGCAATCTAACTGTCTACCTGGCAGCAGGGACGAATGAACCCCTTCATGTTAATTACTGAAAAGTTAAACTGTCTCCTTCCAAGCCCTATATACAGCCCTACACATTTGTATACATTTTATATGGTCTATTTCCATTATAAATTGCCCATAAATTAAATACAGATTTTTCTCTGAACATCTTGAAAAAAGGGAACAATTTGTGTGATGCATATTTCTAGTATTGGAGGTGACGTGAATTGCAAAGGGGAGGGGAGGGCGGCTCCACACACCGACTGCCCAACATGGAGGTCATGTGTCTGGGTGAAGGCAACTCGAGTTGTGTGTGAGCAGACGTGAGGCGTGTCTTCTCTCCGTCCTTTACGTTGGAAGCTGCACATCATGGTTTAACAAAGGATGGAGACTGATTTGCGTAGGCAATCCGGAATGGGGCCAGAGGAGGACTAGAAGAACAGGGAGGAGCGCAAGTGGGTCCTTGGTCTGGGGGTGGCGGCGCTGGTCTCTGGGATGGTGCAAGGGCTGTTTCCTGGTGAGGTATACCGTCAGTGTTGTGAATGAGAAAATAGCACGAACTTCAGGGGGACGCTGAAGCAGATCCAGGTGCATTCCTGTGTTGCTGTGAATGGACAGCGGTGGGTACAGTTGCACTTCACAGAACTGCCAGAATTGACCTGGCTGTGCTCCTCCAAGGACTTTCTGCTCCTGCTTGCCTCACTCTTTCCCCAGGCATCCACATAGCTTCTTACTTTCCGCTTAGGTCTTTATTCAATTTACTGATGCCCCCTTGACACTCTAATCAGGTATCCCACATACTCCCTGTCTCTTCCCTGCTTTGTTTGCTCTTTAAATTTATTACTTATTCTGTAACGTCATCATTGCAAACAGTAACCAACACAGGGCTCATGAGGTCTTTGCCATCTGTTTCATGCTCTGCCCTGTTCTAGTGCATGGTACTTAGGTGATCCTCAGTTTAATCTGTCAAGTGAATATGTGAGCGAATGCCGGGGGCGGTGCATGCAGAGGCCCTCAGTTACTCATTGCAGGAGAGAAGCATGTTGCAAAAATCTGCTTGAAGTTGGACATGGTGGCACACGCCTGTAATCCCAGCACTCTCGGGAGGCAGAGGCAGGTGGCTCTCGGTGAGTTTGAGGCCAGTCTGGTCTGTGTAGCAAGTTCTAGGCCAGTCATGATTGTATTGTGAGGCTGACTATCAAAAACACAGATAGCAAAAAACAAAAGGATTTTAAGACACAAATGTTGAACCAAGTAACAAGAATGACCAAAGGTAAAACAACAGAACCAATAGCAAAATGACTTTTTTTTTAAAAAAATTGATTTTTATTGAGTTCTACATTTTCTCTGGTCCCCTCCCTGCCTCTCCCCTCCCATTAAACCCTCTCCCAAGATATCTATGCTCCCAATTTACTCAGGAGATCTTGTCTTTTTCTACTTCCCATGTAGATTAGATCTATGTATGTCTCTCTTAGGGTCCTTGTTGTTGTCTAGGTTCTCTGGGATTGTGACTTGTAGGCTCATTTTCTTTGCTTTATGTCTAAAAGTCACTTATGAGTGAGTACATATGATATTTGTCTTTCTGGGTCTGGGTTACCTCACTCAAAATGATGTTTTCTAGCTCCATCCGTTTTCCTGCATAATTCAAGATGTTGTTATTTTTTTTCTGCTGTGTAGTACTCCATTGTGTAAATATACCACATTTTCCTTATCCATTCTTTGGTTGAGGGGCATTTAGGTTGTTTCCAGTTTCTGGCTATGACAAACAATACTGCTATGAACATAGTTGAGCACATGTCCTTGTGGTATGATTGAGCAATCTTTGGATATATACCCAAAAGTGGTATTACTGGGTCTTGAGGAAGGTTGTTTCCTAATTTTCTGAGAAATTACCACACTGACATCCAAAGGGGCTGTACCAGCTTGCATTTCCACCATTAAAGCAGAGTGTTCCCTTTACCCCACAACCTCTCCAGCATAAGTTGTCATCAGTGTTTTTGATCTTGGACATTCTTACAGGTGTAAGATGGAATCTCAGAGTTGTTTTGATTTGCATTTCTCTGATGACTAAGGATGTTGAGCATTTCCTTAAGTGCCTTTCAGCCAGCAAAAATGAATCTTTAAAGAAATATTTAAAACGGAAACTGACGTTCTTATTTTTATTATTTATTTATTTTATTATTATTTTTCTTCTTTTTTATTTTATTTTTATTATTTCTTTTTTAGTTTTCCTTTGGGGAAACTACATACATACAAGGTTGATGGGGGCGGATGCTGAGGGAGATGGGTGGGATTGGGGTGCACAATGTAAAATATCAGAAGAATAAAAGAAAAGAACAAAAAATTCCATCCAAAGAAGGCACTGCTGTCAGGGAAGTAGGCGGCTGGGAGAAGTGTGATATAAGGGAGGGCCCCATCTTGGCAAGGGGCCAAGATGAATCACTTCCTGCCTTGGGATGTGGAGAGTTTTAGCCTCACGCCCACTCTCCCCTTGCTTGGGGGCTGTTTAAAGTCTTAAAATGTTCTGATTTGGGGTCTTGACAATTCAGTGCCCAGGTCAGTAAGATAGCTCAGTGGGTAAAGGTGCCTGCTGCCTGCTGCCAAGCCCGACGACCTGAGTTCATTCCTGGAGCCCACATGGTGGAAGTTGAGAATTTACCTGTACAAGTTGTCTTATGACCTCCACAGGTGCTGTAGTGCATGCGCGCAGTACACACACACACACACACACACACACACACACACACCATGCACACACACTCACACATACACACCACACTCACGCACACACATGCACACACACGCACACACACATATGTGCGTAGTACACACACACATGCACAATACACACACACACACACATGAACTAAGTAAGTAAAATTAAAAAGTTAAATATTTTAATGTCCTATAATCTGGTGTTCTTGGTGGCTGGAATATTCCAGGACTTGGATCACACAGCTCTCAGTGGAGGCAGAGAGACAGCACATTTCTTGTTCAGAATGTGAGCCTTCAGCACACCATCGCTATACTGACATAGGACAGCTGCTCTGCCTCTAGTCCCGAGGGTCCCCACCCTGTGATTTCCAGGCACCCCTTCTCAGATACTACTGCTTGTTTTCTCCAGGGACCTGCAGTGCTCTGATTTTAGCTCATCCACACAGGCGGCCCACATCTGTTTTTCTCCCATCACAGGCCGTCCTGTCATCCACACAGGCGGCCCACATCTGTTTTTCTCCCATCACAGGCCGTCCTGTCATGCTCTGCTCCATCCTCCAGTCTGCGCTGGTGGAAGAGCAGGGACCCCATCTCTTTCTGGGGGTTGGCCTATGTGTTTGCTACTCCATCCTAGCTTTCTAACCCTGTTCACACCATTACAAGGAGGGCACTTGACGGTCACCTGCAAAGACTCTCATGATGATCGGGAAGCCCATGCCTGGCCTCTGTGGGTTAAGAACCTCTGGGATGAATGGCACACTTCCTAGTCTGACTTGACTGGGGAGCCTGGGGAAACTGTCACCTTGGGGTAATTGCTCTCTTCATGTAGAGCTAGGGCTTTGGGTCTATTGGTGGAGATGGCATTTAATGTTGGACTCTGGTGCATAGGGAAAGCCAGAGTTACCTCCATCTTCACCTTTCTTTGGGGTGAGCAGGGTGTCAGGATTTTTTTAGAGCTTGGGACTTGATCTGGTACACTATGGTCCATTTGTTGCTAGGATACATAATGCAGACTAGCTGAGTGATCTTGGACTAGCCACCTGACCTCTTTTCCTGTATCTTTCTTGTCTAAAACACAGTGGTTAGACTCTCTCTTGGGACATCTTTTACTGCTCCCCAGAAGACATTTTCTACTCATTGCATAGCTTTTTGTACTGTTTGATATTTTAAGTTCTATGTAGCAATCACTTTGATTATAATGTGGAATAAGAAGTCTGGAGAGGTAGCTCAGTTGGTGAAGGGTTTGTCACATAAGCAGGAGGCCCTGAGTTTGCTCTTCAGAATCCATGTTAAAAAATAAAGCTGGGCATGGCAGCATGCTTTTGCAATTCCAGAGCTGGTAAGGCAGAGACAGGTGCATTCCTAGGGCTTACTAAGCTAGCCAGCTTAGCCTAATCAGCAAGCCCCAGGTCTGAGCGAGAGACCCTGATTCAGAAAGCAAGAAGGTGATACTTGAGAAATAACACCAGAGGTGGATATCTGGTCTCCACTCAGATGCTCAGGTCTGCATCTCAACATACACCCCACCCCCCACAGACATGGAAGCACGCACACATGCACGCATGCATGCATACACACATGCACATATGCACGGGTTCACGCATGCATGTACTCACACATACACTCATACTCAGACACAGATAGACACACACACACACATACACACACACACACACACACCACACATGTGCCTATGTGTTTGCACACACACATAGATGATGTAATTGAGAAAAGTTTGCAAAAGGCTATGTTATTATCAGTGACTGGGCTCCCTGCTGGGGATGGCGATGGTGATTGAAGGTACATGGTATTGGGGGTTCTGTGTCTCTGCCCAAACCCTCCACCTGAGACTTGCACCCAGCCTGGGCAGAGGAGAATCCTCCTGTCTGGGCTGGAGGTGGAAGGACAATGCAGTGAGCTCTGCTTTGCCAGGCCTGAGGTGGTAGGCGGCTGGGAGGGGAAGCAGATGAGATCTTCCCCACTTGGGCTTTATAAACAGTTCAGTGGGGTTCATTAGATCTGGGTGGAGAGTAAGAGAGTAATTTTTATTGACAATTTACACAAAACTTTTGTTCAAGACCCCACCCAGTGCCAGCTGGACTGTAGGCTGCTAGCTGCTCCCAGGGCCAAGCTCTGGTCTGGAACAGGCCAGACTATGTGCGATTACACTCAGCCGTGGGGTGCTCACTGCGACTTGGGGCCTGGAATGGGTGTCTCAAGACACCACAGGGAGTCCTACTCCCAGAAGTCCCAAGAAGAAAAGAAATTGTAGTACCCTGTCTCTCTCTGCTCCATGAGGACTCGGAATTCAGTTCCCTGAGGCTGACGTGCTCTGTCTTTGAAGGAAAGTCATGGTTCGAGGGTGCTGTTTTGGACCTTATTGGGGAAGAACAAGGTTCCAAGAGAGAATTGTCTCTGAAGACCAACCATAGTTGGTCAGAGTGGGGCTGAGACCAGACCTTTTTCCTTACTGTCTGCTGCTGCTTTAGACCAAGGTCAGGAGGAGTCAGGATTGGGAGACCCTGGTTTTAGAAATGTACATCTCTGTCCCCAGGAACCCTGTGGTTGCAGGGACAAGGTCTTCTCCCCACGTATTGTATCTGGGCCATCAGTGATCTCCATAGCACATGAATCACCTGCAGCCACCTCTGCTGCACTGAGCCACCTGGTATTAACTGAGATGCCCTGGTACTGCCTCTGTGGTGCCTGGCATTGCTCTGGGGCTGCTGGAGAGCCAGCCCTTGTGGCCTCTTTCTCAGTGTGTTGTGTGTTCCAGCTGCTGCATCAGAACACACAGGCTGGGTAATGATAAACAACAGGAGGTCATTGGTTTGTAGTCTGGAGACCAGAAGTTCAAGGCCAAGGACCACGTTTGGGATGGTCCTCTCGCTGGATTATTATACGGAAGCAGGCATATAGTAAGAGTCTCTCTCTCTCTCTCTCTCTCTCTCTCTCTTTCTCTCTCTCTCTCTCTCTCGTGTGTGTGTGTGTGTGTGTGTGTGTGTGTGTGAGAGAGAGAGAGAGAGAGAGAAAGAGAGAGAGAGAGAGAATCCAAACCCAGAGATAACACTCTCATCAAATCCCACCTCAGAAATAACAAACCATCTCCCAAGAGAGTACCATCAATCAGTTCATCATGAGGGCAGAGTCCTCATGACTTAATTCCCCTATCAAGACTCGCCCCCTTCTCAACACCACTGCACTGGGGACTCAGTTTCCTACCCACAAGCTTTGGAGGATGGATACCTGTGAGGATAGATCCCCACAGCAGTGTGTAGGTTGTTCCATCTTCTCACACATTTTACCAGTGAAAAGGGGGATGTTGGGTCTGAGACTCCTCTGGACTCCCTGGGCACCAGAGGGTAGAACTTACTGCTTCAGAATGCCTAGTGTCCGACAACATGGTGTGAGGTACCTGGATTGAAAAGGCCTGTTTTACTGGCTGTATAACCTTGAGAAAAGTCCTAGGAACCCCTGTTTCTTTCCCCCTGGGGTGCTGAGGTGACAGCAGAGTGAGTCAGAGAACCCTTGCAGGACTCTGCTTCTGTGCTATTGCTTTGCTGCCATGCCCGGAAGAAGAATTCTTCGAATTCTTGGTCAGTTTTAAAAACAGGACACACACCCTGACTCTTTCCATGGGGCACCTCCAATTGTGTGGCTGGCCCAGACCTCCATCTGACTGGGAACAGAGGAGGTGTTAATCTCATGATGATAAAGTAGCTCTGCTGGTGGAAAGGAGACAAAATGGCGTCAGCATCCGGAGCCTGCACTTTTGGCAAAGCTTCACTGGACAGCCCCTAGGACCCTCCTTTCTGTTGTTTCTCTCCCTTTCTCTCCATCTAGACTCTCCACTTGGGGGACAGTTTTGTGGTATTGATCACTAGAGTGATCAGAAGAGGTTTGATCAGTCAACAAGTTACTGCAGTAATTTCAGTAGTTTGAGGAAACGTTGAATCCCTTACTTGCATCTCCTCTCCATTTGAGGGAGTGAGGAAGAGAGAGAGAGAGAGAGAGAGAGAGAGAGAGAGAGAGAGAAGGCATTCTTCTCTGTCAGACAGAGTTCCCATTGATGGAGGCTATATGATCTCAAATCCATGCTGTCTGGACCATACTGTCTGCTTTGATGCTCCAGTAGGGGAGGAGAACAAAGGAAGGACTCCAAGTGCCCTTTAATGTTATCTCTTTTTTTTTTTTTTTTTTTTTTTTTTTTTTTTTATTTTAATTTATTTATTTATTAAGAATTTCTGCCTCTTCCCCACAACCGCTTCCCATTTCCCTCCCCCTCCCCCGATCAAGTCCCCCCCCCCTCATCTGCTCGAAGAGCAATCAGGGTTCCCTGACCTGTGGGAAGCCCAAGGACTGCCCACCTCTATCCAGGTCTCCTAAGGTGAGCATTCAAACTGCCTAGGCTCCCACAAAGCCAGTACGTGCAGTAGGATCAAAAACCCACTGCAATTGTTCTTGAGTTCTCAGTATTCCTCATTGTCCGCTATGTTCAGCTAGTCTGGATTTATCCCATGCTTTTTCAGACCTAATGTTATCTCTTAGAAACGACGCTTATCTCTTCCGCTTGTCGTCTATAGTTGGAGCAGGCTGTAAGGACATGTCTAACAAGAAGGGTCTCAGTGGGGTCTTCGATCCCCAGGAAAAAGGGAAGCGGCAAATGTTGTTGACCTTGCAATGTCTAACCTGTGTACCCTAGATATTTAAAGGTGAATACATGCAGAGGAGGTGTGGAGTGCTCACACACGTTCAGCTAAGGAGAGGGGTATTTGTTTTTGACTTTGGAGTATTGCAGGGTTTCCTGATAAACCACCGAAAGGAAAGCCCTCTGGTGGGTCCCCAGTTTCCCTCCAGGTGGCGAAGACTCTTTTTACCCCCTCTCCCATACCGAGGGCCAATAAACCTGGCCTTCCCAGAGTGGGTCGGGGAACTGCTGCAGTAAAGTGCATTAAGGGCAGCACAGACGAGGACGGAGCTTAGTCAATGATGGCGTGCCAAGATGGCTGGCTTTGAGTCTGGCGAAGGTAAAAGTTGTGTGATTAGTATGGGTTTGACGCCCGCCACTTTGCTGTGAGTACTGTTACTTTTGTTTTATGAGTCACATCTACCTTGGTCCCCAGCCATCCAGAATGTTCTCTCACGCTGCCCTCTCTATTGTTATTGTGTTGTCTCTCATTTCTGTAGAGTTAGACAGGGGATGCTCGCCTTCTTCCATTTCTCCTTGCCCAGGTCATGTGGCCAGTTCAGAAATGGTCAAATCACTGGCACTCACAAGACAATGACCCCCAGTGCCCAGCACCACACTTCCCTCTAGTTTCGGAAACCCTGTCCTTTGGACTCAAGCGTCTGGAACTGTGGGTCACTCACTTGGAGGGCTTGCCTGCCTGTCTGTCTCTAGCCACCAGCTTGCGTTAGTGCAGCCAGTGACTGCGAGTTACCTCATCTCGTCCGCATTTACATGGCCAAAGCCCATCACAGACAAAACACCAATAAAACGCTGGGCCTGGGAAACAGGGCTGCAAAGCAGGGAAATAGGGTTGTTCTCATGCTCCAAAATTTGTGTTTTTTTTTTCTTTTTTTCTGGCAAAAGAGAAAACGAAATGTTTAAAAACAATGTACAGTCCACAGTTGATGGCTGTAGAATATGTACGGCCTTCAGCTGTTTCCAACACATTATTCACCATCTCTTTGAGCACTAGCTAGACGCTTACGCCACGTCTCCGCAAAGTGACTCACCCCACCTGGGGCTTTGCCTGGAGCCTGCTGGCCTGGGACCTCTGAAGGATTCCATACCTGAGCGTATGTGGAATGTATAGTCACTGTCCCAAAGGATGACCTACCTCTGTGCTCATTCCATGGATGGGCTCTGAAAGAGGAACGTTACCAAGCCTGCTCCTTCTTGGGAGCAATCTAGTGCAGGTACCACCAGCCCCTGTCTCAGGCACTCTAGGCAAACCTGGCCTGCCTGTGGTTTCATCCAGGGAGGAATCCTGTGTCCTTGCAGTTCTTAGCTTCACTGTCAGGGAGCACTTGCCTTGTATTTTGGCCCTACTCCCCACCTTTCACCTTCTGTTCTCCTGGGTAGAAGTGGTTTTTTTTTTTTTGTTTGTTTGTTTTTTGTTTTTTTTTTTCCTTCTTGCATTCTAGAAGGTTGGTCTAGGTAGTCATGGGGTTCCTGCTGATTCTTTTCTCCCTAGCACGTGACTTTGTTTGTCTCTTTGCAAACTGCATATGAGAATTGCCAGTAGGGACTTCCTTTACATAAAACGCTCCATCTACACATAGATAAACTTAAAACAAATCACTCTTTTAAAATGTTTCCACTTCTATTGAAAATAGTTTCTTCTCTTATATATAGTTTACCCCCATTCCTCCCAGTTCTTCCCAACCTTGCCTTCTTTCTGGATTCATTCCCCTTGTGTCTCTCATTAGAAAAGAATAAGTTTCTATTATATAAATCCCCCTTGAGAAGGGGAAATAGATAATACCGCCTGAGAAAATTGGGGGCATGGGGTAGGAGGGAGAAGGGAGGGCAGAAGTGGAGGAGGAGGAGGGTAGAAGGGGAGGGGGGAGGAGAACTTGAGGGGATGGGATAGTCAAGATGGGGGAAGGACAGAGATGAGAGCAAAGAAAGAGATATCTTGATTGAGGGAGCCATTATGGGGCTAGCAAAAACCTGGCTCTAGAGAAATTCTCAGGAATCCACAAGGTTGACCCCAACTAAGACCCTAAACAATAGTAGAAAGGGTGCCTGAACTGGCCTTGCCCTGTAGTCAGATTGATGACGATCTTAAATGTCACTATAGAAACTTCAACCAGCAACTGATGGAAACAGAGGCAGAGACCCACAACTGAGCACTGGGCTGAGTTCCTCAAGTCCAGTCAAAGAGTGGGAGGAGTGAGAATATGAGCAAAGAGGTCAAGACCATGATGAGGACACCCACTGAAACAGCTTACCTGAGCTAATGGGAGCTCACCAACTCTTGTCAGACAGGGAAGGAATGAGCACAGGATCAAACTAGGTCCTCTGAATGTGGGTGACAGGTGTATGGCTGGGGCAGACTGCAGGGCCACTGGCAGTGGCACCAGGATTTATCCCTACTGCTTGTACTGGCTTTTTGGGAACCTATTCTCTTTGGAGGGATACACTGCTCAGCCTAGCTATAGTAGGGAGGGCCTTGGACCTTCCCCAAAACAATGTGCCTTACCCTCTCTGAGGAGTGGATGGGGGGAGATGGAGGGAACAGGAAGAGGGGACAGAGTGGGAACTGGGATTGGTATGTAAAATGAAAAAAGATAGATTTTTTTTTCAAAAAAGAACACATTTCTAAGAAATAACAACCAAATATGGCAAAATAAAATAACAAGATAAGGCAAAATCCATCATTTTGAAATTAGGGATGATGGTGCTTTGTTTCATTTCCTATTGCTTTCATAAAACACCTCGGCAAGAGCACCTTGAAGGAAAGAGGGTTGGTTTATTTGGCTCCCGAGTCTAGGTTATAATCCATTGCTGCGGGGAAGACAACATGGCAGGAGCTGGAGTCAGCTAGTCATGCTTCATCCACAGTCACATGGGAACGGCAGAGAATCAATGCATGCCTTTTTACTAAGCTCAACCTACTTTCTCCACTCCATATATAGTCTAGGATATCCTGCCTAAGGAATGATGCCACCCATAGTGGTTATGTTGTCCAAAATCAATGAACCTCGTCAGGTACTCCCCAGCCCACAACGTGCCATTAGGCTACCCTGACCTCTCCACATTGTGTGAAGTTAAAAATACAAACTAACCATCATAGGTGGATCAGGGAGAACATGGCTAATGTCTTTTCTGCTTGATTCTGTAAGTCACTCCACCAGTACTTCTTAAAGGGCTCACTGCTGCCCAGCAAGCATAGCTGGAAAAAGTACCAAGGAGGCTTGACTCTAAGAAAATGGCAGCTGTGGGAATTTTGATGCTGTCATACAGATCTCAAAAAATCAAAACCAAAACCAAAAATTCAACAACACAACACAACAAAACAAAACATCAGCATAAAACCAAGAAGGCGATAGAATGTTCACGCGTAAAATGTAAGAAGGCAGGCAGGAGGATGGATAGTCTTCCTGGGAATATCCTCTCTCTTCTGTTCAATACAATGTGCTGTGTGTTGACAACTTGGCTGTTTGCATCCCCTGACTTTTCTCAATAGTCAGGTAGTTTATTCAGGCCTGTAGAAGGCACACCTTCTTTGGGTCACCCTTCCAGGGAACCAAGGTAGCCATGGGAACTAGGAGAGCCTTGGTTTCAATGATCTCATGACAGAACCACTTTGTGGGTGAGTTAGCAAGAACGTCTTCCTCTCTAAACCCCCACCACAGAGATGGCTGAGCCAGGGAGATGGAAGCGGGGCAGCGAGGAGCTGCTGGCAGCTGGTTCCTAGCAAGGTTTGGTAGTTCTCTGCAAATTCTAGGTTTATTGAACAGTGGTCGTTGTCTGATTAGTTCAAACTAGCTGACTAAGAGGCATTTGTGGCGATAATTGGAAGGTTGGTGGATAAAATAGGAAAGAAGATGTCCATACAATGGAAGGCTATCGCTAAACGGGAGCAATTTACAGATCCTAGCTATTGACAATACTGGCTTGGTGCTCCCTGGTTTCTGCTACCCAGGGGCTGATGATGCGATACTTTGGGTAGGGCTCAGACTAGAATGTCCTCCGCTTTCACCTCCTTCTATGACCTTACCATGTGCTCATCTCTGACCCTGGCATAAAGGTGTCAGACTCTAGAGAAGAAAGATGCTCCACTTTCGTTCTGAGGGGTTCCCCAGCAAAGCAACTTTCTTTGTTTTCAGAGAGCTACCTTCTTCCTGCCCAGTGAGCCTGCCGAGGATCAGTCTGGGGAAATCTCCGCTGTTAATGGTGTGGAGATGGATTGGACAGAGATGTGTGCACCCTGGGAGGCCCAACCCGAATGCTTCACTTGCAGGCACCAATTGCAGGTGCCCCCTGCGGGTGGCCTAGTTTCCTCAGTGGGTCAGTGCTGTGGAGCCTGCCTGTGGGGTTCACAGTGGGAGTGAGTTCCCATTTCTGGGGTTGGGGAGGGAGACCAGGTGTTTTTAGCTTGACTTTTCCTAGATGGAGAGATACAGCTAAGCTTTTGTTTTGTTTTGTTTTTGATTATGGGGAATGGATAAAATTCACACTTGGTTCAAAGAAAGGACCCCCACAAAACTGCCAAGACTCGAGTGTGTGATGGTAAAGGGTTATCTGTTTAGTGTCTGCCTGGTGGACTTGCAAACACTTGGGCCTAGAAGCCTTTCATTCTTCCCCGCCACAGCAATCTGTTATTTCTGTCCGCTGCTAGGATCTGGCTTGAAATCACAGCCTGAGCTAACTCACTCTGCACTCAGAAGCACCTACTTGAAATATGGTGTAGGTATGATATTATGATACCCCTAGAACCTCCCGAGAGCTTGTACTGCCCCCAGTCCTGACTGTCCAGGGGATCCTTTCGGGACTACAAACAGTGGAGGACCTTCCTAGTTCCCCCTCAATCACATCTGGTGCCCCATGATGCTGTGAACCAGGATACTTCTGCTCGCTCCTCAGGCAGGGCCAGGACATATATTAGATGAAGAGGAATCTCCCATTGGTGCTGCTGTCTTGACAGGGTCAGGTCTGCTGGGGAAGATCAAGTAGGTTTTGATTTCTGCTGGTGGTTATGAGTCTCCTTGCAGTCCCTGGCATGTTGGGTTCCATGGGAGCCAGGGGTCCCCCACAACACACTCACAGTCTCTGGATGGTCATTCAATTGAAGGCAGAATTCCAAAGATCCAACAGGGCCATGGATCTAGAAGCAGCAAAGGCTGTGCACGGAGCGGCAGAAGAGGATGGGAGTGAAAGGGGCAGAGATGCGTTTGTGAGGCTCCCATTCATGTTGGATTCTTTTATGTAGTATCTCATTTGATTCTCCTTTAGACACATGGGCTGTGGACTTTTTATTTTACCAGTAAGGTCTCTAGTCATAGAAAAGTCTCTGTAGACTTTTGGCGCGGTGGACTTTGGGTTGGAATCAAGACTGCCAGTCTCCTGAGCTATGCTCTTTGTTGCTGGACCAGACGAGCATTGCATTGGACATGTCTTCTGCTCTTTGAACCTTCACTTCCCACTTGAAAAATGAGGTATTGAACACCATGCCTTATAGAGCATTCTCTGGTGACTCTCGCCCTGGGGAGTCCTGGAAGTGATTATGGCTGGGAGATGATCAGGGAAAGAGCAAGCCCGTCCCCCCACTTGGGACAGCAATATATTCTAGAATTTACTGGTTTGTGTGTGTGGGAACAGGAACTTGGTTTGACTTTTGGTGCTATCATCACTGATATGCTTTCCAATAAGAAAACGCACTCCGTCTTGTCTGTTGGCACAGTGCCCTTTCCCTGAGCAAAGTTTCTTTCAGGGATGCTCTACCGGGTTCCCCTTTAGTGCTCATCCTGGGTCTCCCAGGTTTACAGTATGGGAGTAAGACTCTGGGAGTCTCTAGGGAGTCCAGCAGTGCTTTTTCCATCAGCCAAACTGCATCCCTAGGACAGTCACTGAGTTGACTGAGAGTGTGCTAGGCTGGGCATCTGGGGTGAGGGGCTCCTGGCGAGAGCAGAGACTCATTGTTCTGTCGAAAGGTAGGTAATGGCCTCTGATGGATTGATGGGAAAAGATGTCAGTCGGCCGACACTGTGTGGGGAAATGTGTCTTGGTGCTGGGCTCTGCTGGTTTCTGCCTTTGCTGTCTTTCTAAGAGTGTCTGAAAAGTGCCACTGGGTAAGAGATTGCCAGCTATTGGGCCCCAACTGCTTTCGGATCACAGAGTTAATTTCTCATCCACTAGTCACTCCCCGAGAGAAATTTCTGGGGCCCTCAAGGGACTTTACACCCTCTCCGTGTGTCCGAGGGCTTTGATTTCATAGCACATGCCTGGTGTATAGACATATATATGGTGCATATGTGCCCGCTTCAAACTCCATCACAGTGTAGGGTCTCTGCAGGCTCAGACTGTCCCCAGCAAACAGATGTGCCGTGGTGAGCAGGCGCCATTGCTTTCACTCTGTATTTGCGCTGGGAACAGGAAGGATATTACTTTTTAGCATAAATGTTTATTTAATGATGACAGACCCTAAGAGAAAGTGAGAATGTGTGTGTGTGTGTGTGTGTGTGTGTGTGTGTGTGTGTGTGTGTGACATAATCAGGCCATCCACGTTGTCATCTATACCTTTGGTCACACACGCATGCCCATCAGCCCTGAGTCGAGTACGAGGCTTCCATTTGGACTTCGGCTGAAAATGTTGCACATCACCACACCTGTCACGTGGGATCTTCTGTGGGAGATGGGACTAAGCCCAAAGAGCTGTTCCAGGGCGCCTCTCCTGTCCTCTTGCCAGCCAGGAATAGAAGGGACAGGCCTTTGGAAAGGTTCTCACCCATTGGCTATCCAGGTTGTCTAAAAGGGCACCGGTAAATCAAAACCATGTGGCAGCTCCCCCTTGAGAAGCTCCCATTCAGTGCAATTGGAGGGAAGGAAGCAAGGCTGGCAATCAGCCCCGATGCATCTCGTACCTCTCTCTGCTCCTTGATTGTCATCCCTCACATCACAGGGAGGCAGACAATTTAATTTAACTATGGATCTCTGACTCTAATGGCAAGAACATCTCTTTTCATCAATGGGAAGTAGAGTTATCCCTTGAGTGAGAAATGGAAGATTCAGTCTCCTGAGGACTGGGTCATAGGTCAGAGAAAAGATGATATTTAAAAATCTTTTTTTGTGTTTTTAAAATTTAATGTGTGTGTGTGTGTCTGTGTGTGTGTGTGTGTGTGTGTGTGTGTGTGTGTGTGTGTATACCAGGCTGTGTATATGAAACACAGTGTACAACTTACAGGAGTCGGTTCCTTTTTTCTGCTATGTAGCTTCTGGACATGAATTCAGGTCTTCAGGCTTGGTAGCAAGCACCATTACCCACTGAGTTATCTTTCTAGCCCCAGGACCATTTTTATGCTTGCAGTGACTCTTGATGTGAACCTTGGGATGAGCTCCTGAAACCCAGAAAAGCAGGAAAACTCAGCCTTCCTGCCTACCAACTCAGTCCACCAGAGGAGGTTCCTGAGCCCGAGCCACCAACTTTCGAATGGGGCTCCTTTATTGAACAGTCTGAGATGTGATCCATTGTTGGATCAAGTTTAGTTTAAAGAATATTGATCTTAAGGAACGAGAGGAAAACCATACTATAGAACTAAGCAATGGAATTCTGGGATGATGGGAGTGGCAGAAATAAACTTTTCTTTTTCTCTTTTCTTTTCTTCTCCTCTCTCTCTTTTCTCTCCTTCCTTCCTTCCTTCCTTCCTTCCTTTCTTCCTTCCTTTCGAAACAAGATCTCTATATTTGGCCCGAGTAGTCCTGGAACTCATTATGTTCAGGCTGGCTTTGAACTAATAGAGATTCTCTTGCCTCTGCTTCCTGAGTGCTGGGATTAAATGTGTGCACCACTATACCGATAATCTTGATTATTAATTGATGAAAAAAATACAGTACTCTATGAGAGGAATAGGCTTAAAGACATAAAAAAAATTATAGAATCTTGGTTCCAGAGGTTGATGTATGTATGAGTCAGGAAGTATATGAGTCTAAGCTTATGACTTGGTACCTGGGACACCAAGACTACATTTAAACCCTATAGCATGGCTAGTTCCTTCATTGCGGAGGAAGGCTGCAGTGGTGTAAAAGCCCTATTCTATGCCAGTTCATATCTCAGCAACACTTGGAATCTAGTGCTAATGTCGGGGCCATGAATGTTAATGCACAGATCTTGCCTCTTCACCCTTGTCTCAAAGCACAGTCAAACTTGAGAGTGCAGAGCTGGCGTCGTGAACTTATAAACACATCCAACTTTTCTACACTGTACCCAGTTCTCTAACAAAGAAAGTAGAGTAGCAGGGGAAGCACCCCGGACTTCTGAGTTTGAGTTTGAACCCTGGAACTTCCTCGCCATTGACCATGGATGCATTTCTTCTCCTCAGCAGCCTTCACCTTATCAGTTGGCAGCAGCAGCACTCCCACGCTGCCTGCATACCCATGGAAACCCCCTCTGTCTTGACTTCCCAGCTTGCTCTCTCCCCCTTTTTCCCTGAGGTTTTTACTATTTTCTTCTCTTCACACAGGTTTCTCTGTGTAGCCCTGGCTGTCCTGGAACTTGCACTGTAGACCAAGCTGGCCTCAGACTCACAGAGGTCCACCTGCCTCTGCCTTCAGAGTACTGGGATTAAAGGCGTGCGCCACTACTGCTTGGCTGAGGTCTACTGGTTAAGGGTTTGACTTCTCCTTGGTGTCAATCTTGTGGTCCTGGAGGATATTGCCAATGAAACTCACTTTACTCCCACCCCTATAATCATAATGAGGTCAAGTCACTTATTCTACTCCTATGGCCATTTTTATAATCATTTTTCAAGAAGATGTTGTGTACGAACAAGATGAGAATTCTACTCAGTCATGTGGAGGACATCACCCTTGCTGTGGGATAATGCTCTTGTGCCCTGTAAAGATTTGACACTCATATCAGTTTAATGAAGTGATGATTGGCCAGTAGCCAGGCAAGAAGTATAGGTGGGACAACCAGATTAGGAGAATTTGGGGAAGAGGAAAGGCAGAGACACAGTTGCAAGCCAGACAAAGAGGAAGCAAGATGAGAATGCCTTACTGAGAAAAGGTACCAAGGCATGTCACTAAACATAGATAAGAATTATGGGTTGATTTAAGTTGTAAGAGCTAGTTAGTAATAAGCCTAATCAATAGGCCAAACAGTTTATAATTAATATAAGCCTCTGTGTGTTTCTTTGGAAACTGAATGACTGTGGACCAGGCGGTACAACAATTTCTATCTACACACCCTTATCAGTCTTAATTGTCAACTTGTCAACCTAGAATCACTGGGAGAAGCTGTGATGTCTGTGGTCTTGTCTTAATTATTGAACTCACAGAGATCGGCCTGCCTCTGCCTCCTGAGTGCTGGGATTAAGGGTGTGAGCCACCACTGCCCAGTTTTATGTGAATTATTAACTGATGAAAGTAGAGTGCACTGTGAGTGGCAGGTGTTCCTGGACTGTCTGAGAGAGCTAGCTATGCATGAATAAGGGAGTGAGCTAGTGAGCGGGCCACCTAGCTGGCAGTGTCCCCCGTTGTTCTTGCTTGTCCTTGTCTGTGGGTAAGTTCCCTAACCAGAGGTAATGCTACATAGAATCAATCCTGGCTTGGGGTTCCTCCCATGAGTTCTTGTCCTGACTTCTTCCAACAATGGACTGAGACCTAGAAGTGTAAGCCAAATTGCATCTCCACCACAAATCGCTTTTGGTCACAGCATTTTATCAGAGCAGCAGAAAGACACTAGAACAACACCCAAGGCTCTCAACAGTGATGTAAGTAAATTCTTCAAAGAAATAACCAAAGGAGAATTTGAAGGATGCCGAGTCTCTGTGAGCCCTTGGTCAGTGTGATCAGGTGTCTGCCCCCACCTGCTGAGGCTGGAGAGGGTATTGACATAACTGGAGTTGTATTCACTACAGACACACTTAGTTCTCCAATGGCAGGATCTCAGACCAAATTAGCACAAGCAGAGAAGGAATTGACCATGCGTCTTTTCTGGGAAGGCAGACTTTGAGCTGGTTGAAGGCTTGCCTTTGCAAAGACTTCACTTGTCACTGTTACAGAGGTCCATCACATATCTGACTGTCTGTATAAGTTACTCTTCTGTTTCTGTGAGTTGGCAGCATGACCAAAGGCAACTCAAGGAAGAGGGGGTTTATTTTGGCTTACAATGACATGGAGAGTCGGTCATGGTGGGAGCAGGAAGCTGAAGGTGCACATCTTCAAATGCAAGAACAAAGCAGACAACAAGAAATACAAACACACAAGGCTTTAAATTCTCAAAACCCATTTCAGACAGGAGTCTGTTAGGGACCTAAAATGTTAATATTCCCTGAGCTATGAGTCTGGCAGGACACAACAGCTGTCTCTTTCCTAGATACTTTAGCCAATGTCTCATTGCCTCATTAGTTTAGACTTGGTTTCATCTCTGTCTCCAAATGTAGTTTTCATCATTGTCAGGAGACTGGGATGTGATGATATCATTGGTTTTGACTTGCATTACAGGCTACAGTGCTGAGTACCGAGTGAAGACGCACCAGTGCTCAGGATCAAGGGGACAATCTGATTATCAGAAGGCTCAGTCAATGCCAGGTGGCAGGAGTTGCAGTGTCTCAACTACTGACCTTTAGTGTCTGATAGGTTGCCTAGTGCCCGGCACTCGGGTCTGTCCTCATGATTTCTAGTCATCACTATGGGCACTGGAACTATCGTGAGGTGGTTAAAAATTGGCTCATATCTAAAAAAATGACTACTAAAGAATATCAAAAGCTATTGGTGGGGTTGGATGAGTAGGGAAACTCAAGTGGGTTAAGAAATGAGTGTTCTTAGAACCTTTGGACAACTTACAAGATGGGATATTAATATCAACAGAGGCATGGAAATGAACTCACCATGAATTCTATAGAGTCAACATGGAAATGAACTAATCATGTATTTTATAGTCAATATGTAAATGAATTCACCATGGATTCTATAGAGTTAGCACATAAATGAACTCAGTTCTATAGAAATGAACTCACCATGCGTTCTATAGGGAAACAAGACAGGGTATTTCCAGTACAATTTTCATAACTTCTCTACATAGTTTGGAAGGGCTCACTGTATGGAACAGAGTTAATGGAAAAGTTAGAAATGAGCCCAAGGGTTAGAAGAAATCCATTATCCAGTTACAAACAACCATGTTCTTGACTCAGGTTTGCAAACACCTAAGAATGCATCTTCTGTGGAAGCTATGGGTCCACCCTTCTTCCTGCCAAAGCAGCCTGGCTGTCACACAGAGCTATAATGGACTGCTATTTGTTCGTGCCCAACATTCATCCATACTTCTGCATCATCTGGAAAAATTCCTCCTTGCTCAGCCTTAGTTCACGTGAAGGTGGTGGCTGGTAGCTAGCTCCCATACCATCCACCTGGAGGCCCCAGGAGTAAGCATGTGAAGGAATGGTTGGCTTGCTTATTCCATTTCCCTGGCCACAGGAACTGTGGGGCCATCCATTGGAGACATTAGGGTGCTGAGCTGGTAGACTGCTAACTCGGAGCCACTGGTGACTACATTGCTGCTTCAGATAGTGTCTGAGGGTGAGGACAACACAGAATTTATTAGAGCCAGAGAGAAATATGATTTTGATCACAATATCTTTTTGAGTGCATTAAACAAGGCTTTGCCTGAATATAAACTTAGGATTTTAGTTTATTGCAATCATTTTTGTATGGAGTAGTGGTTTTTCCTCCTCTTCTTCTACCACCTCTTCCTCTTCCTCCTCTTCCTCCTCTTCCTCCTCCTCCTCATCCTTCTTGTCCTACCTCCTCTTCTCTGCTACACTCAGGGGCTTCTGCAAGACTTTATAGAGAAAATAATGCTGCCACACAAGTGATCAAAATTCACTCCAGTTGTAGCGTGGGATGAATTGTTGGTAATTAAGAATGACAATTATTAAGAAAATACGCTTGTAAAAGCAAGAATAATTTTGTCCTGGGACCTATAAAAGACCTGCTAAGAAAATATGGTCTTTATTAGAAGATTAAAGACAAATCCTGGGGCATTTGGGCAATTAGTGTTAATTCTCAACATGACAGGATCAGTAAACACATAGGAGACAACCCTCTGGACACACCTATAAAGGACTACGTAGGTCTGGTTGGCCTCTGGGTGTGCCTGTGGGGGATTTTTTTGATCAGGTTAATTGAGGTGAAAAGACATGCCCACGGTGGGTGGAACTACTCCCTAAGTTGGTCCTGGACCTGCACAAGGCAGGGAAAGCTAGCTTTCTGCTTTCTGAGTGCAGAGGAGGTGAGTATCACCATCACACGGAAGGCCATGGATGTAGACCTGACTAGGTTTCCCTTGGAGATGTTGAGGTCTCCTAATGACACAGATTGGTGAAGATCATTCTTAGCTAGTTATTGACCTGTGCGAGGAGTGAAGAGAATATTCAGGAGGTTGGTGAATGGCAGTGTTACTGAAGGTGTGTATCTCAGAGAGTTGGGTTAACACAAATGAGGGGAAGTATGGGTCTAAAGAGTAGATAAGGCCAGTGACACATTTTGATCCTCTCAGCCGTGTCTTCAGGAGACAGCAGGTGGAGCACTGCTCTTGGGACTAGGGAACCATGTTCCTGGTGACTGTTCCCAGATGATCACAGCCCTGGGACTAGACACACTTTTTGGATAGCAAGTCTCGCCAAGTGTGGTCAGCCCTTTGAACATTTGCCATGGGTACGCTGTTCCCAGCACCTGCCTGACATCTCTTCTGTGCTTGAGCCAATAGCCAGGCCCCCAAAAGTCTCTGCATAATGTTACTACATGTTTGATGTCCCTGAAAAAAAGAGGGAACACATAATCATGATTTAAAAATAAACAGCAGAAGACAAAGTATTTTGGTTCTTGGCTCTACCCGCTGCTGGTGAAGTCATCTCTTCAAGTGGGCTGTGGCCACGGTGCACTCGGAGGCCGGTGAGGTTTGGCAGTCCTTGGCCTTGGTTTGCAGAGGGCTGGGCCTGCTTACAGATGACAGCTTCCATCTGCCACAATTATGATAAGGCTGGGACAAGACCTTGAGTTGGCAGTACCTCGCTCTGGGCTTCCCCCTCGATGTCCTGACTTGCTTCTGTCTTTCTGTCCTTTTGACCCTTTTAGAACAGCACAGAGCATCACTGCCATTAGCCAGGGAGACATGTCAATGGGTTTGCCATCGAACACAGGCCCAACCTATTCCAGGTGCTTGGCGACCATAAGGTTTATTTAAACAAATGGAAGATGGCGGAGGGCCAACTCTCAATCCTAAGACTAAGCCTGTGGATATATTTTCCCTTTCAAAAGCAGAGGCTTTAGGAGGGGTGGATTACCATACAAGTGGCTTCAAGCGCGGCTCAGTGAGAGTTTTTGGGTTAAAGGGAAGAGGCTGAGAAGGGCAAAAGTATGGGAACCATAGACACGGAGTCTGTGTCTGATGTCTCATGGAGTTTAGCTCATTGCTCCTGGAGGAAGGCCACATTATACCCAGGACACAGGTCTGGTTTAATAATATTCAACTATTTAATCACAAGAAACCCTCTACAAAGTATCTGTCTTATGAAAGTACTATTAAGGTTGAAAGCCGAATGATGAGCTGGAGATGATTTTTGCAACCTTGGTGACAGAATTAAAATGCCAAAGTACATAAGGCCTTTGTAAGATAAGGGGGAGAGGAAGCAGCTGGAAGATGCCTCAGTGACAAAGAGTACTCACTGCTCTTGCAGAGGACCAAGGTTCAATTCCCGGCCCTCACATGGTGGCTCACAATGACCCAGGAACTCCAGTTCAAAGGAAGACGTTACCCTTTTCTGGACTCAGTGGATGCGGCATGCATGTGGTGCTCATACATACACACAGACAAAACACCCATTCACATAAAATATGAACAAACAAATATTTTATAGAAAAAGGAGGGAGAAAGCCAACCCCATGGAGATTGTAGACAAAGAATTAAATTTCAGAAAGAAAATAGGAGAAAGTCAAAGTGGTAAGAAACCCAGAAAAAGATACAAGCATCCCTAATTATGAAAAGATGCCAATTGAAAAGGAAAGATCATATTTTACCTACTGGTGAAGGTACATGGATTGGGTTGAAGGAAAGTAACTGTCATTAGGAAGCTCTGGAGGGAAACACTTCCTTAATCAGTTGGCGAAAGCTGTTTATGGGAACTTTGACCTGAAGTATCAGAATACAAAATGCCAGTGCTTTTGGTCAGTGTCTTATGACAGCGTTAGAAAAGTAAAGAGGATGCGAGTGTTGTAAGGAAGATGTGACTTTGAGTGATGAGGATTGGGTTAAGTTTAGGGTGGGGCTAGGGGTCAGTTATGCCTTTGGCTCTGTCTCAGAAGCACTGAGTACACAAGGCGGAGTCTCTCTCTCTAGTTTTCAGTTCCTGCCACCACACCACTGACTAGACCTGAGGCCTCGGTAAGTCACTTTCCTGTCTGTACCCAGGTGTGAACTGTGGGGAATATGGTCATAAGCGCTCTCTTGATGGAACGAACTTGTAATGAAAATACTCCTGGGCACTGATTTGTCTGGGGCAGTTGTGTTTTGTTTGCCCGTGATTCACCATAACTAGCAACAACACCTTTTGGTCTCAGAAAAGAAAGCCCGATTTTGGACATTGAATGGCATGATCACCCAGTCAACACGCGGGCTCTTGGTACCCATGACCTGTTGACTGCTGTGAGTCTGTTCTCGGAGGCACAAAACCAACCTGACTTCTTGATGCCCTGTCACGTGAACGGTATGTTTGTTCTGTTTGTCTAGTCTCCGTTTCTCTAAAAGCCGACATCTCATCCATCAGCGGACCCTGGCTGCATCTCTGCTGTGTTCTCAGAGTACAAAACATACCTTCCCTCAGACACGATGCATTCTTCTTCCCGCCTGTTGATGTCCTCTGCTTAGTGTGACAGAGCTGCCCACTTCCCTTTCCACCTTAAGCTTTATTTCCCCCAAGCAGGAATCCTTTTAAGATCATTTAGAAATGGGGCTGGCTGTAGTGGCACAACATACCTTGAATCCTAGCACCAGGGAGGCAAAGGCAGACAGAATTCTATGAGTTCCAGGACAGCCAGGGCTACACAATGATAAGCTGTCTTTAAACAAAACAAAACAAGCAACCCAACGAACCAACCAACCAGCCAACAAACAAAGATATCAACTCCCTTTACATTGCAATACCTTCTTTGAAGTTCTGCTTTTCAGTAAAAATTTCAGCCTCATGGGACTGGGGTTTCTAGGATCTGACCCCTTTGCTATCATTGTCTTGCCTCCTTAATTGTACTCCAGCAACACCAGCCCCTATGCGGTTTCTCCAACTGGTACTCTTATGAGTGTCGGGAACCTTGCACCTGCTTTTCCCATTGTGGTGACTTCTCTGTCCTCATTTACATAATCAAATTACTCTGGCTAGATCCAGAATGTACCTCCAGGTCTACAGTGTGCCTTTCAATGTTTGTTTAGGTTTAAGCCTCAAAGAGTTCTCAAGTTCTCATTGCTATGCTTTGCAATATTGTATCGGTTCTTAAAGAGTTTACATTTCTGGCTGTAATTGCAAAAGAAATTGTTACTTTATTTTCTTGTAACTATATATTTTCTTGTTTCTATATACTTGTATAGGGAAGTACAGTTGATGGCGGGTGCTGAACTTGTATCTACTGGCCTAGTTAGGAATTTCCTAGCTCACTACTTGTTACTTCAAGCGCTCTTCTTGCTCAAGTTTTGACAAATAATCAAGTCATCAATTAAAAGATAACATTTTATTTCTGCCATGGCTAGTTTTTATGTCAACACAAGCTAACATCATCTGGGAGGAGGAAAACTCAATTAAAAAAATACCTCCCGAAGATTGGGTTATAGGTGAGCATTTTTTTTTTTTTAAATTAGTGAGGTTCCAGCCCAATGTGGGTGGTGCCATCTCTGGGGCTGGTGGTTCAGAGTTCTGTGAGAAAGGAGGCTGAGCCACGAGGAACGAATCAGCAAGCAACACTCCTCCATGGCCTTGAAGTCTTAGAGAGAATTTGGATTTTAAAAGAATCTGAATATTTTTAAAGAGGCAACTTTTAAAGTGTTTGAATTTGTAAGGCTGTGGGACTTAAGGCTGTCAAATGTTTTACGTTGTCTTAACTAATGTGAGATCTTGGGGATGAACAAGAAAGGAAAGGTTGACATTTGTGTATCCAGTTGACAAGAGGTCAGCTGTCCTGGCTGGTTTTATGTCAACTTGACAAGCTGGAGTCATCTGAGAGGAGGGAACCTCAACTGAGAAATGCCTCCATAATAGCCAGCTTGTAGGGCATTTTCTTAGTTAGTGAGTGATGGGGGAGGATCCAGCCCATTGCAGGTGGTGCCATCCCTGGGCTGGTGGTCCTGGGTTCTGTAAGAGAACAGGCTGAGTAAGCAGCACCCTCCATGGCCTCTGTATCACCTCCTGCCTCCAGGTTCCTGTCCTGTTTGAGTTCCTGTCCTGACTTCCTTCAGTGATGAACAGTGATATGGAAGGGTAGGCCAAATAAACCCTTTCCTCCCCATCAGTAATAGCACAATTTCTTTCTTTCTTGGTTTTATGATTTTATTCCTTTTTCTTATTGATGAATTTTTCTTAAAGATTCATTAGTTTATTTGTGTGTGTGTGTGTGTGTGTGTGTGTGTGTGTGTGTGTTTAAAACTCCAAAGAGGTCTTGCATTTTGGGAAATTGTGTTTCTTTGTTTTTTGAGACTATTTCATGACCTTTTATTTTCATTTTGTCCTCATGATGAATTTGATTTTCAAATAGCCAATCAGTCTTGTATTCCTGTATTGTAATTCCACTTGCTCATGATGAATTATCCTTCTTACATGTGGGTGGATTGTATTTGGTAACATTTCACTTGTGTTCCCAGAGAAATGTTCCCGATATTTTTCAGGGTTGGGGTAGCTGAGCATGTAGTATCCATTAAAGGGCTTGGTAAATAATCCTTTTCTGAAAAGGTGTTCATATGATTGATGGTATTTATTGATACATATTGGATACAATATAGCAGAAGAATCATTTGAGTTTGGGGCATTTCTTTCAGGAGTATTTTTTGGCAAATATAACTTACTTGGTAAATATAGGACGATTAAAGTTTTTTGGTTTTACTTTGTGTTGTTTTAATAAGGTGAGATTCTCAAAGAAATTGTCTATTTCATCTATGCTGGCAGTTTAGAAAGCTACCATCGTGTGCAATATCCTGAATTTTGATGTTCATTAGGCTGTGGTTAACACCACTTCTTTCATTTCTGATATTCTCCGTTTGTTTCTTTACTTCTTTATTTCCCCTAAGGTTATTCAGTTCTATTGATTTTCTCAAGGGCAATGTTAAAATACTTTTCAGTCCCTTTTCACTTAGCTAATTTCTGTTCTTACTTTTGTATTATTTCCATTTGCTTTCAATTCAGATTATTATTTTTTTTTAGTATAAGGAGAAACTTGTTCTATGGAGGAGTCTATACCTTTCTAGTTCAGGCATATAAAAATAGGGAGATTCTTTTAAAGTGAATTTATTATTAATTAATTAAATTTTAAAACAAAGGTTCTTTAAAATCATCTAAGATGGCTTGAATGTGAATGTCCACTCTTGGTTCACACGTTTGAACATTTGGTCCCCAGGGCGAGGTGCTGTTTTCAGAGGTCACGGATCCTTTCGGGTGACTAATGGAGGGGGGGTCACAAGGGGGTGGGTCTGGGAGGGTGGTAGCTTGTTTTCTGTTCAGTCAAGATGCGAACACACATTGCCTTTGCTGTCACACACAGATCACTCCGACTGTCACCTCTTTCTTGCCATGATGGACTGTACCTCCTGGAACCACAATGCAGAGAAAGCACTCCCTTAGGTGCTTCTGCCAGGTGTGTGGTACAGCGCCGATAAAGGAGCTGACACGCACTCTGTTTCTTTTCTTTCTTTTTGAGGCAGGATTTCTCTCTGTAGTCTATGTTGGCCTGGAATGTTATTACTATATATGCCCGACTGGCCTTAAGTTCATAGCAATCCTTTTGTCTCGCCTCCTCAGTACTGGGATTATAGCTATGGGTCCACCGATGCCCCCTTTTAGCTACATCTCATAAATATTTTCATCCAATTCAAATATTTTCTGATATTTTTACATCAAGTTGTCTTGAAATTTATTTGGTATTTGTTTAATTTCTAAATATTTGAATTTCACCCTGGCTTTTACATTATTATCAATTCCCAGTTTATTTTTTGTTTTGGAATAATAACGTGTCATACTACTTTAATATTTTTAAATTTATGTAGAGCATAGGGAATGCTTTATACGCATTTGAGAAGACGAGCCTGGAGAGCCTCTGGCCATCATCATGGCACTGCCATTCGGAACTTTTTTATCTGGGCTGCACTTTGAGTACAGTTTTCAGCTCTGTAGACTTGTCTTCTTTGCTACTATTTCTCTTAAGTTTGGACTTTGTGTTCTAAGGTCTTGTCCTCTCCATTTAGGGACGGAGCAGAAATCATTCCCTTGTTATCTCTGGCCTATTTCAGGTCTGAAGTCAGTGTAGACTCCAGCTCTTTTATGATAACTGTTTGCATAGATTTTACTTTTGCTCTCAAACTCTTTTTATTGGCTGATTTTTCCTGTTTGCTAATTTCATACTTGTGTGTAATGTATTTTTTTATATCTGTTTCACCCTGTGCACTTGTAGCTGAGATGTAAGTTTTTTTTATAATGTTCATTCTGAACATATTAGTCTTTTGATTTTTTATGTATTTTTTTTTACATTTGCTTATTTTCATGGGTGTATTTGTGTTCCTGTGGAGGTCAGAGGTCAGCTTTCATAAGTTGGTATTCTCCTTTTGCTCTATGGGTTCTGGGGATCTAACTTAGGTTGATAGTCTTGGTGGCAAGTGTCTTTATACACTGAGCCATCTAATGGCCTTAAATAAGCAAATGCATTAACTTATTCATTGTTGTGTGTATGAGTGTATCTGTATATGTGCAGATGCACCACAGCACATGTGTAGAGGTAAGAAAACAAGCTATGGGAGGTGATGCTTTCCTTCCACTAGAATCCAACTCAAGTCATCAGGTTTGGTGGCCAGTGCCTTTACCCACTGAACCATCTTGCTGGTCCTGTGTTGGTATTTTGATTGTAGAGTGTGGGAGTTTGATGCATTCCCATCCAGTATAGTTATTTTAGCCTTACTGTTCTCTCTCTCTCTCTCTCTCTCTCTCTCTCTCTCTCTCTCTGACATCTGTTTATGTTTTTCCTTTTCTTCTTGTCTTCCTTAATTCGGCTTAGTTGGCTTAGTGAGATGTTTTCCGGGATTCCATCTTTTCTGTCCATCAGATTGCTAGCTGTGTGTTTTTGATTACCGTCTTGGTGTTTGCCCCGGGGACAGCAATGTGCACTGTTAGCTTTCTATTTCTATCTTAGGATAGTTCATTTCCAGCTTTCCAGACAGAACCTGAGGAGCAGCTATCTTTCAGGGGCCATGGGCCTTGGACTGTGGCTGGGAAACCCATTTGCTCTAGCAGATGGTTGTTCTATAACAAGAGCATCAGGCTGTGAGATGGACAGATGTTGTCGAGCTGTGAAAGTGGGAGAAGTTACTTGCTAGATATATGTTAAACATATAAGAAAAGAGGTAAACAGTCCTACAATGTAGGGTATAGGAATAAATCTGGCTACTTGTGCATGGGCAGTTTTGTTATTTATTTTTTGGTGTCAGTCTTTTCTTTGTTCTTTGTTAATGCTTCTAAAAGTCATAACATACTCTAGATAAGTTAAAAAATAAAATGCATGTTTAGTACAAAGTTTAATACTATTTCGGTTTTGGTCATCAAGAAAGTTAATGATTAATGTGGAAGTTGGAAAGAGACTTCATTAAACCCATGATCATGTAGAAAACAGGAGGTGTAAGTCTAGAAAAAACATCAATATCTTATAATATTTGTGGGCACTTAGCCCGACTCAGGCAGACAAACAGCAAAAGCTTTCTCTCATGTGTGTAGTCTGATTTCTATGTATGAACATATCATGTATCCTTTCTCATATGCTGAACCTAATTCAAATGAACACACACACACAAGCACACACTAGCCCACACATGTATGTACAAAACACAGAGACATGACAAAAACAAAGGGTTTTTTAGAGGGAGAAAGAGTCAGCAAGGTTGGGGAGAGAAGCCAAGGAAGATAATGGGGACATAAGCAAAGTACAATGACGTCCATATATGAAGAGACCATAAAGGAATTTATTATTTTGTAGGTTTTCTAAAAAATTAAAATTAAAAAAGCTGATACAGGTTTAGAAAAATTATGACTCTTTTAAGTCCACACCCAAATGCAATTTAGAAGAGTTGCACAAGGTGGATCTACACATTTCTCTATGACTCACTTAGACCAAATAACTCCTTTTCTATGTTAATTTTCTTCATTTTCAAGTTCAAATTCTCCTGCGCATGGATGGGAAGGGAAGAGGTAGCAGTGAATATGTTGGTTCCTTCAGTGTAAAAATAACTTCTTGAATACTTAACACGAGGCTAGAATTAAATCAGTGCTGTAAGCACTTCAAAAGGACAACCCACTGAGAAAATTTTAATACTGTTTTGTCTTTTCATTCATTTTAATCATAGTAATCATGACAATGCCTTGGTACGTTCATTCTTCCAAAGGTGAAGCCACCATGACAAATGCAGTTGTATCTGGTTAAGAGAGTGAACACCGGGGGATTCCCCCCCTTTTCTGTGATAATAAAAATCTAAATTTTGGTAGAACACAGTGTTATAGAACAAATAATTTTCCTACTAAATTAAGATGTTTATAGACTAGGAATGTACTTGGAGTTGGTTGGCTGCATGCATAATTAATAACTGTTCCCAAACAAGCTGTTTTTTTTTAAATCAATTGAATTGGAAGCTGTAGTAAAAATTAAGTAATTTTTATATAGCTAGAGACAAAACTATAAAAAATTGTGTCAAGAGTAGTTTTGAGTATAAAATAGCGCTCCACCGTGGTTGTAGCCACCTTCTTCTTTCGTTGCTGTCATCAGTTAGGATTTTTTTTTTTTTAGCAATCTTCGGACTTTAAAGAATGACCTTGTGAATTGAATGTCCCAAAAAGGTGTTGTTTGGCCTTTTGTGTCAACAAATCCTCCCAACTTTTGGGTCTCTTTGAGCAAAAGCACCTGGAAATACTGCATCCGAACTAAGTGAAGAGCTCAACCCAAGACGTCGGTGTTTGAGTCTTTTAAGGAATGGTGGTGATGCAGAAGAAAGCTTGCAAGCGGGAAGACCGAGATTTCTCTTAAGAAGAATGAGAGAGGCTGGGGAAGTTAAACAAGGCTTAAAAGCTGTGCCATGACTAATGTTTCAATTATGCAGGTTTTTTTGCAGCATGCAAGCTGTCAGGAAGAGGCTTAATACAGGGCTTATATGGCCATTGGATAAATTTATCTTCTTTGTTGCAGTGGCATGCAGTGGAATGGGCTTGCGATTCTGGGCAGCTAAAATTGGTGAACCATTCAAAAACTCATTAGTGCAGATTTTTTTTTTTGACATGTTTTGTCAAGGAAAAAAAAATCACTCTGAGGCAAAAAGAAAGTATCTCTGAGAATATCTGAAGTGCAATATTTACTCATCTTGACATGAAAGATAATTAAAACGGACAGTATTCTTAAGCAGACTGAAGTTTCTCCAAGTTTGCCGGCTATCTCAGCACCAGGAGGGAGAATGTTTTCCTAATTACAAAATCGTGGTCCGCAAAGAAGGACTGATTGGAAGAGTGAACGATTTCAAATTTATTAATAACATGTGACCCTGAAAAGAATTTCAGGCTATTTTATGGGAAAAAAAATTCTAAAACGATGAGTTTGAGAAGCTTGCATTCCTCAGGAAAATTTAGCGATATCGTGTTAGAGAGTGTGTTGGACACTTTTATGTCAACCTGACACAGACTAGAGTCATTAGAGAGGAGGGAACTTTAATTAAGAAAATACTCCTGTGAGACTGAGCTGTGTTGTGTGCAAGCCTGTAGGGCATTTTCTTAATTAGTGATTGACAGGGGAGGGCCCAGCCCATGGCGGGTGGTACCATCCCTGGGTTGGTGGTCGAGGGTTCTGTTCAAGGAGGGTTAAGCAAGCCACGAGAGCAAGTCAATAAGCAGCACCCTCCATGGTCTCTGTATCAGCTCCTGCCACCAGGTTCCGCCCTGTTTGAGTTCCTGTCTTGATTTCCTCCAATGATGAACAGTGATGTGGATGTGGAAGCATATCCTTCAGTTAATTCTTTTAAAAAATACACATATTATCATAAAGAGTCTTAAAAAATGAAATCTCAAAGTTAGTTTTAACTTTGTATGTGTTGTGTATATACTTACTAGTGTGGGCTTATGCATTATGCACGCGTGCAGAGAGTAATGGTGGGTATCTTTCTCTGATTGCTTTTCATCTTTATCTTTTGAGATAAAGTCACAGGCCCTGGGGGTGACTTGGCTGATGTGGAAGATGTCCAAGTGCTTGGCATCCCTCCTTGAACCTGAAGCTCATTAATTCAGCTCGCTGGTTGGAAAGAGCTATATAGAGATCTTGAAGCCCATCTCATCCTAACTTCCCCCAGTGCTGGAGTTCTAGGTCCATGCCATGGCTTTGCACTTAGGTGCCAGGATCCAAATTCAGATCTTTGTGCTTTTACTTCAGGCTCTTTATCAGCTGAGCCATCTCCTTAACTCCCCTAGGAAGAATCTAAATAAAACCAATAGGAGGCAAGTTGCTTGGATGTATTTTCTAGAAAGGTCCTAGACCAGAATCAGATCTGGCTTCTCCTCTCTCGAAGCTTCTTGTCCAATGGTAAAAGACATGAATAGACGCCCACAGTACAAAAAGAATTCAGCATGGAGAGACCTGTCCACACAGCGTGTACCAGAGCCTGAGAAAGGGTGGCAGCTGTCCCGAGCGATAACTGAGTCATTCCCCTGGAGAACCGTGATTGGCCCTGGTGGCCTGTGACTTGGCTGATGCTGAAGATGTCTGAGGGCTTGGCATCCCTCATTCTGTACAGCTTCGTATCTAAGAGCCATCTAAAGGGCCTGAGGGAAGAACAAGCTGTGGAGAATAAGCCACCATGTCAGCTAAACCAGCTGTACCCGTGGCAGCCATGGAGCTCCGAGTGATCTCAGGATGAGGGATCTCAGCCAGGGCTGGAAGAAGCCAATGAACCAATGACCCAATGGCTGGAACACTCTCAAGAGTCTATTTTTGTTTCAGATAAAACCAGAAACAATGATCCACTTGGGGAGCCAACCTCCTAGAGATTGATGGTGAAGTATGTAAGACTCTGAGCTCACCAATATATTTCCCTGCAAGGCAAAGCCTATGCAATGTGGAGCAGGCGAGGGAAATCTAGTTCAGGGTCGTATGAGGTCAAGTTTTCATCCTCAAAATGCCTACCAGCATCTTCATCCATTACCTTTCCGTGTCTGGTCTGTCTTCTCTGAGCCTCACCAAGTACTCAACTGATGCTGATCTTAAGCTGGGTAAAGAGCAAAAACGGGGAAGATACAGGTTGTAGACTCAGGAATGGAGAAAACCCATGGGCAAAACACCATCCTACAAAGCATGCCCCTTTACAGAACTGATTTTGCTTGAGGTCCCTGAGATCTCCCTTGTTATAGACCTACAAGTCAAAGAAAAGGGTTTATTCTTTAGTCAAAGAAAAGTATGGCTTTAGGGGTGTTAGGGATGGAACCTAAAGGCCCCATGCCATACTGGGAAAGTGCTCTACCACGGAGCTCTATCATGAATCTTCTTTTTACCTTTTATTTTGAGACAGAGGTGAGGTTGGCAAGGTTTGCTATGAACCCACTCTGCAGCACAGGAAATCTCCAAACTTGAGATCTTTCTGTCTCAGCCTATCGAGTAGCTGGGATTATAGGCCTGCTCTCCCAGGCCTGAATTCAGAGGCCTTTTCTTGGCCAATTGCAGAGCTATTGTTGAAGACTATGTGCCTAATGGGGAGTGTGTTTTGCTGTGGGGATGTGAGTGGGGACTGAGAGGAAGCTTTTCACCAGCTGAAGGATTTTCTATTTCATCCCAAGGGGAGGGGTAGAGGCCTGATCTTGGAGGTAGATGCCAGGCACATTTAAGTCCCAGAGATCAGATCAGATTACCAGACCAAGGAGGGCGATGTAAACTAGTGCATCCTCAAGGAGTCCAATGATCTGCGTGCTGAGGAGATGGTTCTTCTCTGTTAGTCAGTCTCCTCTTTCTTCTTTCCCTTCGGGACTTGTGGCTTCTTGGTCCTATATCCAATATCTATTCATAAACATATACCTGGAGAAGTCTAAGCTCTCAGTGAGGATGTCTGGATTTTGCTGGGGACACCTGGGCCGTTTGCTGTGAAAGCCAGATGGATCCTTATCTTGAGGAAATGCTGACTATCCCCTGTGTTCCTGATGATGGCATATTGTTCTACTTTGTGCTCATGGTCCACATCCCAATTCTGTCTAAAAATTGGGAGATGAGGACACTCTACTTATAGTATGACCTGTTGGCACCACTCATGGGGTCTTGGCAACCACGTCAGTGATTTTTTTTGACAAGACTGGAATGCATGGGAGTTTCATGTTGAATGCAGTGCAGCATGGGACATTTCAGACCACAAATCTGGTTTGGGAGTCAGATGTGAGGTTTCCAAATGGACATGTGGGAGAAACCAGGACCTGGACCAGAGCAAGAAAAGCAAGCAAACAAGCAAACAAACAAAAAACCATTCCATTTTAGAGTTCAGACCCCAGTGTAGAGGTGGTACTATCAGGATACTTGAATGGTTTTCTCTGTGGTACCACACTGATGGGTAATCAACAGGATGACCATTTGGCACTTACAATCACTTGGTACTAGATGAGGTTGGTAGCTACATCGTCCCACAAAGAAATTGCCAGTCTTACCCGAGAACTCTGTTGCAGGCTCAAGTACATATAGAAAAGATGTTTTGAGATAAGTAAGTTACTGAGTCATGAAGACTCCTGGCTTCTGCAAGTGATCCCTCATTCTTTTGTGTTGCTCATGTCAATGGAGCCATCTTTGGGCTGGTGCAGTAAGTTACAAAGATAGACTAGGTGTACTTCTGCCATGGAGGTGGATAGAGTCATCCAGGGGGTGGTGGGGATGGTGCAAGGGAGGATGTGCTGAGGTTATTTGAGTAGGTTAGTACTTTGAAAGAGCTCCTTGGAGGAGCTGATTTGATGGTTAATTTTGTGTGTCAACTCGATATTGGACATGGTGACCAAATGTCTGGACAAATATCATTCTAGATGCTTCTGTTAAGGTATTTTTAAAATGATATAGGCATTTAATTCTATAGGCTTAAAGTAGAATACTCTGTATAATGTAGCTGGGTCTATCAGAGTCCTTAAGAACAAAGACCAGTGGCTTCCATAAAGCAAGACGGTATTTTACCATAGATGGTCTTTGGACGCAAGTTGAGATTCATCCCTGGGTCTTCAGCTGCTGGTGTATTCTGTGGATTTCAAATAGAACAAACATCTACAGCTAGTTCAGTGGTCTCAACCTGTGGGTCTTGACCCTTTGGAGTCAAATGACTCTTCCAATAGGGGTTGCCTAAGACCATTGGAAAACACTGATATTTACATTATGATTCATAACAGTAGCTAAATTGCAGTTATGAAGTAGCAGCGAAGATAATTTTATGGTTGGGATCACCACCATATGAGGAGCTGTATTAAAGTGTCATTAGGACACTTAGGAAGGCTGAGAACACTGCTCTAGCTGAATCTCCTTTTCTTCCCCCCTCTCTCTCTGAAGAATCATGGCGACCACAGACGCCAATGACTGAGAACACCTTGGCATAGTCATCGTTTGCTTGTGTGAATTCCTGAACTACCCATGAGCAAAGAATATTCTGGAATGTTTTGGACTCCTTTAGTGCTACCTTGGGGTTAATAAAAGAGGGACAGAGGTCCTCTTTTAAGAGGCTGGTGGGTGGCATGTGATTGTCACGGGTAGATTCTTTCCCCCCAGCCAGGTGTCAGATGCAGTGGAAGAAAGAGTGAAAAAATTTTGTGCACATGAAAAAACTACTGGAAAACCAAGAACCAACGTAAGTCACTTGTGGGTTCCATGGTAACAACCAGCAAAAAAACCAATGTGAGATGAACTAGTAACAGACAACACCTCTTAAAGATCTCAGAATGCCATGACCTTTTGAATTCTGATACCCAAAGTACCTGAGACCATTATATTAACTCATTTTGGTTTCTTTCTGTTCTAAAGCATAGAATATTATCTTTTAAATTGTGTAATGTTAAATCAGCTTTGTGTTATTGGCTAGGTAACCGGCTGTGTTGCTAGTTTTCCAGGAGATATAAACATAATAGAAAGTGGGCGTATGTATTCTTTGCTCCATTGGGTCCACAGGTAGAAGGGAATCAATGGCGACCCTTGAGCATTTTCTGCTGTCAGCCTTCAAGACTCTTTAAGAGTGAGATTGAGTGTGGTTTTCCTTGATCTCATCCTTCCCATCCTTCCTTGCACTTAGGAAGTTTTGTATGAAACGACTTCCTAGCTGCTTGCTGTATTTGTAGACTCTCTGTTTCTTATAGCTTCTGACTCAGCATTTGACAGCATAGGTCCTACCAGAGAACAGGCCACTGAAGAACGGTTGGTTATCTATGCTGGTTATGATGGAACTGGTTGATATAGATTTATTGTCAATAGAAAAGAGAATAAATTTTGTGTTCATGCGTGTGGGTTTATGTATGCATCTCACTGTATGTGGATGTGTGTATAAGTATGCACTTACATTTGGGGCACAGGGATCATCCTCAGGTTTCATCCCCCAGGAACCCTCCCCTTGGTTTTTTGAGTAAGGGTCTCCCATTGGCTCAGAAGTTATCAGGTAAAATTGCCTGGATGGCTAGCAACCCCAGGGATTCACCTGTCTTTGCCTTCCAAGTCCTGAGATTCCAAACAAATATCAGCACACTCAGCTTTTTCTGCAGGTACTGGGGATTGAACTCAGGTCCTCATCTATACACAATAAGCCTTTATCCCCCGAGTCCCAGAAATCTGCAATACTAACAGTGAATGGCTTACAGAAGCAAAGATCTTTTACAAAACCACTTGAGGTTGCATGAAAGGAAGTAGCTACAGAAGCCACAGGGTTTGACAGGGTGGCCACTACTGAAGAATGTCATGACAGTAGGATCCACAGTGAACATGCAGAGGGACAGTTGCAGGTTTTGTAGGCTGGCTGCTTCTAATTGCACTGGAAAGGAAGAAATGACAAGCGACAAGTCACGGTCAGAGGACTGGAGGGCTTCGGCCATCACTTTACAGCTAAAAGTGTCACAAAGACGTCTGTGAAGCTGTACAGAATAGCATGGCTCTTCACAGTTATCCCAGATCTCCCGTGAAAGCAACCACTTTGCTTAAGAAAGGTCTGGAATCACAGAGCTGGAGTGGAAGCTTTTGGGTAGATCCAGTTGAAATGCAGTGTCTTGACCCAACTCCGGAATCTCTCTGTCCTATTGTGGGATTTTTTTGGAGGGGGCGGGGGAGCAGCCTTCTCCAATACACTCCAATAGAACTCTCTTCCATCTGATCAAAGACCTCATAAGACTGTGTAAATCTTTTTAAGATCTCTTCTTCCACTCCTCATGGCTGATCATTGCCTTAAGGGCTGTGTAACTAACATCCTGGTAATACCCCAAGGGAATGACAGTGAGGTTCCTAAGGCAGTCACTGGACTGAATTATCAAGATGCTGGTCCTGCCAGAGGCTCTCCTCTGTAGCTATGAGTGTGAGCAATTGGCAGGAGTGCTAGCTTTATCCTTTCCGTTTGTCTTCACCTGCACTCCATGAAACTGTTCAAGGAAGTCAGAACTTCCTTGGTACCCTGCAGATGAAGGATTCCAGAGGCCTGAAAAGGACAGGAGCGTTAGAGCCCTCTCTCTCCCTGTCTCCCTCTCTCCCCGAAACTCATGACCTGGTATAACACCATCATTTTTACTTAGGCATTTCATAGACAGAAAAATGACTTCTGCCAGTGGTGAGATGTGGACCTGGGTCTTGAATCATAGGCTGCAAATCCAGGACCCTTTCTCCCCATTCTCTGGCCCTCTTGAGAGTTGTCTTACATTGTTAATTTGTACGTGATATGTGTCTGACACAAGTTAGCCCCAATGCTTTGTTGTAGGTTTATCTGGAGAAGACAATAAAGAGTAATAGCATCGCATGAAGGCTCTTTATGTCCTGGAGGCATGGAACAACCTTTTGTCTTCTAGAGGAAGCCATAACCACCCCATGGCTAGTGGCCTTACTAGTCAGCTTCTGGCAGGAGGAAGATGCTAGAAGGTCCTTCAGTTTAGGATTTATGGGTCTGGTAATGATTAGGCTCTGACCCTTGGACCCTGACACCTGAGGAAGGCCTACATTAGGTGTAGAGAAAATGGAGATTTACAGATGCCAGGGGAGCAGGTGTCTTGATTTTCAGTCATGCTCAGTATCCTGCATGCGAGTTTGAATGTAAGTGAAAAAGGAAACAGAGATAGAGACAGAGGGGAGGGGAAGGAGGGGGAGTGAGAGGAGAGAAAAGTGGAGAGAGGGGTGGGGGAAAGGAACAGGAGGAGGAATTACAGTGTGTTAGGGGGTGAAAGGAGAAAGGTCATCATGCAGTTGTCCTTCTGGGTTAGGACAAAGACAAAGCAAGTCTCTTCCCCATTTCCTCTGGTACCAAGTGCGGGCATATAATCATTTCGCTGTGTTATAACATTTTGAGTTACATAATGAATAAAGGCAGATAAAGATCCAGCCAGACAACAGCAAACCATGGACATGATGCTCATAAAAGCCCTTAGCCAGTCTCAGGGCTTGGCTGCCAACCTGCTCTGGGGTGATACGGGTGGACAGAGCCAGGCCTGAGGAAGCCTCCAAGAGCCTGGAGGAGGCACTTTGGGGGAAACAGAAAGGAAGGCCAGCCCTGGCCGCCAAGAACAGCAGGTTGCAATGCTTAATGTCCACACTCATGCCAGTGTGCTTAGGAACTGTTGTTATTTTTATGAGAAAAATGCAGAAAGGCTAATCTGTCTATTTATGTCTGTCTGGAAACATGCAATTACTGAAGGGTTGTTCTGGGGCCAGCATCCAGTCATGACTCTTCCTATCCCATGATGTCTTTGGAGGCTGGGCTCAGGACCTAGCTCAGTTCTGTGGAGAAGCCTGCCTGACAAGGGCTTTCAGCACCAGTGGGGTTGAAAGACATACGGAGGACCAAGATCTTTAGGTCAAATACTTCTATTTATTTTAGTTTTTTGGCAAGTGATAATGTCAGGATACTTCCGTTGAACCTGTTAGTGCTGTGAAACACAAAAGCACACACTATTTATTGTGTAACACGTTCACCATCCATCCACCCACCTCTGTCATGCAGCCTCCCTTTCTCTGAATAAGCGTGAATACACTTTTCTGGGCTCCGGAGACATAAAGATAAACGAGACAAAGTCTTTCTAGATGAGAGACAGAAGGTACGGGTCCTGGTAGAAATCCACAGGGGCCTCAGGAGTCTATATAGGTACAGGGTAAAAAGAAAGGGGCCAGGAAACCTGAGGAAGCTTTAGAGACCAGGTGATCCTTGACCTGGATTCTAAACACTGGCCTCCCCTGCTCCCCCAAGACAAGTTCTGCCACATCCCCAGGATCCCAGTAGATGCCCAGGTCGTTCTTCCTGTTCTAGATGCATCTTGAATTCCAGTGGCAGTCCAGGCATTGCAGGAGTACCACAGCAAGCAGCGTATCCATTTGTTCATAGAGTCTGTTGATCTTTCCTGAGCTACCAATTCCCTGCATTGTACACCCACTCCTCTGCCTCCTATGGGTCTCTGCTGGCCAGGCCATGCTGTCTCCAAGCAGTCCCTGGGGGGTTCTGATCCTTCGCTTTTGACCAGATGAGTCTGCCTGCTTCAGTTGCTCCTCCTTCCCTTCTGTACTGCTCTCGGGGGATGTGGGTGTTGTTCTCTTGTGGGGCACAGTGGGCAGAGGCATTGGGTAGCAAGACCACTTGAGTATATCAGTATAGCAGCATGTGTATCAGGGAGCTGTGTGTGGCCAGGCGGGGTCTCCTAGACAACAGATGTGGTATGGGAAGGTTGTGGTGCTTTGGAAAGGTATAACGTTGGTATGGGTTTGGTGATTGGAGAAAATAGGTGGCAGGCATGTCACCAACTCGTTTCACTCCAGTCCTGAGAGTCTTTGCCCCATCACAGGAAGAAGAGCTGGGCAAGGTCATGAAAGACACAATCTTCTTCATTTCAGGACTGTAAATCTTGTACTTGGGTATTTTCCCCAGGCTTTGGAGAAATTCCTTCTTCATAGTATCACTCCGTGAAATAATGGTTAGGTGGGGGAATGTCTTATAATGAATTGAGCTATTTCTTTTTTTCCTCTTTTTGCATATGCATGTTAAAAAATGATTTTCTCGAGCGATACATTTTTCTCTGCTCCCCCCATTTCTTTTCCCTCCTCTTCAACCCTCTCCCATGATCCCCATAGACTGAGCTATTTCTTTGATAGTGTTGGACTGTGCTGTGGGGGAAGGGCACAAACTGGCTAAGCAGGCCAATTGGTTCTGCAGATGGGGCCAACTGGGCTTGGACCACCAGCCCTAGGCCAGGCTTCTTCCAGCTAACCACAGCCTAATCCGCAAGCTGGCAGGGGCTGTGTGTTCTCAGAGCTGTGGATTGTGATGTCATCCTGTACAGACACTGTGACTAGGGCTCCATAGATGCCCCTGGTGCTGTGTTGGCATCAAGGGATTGTAGAACAGAGCCTTGAAGACCAGGAGATACTAGGATAGCTTTGTTTGTTGACTTAATAGGGGGCATTATCAGGGTTCATGGCCCTCTCCCTCTGGGACACCATTCTCTCTGGACTGTGATGAGGTTGAACCATATGCTCTAAAGGCTTTTTGAAGATCCATGCTTATTATTATTTCCAGGCTTATGGAAAGTGGATAGTTCACATGGAGGCACCAGGGGTGAAGCAGACGGGCCCAGGCCTTTCCCACTATGTCTTGGTATCTGGAAATGTAGTTTCAGGTAGCCCTCAGGCTCAGAGGCTGAGGAAATGAGGCTGTGTGTTATAGGACCAGGAAAAGGGGAGACACTTTACGGGCTACCCCCAAAATCTTAGAAGTTTTCAGAGCTAGGCTATCATCCACACAAACCTTGTTTTGTTTGTTTGTTTTGTTTTGTTTTTCATGACAGGGTTTCTCTCTGTAGCCCTGGCTGTCCTGGAACTCACCGGATTGGCTCAAACTCAGAGACTGCCTGCCTCTGGCCCCTGCACCGCAGTGCTGGGATTAAAGGCGTGCACCCCAACCATCCACCTACTGCCTTTCTTAGATTCATTGTGAGTCTAGTTCTGGGCCTACTGCATAGAGTAGGAGAATGTTCTATACAGAGAAATGTTCCACCCGACCACTGTTTACAGGTGGCTTAGGAACCCAGGCACGGTGAGTTTAGAGGACTCATGAGCAGGGGGAGCCCCAGTGGGCAAAACTCTTAAGAATCTTCTTGGAGGTATCAGGTAGAGTTGGTGAAGCAACCACAGATTGGTCCTAAGGGAGATCACTGGATTCTGAGATTTTTCTTGTTGGCATAGTTAAAACAAAACAGAACAACCTGGAAACTGTTTTGCACATTTTTATTTGTGGATCTGGGTTTGCTAAAGATCATTTTGGACAAAAGCCCTCGATGGTTATCTCTTAGAGCCTCGAGGAGGGACACCCTGTAGTTGGTATTCCAGCTAGCCTGTGCCAGCTCAGGATCTCAGATCCTCCAGTCTTTGTGGTCTGGGGTGGGCAGTTAGCTTCCACTCACTATGGAGATGTGGAAGTCAAGAGCTGGAGTTGGGGACGGGAGTGAGCCAAGATTACATTGCAGGTTGAAGGCCAAGCTGGGGTGGAGTTTTAACATCTGGAATGTTTCCTTCGTGCTCCATATCACAGAGTGCCTTTCTATGTGTCCCCCACCCACCCCTACAAACTAGTGTCAGAGATGAAATCCAGAGCTAGGCAAGCGCCTAACCATCGAGTGCATGCTAGACAAGTACTCTACCATTGAGCTGAAGCCATAGCCTCATATTATTTATTTTTATTTATTTGCATGCGTGTGCACATCACAGCACACATGTGGACATCAGAGGACAATCCGTGGAGTTGGGTCTCTTGTTTTACCATTGTGTGTCCCAGGGATCAAACTCAGGTTTCGGACCCCAAGTAGCTTCAGCCACTCAGCCATCTCCTTGCCCCTCTGTGCTTTTAAATCAGACCTCTAGTTCTTCCATCCCAAACTGTTGCTCCACGCCGTACTCTGGTGCACCAGATCCTGTGCACTTCTGCCTCTTCTGACGCCTGCCCGCCCCCCCTCCCCATCCTCTTACTTAGGTGAATGTCACCCTCAGGATGCCTCACTTCTCGGCTTTGCTAGGACTCTGAAGCCTGCATTTTCTCCTTCAGACTTGCTTACCTTACCAAACATACACGGTCTCCCCTCCTGGGGCCCGTGAACCTAAAGGGAGGCCTTGGCTCTTAAGCATCGTTGTGTTCCAGAATCCATCAATGTCTAGAGAATGTGTCTAATAAACCAGGGTACACTGCCCAGGCCATGTGTACCCTGGCCACATCATTCAAGCTCCTGCCCTCCCCACAAGAACTGGGGCTGAAGTAACGTTTCCAATGGGAGCGTGATGTTAGGCCCCTTTCCATTCCTCTGCAATCAGGGATCCTGAACTCTTCTCTCCAGATGGCTCCCTGAGTCCTGTAGGGTGTCAGTGTATGTACAAAGTTTGGGGTGAGTAAGGTGAGGGTCCACAACACCAGATGTCCCCTTGACTCAGGTCCTACGGATATATGCTGGAGCTGTCCTGAATAAATGAAATCACTGTCTTGAACCATATTTCCTGGGGGACTAGGAGAAATGCCAGGCTGGGTGCAGATTTGGGGGCTTTCTGATAGGTTTGAGTCAAAAGCAGGGGATATTCGTCTCTGGTTTAGCTAATCTTTTATTAATAGTCTAACAATCTTTATTTTACCATTATTATTTTTGACACTGGAGGTCAAGATACTGGTCTTGCGAATGGCAGGCCAGCACTGTGCCGCTGGCTGTATCGCCAGCCTACACCCTTTTGTCTACAGACAATAGTTATTGAGCACTAGCTATGGTCCAGACCTGTGCCAAGTGTTTGTTTGCGTTTGTATGTTTCCGTCTTCACAAGGACACTTGTGGTAGGTACTGCTACTGTTCCCTCTTTACAGAATAAACTGAAGCTAAGGGTTAAAGAGGAAGTCTGATGCTGACTTTGTGCAAACACACACAGAGACAGACAGACAGACAGACAGACAGACACACACACATACGCTAGGATTTGAACCCACAGCTTTGAATAAGTTAGGCAAATCCTCTACCACTAAATTGTACTTGAGCTGAGGCTCCTGAGTTTTTCAACATCATGAGCATCATCTCTAAGTGGTTGCCTCCTCCTTCAAGATTATGATGTCCCCTGTCCATATCCTAAAAGCTCAGAGGCTCTCCCCCCTACTCACACTTGGCATGGATGCAGGAGGTAGATACAGAAGTCTGGAATGATGAGCGTCTCTGACTTGCCTCGGTCTGAGGACTTTTTACTTTATCTGCACTCCTAAGTGGAAAGCAAGCACTGGAGTGAAGGGTTCTCTCCCGCATCCTCGAGCCCATGAGGTAGGATCTCAGACTCTAACTTTGGATTATCCCTACTTGGGAACATTCAGAAGCCCAGCATTTTACTTCAGCAGGGAAGAGAATTACGATACTACTAGAGGCTAAGCATCCCTAATATAAGAATCCAATAGAATGTTCCATAGCCTGGATCTTTCTGGGCATCACCATGATGCTATGAGTGGAAAATTCCACATCTGACTTCATGTGACAGGTTGCTGTCAAAGCATCAAGATGCTAGAAATATTGCATAGGTGCTGGAGAGATGGCTCCTGGGTAAGAGTATTTGCTGCTCTCCCAGAGGACTTGAGTTTGGCTCTCAGCATCTATGTGGGATGAGTTGTAACTATCAGTAACTTCAAGTCTAGGTAGTCCCATGGACTCTTCTGGCCTCCATGGATATCTGAATATATGTGATACCCATACAGCTATCTACCCTGATGTATATATAAACAAAATAATATTAATATGTCATATAAATACATAATGTAATATTAATGATATATTATTATAGTGTGTAAGATTACCTTCAGTCTATGTAATGTGCATACAAAACATGAATAAATTTCATGTTTAAGCTTAGAATCTTTCCTCAGAACATCTCATTGTGTGTATTCCTATTTTGGAATATAATTTTTGTCAAAACAGGGTTTCTCTGTGTATATAAATACTTTAATATCTGAAAAAAATAACACAAAACACTACTGGTACCATGCATTTTTAATAAGGGACACTCAGTTTGCGCTTTCATTTTGTGTACTATTACTGTGTGTGTTTGTGTGTGTGTGTGTGTGTGTGTGTGTGTGTGTATGTGTAACCTGTATGTGTTCATGATCACACACACATGCCTACTTTGAATGTAGAGGTCAGAGGTCAACTCTGGTGTCTTTCTCAAAAACTATTCACTTTTTTTAATGACAGATTTTTTTTTTTTTTTTTTTTTTGGTTTTTCGAGACAGGGTTTCTCTGTGGTTTTGGAGCCTGTCCTGGAACTAGCTCTTGTAGACCAGGCTGGTCTCAAACTCACAGAGATCCGCCTGCCTCTGCCTCCCGAGTGCTGGGATTAAAGGAGTGCGCCACCACCTCCCGGCTAGATATTTTTTTGACTGAGTCTAGAGCTCACTATAATTTGGCTAGCCTCTCTGGCCAGTGAGCACCAGGGGCTGGCCTGTCTTCTCCACCCGCTGCCCCATTGAGCCTGGCTCTTTACATGGGTGATGGGGACCTGATTTCAAATCACTTGACTGTCTGAGCCTTCTCTCCAGCATGTCCTCCCCAGTCTATGATCTTATCAGAATCTCTTATTTTTATCACAACAGCTCCAGGGGTGTGCTGAGAACAGGAGGGCATCCAGAGGAGGGCAAGAGGCCTTGAGACTTAGATTTTGATTTAAAAATAATTGTTTGTGTTTGTGTGTATGGGTATTTTGTCTACATGCCTGTCTGTGTACTGCATACATGCAGTGACTGAGGAGACAGACGAGGGTGTCAAATCCCTCAGGACTGGAATTACAGACAGTTGAGAGCCGCCACGTGGGTGCTGGGAACCTATAGGTGCAGGTCCTGCAGAAGATCAGCTAATGCTCCTCACTGCTGAGCCGAGTTCTAATGTCTCAATCTGTCATTCACTAGCTCTCAAGGCCCCAGTGTGTTCATCTGTCACGTGGGAATTCTTCCCAGTGTGACTGTTGCCAAGAGTTGGTGTTTAGGGTTAACTTCAGCCTTGTTCTTATTTCTGAGACATGGTCCCAGTTACTTCCCAGACAGGATTTGATTTTCCCTGCCAGTGGCAGATGCGGGTTGGGGAAGGTATAGAAGAAACCCCCTGTGCCCTGGGAAGGATCTTGGAAGCATAGCCCACATCCCGTCATTTGCTGCACAGAGGAGGAGGGTGCTTGTTCTTGGGGCGCAGGAACATCGTGAGGCACCAGCTGGAAGTGGGACCGAAAAGCCCATATTTTGTCAAAGAGAAAAGAGTTGGACAGAGCCCTGGGTTTGTCTACTAGCTCCTCTCATCCTGGGGATTGTGATTAGTTATGTATTGTTTTTTCCTTTAGAGAAGGAGAGACAACGGGAGGTGCCAGAGCCCTGTCGTGGGCAGGCAGAGATTTATGGCCCTCTCAGTGTTTTGGGTTTGCTCCTGTCCCCATGAAGCCTCTGGGGGAGGGGGGACCAGGGGCCCACCAAGCTGCCACAGCTGGACAGTTTGGAAAGGAGGGAGGCGATGTTTTCAGCTCCGGGATGTGTGTGTGTGTGGGGAGAGGCTCAGAGCCTTTTCCAAGTTGGTTGAACTCCCTTCTGCATCCTGCTGTGGGGCCCTTAGCACCCACTGTGGTGTGGTGTCCTTGGTGACTCATTCACACCAAACCTCCCCCTGGAAACTCTCTGGATAGAGCAGATTCCAGGGCCACATTCGACTTTATTTCCAGTGGTAAAACATTTGGTGTTTGCCTCCTGCTTCCTTTTAATCCCTGGCTCCTTGGGGGAAATTGCCTTCTGTCTTGTAGGGGGTGGGAAGGGGAATGAGAATGGGTTTCTCCTTTTCTGTGATGGCTCTCATGAACAGAAAGGCCAGGCATACTTCGATGGCCAGGTTGTGTCTTAGTCCTTTCTCTATAGCCCAGTGATTACCAGGGTCTTATCCCTTGTCCCAGGGGTGCTTGTAACCTCTATGTAGCCTCTTTGGTTCACACAATCTGGGATGAGACTCGGTGCTGGAACCAAAACTGCACCTCCAAATCTCCTCCTTCTGGAAGTTCTCCTTCCTGGCTATTACTTCTCTTTCACTTCCTCCGACCTTAGCAGTTGGGAAAGTCTCCGTCATTGATCTCCTAGGTGCCTGGGTGGCTCTCACAATCTGAAGGCAATCTGGGATGGGGTGGGTTCTCCGCCCCAGACTCTCTGAGAGCCTGGGGCCCCTTGAAGACAGGCTCACTGTGGACTGGCTCTTTTCTCTTAAGCCCCATTCACCTTTGAAGTGCTAAGATGGGTCCTGGGAGAGAGGAAGGTATGAAGTCAAGGATGAAGTTTGGTATACAGGTCCTTCAGCAGCAGGTAGGGGGAGAGGGGCCTGACTTCTGCTCAGTGGCTTCTTATGAACCCGAGGTTTCTTGTGGACCAGATACAGGCAGTAATTGCCCTCGTCGGTTCCGGTGCAGCCTGAGTGTGCTGTTCCCAGATGAGCTCTCTTCCCACTCCCCCTGAGACCTCTGTGAATGCTGGGTTTGAAGGGTGGAGAGATGTCTCATAGGTATCACCTACAGTCTCCATTGCCTTTCTCCAGTGCTCATTCCCCCTTCACTGCTATGGTTTGCTCATGAAGTTGAAAGGTCAGCTTAGGGCAGGGAGGTCACCGATTCCTGGTCACAGAGGTGCCGAGTGTGGGATTTGAAGCAGCTCTGCTCTATGGAGTCCTGGCCCAAGGTTAATTTTTTTTTCTGCTTCGAACAATGTCCTTTGTCTACTCTAGCCACCCAACTTCTGGAGTGATGACCTGTTGATGTTAAACACAGACACATGTATAATAAAGGTGGAGAGACCTGATCTGAGGCTGTTTTCAGAGTTTTTCCATTGAACGCGCGGGCACACACACACACACACACACACACACACACACACACACAAACACACTTCTTCCCTCCTCCCCTCCCTTCTTTCCTTCCTTCCCTCCTTTTTTCCCTCCTTTCTTCCTGCCTATTCCTATTTATGGTACAAAATAGGCTTTTCTTTAATGTTGCTCACTCCTCTGGATTATGATATCTTATTTGCTCTTTCGTTATCATGTCATCTGGTGCAAAGTGCAGACACTAACAAGGTATTAAAGTACCTTAGGTCATGTGTGGCAAGAGCCAGACTCCTCACACTTATGAGCTGACTACTCAGCGTGGGTCATGGCGACATCTAGGTGACCTCTTCTGCTTCGTGGGGAGGGTGCATCACAGGGCTTGGCAGCTAAAAGCTCACACCCTCCCAGGTGCTGTCTGTCTTAGGTCAATCTGTCCTCCCTAAGTGTCCCCCCTGCTTTGTCAGGAAGCTCCTATTAATATGTTCCATTTCTTGTATCAAGCAACTGTCTTGCAAATAGCGTTGTTGGTAATTCATGGGATGGGCTGTTATTTTTGGAGCCAGAGTCTACGGAGACAGGCTTAAAATTGAACACTTTTTTTCCCTTCCCTTTTCAACTTTTCTCATATTATTGCAGAAATTACAGAAAAATATTTGGCTGGTCAGGTCCGACAATATATATGGCTGATTCCCTGTCATTGTGCTAATCCTAGAAAAATAAACCTTTTGGCGTCTTTCCGTTTTTCCCTGGGTGGGAGGGGACACGGGCTCCCCTGTGCATTCAGACCTGTGGGTATATTATTTTTTCTGCCTAGCATTGTGCTCAGGAGGGTACAGGCCAATTCACATTGGGTCAGCATTAAATGTTGCTGTGTCTTTGTAACAACAGAAAGCTGGGGTTCTGTCAAAGTTGTACACAGCCCTCCAAGCCTGGGACACCAGGACAGGGGATGATGTTGAAGACTCTGTGGGACCCCAGCAGAGATGAGAATGTGGTTATTAATTAAATTAATAATATAAATTAATCAATCTTAGCAGAAGGGGAGGAGGCCGGCATGTCATAACAGCCAAGATATAGAGAATGCTCTGGTAATGGAGGTGTTCAATGGCCGCAGACCACTCTATATGATGCTGGAATCTTGAGGGGGCCTCATACGCTCTATTCTGTCAGAGCTGTGGGGTTAGGAGGGCTATGGTCCTGTCTGTTCTTACAGGGGAGAAAATGGCTTGACTGAAGCCACAGAGGGGCATGGAGGTCTAGTAGAGAAAGAAACAAGGCCCCATGGTTTTATGGGCAGCTGTCCTTACTCTTAACATCCTTTACTATTGGTCCGCACAGCCAATCATTCATCTTGCCCAGGTCTCCATGTCCCCAGCAGCCAGCAGCAGCAGACATCTGTGTGTCCTGATGCCCTTGACTCTCCCAGCAGGCATGATTCTCCTGGCATTTGCCTCAGACAACAGGTGCCCTTTCATTGCCAAAGCCTGGGCCGTCTCCAGACATCCCTGGACTTGGTGGGAGCTTGGCTCTTTGAAGTCTACAGCTCAGTGTCCCCCCTCCCCTCCAGGGCAGCCCGGAAACATAAGTCTCATTTCCTGGCTCCGGGCTCTGTCTCTTTGAAGGCAAAATTGCTGCTTCCCTCCTTGCGAATCATCTGAACCAAAGCTACATTTCAGTTTATTGACTTGGCTTAACCATAAAACCACAGGTAGGGGAAACACAACCAAAGTAACCCAGGGTTCTTTCCTTTGGGAAAGCGGCAAAGGAAAACTGGCTTTTTCACGGCTGCTCTTCTGCCACAAAGGTATCATCAGGTTTAAGAGCTGACCCTGACTTTCCTTGGAGCCATTTGTGGCTGACAAAATTGCGAGAGTTTCCTTTCTATTGGTCATAACATTCCTTGGAATTTACAGTCTGTGATGCTCCCCAGGGTGCTGTTCTCTTGCAGGATTTCCACATATGACCTACATGTTGTCCAGGGGAGCGAAGCCAAGAGGAGGCAAGGATGGGCACACTGGTTCTCTCTCTCACTATCTGTGGGCTTGGGAGGGTCAGTACAGCATGTTCTCAAGTCCTGCGACTTTAAAGCTTGACTTCAATTTAGTTGGACATTTTCCAACTTCTTTCTTTCTTTCTTTCTTTCTTTCTACCTTCCTTCCTTCCTTTTTTCCTTCCTTCCTTCCTTCCTTTCTTTTTTTCTTCCTTCCTTCCTTCCTTCCTTCCTTCCTTCCTTCCTTCCCCCATGGCACAAGCAGAACTTACTGAGTTAAAAAGAAGTATTAACATCTAATATGCTTTGAATCTAGTTCTGTTATCTCTAAATTCCTTCTTTCCCTTCCATTTTCTTCTATAAGTCATTCATTCTTTTATTCATTCATCCATCCATCCATCCATCCATCCTTCTATCTCCATGTTTAGAAGCTCTTTCTGCAGGTACGCTATCATAAATATACACTAATTACAGACTGTATATACTCAACAATTATTTAAACAACTTCAAAGTATATGACTCTCAATTTCTGTTCAGTTCCTTTTTCCTAGCATGTTATATGAATCTAGGAGTGAGCTGACCATGTTTTCTTTTGCCATTGCCACTTCTGTTTGGTTTTTATAATCTAGCTGCTGATTTATAACTCAGCATGTGTATCTTTGTGCTTTTCTTAAACTCTAAGCATGGCTGCAGGCCATGGTAACCCTCTTGGTCTTGATGACTATCAGCCCCCATGTACCATCCAAGCTCCAGTCATGACATCCTCTCTGTGACACCTGCAATACCTCTTCCTCTCTTCTGCTTCTATACCTTCCCACGTGTGGTACCCAGTGTCTGGAATCCTCTCATCCATTCTGTTCATGGAATGCCCTCCTTTCCTTCCTTCAGAGACCATTTTGGATGCTTACTCCTCCATGAAGTATTCCTGGGAACCCCAGAAAATGCTAGAGTCACCCTTGTGCTTTTATAGCTCTTGTCACACTGTGGCCTGTTATCTGTGTTCTCTATGAGCATGGGAGCTGGGCCTCAGTCACCGTCCTTAATCCTATCAAGGATGCGTCTGTATCAACTAAAAGCAAGTACATTCTGCTGCTGACGGAAGAGAATGACTTTCAGTGAATAGCTTACACATGCATCTAAAACATGCTCTCTGCAACACGCTGTTTTGGGTCATGAGCTGACCTGGTGAGGGTACTGAATGTGAGTGTATGTCCATGTGGGCCTTGGGAATGCTTTTCCCATTAATTAGTCTTTGAGGAATTTGTTGCCAGGGAATTGAAGCTGTGGCTAGAAGGAGCATGGGTACTTCTAAATTGTTTGTAACTATTTTTATTTAGTTCTTAACTCCCCCCTCGTGTGTGTATGGATGCATATGTGGAGATGTGGGTTTATGTGTGGCTGTGAGCACACATGCCTGAATGTATATGGGGACCAGGGTCAACCTGGGGGTGTTGTTCCTCAGGAGCACTCGTCCATCCAGTTGAACAGGAGCTGTCAGCTTCTTTGTTAAAGGCAGAATCTTTAACTAGGACCTGGGGCTTGTTGATTAGGTTGTGCCGGCTGACCAGTGGCACACCTGTGTAAACACCCATAGCACTGGAGGTTACAGGTTTGTGTCACCTTGTGTAGCTGCCGGGGACCAAATTCAGGCACTCATGCTTATATGGCCAGCCCTTCGCCAAACGAACCACCTCCCCACTCTGTGTCTGCTGATTTAAATAAACCAAGTAAGGAATCTAAAAAGGCTTTGGTGCTAAAATGCAAAGATATGTCATAGAAGTAGCTTTCACTCATCTTATTTCTTTACACCCAAATATACACATTCAATCTGGTAGGAGCTGGGGGAATTGGCAAGGTCCGGTGGCAGCAAAGCCGGAGGGCTTAACAAAGGGAGGCTTCCTGCGGCCTGGGAAGGGTTAGAGCTGTGAACACAAACAGCACCTTGGGAGCCACAGGGAGAACCAGAGAGGTCATGGGATAATGGCTGCAGCTATGTCTGGTCCATGAGACTTGGGAGGAGCTGCCTGGGGAGGGCAGGGTCTGTCGGGAAAGATTCCTGTTAGCAGCTACATCCTGACTGTGTGTCTAGCGCTAGTACCTTCTACTGGCCAAAACAAATGGGAAGCTGAAGGACACTGAAGGACAAAGGGATCTATCTATACTGCCTGGGTCAGCCTCCAGGGCACAGTGCACGGGAAGGATGAAGCCCAGCACACAGAATGGACCCTGTGCATCCAGTGAGCATCTATAGTGATATTTTATTTTTTAATAAATAAAGCTGGCCTGAGGATCAGAGTATAAAACTAGGCATACTCATCAGCCATCCAGGCCAGGCAGTGGTGACACACATCTTTAATCCCAGCAGCCACACTAGTTCTCCATAGAGGCCCTGTGGTGGTGGTGCATGCCTTAAATACTAGCATGAGAGAGGACTGTGAGGCAGGATAAGACAGGAACTCGCTCTCTTTTCACTTTCTGTAGAGGTAAGAGTTCTCTAGTGGTTTGCTGCTTTGCTTCTCTGATCTTTGGGCTTGAACCCCAATATCTGTCTCTGGGTTTTAATTATTTGTGCTACAAGCATCCACCTGGTTCCTTTCCATATCAACATCAACATGACATCTGTGGATGAGCAGATTGATGCCTGAGAACTGTTTGTGTCCAGTCGGGGACCTTGTGGGCTACTTCACTCTGTCTCCAGGTGAGTTTTCCCTACCGGTCTTGGAACTGGAGTCTTCCACAGACTGGTAGAGGTTGGTGATTCCCAAGAGCTCATGTGACCTGGTCAGCTGAGCAGGGACCATAGAAACATCTCTTCATGCCTCACCTTCCCTTGGAGATCTAGTCAGGGGGCTTTATCCCTGGGGCTGGGAAGTGTGGGTAAGATAGAAATGGAGGCTTGGCCAGAGATGCAGATATCAGGGAACTCTGCTCAACCAAACACTGGCATCCTCAGGAACCTACAGTAGTAACTGATTTGTGGGAGGGTAAGCTGCTCTCAGCTTGCTTGCTATTGGGACTGAAAGTATTGTAGCTGGGTGATTATTCACCGAATATATAATATATATTATATATATATATATATATATATATATATATATACTTTAGTGCTAGATGAAGCTGAGTGTGTCTCTCAGCTTCCACATTAAACTTTAAGCAAGTTGCTTAATCTCTTGGACCCTCAGTTTCTGCAATGTTAAAAATAGGAAATAATTCTGATGCAGGGAGCTACGGGAAGAAGTAGAGAAATATACGTTGAGTGCCTACCACTGACCACTGCCGCCCGCAGCCACCCACCCCGCCCACCACTGCCTACCACCGCCTACCACTGCCCACCACTGCCTACCATTGACTACTACTGCCTACCACTGCCCACCACCGCCCACCACTGCCCACTGCTGCCTGCCGCCACCCACCGCCGCCTACCGCCCACCACTGCCTACCACCACTCAGCACGTGCTTCTCTATTATGAGATAATCATTTGATCTGGTTGCCCAATCTGTGCTTACTTTGTTCTGTGGTTTCTGAAATATCTTTGTTTTTAGCTCTTTCCAGGTAGAGAACCCGAGGAGGGACCAAGGTCACATATGTTATGACAGTGCTTAGGCACACAAATCGGCTTTTTTTTTTTTTAAATGTTCCTACAAGGTACACTTACTAGAAAAAAGTTATGGGACCTTAGATGCTCAGTTTACAATCCCAAGAACAAGAAAAAGCTCTCTGTCAGCTAAAAAAAATATAGATGGATGTTGTTTCTGGGAGGAGGGATGTTGTACAGTGGTCCAGGAGGAGACGGTGAGTCAGAAGTGCTGAGAGCTGGGCCAGACTGTCCCCTCAGCCCACCTCCTGTGAGTCAGCACTGACCATGAGGCCTGGTGGGCAGCGAGCCCAGCATGCTGCTGGGCCACATGGCTCACTACTCAGGGAGCTGCAGCTGTGCTCTTCTGTCACCCCATCTAGGGACATGAGAGGGTGCGTCTCAGTGCCACTATTGTCAGGGTTGACAGGGTCCCTTAGGTCCTTTTTCTGGAGAGGCTTGCTTCTAGATCAAACCTTCAGCTTCACTGTCTTTTTTTTTTTTTGAGTTTTTTTTTTATTGAGAAAAAAAAATTTTTGCCTCCTCCCAGCCTCCCACTCCTCCCCCCTCCCCCTCCCCCCACTCCTCTCCCCATCACCCCACTCCTCTCCCCCTCCCCCCACTCCTCTCCCCCTCCCCCCACTCCTCTCCCCCTCCCTCTCAAGTCTGGAGAGCAGTCAGGGTTCCCTGCCCTGTGGAAAGTCCAAAGTCCTCCCCACTCCGTCCTGGTCTAGGAAGGTGAACATCCAAACTGGCTAGGCTCCCACAAAGCCAGCACATGTAGTAGGATCAAAACCTAGTGACATTGTCCTTGGCTTCTCAGCAGCCCTCATTGTCCGCCATATTCAGAGAGTCCGGTTTTATCCCCTGCTTTTTCAGTCACAGTCCAGCTGGCCTTGGTGAGCTCCCAATAGATCAGCCCCACTGTCTCCGTTGGTGGGTGCACCCCTCTTGGTCCTGACTTCCTTGCTCATCTTCTCCCTCCTTCTGTTCCTCATTGGGACTTTGGGAGCTCAGTCCAGTGCTCCAGTGTGGGTCTCTGTCTCTATCTCCATCCATCGCCAGATGAAGGTTCTTTATTTATGGCTAGAAACCAATTATGAGTGAGTACATCCCATGTTCATCTTTTTGGGTCTGGGTTACCTCACTCAAGATAGTATTTTCTATTTCCATCCATTTGAATGCAAAATTTGAGAAGTCATTGTTTTTTACCGCTGAGTAGTACTCTAATGTGTATATATTCCACACTTTTTTCATCCATTCTTCCATTGAAGGACATCTAGGTTGTTTCCAGGTTCTGGCTATTATAAATAATGCTGCTATGAACATAGTTGAACAAATGCCCTTGTCATATGATCGGGCATCACTTGGGTATATTCCCAAGAGTGGTATTGCTGGGTTCAGGGGTAGGTTGATCCCGAATTTCCTGAGAAACCGAAACACTGCTTTCCAAAGTGGTTGCACAAGTTTGCATTCCCACGAGCAATGGATGAGGGAACCCCTTCCTCCACAACCTCTCCAGCAGAGGCTATCATTGGTGTTTTTGATTTTAGCCAATCTGACAGGTGTAAGATGATATCTCAAAGTTGTTTTGATTTGCATTTCCCTGATCGCTAAGGAGGTTGAGCATGACCTTAAGTGTCTTTTGGCCATTTGAACTTCTTCTGTTGAGAATTTTCTGTTCAGATCATTGCCCTATTTTTTAATTGGGTTAATTAGCATTTTAAAGTCTAGTTTCTTGAGTTATTTATATATTTTGGAGATCAGACCTTTGTCTGTTGCGGGGTTGGTGAAGATCTTCTCCCAGTCAGTGGGTTGGCTTTTTGTCTTAGTGACAGTGTCCTTTGCTTTACAGAAGCTTCTCAGTTTTAGTAGGTCCCATTTATTCAATGTTGCCCTTAATGTCTGTGCTGCTGGGGTTATACATAGGAAGCGATCGCCTGTGCCCATCTGTTGTAGGGTACCTCCCAATTTCTCTTCTATCAGGTTCATTGTGCTCGGACTGATATTGAGGTCTTTGATCCATTTGGACTTGAGTTTTGTGCATGGTGATAGATATGGGTCAATTTTCATTCTTCTATAGGTTGACATCCAGTTGTGCCAGCACCATTTGTTGAAGATGCTTTCTTTCTTCCATTGTATACTTTTAGCTCCTTTATCGAAAATGAGGTGTTCATAGGTTTGTGGGTTAGAATCTGGGTCTTCTATTCGATTCCATTGGTTGACTTCTCTGTTTTTATACCAATACCAAGCTGTTTTCAATACTGTAGCTCTGTAGTAGAGTTTGAAGTCAGGGATGGTAATGCCTCCAGAAGTTCCTTTATTATATAAGACTGTTTTGGCTATCCTGGGTTTTTTGTTTTTCCATATAAAGTTGATTATTGTCCTCTCAAGATCTGTGAAGAATTTTGATGGGACCTTGATGGGGATTGCATTGAATCTATAAATAGCCTTTGGTAGAATTGCCATTTTTACTATGTTGATCCTCCCAATCCAAGAGCAAGGGAGGTCCATCCATTTTTTGGTATCCTCTTCAATTTCTTTCTTCAATGCCTTAAAGTTCTTGTCAAATAGATCTTTCACTTCCTTGGTTAGAGTTACCCCAAGATATTTTATGCTATTTGTGGCTGTTGTGAAAGGTGATGCTTCTCTGATTTCCCTCTCTGCTTCCATATCCTTTGTGTATCGGAGGGCGACTGATTTTTTGGAGTTGATCTTGTATCCTGCCACATTACTAAAGGTGTTTATCAGCTTTAGGAGTTCTTTGGTGGAATTTTTGGGGTCGCTTATGTACACTATCATATCATCTGCAAATAATGAAAGTTTAACCTCTTCCTTCCCAATTCGAATCCCCTTGATCCCCTTATGTTGTCTTATTGCTATTGCTAAAACTCCAAGCACTATATTGAAGAGGTATGGAGAGAGTGGACAGCCTTGCCGTGTTCCTGATTTTAGTGGGATGGCTTTGAGTTTCTCTCCATTTAGTTTGATGTTAGCTGTCGGTTTGCTGTAAATAGCTTTTATTATATTTAGATATGACCCTTGTATCCCTAATCTCTCCAAGACTTTTATCATAAAGGGATGTTAAATTTTGTCAAAAGCTTTTTCAGCATCTAATGAAATGACCATATGATTTTTTTCTTTCAGTTTATTTATATGATGGATTACATTGATAGATTTTCGTATGTTGAACCAGCCCTGCATCTCTGGGATGAAGCCTACTTGACCATAATGGATAATTTTTCTAATGTGTTCTTGGATACGGTTTGCCAGTATTTTGTTGAGTATTTTTGCGTCGATGTTCATGAGTGAGATTGACCTGTAATTCTCTTTCTTGTTTGAGTCTTTGTGTGGTTTTGGTATCAGAGTGACTGTAGCTTCATAAAAGGAATTTGGCAATGACTCTTCTGTTACTATATTGTGAAACACATTAAGGAGTATAGGTATAAGCTCTTCTTGGAAGTTCTGGTAGAATTCCACATTGAAACCATCCGGTCCTGGGCTTTTTTTGGTAGGGAGGTTTTTGATGACAGCTTCTAATTCTTCGCGACTAACAGGTCTATTTAGATTGTTCACCTGGTCCTGGTTTAACTTTGGTATATGGTATTTATCTAAAAACGTGTCCATTTCTTTTACATTTTTCAGTTTTGTGGCATACAGGCTTTTGTAGTAAGATCTAATGATTCTTTGAATTTCCTCTGTGTCTGTGGTTATGTCCCCCTTTTTCATTTCTGATCTTATTAATTTGCATATTCTCTCTCTGCCGTTTGATTAGTTTGGATAGGGGTTTATCAATTTTGTTGATTTTCTCTAGGAACCAGCTTTTTGTTTCATTGATTCTTTGGATTGTTTTCTGTGTTTCTATTTTGTTGATTTCCGCCCTCAGTTTGATTATTTCCAGTCTTCTACTCCTCCTAGGTGAGTCTGCTTCTTTTTTTTCTAGAGCTTTCAGGTGGGCTGTTAAGTCTCCAATGTGTGCTTTCTCTGTTTTCTTTAAGTAGGCACTTAGTGCTATGAACTTTCCTCTCAGGACTGCTTTCATAGTGTCCCATAAGTTTGAATAGGTTGTTTCTTTATTTTCATTGAATTCAAGGAAGACTTTGATTTCTTTCTTTATTTCTTCCTTGATCCAGGTGTGGTTCAGAAGTTGACTGTTCAGTTTCCATGAGTTTGTGGCTTTCTGGGGGTAGCATTGTTGTTGAATTCTAACTTTAATCCATGGTGGTCTGATAAGATTCAGGAGGTTACGAATATTTTTTTGTAACTGTGGATGTTTGCTTTGTTACCGAGTATGTGGTCAATTTTCAAGAAGGTTCCATGAGCTGCAGAGAAGAAGGTATATTCTTTCCTATTTGGGTGGAATGTTCTATAGATGTCTGTTAAGTCCATTTGATTCATTACCTCCATTAATTCTCTTATTTCTCTGTTAGGTTTCTGTCTGATTGACCTGTCCATTGGTGAGAGAGGAGTGTTGAAGTCTCCTACTATTAGTGTGTGCCGTTTGATGGCAGCCTTGAGTTTTAGTAATGTTTCTTTTACGTATGTGGGTGCTTTTATATTAGGGGCATAGATATTCAGGATTGAGACTTCATCCTGATGAATTGTTCCTGTTATGAGTATAAAATGTCCCTCTCTGTCTTTTCTGATTGATTTAAGTTTGAAGTCAACTTTGTTAGAAATTAGTATGGCCACACCTGCTTGTTTCTTGGGTCCATTCGCTTGATAAGCCTTTTCCCAGCCCTTTACTCTTAGTAGGTGCCTGTCTTTGTGGTTGAGGTGTGTTTCTTGTAGACATCAGAATGTTGGATCCTGTTTTCTTATCCAATCTTTTAGCCTGTGCCTTTTTATAGGTGAGTTGAGTCCATTGACATTAAGTGATATTAATGACCAGTGGTTGTTAACTCCGGTCACTTTTTTAGTAGTAGAGTTTGTGTGTTTCCCTTCTTTGAGTTGTGCTGGTGAAGGGTCTCTAGATGTTTGAGTTATTGTGGTCATTGTTGGACTCCTTGGTTTGTGATTTTCCTTCTATTACTTTCTGTAAGGCTGGATTTGTGGCTACATATTGTTTAAATTTGTTTTTATCCTGGAAGATTTTGTTTTCTCCATTTATAGTGAACGAAAGCTTGGCTGGGTATAGTAGTCTGGGCTTGCATCCATGGTCCCTTAGTTTCTGAAGTACATCTATCCAGGACCTTCTGGCTTTCATGGTTTCCATAGAGAAGTCAGGTGTAAGTCTGATAGGTTTACCCTTATAAGTAACTTGACCCCTTTCCTTTGCAGCTCTTAATATTCTTTCTTTATTCTGTATGTTTTGTGTTTTGATTATTATATGGCGAGGAGATTTTTTTTTTGGTTCAGTCTATTCGGTGTTCTGTATGCTTCTTGAACCTTCAAAGGAATATCCTTCTTTAGGTTGGGAAAGTTTTCTTCTATAATTTTATTAAATATATTTTCTGGACCGTTGAGCTGTACTTCTTCTCCTTCTTCTATCCCAATTATTCTTAGGTTTGGTCTTTTTATTGTGTCCCAGATTTCCTGGATGTTTTGTGATGAGGATTTGTTGGTTTTGCTGTTTTCTTTGATCAGTGTGTTTATTTTCTCTATGGTATCTTCAGTGTCTGACATTCTTTCTTCTATCTCTTGTAATCTGTTGTTAGTACTTGTCTCTGTAGTTCCTGTTCATTTACCCAGATTTTCCATCTCCATCCTTCCCTCGGTTTGTGTTTTCTTCATTGCTTCCATTTCATTCTTCAAGTCTTGAACCGCTTCCCTAACCTGTTTGATTGCTTTTTCTTGTTTCTCTTGGTTTTCTTGCGTGTCTTTGAGCGATTTGTTCATTTCCTCTACCTTTTTGTTTGTAATCTCTAATTGTTTATGGCAGTTTTTCACCTCCTGTTTAAGGTCCTCTATTATTTTCATATAGTTCACTTTTGAGTCGATTTCTTCTAATTCTTCTGGAGTAGGGTGTACAATTCTTCTTATTTCGGGATCCCTGGATTCTGGTGGTGTCATGTTGCTTTTCAGGTTGTTGGAGGAATTCTTGCATTGGCGCCTTCCCATCTCTTCCTTCAAATGGAGCCAGGAGAGGCCTGGTGTCTTGGTCCAGTCTTTGCTGTGATTGACTCTCTGGGTGTATCTCTTCAGTGTAGAAGCAGGAACCGTTCCGTCCAGATGAACTCCTCAGCACCAAAACATGGACGCCTGGTAGTCCAATGACCCGAGGACAAAAGGGGGAGCTTGGAGGGCAGGGTGGGGACGAGTAGAACACAGGACACCCTGCCGTACAGGCTGAAGGTGCATGTGCTCCCTTACCGGGGGTCCTTGAGGCCTGCCCCTTAGGTAGGCTCTCACTGCTCTGGGTGGGTAGCCTTAGTGTAGGAGCAGAAAACTGTTCCTGAGCAAAGGACCTTGCAGAAAACCAAGACTTGAGGGGGGAGGGTCATGTGTAAGAAAGACAGCCCTGCAGAAGGAGCTGGAGGAGGGGGGTTTGTGCTCTCTTCCGGGGCAATCCGCCCCTGGATAGCACACACTCACCCATCCAGATGGGATTCCTCAGCAACTAAACAGGGCCGTCCGGTAGCCCAATGATCCGGGGACAAAAGGATGAACGGAGCAAGGGGGGGCGGTGTCCAGAAGAGCACAGGAGAGCCTGGCGCATGCACGAGCTGAAGGTGCCCAGGCTCCCTTGCAGGGGACCCTGAGGCCTGCCTGGTAGGCAGGCACTCACCGCTCTGGGTGGGTAGCCTTAGTGTAGGAGCTTAAAACTGTTCTTGAGCACTGGTCCTAGCATACAGCAGGGCAGGGTTGGGGAGGGGTGCTGGGGGGTTGGGTCGTGCAAAAGAAAGACAGCCCTGCAGAAGGAGCTGGGAGAGGGGGTTTTGTGCTCTCTTCTGGGGCAATCTGCCCCTGAATAGCACACACTCACCCGTCCAGATGGAATTCCTCAGCAACTCCAGCTTCACTGTCTTAACATGCCCACAGCCACCACAAGCGTTGTTCCTCTTTATTTTATAATCTTTGGGGACCTGTAGTGGAGGTATTTGGTTTGACAGAGTCGGGAATGAAGGTACTGGTCTATGTTAAAGGCTTGGATTGTGCCCGGATCTGAAAGGTAGTCCTGCTAGTTACCCAGAGGAATGAATCTAGAGTACAGAAAATCAGGTTTCCTAATAAGGATGCCCAAGAAACAAGAAGAAGCAGGCTCCTGTGATTGCTCGACATCTGGACAGTTTTGATGAGAGGATGTCTTTCCCAGAATGCACTGCTAGGTGGTTAGGATCAGGGAGACCAGCCAGACTCCATCCCTTCCCGGCTGTGTGACTTGGATATTGATGCTGAAGGCGGTCACTTAACAAGGTCATGGGATGCTAAGTTGAGTAAGATAGATTATGTGAAAGAACAGTGTGATACCAGGCTAAAAATAATAAATGCAGGATATCACAGTTAGATAAGGAGAGTGAGCCGTTTACCTGAGGTCACATGCAATTATTGCCAAAGCCAGGATCCAAGAGTGAGTGAGACTGTCTTTCTGTTGTTTTATGTGGCCTTGGATTTGGTCATTTGTAAGAGAATCATTTGTAGAAAGCCTTTTAATTAAGCACTGTACTCAGGCTACGTGACTATATTATATTTTTGTCTATGATGTGTGTGTGTATGTGTGTTTGGCTGCATACATGTAATATGTATGTATGTCTGTCCCTATGTATTGAAGTCAGAGGCCAATCTTCAGTGTTTTTCTCTGATGTTGTACCCCCCCCCTTTTTGTGAGACAGATAATTTCATTGGAACCTGGAACTCAATGATTGACTAGGCTGGCTAGCCAAGACGCCCTCGAGATGGGATTTCAAGTATGGATCATTATACCTGCATTCTTTTTTTTTATATTTTTTTAATTTATTTATTTATTAAGGATTTCTGCCTCGTCCCCACAACCGCTTCCCATTTCCCTCCCCCTCCCCCGATCAAGTCCCCCCCCCCCCTCATCTGCTCGAAGAGCAATCAGGGTTCCCTGACCTGTGGGAAGCCCAAGGACTGCCCACCTCTATCCAGGTCTCGTAAGGTGAGCATTCAAACTGCCTAGGCTCCCACAAAGCCAGTACGTGCAGTAGGATCAAAAACCCACTGCAATTGTTCTTGAATTCTCAGTATTCCTCATTGTCCGCTATGTTCAGCTAGTCCGGATTTATCCCATGCTTTTTCAGACCTAGGCCAGCTGGCCTTGGTGAGATCCCAATAGAACATCCCCATTGTCTTAGTGTGTGGGTGCACCCCTCGTGGTCCTGAGTTCCTTGCTCGTGCTCTGTCTCCTTCTGCTCCTGATTTGGACCTTGAGATTTCTGTCCGGTGCTCCCGTGTGGGTCTCTGTCTCTGTCTCCTTTCATCGCCTGATGAAGGTTAATATTCCTGAGGATGCCTATGTGTTTGTCTTTGGATTCACCTTATTTAGCTTCTCTAGGAACATGAATTATAGGCTCAATGTCCTTTATTTATGGCTAGAAACCAAATATGAGTGAGTACATCCCATGTTCCTCTTTTTGGGTCTGGCTTACCTCACTCAGGATAGTGTTTTCTATTTCCATCCATTTGTATGCAAAATTCAAGAAGTCCTTGTTTTTTACTGCTGAGTATACCTGCATTCTTATGTAAGTGATGAGGATCAAACTCTGGACTCCATGCCTATGTGCCATGCACTTTACCTGTCATGGAAGAGGGCATTCTAGCTATTGGAGAAACTGGGCCTGTGGACTTCGGCAGATGGGACATACTTGTGGTCCTGACTACCACATGGTACATTTAGAGACTACCCTATGAAACTGTCAGCCTGGGGTTGTAGCCCTGAGGGCAGGCTGGGCCATTTACTTAGGATCAAATGGAAACATGAGCAAGTTTCTAAGAGTCACAGGGCACTTACTTTCCCCCAGAGAACATGTATCTGGAAGGACAGGGGATTCCCAGAGTGCACTGCTACTTTGAGGCTTCTGCAATCCCCAGAGCTAACAAGGATATTTACACTGATGCAAGAGACTTGACAAAGGGATACCCTGGGAAGAGGGGAGAGTCTCTTAGCCTTCTCTAGGTCCAAGCAAGCTAGCGTTCCTCCTTTCCACTGGAGAGCTGTTTGTCACTGCTCCATTCTTGGTGGCTTTTCTTATAGATATAGCCTACATCTACTCCTGCCTTTCTGAGAGTCCCTTGGAGACTGGCCATGGTAGCTCCCAGTATTATGCTGCTCTCTAGCTTAGGGCTACAGGGCTCTGCCATGGCCATGCCTTGATGCTCTCCTTTTTAATGTCTTGACTCCATGCTAACCTATCCAGTGCTCCAGTACAACACCAGTGGCCCTTCTCGTTTTTTTCCCCATTATAGCTTACTGTGCTGTGTTGGATTTTTGGCTTTTGTTGTCGTGTAGGAGTTGGCTTCTGTCCTGTTGACTGGGGATGCTCATGGGTCAGGAAGGTGGTTCAGTCAATAGCTTCCTGCCTGGCTGATAATAGCATTCTCTATGGAGCTGAGCTCCTGTGGAGGTCTGGACCATTAAGATCACAGATCTCAGTTAGTCAGAACATGGAACCTTGGATTATGACCCTTTCCTTGGACCTTCAGAGAAAGAGAACCAAATAAGCTGATTTTCACTCTAGAGCCACTCCTGTTTCAAATAGGACACCTTCAGATTGTCACAAGAAGGAGGCTCGAGAATGTGACTGATCTTAGTTGTCCACTTAACTAGATTTGAAATTACCTGGGAGTCACATCTCTGCGCATATCTGTCACAACATTTTCAAAGGGATTTAACTGAGGAGAGACTCTGGGCTTGGAATGAGCTTTCTGAAACCTCAAAACCCACCCCCAGTGAGAGATCTTCTCCAAGAAGGCCACACCTTCTGATCCTTCCCAAACAATTCTACTCCCTGATGGTCATGCCCATGTATCCAAATCTATGCGCCTATGGAGGCCATTCTCATTCAATAAGCCAGCAAGATGCAGAGCTGTCTTGGTCAGAACAGGAAGGTAGCTGATCTTGTATCAGCTGCATCATTATCACTGGAAAGGAGAAAGGCAGGTTGGAGCAATGTGAGGGAGGATGCAGCCTTAATCACCCTGTGCGTTCTAGGTGCTAATGGCCTCCAATGAGTGTGGAGCTTTGCCAAGCCTGCCTGCACTATCATCAGAGAGAGATGCTATCAATTCTCCAGGGAAGCCATGGCCTTGTTTCCAGTGGCACATTGCCAAGATCAAAGCCAACACGGATTAATATCCTGGCCTTCCTACCCAGTGTCACAGTGAGGCTTTCAGGGGTCTCCATAGCATCCTGCCCTACCTGAATCCAAACCTTGGTCTGCAGGATTGCTGTACCCTGTGATAAAGCAGAATGTCTTTCTAGTTCCCGGGAGGTAGCTGGGTGATTCCAGAGCCAGAACTTAGCAAGGTAAGCTTTGCATAAAGCAAAGACAGATCTATTTTTATCCACATGGATTCAAAGACCAAGAGCCCAGTTTTTTCTCCCATCAAACTCACCCTGACTTGGATTCCATCTGGTAGATGCGCATCAAGTCTGGTTTGATATGAAGCCAAGCAGGGGCTCTTATGGTGTGAAAAGAGGGCTGTGATCCCATGGTGCATTTGATCTGATGGGTCAGACTTAAGGAGAACAGAAGTGTCTATGGAAATTTACTTTGTGATTTATTGGACAGAGCCAGGAGATTGAGGCCACTGGTCGCATGGCGTCCAGTCAGGAAGCAGACAGAGAAAAATGCTGGTGTTCAGCTGGCTCTCAGTTTTCCCTCCTGTCCAGGGCCCCACACCACAAACTAGTACTACCCATAGTTAGAGTGGGTCCTTGCACCTCAGTTAACCCATTTGAGGAGCTTTCCACTGACACGCACAGAGGTTTGTCTTCTGGGCAACTCTAGATTCTGTCAGGTTTATGATATTAACCACCAGATATGGATTTCCAGCCTCTGTTGGATAACTGACCCTTGTGCTTCCTGTTGCCTGTCCTCAGCTCCGCTGGACATGTAATCAAAGCCCATGGAGCACTGTGCACAGGTGGATTAAGGATGCCGTTTCTCTCTATGGCATCCTGACCTTTTCTGTCCACTTTGACCCAAGGCTGGTCTAAGTGCTGAGTGGACAAATGAGGAAGTGACAAGACTGTTCACAGTTGTATCAGCCAGGATTGCTATAGCAGGAACCCCCGAGTCTGTCTTCTGCTTGTGTTTTGTGCCTTCCAAAAGTCCATATCTTTAGGGGTTATCTAGTTACAGAATAGCTAAGAAACCTCTGAGATGGTATTTTCTTTCATTAATGAAGTTTAGTTACTCAATTAATTAATCAATAAGGTCATCTAATGGATGCCCATTGATATCGACCACGCACCTATCCTTCATTGTTTTGGGATTTAGTAGATGCATTCTTGTTCTCATGGAGCCTGCATCCTAGTGGAAATACAGATGCTGAGTGGATTCATACATGTCTGCTGACTGATTTATCTCTACATAATGTGTTAACTTAGAAAATATTTAAAGCACCATTGTCCTCATAACCTTTGAAGTACCAGGTAATTGCTCCAGTTTAGAGAGAGCGTTTATCCAAATCCTAAATCATGAACCGTCTTCAGGGAAACACTTTTCTTATGCAGAAATGTCAGACCCTCCCTTAACATCTGTGATTCATCCCGCTTATTTCATGTGAAGCAGGGATTCCTGCAGAAGATTGCAAGATGGTTAGATTTGGCACCAATTGATGTACATGTTAGGGCTGAAACCTCAATACCGCAGGGCCATAGCAGGGAAAACCATTAGCATATTCATGATCTCCGGTTCTTCTATTTATAGGTCTATTGTCAAAGCTAATGATTTTCTAGCTTTCTGGAAGCCTTCTAACTCATTGTGGGTTCCTGCTGTAAAAGAATGTGTGAAATCTCAACCTATACTTGTGATTCTTAGATATTAATATCTTCAGAAATGACAGGCATTCTTTCTTTCTTCTTTTTTTTTTCTGATACAGGGTTTCTCTGTGTAGTTCTGACTATCCTGGAATTTGTTCTGTAGACCAGGGTAGCCTCAGACTCAGAGATACACCTACCTCTGCCTCTAGAGTGCTGGGATTAAAGGCGTGCACCACCACTTCCTGGCTTAATAAATGGTAGGCATTCTGCAAACCATCGGAAGACGGTGAGGACACAGAACCCCAGATTCTTCACCTGCCCATTCTTCCTCCCTGGCTTTCACAGTTGCTGGTGCAGTTTCTTAATCCTGGGCTACCCACTCCAAGGTTTTGCTATTCATGTGTAGCCTGGGGGAAACTTCCTTTTTATGTATAGTCATTATGGTTTTATTTTTTTTTTAAATTAATTGCCTCCCTCAGCAGCAAAGAGAGAATGAAGTCATCCCAATTTCACCCATTAAGTTGGTGTTACCCGTGGCGGGTGTGAACCGGAGGTTGAGAATGCTTTGGGCCATGGTTAACAGCGAGGGATCCAATGATCTTTAACCTCATGATGCTGTTAGTGCTTGGTTTGAGCTGTGAAAACTACCTGTGGCTTTTTAGGTAACAACGGCCTCCCCTTTTACAGTATCTTCTCTTTGCCACCCAGTTTTACTGCTTTATTTTTTCTGAGCTCACCCAGGTGCCGGGGAAGACTGCACAATGCTTGGTGTAAGCTCTTACCTTTTGGCTGGAAGCATATCTGGCCTTCATGTTCTTTCTTTGAGGGCATTTCCAGCATTTTGTAGCTGATGCATGTGGAGTAAAAACGTTTCCAGGCTGAGAGGGAACTTTGGTAACATTTGGGAATGCTTTTTGTTAAGATCTCCCTGGTCTTGGAGAGAGTGCGAAAGTCTTTAATCCCTGGGGTCTTGTGGATTTGGCTCTTCCTGTATGGTTGCGAACGGGAGCATAGTTCCTAGTCAATAAATTGCTGACGTTAATACATCTTGATGTTTATGGAGCCTCGGAGCTGTAAGATAGATAGGGAAGAAGTTCTTTGGGGGTTTGTGGAGAAGATGGTCCCGGGATGATCAAGACCTCTCGTGGAGGCTCTTAAGGGGGTGTGGAATACGAATGAGTTCCATGTTCAGCGGGGGGGGGGGGTATTTTTACGGGAGAAGAGTAGTTTGGGCAGAAGGAGAAAGAGGAAAGTGAAGCTTTGTGCGGCAGAGAAGGTAATAGAGGGGGAGAAGACAGCAAAAGGAACACAAACTCAGAAGAGCAGAATGAACTGAATTGGGACCACAGAAAGATTTACCAATGATTAGACAGGAAATTTGTAATGCAGGTATATATATATCACACACACACACACACACACACACACAAATATATATATATATATATATATATATATATATATATATATATATATATATATGGGTCCAATGTTTGTAAAAGATTTCCCACGGCCAGTGTGGTGGTTAGAAAGCAAATGGCCCCCGAAGGGAGTGGCACTATTGGGAGGTGTGGCTTTGTTGGAGTAGGTGTGATCTTGTTGGAGGAAGTGTTTGTGTATATATGTTTGTGTATTTTTAAAAGTTGTTTTTATTGGACTATACATTTTTTCTTTGTATATAGGTTTTAATGTAATGATATGTTGGATAACTTTCAGCTGCTACTTCTGTGTGACTTGGTTCTCTTAGAGACCTGGAGCACTAAGTACTCAGGTCTGTTGGCCCAACACCATCTGGACATTGGGGTTGAGCTCACGTGGTCTGCTGAGTCTCCTCTGTTGAGTTTCTAAGACCACAGCAGTATGGAAACGGTACTCTTCCATATGTGACTTTGGCCAGCTCCCCAAAGGATAAGAGAATCAAGCTGTCATTACTGTAGGTAGAATCTTCTCTAGAGTAGGTAGATCTTCTTTAGAGTCTTGCACTGATGTCCTATCTGGAAAATTTCTGGGAGATACACAAAGGGAGAAAGGATAGGTAGGTGGTTAAATCTCTAGAGAGACAAACAGGTGGATGAGCAGACAAACAATCTATTTTCTGCAGATTGGCAGAAGAACCTCTTAAATATCAGATATTTGGCCGGGCGGTGGTGGTGCATGCCTTTAATCCCAGCACTTGGGAGGCAGAGGCAGGCGGATCTCTGTGAGTTCGAGGCCAGCCTGGTCTACAAGAGCTAGTTCCAGGACAGGAACCAAAAGCTACGGAGAAACCCTGTTCAAAAAAAAAAAATATCAGATGTTTGAAGCATTTCCTGAGCCTCCACAGTGTAGCCTAGAGCTAGGACTACCTGGCCAGCTCCAGCCTTTGTGGAATGCTGTGGTGGAACTCGGTCAATGGCTGCCAGTCCCTGCATTCCAGGTCTATAAACTCTCGGCAAACACTTCATTTAAACTCCGGTACCCATAGCAGTCATATTATTGAGCACGGGCCCTTAAGTGCAAGGTTTGTCCCATGAATTCTTGAACTCACATCCGAGTTTCTCAGTCTGGTCTGAGCTCTGTGTGAAGCAAGTGGAGCCTCAATCTGGGTCTGAAGCTGATCACAAGTTGGATTTAGTTTGGGTCAATGTTGAGCTACAGTTTGATGAAGTCAGAACTGTCAGCAGCACTGCTTGTGAAGGTGCCTGGTGGGATTTTTATTTCCTAATGTATTTGTAAATAGGCATATAGGGGAAGATACCTATTTTCTTCACATTATAATCATAAATCTGTAGAAAGATTACCAGAGTGGGAGTCCAGACTGCTGGGCTCTTGTCCCATGGTCATCACTTGCTAAGTGACCTTGGGTGAGTCCCTCAGAAGGTTTTCGTTTCCCATCTGCAGAATGAGGTAGTTAGACCAGATGAGTTCTGAGGTCCCCTCCAACTTTAAACTATCCTTCCATTTCTGCTGCACCCTGCCCTACTGGGGTCTGAGGACTCGAGGCAGCAATTAGACAATTCTAATGTTAAACATGCTCTCATTCCCTGACCACACATTAGAAAGCCTGTCCCCACTTTTGGAATGGAGAGTACACACTGACAAGTCATCGTCAGCGTAAAGGAAACTGCATCAATTTCTCTAGGAGGGGGAAGGGATACTGACAGCTTTCTCCTGCAGTGAAGGAGAACAGGGCCAACTCTAACAGGCACAACAAAGAATCAAAAATTGTATCCATAGTCTCTGTGAGTCATTTAGTGGAGGAAGACAAGAGACAAAAGGACAAAGAGGAGAGTAAAGAAAGTAAGAGAGGATTTGAAGGAACTGACCCAACCCAATGACAGAGTACAGAGAAGGGCGTTTTCTCAGAGGATCATAGCAGTGAATTCAAATACCTTTTTTTCATCTTACAGCTATAGGTTTACTTTGAGGATACTCTCCTGAAACGCCCAGTTTTCTCCCAGGAGTGTTTACCCTCAGTTGACCCTTACATGGTTCCTGATGGACCAGGATCAATACAGTTGACCCACTTTTTGGCCTGGATGTCTTAGTTAGGGTTTATAAAGGAAAACAGTTAATGGGGGTGGTTTACAATTCTGGGGTTAAGTCCATTATCATCATAGTGGGACATGGCAGCGTGCAGGTAGACATGGTGTTAGAGAGGTGATTGAGAGGTCTATATTTGGATCCACAGGCCAGAAGAAGGCAACAGGAAGTGGTCTGAGATACTGGGCATGGTTTGAGCACTATGAGACCTCAAAGCCCACCCCCACAGTGACACACTTTCTCCAACAAGATCACACCTACTCCAACAAAGTGACACCTCCCAATAGTGCCAGTCCCTTTGCGGGCCATTTGCTTTCTAACCACCACACTGGCCGTGGAAAATCTTTTACAAACGTTGGACCCACAGTCACTCCTGGACAAGTAGTCATGGCCACGGTCTTTGGATGAACATAAAAACATTTGTTGGCATTCTCCCAGAGACGGCTTGGAAAAGGGTAACATTAAAGCTTGCCACTTTACAGTACCGTGAAGAAACTAGTAGATGTTGCTTTGGTGAAGCAGCCAAGTTACCAAGTCATGTTGTCATGTGAACCCAGCATGTTATGATCAAGAAGACACGTGACATTTTTCTTCAAGACTGGTCACCCCACGGTCTAATTGCAAGGAAAACACTGGACACGACCAAGTGAAGAAGGGATGCTCTATGAGATCCTCGCCTACACAAGACCTCTTAAGACTGTCAAGGTCACTGAGTAGTAAGGACAGGTTGACAAACCATCACAGACCACACTAGCCTAAGGCTTCAGTCTTATATGGGTACCCTGGGGTGGATACTGAAACAGATGGAGGACAATAGAGACACTAGTGAGATTCTAAGACAATCTGGAGTTCGCTTAATATAACCAGGAATGTTTTCAGAATTTTGCTAAGCATACAGTGGGGTTTGGGGAGGGAAGACGTTACAGCAGGGAACCTGGGGCAACTCCCCACACCTACCTTGAATCTCTCTGTGGATTGAAAATTATTGCAAAATAAAAGATGATTGAAAAGGCAAAGCACTTGCTTTGACTTTTTGGGCTGGTCTAGGTGACCTTACCTGATGGAGGAAGGTCATTGGCTAATAAAGGCACTGCCCTGGCCCATTTTATTGGTTAGAGGATAGGTGGGAGGAGTAAACAGAACAAAATGCTGGAAGGAAGAGGAAGTGAGCTCAGAGACTCCACAGCTCTCTCGGGAGCAGCCGCCTCAGGGAGAGACGCCATGCCCCGCTCCCAGGATGAAGCTCCGACCCAGGATGGACTAGGCTGGAATCTCCCCGGTAAGCGCACCTTGGGGTGCTACACACAGATGATTAGAGGTGGGCTAAATTAATATGTGAGAATTAGCCTAGAAGAGAATGGGCCAGGCAGTGTTTGGAGGAATACAGTGTCCGTGTAATTATTTCGGGGCATAAGCTAGCTGAGCAGGCGGCCGGGGTGCTGGGGACGCAGCCCCGCCGCCCTTATTACTTCATATGGCGCCCACGTGGACAACTGCTTCCACATAAAGCCTGAGACAGCTTGGGAAGTAATTCTAGAACAAAGTGAAAGCATTGTGCCTGGTTTCTTGGTAGCAGCAATTTCTCGGTTCTACTCTGCTTGCTAGAGGCAAGCAAGCGCCTCATCTAAGAGAGGCTTCCTGACTCAGCTTTAGCTGCAAAGCCTGCAGCTCATTAAGAGGTCCTGCCACGAAACACTTAAATGGTGTTGACGAAAAGCTGAATGCATGCTTTTCGGTTTTCAGCCGTAGCAGGAAAAAAAAAAACTGCGCTGTTTAAAAATGCTGGCTTTCTGGGCCATCCTGCCAGGGCAAACTCTGACTGTTTAAGGCAGGAGGGCCGGCTACCAAGAGAGGACGTGAGTGTTGTCTGTTGTAGCTCACTTGCTGGCAGGGACCTTGAAATGCCATACAGTTGTTGCAGTAAACATGGCTACAGCCTGTATATCCGCCATGAGGCTGGAAAGCTAAGGAATGGACTGGATCTAGCTGGCAAAGCCACGCCTTTAATCCTACCCATATTGCTCAGTGATTTAAAGGCTCGTGTGGTCAGAAAAAGAGAGATATACAGTAAAGAGAGATTCAAAGACAAAGAAAATTTCTGAATGGTTTAAAGTGTGTTAAAAATATATGCAGACTAAAAGTTGAAGTTCTTAAAGTAAAAAACAAAAAAGAAAGAGAGTTGTTGTGTGTGATAGCACACGCCTTTAATCCCAGTGCCTAGAAGGCAGAGACTAACAGATCTCTGTGAGTTCAAGGTGTAGTAGCAAACACCTTTAATCCTGAATGCCTGGGAGGCAGAGACAGGCAGATCTCTGAGAGTTCAAAGACAGCCTGGTCTACAGAGTTACTTCAGGTCAAAGATACAGAGAACCTGTCTCAAAAAGCAAAGAGTTAAAAGTAAAAATAAACAAAATAGAGGTTAAAACAAAGCTGCACAAAGATGGAAAATACACAGAGAATCTTGATACTGTATGCTATTATGCTCTCTTTAAATTATTTAAACGCTGAGGAAGGAGCAACAGATGCTAAAAGATATTTATTTATAAATGCTGCTGAACTAATCCAACATAGATATTTTGAAAATGCCTTGAATTTGAAATTTGGATCTAAGGACATGATACTTTGGAAAGGAGTTTCTTATTTTGTTTTCACAGAGGATGAGACGCTGTTCATTTCTTCTATTCTGATTTGGTATGATGGACCACGCCCTCCTGAAGGGTTGCAGTGAACATCTTCAGAAAATTGCTTCGCTCAACTGCCAACTGAGATGAAACTAGCACACAGGTTATACCATGAAAGACCTAATTAACGACGCCCCCATTCAGCAGGAAGCAGTTTGGAGAGAAAAAACTGCGCCCATGTTCCCAAATATGGTTTATAAACGTCCTTTTACATTTAAAGGGGGATATGATATAGATATGAATAATTTGCTAATGCTTTATTGATAGAGATTTAAGGTCAATTTTGTTATATGTATAAGTGTTTCTGATTTTGATTAAGGTATTGTGATTGTGTAGTTCATTTAAATATGTACTGTATAATTAAGAAATATAGGTTGTTAATGGATAATCATCGATAATAGTAAAGCTTGTAGTCATGTTAGATTTTCTAGATATATAGAGATATATTTTAGATAGGCATTCTTCATGTCTTTCAAAGATTACAGAATAGGACATTTAATGTTTTAATAACTAAGGACTTTTCACAACAATGAGACACTCTGCTCCTGGCAGCACCAATCTACTTCAAGAGGAAGATGGGCATCAAAGAGGCACCTTATGGAGTTTGATAGCCATTTGGGCAAGACACTGCTCTTGCCTGGACTATTGCATAAACTGGACACAGAGAACCCGCAGAGAGGACTACTGAACTTGCCTAAGGTGAGATGATCTTTCGGGGTTCCTGATTCATGAAAGAGTCTGCGAGACATGCTGCAGGACACAACAGATAGTGACTGAACTGACTTTGAATTTTCCTGCTTTATGGAAATGTCTGCTGGATACCATGGGCCTGAAGGCTGAAGATGGATGCCCCAACGGTACAAAAGAACTTTGGGTGACTGTCCAGGCAGCGAGATGTCTCTGTCATTTCTAGAGTTTGAAAAGTTGCTTTTTTCTTGTTTGCTTAGGTAGTATTGTATCTTTCTGGAGTCTTTGATGGAGTTAAGAATAGTTATAGTTTTTCTTAGTTATGACAAAGATTATTGTAACTTTTACTTGATAACTGTTTTGTTATATGTAATTTTGCTATGTTAAAGTTAAAGCTTTTTTTTTTTTGTTTAAACCGAAAAAGGGGAAATGATGGAGGAAGGTCATTGGCTAATAAAGGCACTGCCCTGGCCCATTTTATTGGTTAGAGGATAGGTGGGAGGAGTAAACAGAACAAAATGCTGGAAGGAAGAGGAAGTGAGCTCAGAGACTCCACAGCTCTCTCGGGAGCAGCCGCCTCAGGGAGAGACGCCATGCCCCGCTCCCAGGATGAAGCTCCGACCCAGGATGGACTAGGCTGGAATCTCCCCGGTAAGCGCACCTTGGGGTGCTACACACAGATGATTAGAGGTGGGCTAAATTAATATGTGAGAATTAGCCTAGAAGAGAATGGGCCAGGCAGTGTTTGGAGGAATACAGTGTCCGTGTAATTATTTCGGGGCATAAGCTAGCTGAGCAGGCGGCCGGGGTGCTGGGGACGCAGCCCCGCCGCCCTTATTACTTCACTTACCCAGATGCCTTTGCCTTCTTCTTCCCTTCCCTCTCTTCTGCTCTTCTCAGAGCCTCCCCCTGCATCCTTAGTGAGCTCCGCCATTTAGGATGCATTGTCGCTTTGCTCCTTAGCAATGCTCAGCTGCTCATTATCTGAGAAAGCTGATAGGAAAGGTTTTACCAGAAAACTCATTAAAAAACAACCAGCAGCAAGACCGTGTGTGATTTACCAACCTGGTTGACATTGGCTGTCTCTGAGTCTGGAACGGTAACCGAAGTGTGCCCCGGGAGTTCTTGATTGGCATCCTGCCATTCTTACGGAGTGTAGGGTGTGTGTTTTTGGTAGGTGCCTGAAAACAAAGATACTTGCGGACAGGTGTAATATGGAAGTGGGAGCTGCAGTGAATGGGGAAGTCAAGATAGCCGTGGCCCAGTGTGTTCACTCAGATCTACTGGCATGTTCTTAGCCATTCTCAGGGCTACTCGCTGTCCAGATATCAGCGCATCATTAGCAGCTAGGGCAACCAGATGTGTAGTTTACTGAGGACTGAAGGTTTTTCCCCAAATCTGTGATTGTGGTGTGGGGAGATAGCGCGGTGGCTAAGAGCACTTGCGCTGTAAGTTTAGGGACTTGAGTTCAGGTCCTCGGTGCTATGTGAAAAGCGAGATGTGGCCGTGTATGCCTGTAAGCCTCGTGCTGGGGTGTGGGGACAGAGACAGGAGCCTTCTGGTTGCCGGCCTAGCTTCAGGTTCAGTGAGAGTCCTTGTCTCAAGGAGCGAAGACGGAGAGCAGTAGAGGACACCGGAACACCTTCCCTAGCCTTCACACCTGTGCACAGAGGTGCTCCCTCCTGTGTGCACACACATGCATACTCATACCTTCGTGTGTACAACAAATAAAATAGAGGCGTCCCCGGCCAATTGAGGTGGTTATTTGCAGCTGATCTGGCTCCGAAAGAGCCGTGATGAATGGGCCTGCAGGGACATTCGTTGTCCCTGACTTCTGAGAAGCTGCAAAGCACAATAGCAAAGGGTCTCTTCAGCCAAAAGGGGGATCTGAGGGAAATGCCTGGACTCAAACAGATCAAGTCTCGGTCTAATCTCTTCTCCACCCAGTACCAACCATGAAGCCGGGCAAGGTTGATTCCAGGGAGAATGTGTCATTTCATACGGAGGTGCAGCTGGGCTCTGTGAGGTCTTGAACCAGGACTCTTGGGTCTCAGCTCCAGCCTGGCAAGATTGCATTAGGCGCAGGGACAGAGTCGTGTGTGTTCATGTGTGGCAGCGCTCTGTGAGACCTGGAGGAGGATAGGGTGTGACTCAGACAGCTGCACCGGGGAGGAGGATGTTGCCCCTTTTTAGGGGTGCCGTGCTGTTGCAGGAACCTGGGGGAAGGCTGTTTCCTTGGCGCCTCTTATGGTCTCTTTCTCAGTGCACTATTTCCTCACATTAATTTTTAAAAATACAACCTGCTGGGATCCTAGGCACCCAAGCTAACGCTGAGTGATCATTTCGTTTTCTCTTCGTGGCTGCCCTTGTTCAGGGTGTGGCTTACTTTGTTGATTCTACCATTGTAAGATGTCTATCATCTGTTTCTACTGCCTACACCCTGACTCAGAGTCCACCAGGATCACCCTGGAACCACTCTTCTCCCAGATTCTGCCTTCCCTAGTCATCTTTTGCTAATTCCTGTCTCTCCAGACTGCCTTTGGCACACCCTTCCTGTGGCAATGCCCTGTACTCACGTCTTCCAGGTCCAGCTGAAGCCTGCCTTCCAGCCTATCTCGTATTGCGTGTGCCTAGACCAGATGTACCAGAGCCCTTGTAAGCATGGCCTCCCCCTTGCTCTTGCTGCTATTTTATTTATTTTTTTTTCAGAAAGACTTGTGCTGGGAATTCTCCACAATGGCATCCGCGGTCCCCCTGCCTGCTCCTGGCTCTTATTCCACTGTGGCTGTGTCCTGTAGCAAGATTAATAAAAACCCAGAGACTGATATTGATGTTCAACCTGAAGGTCAGAAAAGCAAAGCAGCCAGCCGCTGGTTCTTACCTCTCCCTCAGTCTGAAATGGCTATCCTGCCTCCAGGAATCTTCAGAATGAGATTGCCTGAAAGCTGTCTCCTCCCATCTTATATTCGTCTCTAGTGCTGGGATTGAAGGTGTGCACCACTACTGCCCGGTTTCTATGGCAAACTAGTGTGGCTACTGGGATTAAAGGTGTGTGTCACCACTGCCTGGTCTGTAAGAGCCTGGTCATCAGAGTGGCTTGAACTTCTTGTACCCTGCCCAGGATGGTGCATTTTTCTCTGAGGCCTGTGATGGAGGGGCCTTAGGGCTTGTACAAGGCGTTTAAGAGGCACAGGCTCTTAACCTGATATAGAGGACTGGTACGCAGGGTAAGTTGTGGCCCCCAGCTCTGTGTGAATGGGCTGGGCTGGATGCTGGCTGAGGTTCAGGAAACATCAGACAACTGTCTGCCTCAGGGAAGCAGTACCCCTAAGCAAAGCCACAAGTATGTTGGCAGAAAGATTTTATGAGCTGGGAATATCCAGAAGAAGCTCCAGACTGTTCATTCAGCCAAAGGAAAAACACGAAACTAATAGAAATAAGCCTTCACTTCAAATGGGAGTGCTCCTTAACATCTGTAGCATTTAGGGCACTATTGGCCCATTTGCTAGATGAGGTGACCAGGGCTGGGAGACAGGAGGGTCTGGGTAGAGGAATATAGGTAAATGGGTTTCTTTCCTTGTCTTTCCAAGGGCACATTGACAAATAATCCTGTTCTCACTGGTGTCAACCAGTGCCATGGGTGACTGATGCTGCTGTAGAAAAGCTCTTGGTGACACCAGGGTGTGAAGTGAAGAAGGGAGAGAAAGAGGAGGAAGAGGAGGGAGGGAAGAAGAAGCCACAGTAGAGGCTCCAGCGAAGATGCTCTGGGGTCTGCATGATACCACATAGCCTGAAGCCCAGACATTCAACTCGTGGGGACCCAGCTGTTTCCACATAACTCTGACTATCCAGGAAAGTCTAGATGCTTTTTCTGAGTATCTTGTGAGTGCCAGGGTGTCAGTGATGGTGCCCCAGAAAGGAAGGAAAGGGAAGGAAGACAGGGAAAAAGGAAGGGAGGGAAGGGAGAGGAGGAAAGGAGAAACAGATGACCCAAGGAAACAACAATTTTCTCAGTTAAGTAAATAGTCAGGAGCAGGGCAGGTCCCCGCTACCCCACCCCATCACTGCTATGCTAAGGTCTGGCCACCCTGCAGACACAAAAGAAGCCTGGGGGAGGGGGAGGGGAGGAGTTCTCCGTTAGGAGAGCAAACCTGTCCACATATCACAGAGCATCTCAGGGGCCAGGGCACCTCCCCATAGCATATAGGAGGATGGGAGAAGGTGGTGGTTTTTTTTTTTTTTTTTATTGGAGATCTCGCTATACAGATCAGCCAGAACTTGTCTTGGCATCTCCCAGCACATTTAAGGTTCTCCCTCGGGGTGCCTAACTTCTTGTGTGGGCCCCAATCACACTTCACCTGTGCCCTTGACATTGAATCACGTCTGCTTTGTGTTTGTGATGAGCACACTCTGGATTTCCTATCTGCCCTGCTTCTACTCTTGAAGTGGGCAAAATAAATGGCTATTTTTTGTTTGTTTCCTGGGGCACTTTGGAAAGTAATACCAGATTATGTTTATTTTTGTCTTATAGTAGACTTGCTGATATGTCCTCTCTATAGACTTCTTCAGGCCCAGTGCGTTCTCTCTCTCTCTCTCTCTCTCTCTCTCTCTCTCTCTCTCTCTCTCTATGTGTTGGAACTTTTAGATAGAGTCTTGCTAGTCCTTACTGGCCTAGAAGTTGCTTTTAGACTAAACCGACCACAGGCTCGCAGCAATGGTACGTGAGTTCCAGGATTATAGGCCTTGACCACCACTCCTGACTCTGAGCAATGGCATTTCTTCCCTGTGTCCCTGGGGATTCGTGAGGGACTGGAACAGAGGAGGTGGCAGTTTGCTTCATTTCCAGTCTCCACGGTGTGTTCTAGCTAGTATTTGCCATGACTACTTCTAACTTGTTGTCAAGGGCCACAGGACACACTATACCCACTGCTGAAGATCTGAGCTGCCAACAGCCTCTGTCCCCGGCAAAGCCATCAGCAGATATCCTTTCGGGGAGAGCCTGTGCCCGGTGGGAGGCCAAATGATCCCACAAGCTCAGCAATGCTTTACCCAGCCTGGTAACCCACCATGCACAGCTCCCGATTGTCCTCTGAGTGACCCCAGTGCGGCATTTAGTGTGTCCTATAGAATAATATTGAGAGAACGAACAAATCAGTGGCAGAACCTTCTGAGATTTGCCTAATTGCGACTCAAATTGTTCCCATATTGGAAATTACATGGCTAAGATGCCTTTTGGGGAACCGAATATTAGGAGCCCAGGAAGGTCAGCCAACAATGAGTTGTTGGAGTTTTTCCTCCATGAACTCTTACCGAGACATTTTTCCTGCAATGAGACATGGATAGGTTGACTCAAAACAGATTTCACAATCACTTTATCCAATTTTGGACGGCTTAATTCGGCAATTCGCATAACCCTCTTTAATCAGCCTCACGTTTGGGGTTGCCGTGGCCTCAGGCTCTTTGATGGTCAGATGTCATTCAGTGTGGCACCCCTGGGCAGGGAGGCCACTGTCAGTCTCTGTGTGGCTCTGGCCCGTGCTTGGGACTCATAGGGAATCTTCAGGTACTGTGAAGGCTCTGGTAAGGCAGATGGTCTATAATTTTTGTCCCCAGCATGCAGATGCCTTGTGGTCTGAATGAAAAAAGCGATCACGTCACGATTGTTGCAGTTTTGATACTCACATTGGCTTTTGACGTCTTAGGACTCTGTTGACAACTAAAAATAGATTAACTATGTGCCAAGTTCAGTATCCTCTGGGAGTGAGGCACTTCCTTCCTTCTCTCTTTATAGCCTTTGGGGCTCAGGGGAACAGATCCTATAATTGGAGAAGTAAGACCAGTTGGTAGCCTCTACAGTATGCCCCATCGAGGACTGAGGACCAAGCATTTTCTATGAAGAAGGTTTCCATTAGTCACTTGAACTTCTGCAGGCCCGTAGCTGTTGATTATCTCCAGGGCTTATAACATACACCATGTGAGGGGGTCTAGAAAATAGGACTCCCATATTGCAGATTGTGCACCTGAGGCCATATGCACTCTAGAGTTCAAGAGGGTTCAGGCATGTACAGCAGGATGACGGTAGCACTGGCTCCTATTCCCAGATTAGGGGTGCCTCATATTTTCTTTCTGTTAAGGAAGCTGTCTTTTATCCACTTAGATAAAATGCCATGCTAAAATACTGTGAGGCCATATTTAGTCTGAAGTATGAGGCCTTGACACTAGGGGGAGTGACATCATCCATGGAATATCCAAAATATCACCACCAGGCTCAACTGGTGTGTTCTTAGGACCTTTCTCAATTACTCTCTGCATGGTTGTCATTTCATTCTTTGTTTCAAGGTCTTGTATCACTGTAAGGCCAAGCAGCATCAGCCACAGAACTAGGAATATTTAGGGCCCCGGTGGCAAGCGAGATGAACTGTCATTCCTGCAACAACAGGCACTAGTACAAGGGTCGTGATTAGCAGATGATGGAGCCACGTGACTCCTACTTTCAGGAGGAGGGAAATCAGGGCTGCCTGGATAGTGAGAGGGGTTTGTGTATGTATATAATGTATGCGTGTGAACGTTGCATGTGATGTGCACAGTGTGAGTTAAGCATGCATTTATGTGTAGTATATGCCATCTGTATGGTTTATGTGATGTTTCTCTATACTGTGCATTTTGCTGTGCTTTAGAATAATATTTTTTATAAGATATGTGGCACTCAGATGATATGAGTAAATTGCATGCTGTATGTTGCATGTATATGGCATATATCATGTGAGGAGAGTGTATTACCTGTGGTCATGTATACATGCATGCCCAGTGTGAGTATTGTGTGTGTATATGTGTATGGTGTGTATGCAGTATATGTTTATACATAGTGTGTGTTTGTGAGTATGTGTCTTAGTTAGGGTTTCTGTTGCTATGAAGAGAGGCTATGACCATGGCAATGCTTATAAAGGAAAACATTTAATTGGGGTGACTTACAGTTCAGAGGTTGAGTCCATTGTCATCATAGCAGAACATGCTGGCATGGTGCTGGAGAAGGAACTGAGAGCCCTACATCTTGACCCACAGGCAGCATGAAGCAAACTAAGACACTGTGGCTTGAGCATGTATGAGATCTCAAAACCTGCCCCCACAGTGACACACTTCCTCCAACAAGGCCATACCTATGCCAACAATGCCACACCTCCTAATAGTGCTGCACCCTGTGAGCTTATGGGGGCAACTACATTCAAACTACCACAATGTTTATATGTATTCTGTACATGTGCACAATGTATATTGTGTGTAGAATGTGTATATGTAGAGTTTTTCAGGCATACATTGTACATATGATGTGTGTATTTATCTGTGGCATGAGTGCATATAATCGTGCTTATGAGTAAAGTATGTGGGCTTATGTATAGTATATATTTGTATACTTTGTATTTATATATAGTCCATATATGTGTTTATGCAGAGTGTATATGAAATGTGTTTGTGTATACTATGTAAATGATATCTAGGGAGTATTTATCTTGTCTGCATGTGTGTGCGTGCGTGTGTGCATGTGTGTGTGTGTGTTAGTGGAGGACAGTGGTAAGGACAACTTTTTGTAGTTGTAGTGGCCATAAAGGCACTGGGACCTGAAGGTGGGACTTGTTTACAGGGCTCATTTGGGAGGTGGATGGCATCTGAAGAAGGTGAGAAGATCCACATCAGGATGGTGGGCAAGGAAGACAAAGGGCAGGGGCTTCCTCTTGTAACACCAAGGGCACATCAGGATCCCTGGTAACACTAGACTGCTGTTGCCCAGACCAGGCCACCTACTGGTGCTCAGCTCTCATTTCATTAGGAGAACTGGGTCTCTCGGCCAGTCTCTTCCCTGCAAACACTGTGTTCTTCTGACAGTGGTCCCACCAGAAACATCTGCTGCAGAGAGGGAGTGAGAGAACGGATGTAGACAGACAGGAGCATGAAGCTTGGAGAATTAGATCTTGTGGGTCAGGAAAATGGAGGAATTATAATGAAAGGATAATGGCATTATCCTTTCTTACATATGGCACATACCAGCTTAGAAGCATTATATATTTCTTTCTGTACATATGAATATGTAGGCAAGAAGCTACTGCCTAAAGCAGCCTGTACTGCTGGACCAAATGCTGGAAAGAATGTGCCTCAAGCTCTTCAACATGTGGACCTGAATCTGCCAGCAGGGTCCATTGACACTCCTTTACAACAGCCCGACATCATGGACTCCTAGATTTATCCTCTGCTCACACCTCAAGATGTTTCAAGTTCCTTTGAGAAGAAATCTATCTGTCTGTCTGTCTGTCTGTCTGTCATCTGTCTTCCTTCCTTCCTTCCTTCCTTCCTTCCTCCCTCCCTCCCTCCCTCTCTCTCTTCCTCCCTCCCTCCCTCCCTCCCTCCCTCCCTCCCTCCCTCCCTTCCTCCCTCCCTCCCTTCCTATCTATCTAAATCAAGCACCCACTCTATAGAAAGAATCACGTTATCTATACCCTTTTATGCACCCTTCCTTTCTATTCCCCCCTTTGATTAAATATTACATTATATTAGTGTTTTTCCCCAAATGAAATTCATACAGTTTATTTTGGAAATGAATTCCGTTTGTTTAGATCAAAGTTATCTTGGCAACAACAATTACAACAACAAATCCTATAATGCGTCTTTTTGAGATCTGCTGTTTGCCCAGAAAAGTTGACTGATTTTGCTTCACTTTCTAGCTATCCAAAGAATGACAATGTCGCAGAGTCCTCTGTGTGGTGGTCACTGAGGTGGCCCTGGGGACTACTTCCCTGTCATTTGCCTTAGTATTTTGAGGCTGGCAGCACAGCGCTAGCTTATATCAGCATTTTTATTGCTTTTTCCCTTTAAGCAGGGTTTGTCCATGTGGGATAGGAAGAAGGGAGCCTAGAGAAGGCTCCGTAAGTGAAGGAGAGTAGCCTGATGTGTTCAAGAACAAATGGAAGTTGGCTGGTTGGTTCAGATACACCGTTAGGGCTATGGGGTGATAAGGGTGGTACTAACTAGATCCTAGCAGGCCTTGCACCATGGGCTAGAGGACTTCCTCCTCTAGGTAACGAGGCATGATGGAATACTGAGATGGAGGCAGAAGGCTGCTGACTGAGCACGAAACACTGTACCTTCTGATCTCAGGGGTAACTGAGCTTATGAATTAAATGAATACCCTAAAGGCTTGACCAGGCATCTCTGCCCCAATGCACATCCAAGTCCTGGCAACTTCCCAATTCTCATCTATTTTCTATGCTCAAAACCCCTGCAGGCGGCATCCCCAGCACCCTCGCTTGGCAGTTCCACAGGCTCACTTTACATGTCTCAGAGAGCTTCATTCTTTCCTAACCCAGTTAGATCTTTGTCTTGGCTTTTATTATTTGTATTTATTATATGTGTGAGCATGTGCATACCACAGTGCATGCGAGAAGGTCAGAGGAAAACTGGTGAGAGTTAGTTCTCGCTCTCCATCGTGTGGGTCCCAAGATTGAACTCAGGTCTTTAGGCTTGGTGGCAAGTGCCTTCACCCACTTAGCCACCTTGCAGACCCTGGTCTTAGTTCAATAAACGGTCCCTCCAGTTATCGATTTATCCCAGCTAGAAGCTGAGGTGTCACCCTCATTGTCCCTTCCTTGCTCATCCGCATGTGCACTCACCATCAATCCTATCTATTCTCCCTGGAAATAGTTTTCAGACTTTTCCCCTTTTCCCCATGGTCTTTTATCGGAGTCAACTGTTCCTTGAACTTCTATGCCATTTTTCATTTAATTCTTCTTGGTTTCAATTTTCAAGCTCTGTCCCAAACTGGAGGAAAACGGATTGGTGTAGCTCCCTTGTGCAGACCCTCCAGCTCCCCACCCCTGGGGGCTTTTCCTTTGCAGTGGCATCAGATACACATTCTATGGATGGCTTCCAGCAGCCCCACTGGGCCTCTTTGCCATGACATCCCCTGCAGCTATTCTTTTGCACCCAATATTTTGCAAATCCCACTGACTTCCTTCTTGGACCCTGGGTTCTTTCTCTTTTCAAGGCTTTTACCCAGACAGCTCTCTGTCCCCGTTCCACCTCTGCTCACAGCGCAGGCAGGCTACGTAGCATTTCTACGGAGCAGTTTGTCCCCTTACAAAGGCCTTCTCTTCCCTTTCCATGTTTTGTAATTCTTTCGTGTCTCTTTGTTGGATGCCTGCCCACTCCACCAGACAGTGAGCTCCCTGAGGGTGAGGGTTTGCTTGCCTTGTCCTCCAACATGTTCTCAGAGCCTGGATGAGCGCCCAGCACAAAGAGCGCTTGACTAAGTACCAAATGATTGAGTGAATGAATGATCTTCTGAAATTGTTCTGTTTCAGGTTCTCTTCCATCATCTTCCAGAATCTTGTGGGCAGGGAAAAGAGCTAGTTGAGAGTTGAGGACGACGAGTAGCTTCAGGAACAGAGACCACAAATCTATTGTCCCTAGTACAGGAGGAATGGACTAGGGTCCCTAGTCCATACAAGTCTCTGGAGACTCTTCTGGTATTCTTTGATGAGAATAGGATGCACAGGCACCTGCCATGACCCCCAACCTTTTCCACCCACAGCCCAGCCACTGGGTTACTCAGAGGCTTTAAAGCTGAGGATTTGCTTCCCATGCTTCGAAAGAAGCAGTCCATCCAGGGCTCACCTGTTTTCAGACAGCAGCTCCCATCTTCTGATTAGGAAAGGCAGGCCAAAGGAGGCTGAGCCGAGCCGTTGGAGGTTCTGGCCTGTGTCAACCAGGCTGCTGTTTTCTCTTGTAATGTGAGATTCTAGCACTATCGACTCTGGGCAAACAAGGCAAAAGGAGTGGCAGTGACATGGCGGACTCTAAACCACTCCCGTCTGTTTCGGCAGACTTGATTCCGCCTCACAGTTGCCAGCAAATATCCCTAGATCGGCCCGTACGTCACACACGTGCTCCCAAACAGCAGCTACCGTGTACCTTTTCTTCTAGGTACTCTGCCCCTCTTGCTGAGTTCCTCATGTCCTAGGTTCCGGTCATATCCCTTCAGCATGGTTTCTGACTCTGTTGTCTGCTTTGTGGGTTTCCAAAGCCTCCTTTTGCTCATCCCTGCAGCCAGGCCCCTCCCCTCAGGACTGTGGTCTTTGCGAGCCATAGTGACGTGCAGGGTCTCTCACAGCCCCGAACTGAAGACTGGTCCGTGTCCCTTTTAGTTTACCAGCTTGTCTCCAAGAAGGTAAGATAATAGTTGTGAATTCACAGGGGACAGATTTGGGGGTCGGCCCAAAGCTTATGGAGGATCCCCTTTGTGCTGATGCACAGAAACCTTATATCATGATCTCCATTGTTGAGTCTTGCCTCAGGAAGAATTCTCTCCCTGAAGGCTGTGCAGTTATGAGTTAGATTTCTGGGAAATTTGCCCTGAACATGTCTGATTTTGACATAGGTCTAAGCAGCGACCCCTGCTATTGATCACTGTGTTCCAGGAAGGGCTGAGCTTAGGGGTCCTGGGCTCTAAAGATGATATTCATGCTATGAGCTGACAAATTGACCCTGACCACTGCTGTCTAGGGGAAGATGCTGTGGGGCTGAGGCAAACTTCAGTTCCTGGGTAAAGCTTCCCGTGTTTGGCTTGCACGGCTGAAATCATGTTCAGGAATGGGATTCCATATTCCCTGTTGCTTTCCTTTGCAGATTTGTGTTTTTCATTTTAGCATGCCTGGTCATCTGATGGTCTACCTTTCTCATTTCTCACCTGGCATGCAGCATGCAGGAATATTCCAAAGTCCAGGTTGGAGTGGCACCCCCCTGGGGATACGGACGGATTCCAAGAAGACGTCATGGATTTTTGTCTTAAGTAGATTATAGCTCGAGAGGCCTCCAAGTTGTCTCTGGAACTTGTGCTATAAACATCTCTGAACAAGACACATACAACTCGGCGTCTGCAGGAGAGACCAAGACTGGAGTCATGACTGGCTGGCAGTTTGGGGCTCGTGGGAGTTTTGAGATCTTGGCTCTGCTGAGCCCAGTAGGGCTGGGGTTCTGTAGCTGGTTTGATGGGCAGATGGTTTGGCAAGGACAAGGTATGGCAATTCTGCCTGAGAGTGAATCACCTGCTGCAAGTTGGCACTGGGTCCTCGAGGCCCTTCCATGAGCTGGAAGCACCTTTGCTTGGCTCCCTTTCCTTGGCAAAGCTGATGCATATGGAATGTTCCCTTTAGAGTTAAGGCTGTTATCTTGGTAGAAAAGGCCAAGGGCTCTCTCTGGGTTTCAAGCCCGTGCGAGAGAGTTCTCCAAGACGTCGTTCCCATGCTGCTGAAATCATGTTGGGCTGTGGCTAATAATTCAATTCATCATGTGTGCTGCTCTTTCCTTGATGCCAGACATTGAACAAGATGATGGACAGGCACCATAGGACAAGATTCCTACTCCTGGGATCATCTTGGTCACAACAAGGTGGTGGTACAAAAAATCCATTCTGGCAGCGTATGTTCAACTTGGGGTCAAATTCCCAATAGATATTTCAATGAAGGAATTGGATTTACCCATACAAATGTACAAACACATCCCTCCCTAGTGTTTTACCTGGCACTGCCTGGGGTCTCATAAGTCAGAATCTTAGTATGGCAAGTTCATACCAGGGAATAGATGGAGTAATAGGTTAGAGAAACATCTGAGCTTCTGGAGAGCCTTTGTTTTATCCTGGGCAAGGCACATCGTCTCAAGGAGACAGTGGCGTTGAGAAGAGGCTGAATGAGAGCCAATAAATGCCAGCATACAGATGGCGAGGAGGGGAAAAGGACAAGAGACTCAGTTTGTCTAGATGAGTGGGTAGAAAGCACGAAGAGGAGACAGCTCATGTCCTGGTGTGGGAACCATGATGAGACAAAGGACACTGAGGCCACAGAAGTGAGGGGAGGTGAAGGGTTCCCGTGTCTCTAGAGTAGGTGTGCTGGCTTGGACGGTGATGGCTCCACAGCTTATGATCTTTATACTTAATCTGGCCGATGGTTTCATCGTTTTTATTCACCTTGGCCCCTGGATATAATCTAAGTAGTTCCTCTAGTCTGGTGTCAGAACATGGGCTTGCATATAGCAATTGGCTATGCCCACATTTTCTCCTGGAGTAGGCTGGAACCACGGGCTCTTAGTGAAAATAGGGATTATCAGTAACACTTTTCTAATTTCCCATACCTGGTTTCCTGCGATGTGTTGATTGACATTGCCTGTGGTATGGGTTGAGGTCACTTCAAAGTTCCCGAGTTGATTTTGGTGGTGCATAGACAGTCTAGGCTTTGCTTTTAGAATGGAAGAAATGGGAGCCTGAGGAGAGAAAGGATCTTAGTCCAGGCCCTCTGCTGGTGCTGAGGTCTGGCTCAGCATCCCAGGAGTCAGGCTCTCATCTCAGGACTTTCTTACTAGACTCGAACACCAGGCGTCTTTGCAGCCCGCCATCATACCTGTATTTCTTCTCAGGAGTGTGTCTCCCATCACAGGTGACTGTGGCTGAATCGGCTCTTCTCATGCTCTCTGGAGGATGCCTGAGTCTCACTGGAATGTCGATGGCCACTCTTGCCATCCTCCAAATCTTTACATCACAAAGACAGTCTTTCTTGCTTTGGTCCCAAAAATCCAGGATCCCCAGAGACAGCACTCTCTTGACGGGACTGTTCTCTCCTGCTCTGACTCTAGTATGATCTGGTTCTACAAAGCTGGGACCACCAGGACAGAGTTTCTGCGACTGTGCTGTTAAATTACAGGTGACACTCAGGATGTCTTGAACATGGTTCATTCTTGGTGAAATCTCTCAAGGAAATATCCTACCTAGAATCTATGCCCCTACCTTCCCTAATCCCCCAAGTAGCCTTCAGCTCAAGTCCTTTTAGTGGGTTATATAATGTGAGTGGTCACCTAGGGAGAGGCAATCAGCAATGTCTATATATCATGCTCATGTCTTTAACTTTCCTCTCCTTATAGGGAAGGGAGAAGTTAGTATAATACAGTCTCACGCCACATAGCATTTCAATCAACAGACCACATAGACCAAACTGATCTAATAATTGGTTATTCAATATCAAATAGTTAGCCCTGAAATATATACATACAAGTAACATTATACATACTGGTTGGCAGGTATTTATACATTTAAGCATATGTGTGTGTGTGTGTGTGTGTGTGTGAAAGAGAGAGAGAGAACACAAGTAAGTAAAAAGAGGTCATGATTTTGAGAGCAAGGGAGATGATAGATACATGGGAGGAGTTTTAGGGAAGAAAAGAAAATGGGGAGGATGTAATTACATTATACTCTCAAAAAATAAAATACAACAATCAAATATCTGCCCAGTGATTTCATAGCTGTCTTAATTTTTTTTCTTTTTCTTTTTGGTTTTTTTTGAGAAAGGGTTTCTCTGTGGCTTTGAAGCCCATCCTGGAACTAGCTCTTGTAGACCAGGCTGGCCTCGAACTCACAGAGATCCTCCTGCCTCTGCCTTCTGAGTGCTGGGATTAAAGGCGTGCACCACCACCGCCCAGCCTGTCTTAATTTCTGTCAGGGCACATATGCTATTTACAGAATGAAAAATTGCCCAAGGGTGCAGTCCTCAGCATCTTATCTCATGTCTAAGAACTCAAGTGTCCTTTAAGTGATTCTATGGGAAAGCCCTGATGAAATACCATTCAGCACATGGGCATCTTTGAATAGGCCAGGACTATGAATATATGGGGAGGAAAGTAGCTCTGGATACAGGGAAACCTGCGTAGTGGCAGAGGGTATGTCAGACAGCATGACTCACAGACGTTCTTCTTGTCGGACGTGAGTGCAGTGAGTTTTTCCTGAAAGGCAACACTTGTCAAGTTCCTTGCTTGCTGTGGAGTTGGACAGCAGAGGTCCATACCAGGACCTGGACCTGGCTGCATCAACTGGAGGGGTAGAAACGCAATATATACACTTCTAAAATCTTTGGAGAGCTTAACCCGGGCATGGCTCCGTGAGGTGGAAGAGTCCATCATGAATTTTATCTGGGGAATGGAGAAGGAATTTGGGAGGCTCTTACACGGAAGGCTCCAAGTGGTAAAACTTGTCTTTCGTCAAGTGAGAGATAAGAGCCAGTGAAAATCAAAAAAGGTGGCTAGCCAAGGTATGAAGATAGGGCACAGAAAATAGAAGTGTTCTGTCAGACATGCAGGGGAGAGCCAAGAGCTGTTTAGAAATGTCGGCACTGCATATTTGTGGAAGGTCTCTGGGAACGGTGGGAAAGTATTTACAAACGTCTAACACATATGACGGTACAGTTTGGGGCTGGGATGTTCCTCAGAGATTTGGTTCCAAGCTGATGGTCTACTTGAGGGGTGACTGGATCATAAAGGGACCGACTTCGTCAGTGGGCTCTTAGGAGGTGGTATCTGAAGGCCCGTCTTTGAGGGATATTTTTTCTCTTACTACCTCTCTATTCCATGGACCCCTTGAGGAGATAAGTTCTGCCGTGCTCATGCTTCCTTGCCAGGATATTCTGTCTTAGTATAAGTCCACAGAGATGCGGCCAAAGCAACCATGGAAGGCCTGAACTCTAGCTGACACATTGCACTAAAATAACCCATTCTTCCCCTAAATTGTTTTATGCAGACATTTTTTTTTTGTTTCAGTGACAGAGAGTTGAGCTATACATACAGTTTGAACAGACCTGTGCACATATGAAAAAGCTTGGTTTCAAATTTTATAAAGCCTTTTTATGTGAATTTACGTTACATACTGCCTTTGGAAATTAGTCAGAATTTAAGATGCAATTTCACTGTTGTCTTCGGAACTGGCCACAGCCAATCAATTGACAGCATGAATCAAGTGAGAGTTAGAACCTTTATGGAGACAGAATGGAGCCCTTTGGAGAAGAGATGGGAAAGTGATGATTAAGGCAAAACGTTTAAAAATGCTGACCTATAACATGCACATAAAAATATGCACGCCACGAGCAAATGGCATAATGAATTTTTACAAATGGAATACTTCTGTTGAACACTCAGATGAGTAAGCATGACATTTAAAAACCCTTCACAGCCTTGCTGGAGTTCCTCAAAGTTACTACCTCTCCTTAAATTAAGCCAATATCTTGCTTTTGATACTATTTCTTTGTGCTCATTTTTGAACTTACAGAATCAGATTGCGCGTGGATTTTCCAGTGACTGCCTCTGTTCTTTTTGGTTATTGTTGTTGCATTGCATTTGGGACCTTTCTTGTATGCGTTTTTGCATGGATGGTTTTGGTGTCGGTGTCTCTCTGTGTTTATGTGATACTACGTCCATTCCACTGTTGGTGAGCCTTTGAGTGGTATGTTAGTCAGGATTCCCTAGAGGAACAGACCTGACAGGATGAATGTGGCTTACAAGGGAGATTTGTTACATCGGCTTACATGACACTGGCTGGGTGGATAGTTCAGCCATGGCTACCTGCAGGCTGAAGGGGCTGAGAACTGGGTTGCTGCTTGGTGAGACTGGATGCCTCAGCTGTCCCAGGCTGGTTCTGAAGTCGTGAAAGGTTCCCTAAGAGCTCCTGGTCTTCAGTTCATGTTAGTAAACTGAAGAGGCTGGGTCTAATGCCAGTGAAGTGTGAAGAGCTGCAGCATTGGCAGGGTGGATGCACTTGCTAGAAAGGAGTGAAAGTGTAGGCAGGTAAAAAGCAAAATTTTCCCCCTAAGACCCCTTTATATCTTGATGCCGTAGGAAGGTGCTACACTCTGGGAGGTTCTTCCCCATCAGTTACTGCCTCTAGCAAATACCCTCACAGACTTGCCTAGAGCTGTCTCTCAGTTGGTTCCAGAGGCAATCGAGTTGATAATGAAGATTAACTAACACCAGCTGTTTACTGTTTCTGGCTCCCATGAAAGGGCAAAATTTTCAAGAATAGCCATTGCTGGCCTCTCTCCATTTAAATTCAATTTTTTTTTCTGGTCGAAAACATGCATATATAGACAAAATGAAACCTATTGTACTTTATGTGCTCTTGAAAGAATTTCCGAGGTTGCTTTAGGGTCAATATCATCAGTGTCTGTGAACCAACAGCTACCTGTCAATAAAAGACAAGATCTTGCCAGACTATAGGCCAACTGCTATTGAGCACATGCTTACACAGGCAACATTTAAACTTTCCATGGTAAGAGTTTCTCAGTGAAAGAAGTGGTGTATTTATTTAACTTCTTGTCCAAGATTCTTATTAGAAACCAATACAAGCCCTTCATGGTCTGGTTACTTTGAGTAGCATTGACAGAAATCATTTAAACTTTAAAAACTTTCCCAATAAATGGTGATGATAGGCTCTAGAATCTTCCACTCCCATGGGGTGCACCACTGTGCAGCTTGCATATTGCATTGATTTGCAGTTTCCTTTAGGGATTTATTTATTTCGGTTTTGTTGATGGGAGAGACAGACTTGACCAAGAGACACCCCTGGGCACACATCAGCAGCCGTCATTTTCCTGGAGGACCAGAGAAGCATCAAGTCCCATTGGGAATGTGTCTTGGGCAAGGCAGCATCTCTTTTAGTAGAGATGATATCCTGGCACTTGCTCAGCTAGTAGGATTTATTCAGAATGTCAGTATGTGGTTGGACAATAGTCACCATGTTCCCCAGCTGTTCCATTCTCTGCTTCCTTCTCTTTTTGCCCATCCTCTATATAACTGTGTTGTGTCTTTCACTCATAATACCCCTATCTCCAGGACAGTGCCCATGGTTCAGGCTTTATTGCAGACACTGCTTTCCTTTTGCAAGCCATATATTGAGATGAAATTCAAACACACACACGAAGAGGACAATTGCATAGCAGATGATTCGGAGACATTTATTCACTGTGATGTGCAGCTGTCTGCCACTCTAGGTGGTTCTCAACTCATGGGTTGTGACCCTTTGGTGGGGGTCAAATATCAGCTATCTTGCATGTCAGATGTTTACATTATGACTCATAACAGTAGCAACATTATAGTTACGGAGTAGCAATGAAAATAATTGCATGGTTGGGGATCACCACAACGTGAGGAACTGTATTAAAGGAGCACAGCCTTAGGAAGGTTGGGAACCACTGCTCTAAAGTGGTTCCATCTTCACAATTAAGGGCTCATTTGGGTTTTCTTTCAAACTCATTTGCTGAAGTCCAAGCTCTTAGATCCTCAAAATATAAAAAGTTTTGAAAATGGGGGTCCTGGCACACATATCTAGTAAAGACAAGTCCTTAGGCAGACCCTAAATTAATATGACTGATATCTTTATAAAAATAAGAAATTTGAATGCAAAGCCATATGTATAAGGGCAGGAAGTGGGAGAATAAAGACAGTTGGGATAATGCAGCAGAAGGCTGATTATAGACAGCAAGCGAGGAATCCAAGAAAGAAGTGTTGAGCAGATTTTCCTTCTGAGCTTCAGAAGAACCCATCTTTCCTAGACCCTTACCTTGAACTCTCAGCCTTCAGAATGACAAGACTATGAACTACTTTGGGAAGTAACTTAGTTTCTATAGCTTTGATACGTAGGGATGAGAACCCGAGATTACTTTTAAGGAAGCACCCCCCCCCCCAAGACTTCCACCATGCAGAAGTTAATTTTATTCATGAACTAGTCTAGGGCTGTGGTACTTAGTTCACAATCAAACACCAGTATAGATGCTGTTGTGAGGGTGTTTTGTTCAGTTCTAATGAACCTTTGTGTTGGTAGGTTGAATAAATGGGTTACCCACCATTATGATCGAGCCTCATTAAATAAATCCAAGTTGAAGACCTTCATAGAGGCTTACCTGCACTCACCATATTGAGAGCTACTTAAAAAAATAATTATTGTGCTTGGAATAAATTGTTTAGGCATATAATTCTCAGTTTATTTAGTGGCTAAGCAGAAGGATTTCAAGTTCAAGGTCAGCCTGACTATAGACTGAATTCAGGGCTAACCTGGCAATATGGTGAGTACCTGTTGTAAGGATATAGTTTTGTAGTTTGGGAGAATGCTTACCTAGCATCCTTAAGGGTTTAGGCTCAATTCCTAGCACTGTGTATGCACATGTATTTATATACAAGCATGTGCATGTATGCATATGTGTACACATTCTGTATAAAATATGAACTAATATTCCCAAATCCCTCCAGTTCTTTGAAAACATCAATCTATCAGTCAGTATTTTGCCTCTACAGAGTTTTCTGGATATTTTACATAAAGGGAATCATAATATGTGATCCTTTGTGCCTGGCTTCTTTCACATAGCATTCTGTCTCCTGTATTCATCCACATAACCACATTATGCCATGTGTCAGTGCTATTGCTTTTCTGTGGACGATCTATACTTCATTGTATGTCTATACTGATATGTGTGTGTATTCATACATATGCACACACACATATATATGTCTACACACACATACACTACACACACACATAACGTGTGTGTGTGCTCACCATTGATTAACATTCTGGCTGTTTTCCATACAGTGGCTGTGCAAATAGTGGCTATGACCAGGCGTCTCCATTCCCTTGCCTGAGTTTCCATGGTCAGTTTTTCTGAATAGGTACCAAGAAGTGGAACTGTAAAACCATTTACTTATTTTTTCATTTATTGAGAGACATGGTCTTACTGCTGCCCATGCTCGTCTGGAACTTGTATGTAGCTCATGGCGCCTTCAAATTTATGGCAATTCTCCTGTTTCAGCAATCCCTAGATCTGGGATTACAGACATAAGCTACTATGCCTGACTCACACAGTTATTCTAGTTAACTTTCTGTGGAGCTGCCAAACTGTCTTCCATAACAGATGAGCCATTTTATAGTTCCTTCAGCGGGATATGGGCTTCCAATTTCCCTACATCCTCAACATGTTGTTTTCTACTTTTTAATTATAGCCATCCCAGTGGTTGGGAAGTGGTTCCTCACTATGGTTTTGATTTGTATTTCTCTAATGACTAATAATGTTGAACATCTTTTCCTGTGCCTTTGGCTTTTTTTCTTTTTTTTTTTTTTTGAGTTTTAGAGAAATGTCTACAGAAGTTCTTTGGCCATTTTTATTTGAATTGTTTGTATTTTTGACCCTTCTCAGACATATGATTTATAAATATTTTCACTAACTTTGTAGGTTGGCCTTTTATTTTCTAGATAATGTCCTTTAATGTATGAAGAAGTTAATTTTATTTATTTCTTTTTTTTTGTTGCTCATATATGAGAATATCTAAAAGTCTATGGCCAAACCCAAGGTTATGAAGATTTACCATGTATTTTTAAAATGTTTATGGACGTAGCTCTCTTATTACAAGTTTTTATTTTTATTTTTTTATTTGTGTGTGTGTGTGTGTGTACTGTGTGTATTTCTTTATGTGTCTGCCATGTGTATGCGCATGCTCGTGGAGGCCAGAAATGATCACCAGATCCCTCAGGAGCTGTCATTACAGGCACTTGTGAGCTATGTGATGTGGGTGTTAGGAACCCCTCTGTAAGAACAGCAACCAACTAGTCTGTCTTTCCAGTCTGTTTTCACAAGTTTGGAAATGGTACAGCGTGAGTGTTCTCAGATTGACTCTTTCTCTCCATTTAAAGATATCTCTGGTTGTTTGTAACTTCTTAAAATTCTGTCTGGACTTGAGGATTTACTTTTAAAAAGTTAAATGTGTAATTTTATTTTGTAGTTGTTATATGGGGTATAAGGGTATGTGTGTGTGTTTTTATGTGTGTGTATGTGCGCGTGCACACACACATGTGCATGTGTTCAGGTGCCTTCCTCTGCTGCTCTTTACCCTATTTTCTTAGACAGGAGTTTTTGCTGAACCTGGAGCTAACAGGCAGGGTTTCTTACTGAACCCAGAGCTCATCATTTTGTCTACTGGATGACCAGTGAGATCCTGAGATCAACTTGTCTTTGCCAGTGGGTTACAGGTGCACATTGCCATGTCTGGTTCTTATATGGATGCCCGGATCCTAACTCAGGAATCATGCTTGCTCAGGGAACACTTTGCCCACTGATCTGTCTTTTCAGAACCCTCTTAAGTCATTAAGCAAAAGGTCTGTTAGGGTTCTTATTGTCATTGCATTGAATTTGTAGGTTGCTCTGGATAATATTGGCATCTGAACAATACCAGACCATCCTATCCATGCACATGGGAACTATTTTGGTCTTTAAATTTTAGTTTCAACAATGTTTTATAATTTTTTTTGTGTGTGAAAATTTTACTAAATTAGTTCTTGAGTATTTTGTTCTTTTAAATAGTGCTGAAAAGTATTGTCTCAAGTTAATTTTCAGATATCATTGCTGGTGTGTAAGGGCATAATTTCCTTTTATATGTTGATCTTTTACTCTACAACTTTGTTCAGTTTTCTTACTTACCATAGTGGCTTTTTGTAAAGTCAGCAATATTTTTCTCTATTATTTAAGATTTTTAGATTAAGTATTCTCTACCGGCAAGGATTTTCTTCTTTCATTTCAAATCATATGCCTTTTATTTCCCTTCTTGCCCAGTCAGTCTAGACACAGAGAGCTTCACTGCAGTGCTAATGTGCTACAGTGAAGTAGGACACCTTCTGGATTTAACGTTTATGGCTTGTCCTTCACCACTGAGTATGATGCTAACATTGATGCCCTCTTATCTCGAGGCTCTCCTCAGTCCCTCCGTTACTTGACTCCTTGGCACTTTTCCTTTTTTCATGAAAGGGTGTTGAATTCTATCAAGTGCTTTTTGCTCATCTATTGAGGTGATGATGTTGTCTTGATTCTTTGCTTTATTAATATAGGACATTACATTTAGTGATTTTCTCATGTTGACTGGTTCCCACATCCCTGCTGTAAATTGCTTTTACTAACCAAGTACAGGCCTTTTCTTTTCTTTTCTTTCTTTTTTTTTTTGGCTTTTAACTTTCTTTTTTTTTTAAATTTATTTATTTATTAAGGATTTCTGCCTCCTCCCCTCCACCGCCTCCCATTTCAATGCTCTATTGTGTAACACGAGGAGCAGGCTGCTTGTTGTCCCAGCTGCCCCGCTAGCTTAGCCCCGAAATAATCACACAGAAAGTCTACATTAATTATAAACTGATTGGCCCATTTTTCTTATTAACTCATGTAACTTATATTAGTTCCTTATTCTTATCTATGTTAGCCACATGGCTCTGTACCTTTTTCAGTGGGGCAGGTCACATCTTCCTTCTTCCATGGTCTGGGCAGGACTGTGGAAAGAGCTTCCTTCTTCAACAGAATACTCCTGTTCTCATTGCCCTGCCTCTACTTCCTGTCTGGTTGTCCTGCCTATACTTCCTGCCTGGCTACTGGCCAATCAGCATTTATTTAAAACATAATTGACAAAATACAGAATTGTTTCGCACCACTATTGTGCTCGATTTTCTAGTGTTCTGTTGAGTATTTTTCCTTCAACATTTGTAAGAGATATTTGCCTGTTGATTCCTTTCTTCTAATCTCTGTTTCTGACTTTCATGTGAAGAAAATGGGAGCCTGATAGAATGACTTAGGCAGCATCTTCTCCTCCTGCTTTGGAGCGGCTTAAGCAACATTTATGTTAATTCTACCTTAAATGTTTGGTAAAGTTCACCAGTGAAGTCTTATGGCTATGGACATCATCTGATGAATGATTTTAATTCTATTTGTTTTAGGCCCATTCAGGTTTTAATTCTTCTCTTGAGTCAGTTTTAGTAATTTGTGGGCTTATTTAAGGTATTTATTTGTCAGTACACAGTATACTCCCAGTCTTTGGCAGTTTGTTAACTTCAGTAGCCATGTTGACACTTTCACATCTCATTTTAACTTCTTAAACTTAGTCTGCTTAGAAGTCTGTCAATTTTATTACTATATTCAAAGAGCCAACTTTTGCTCCCATTGATCCTTGCTACTGTTTTATATTTTCTCTCTGTTCTCATCTTTAGTGCTTCCTTTCTCCATTCTGCTAGCTTTGGGTTTAGTTTGCTCTTCTTTTCCTGGTTCCTTAATGTCTAAAATTAGGCTACTAATCTAAAAATATAGTTTAATTAATATATATTTAATATATATTTTAAATAGGTGTTGGGTGCTGTAAGTTTTCTCTAAGTGCAGCTATCACTGCAGGCCAATGACATTGATACGCGTTCTGCTTTTACTTGTATTAATCTTTGAGTATTTTATAATTTCTCTTGTGGTTTCCTCTTTGGCCCATTAACTGTTTAAGAGTGTATTTTTTAACTTTGATAATCCAAGGAATTTTCATTTTTCCTTTTCTTATCGATTTGTACCCTCATTCTGGTATGGTAAGGAATTTGCAGATGTTTATTCCTTTTCAATTCACAGAGATTGATTTTGTGACCTAAATATGATTTGTCTTGGAGAATGTTTCATGAGAACGTGAGAAGAATGTGCACCACTCTTTTAATTTTGAGTAAAGTCTTCTTTGTCTCTTTGTAAGCTTCTTGGTGGATGGTATCAGTCAAGCTGTTTTCCTATTGCTCTTTTGTTTGGATGCCCTCTTCATTGCTAAAAACTGGACCATCGAATTCTGTAATTATTATTGAAAGCTATCTATTTCTCTTATCAAAACTGTCAGTGTTCATTTCTCATATTATGGAGCTCTGATGTTTGGTCCACGTATGTTTATAATTGTTAACTCTTCGATAAACTGGCACTTTAAGCAATATGTAAGGTTCACCTTTGTTGGTCTCAGTTGACTTTGTCATTAATTTATATTTCCATTTCCCTGAGAATGTGACTGTGTAGATTGATCACCTTTTTCCCTCCCAGAATCCTCCACTGGACCCTGTTCAAAGGAGACACCTGGAAGTATTGGGCAGTGAAACGAGCTTATGGATATTTGCTTTGCTTTGTTATCATATTTACCTGGGCACAGGTTACTTTCAGTGACATGGAACTTCACGAAGGGACCCTTTGCTCTTGCTTCCTATGGTGCCGCAAGTGCTACAATGGGATTTTTGTCTTTGGTCTCTTCTGTTGAAAAACAGAGTACTTTTTTTTCTAGAAAAAGTTTGACTAAGACGGTGGGTGCTGGACTCTGGCTGGGTCTGAGGCCTTCCTCTTCCAGAGCAATCCCGGCAAGCATTATGCTGGTGTTGTGTCTTTGCCAGTGAGTTTGTTTAATGAACAAAGAGCATAATGACTTTAATTAGGTCGTTAGTATAAATAATGAACAAAATTACAGAGCAGGCCCTTCTGTCACTCTCATGGAATTTATGGCTGTTTTGAAAATTCAACACCCACTTTTAGCCACTCCTGTCCTCCCTCCTTAGTCAACATAGCATCCCCATTAATCAATGGGGTTGACGTCTATGTCCAAGGTGGAAAATATGAGCTGCTCTTTTCCACCCCGGAGTGATGGCTCACCCTTCCTCACTTTTATACTTCATCTGGGGTTTAGTCCCAGACTGAATGCTCACTCCTAAGGGTCTTTTAGAAAGGTGGGCAGAACCACTATCAGGCTAGCAATGTGACTACAGGGCTAGCAATGTCTGGGGTATGCTCTATACAATGGGGGAAAAGCAAGGAACACAAACACACACACGCACGTTTAATATTCTGATCTCACAACTCGATTGTACCATGTACTCAGTATCTGAGTATTATAGATATTATGATGATGACAGAATTCTTAAAGGCTAGAAGAAGTCATAGAAGATAAAGACAAGCTTTCCTTAGCAAAACTAAGGAGCACACAAACAAGAGACTAATAGTCAAGTAAGGTTCAACTTGAATGGTGGACCCTGTTCTGCCAGTGGCTGTAACATAGGTAGAAGGAGAGAGAGCACGAGCAAGGAACTAAGGACCACGAGGGGTGCACCCACACACTGAGACAATGGGGATATTCTATCGGGAACTCACCAAGGCCAGCTGGCCTGGGTCTGAAAAGGCCTGGGATAAAACCGGACTCGCTGAACATAGTGGACAATGAGGACTAGTGAGAACCCAAGAACAATGGCAGTGGGTTTTTGATCCTACTGCACGTACAGGCTTTGGGGGAGCCTAGGCAGTTTGGATGCTCACCTTACTAGACCAGGATGGAGGTGGGGGTTCCTTGGACTTCCCACAGGGCAGGGAACCCTGATTGCTCTTTGGGCTGACGAGGGAGGGGGACTTGATTGGAGGAGGGGGAGGGAAATGGGAGGCGGTGGAGGGGAAGAGACAGAAATCTTTAATAAATAAATAAATAAATTAATTAAAGAAAGTTGCAGAGTAGATTTCCGTGTGGACTGGGGTTGAAGTTATTCTTTGGGTTGCCAGGTCTTCTCTGTACTCGAAAGGCTAAGAACACAGTTTCTGTGGTTTGTAAAATTCTCTTCTGCCCATTGCAGTTCTCATTCCCTGCTGTCAGTGTCTCATTTTCTATTCCAGGATCTCTCATTTCAAAGGATGCTAAGTGAGCCTGTCCCCTAATCTCCCAGCTCATGCCATAGAGCTTTTGAGAAAGGTACACATTCTGTCCTTGGTCAGCTTGATTTCAGGTTTCCATTTCAGTTTGCAGGAAATGTTTCTCTTAGTGAGGGTCTATGTTAGTGGGCATCTTAGGCACTGGACAGTAATAAATATGCCTGTCTTCCTGGGGGTGAACCCTTCAATGTCTCTACTGAGAGAGTCACCATTTCCCTGACCCCAGCCATCATGGCTTTCCCTTTCCCAGGTCTCTGTGTCTCCTTTGCCCATCTGTCTCAAGTCTGGCTGCATGAGCAGAGCTGGCTTAGCTCTGTTCTCTGACATGGCCTGTCCCTACTGAAGCTGTGCTTTGGAGGGGCTGGAGTTAGCCTGAAAGAGTCCATACCCAGTATGCTCAGAAACGGGCAGAGCCAAGGCTATTCTGGGCCCCACTATGTGCTGCAGCCTGGCGGTCATCGTGATCTCCTGGTTATTTATTGTCATAACATTAATCATGCTGAACTCACTTGGCATTAATGAGGACATAATGTGTACTTGGAAGGGAATTTTTATTGTAGTGCAGCATTAACTAACTGGCCTATTATTTAAAGTGTTACCAGACCTGGTATGTACAAATGGTTTACTTTGCAGTTTCCAAGTGTTGAAACTTTGTATGGTTTGTGTCAAGAAAATATGAATATAGAACACAAAAGAGGCAGGGGCTGAAATAATATCAGACTGTCCCCTGGCTGGCATGGAGACAGAGCACACTCAAGGAACGGCGCCCACTGGATAGCCTGGGCAGCTTACCATTGCCATGGCCCAATACCTATGTCTAGTTTGGAAGTTGGGCAGGGGTGGTATTGAAGGGCTTCTTCAGTCACCACCGTGGGGATAAAGAGAAACAGAATAATGGGATTTCCAAGTGGTGAAATGCTGCAGCCCATTGAAGGTCATGTGGTCTCCAGATTTTTCTATTATTGCTCTGTGGCAGTGGCAGCCCTATGAGCTGCGGCTTCCTCCACCTTGTTCCACCCTGGACCACACTGTACACCTTCACAAGAGCTTCATGACCTGAGCCACTCCAGGCTTCATGGACTTGGCATACATTTAGTCCATTGCTTGGCTACTATCCATTCATCTTCTGAGATTCAGCCCAGGCGACATACGCTTTCCAATGTGCTCCATACCCCGTCTGCAAATTGCACAGTGGGAGTCCTTTTCTCCGTGGAAGCCTGTTAAGGGCTGTCTGTAGAAGCTAGCACACTGGGGAAACAACTCTGATGAATCAGGTAATCCTCTTCCATATCGTTAAGGAAGGTAAGCCAGACTGCATTCACGGCTTTGATTAATCAATGGGATTTTCGTCTAAAGCCAAACTGCCTTGGAGATAAAGTGCCCAGTTATGCAGTGTGTACAGCTGGAGAGGAGAAAATATGAACCACTAAAAATTCAGAAGAAAAGCAACTCTGAGGTTCATCTTACACCTGTCAGAATGGCCAAGATCAAAAACACTGGTGACAGCTTATGCTAGAGAGGATGTGGGGTAAAGGGAACACTTCTCCATTGTTGGTGGGAGTGCAAGCTGGTACAGCTGCTTTGGAAATCATTAAGGCAATTTCTCAGAAAATTAGGAAACAACCTACCTCAGGATCCAGCAATACTACTGTTGGGTATAAATGCAAAGGATGCTCATTCATACCGCAAGGACATGTGCTCAACTATGTTCATAGCAGCATTATTTGTAATAGTCAGAACCTGGAAACAACCTAAATGCCCCACGATTGAAGAATGGATAAAGAAAGGGTGGTACATTTACACAATGGAGTGCTAAACAGTGAAAATAATAATAACATCTTGAAATTTGCGAATGGAGGGATCTAGAAGAAACCATACTGAGCGAGGTAACCCAAATCCAGAAAGACAAATATGTGTTCACTCATAAGTGTCTTTTAGATGTAAAGAAAAAACAAACAAACAAAAAAAAAACCAGCCTACAATTCACAACCCCAGAGAACCTAGATAACAAAGAGGATCCTAAGAGAGACATACATGGATCTAATCTACATGGGAAATAGGAAAAGATCTCCTGAGTAAATTTGAAGTGTGGGGATCATAGAAGAGGGGAGGAGGGGAGGAAGGAAAAAGGGAGGGGAGCAGAGAAAAATATATAGCTCAATAAAAAAAATTACAAATTCAGAAGAGGAACAATACTAGTTTGAGCTGATCTTTGGAGAAGGGGTGAGAGATAGAAGGACTTGTGAGAATGATGAGGGACACATGGGGTGCAGGAGGCACTTAATGACACCGTCACTCTGTCCCAGTCAATTTGTCAGTGCTTAGCAAAACCCTTCCAGTGTGCCTTCTCTGATCACCAAAGCAGCACTATAGACAGACTAGGAATATGCTTCTGTGTGTTCATTTGAAAAATGGGGGTAGGGGCGATGCAATAGAATGCATGGAGGCTCAAGCTGACTTGTTGACCATAGCCTGGCCCCTGGCTACCTGGAGGCAGAAGGAGACTTCTGGCACCATGAAGGGATTGTTGGTGGAGGTTCTGGAATAAAGTCAATTTTAGAATGCAAGACTCATGTTAACCTTTATTCCCTCACTTTGGTTCAGGCTAGAGTTCTGACTGGAAGAAATCCTGACTCAGTCATTCCATCAGAAAGTGAGAGAGAATAAGGAGCCTGATAACATCAGCCTAAATTCTTGCCTGTGCCTGTGGGTGTTGACCAAAGAAGGGACAAGGACCAGATATGTACAAAACATCCTTCAGAAGGAGACAGGTTCCTGGTGACACATCATTTGCCCTGGGGCACATACAGTAGCTTTTGATACACTCACCCAAATTCATGGTGTGGAGATCAGTCATTGGAATATATATGCCATTAAATATGTGTAAAAATATGAGATATGAAAGGAAATGAGGATTTTAGAGAAGAATTCATATCGTGGAAAGATTCACAATGTCTACATTCTTCAAGTTTGTCCAAAGACTAACCATGTATGGTTAACCAAGACTAATTGGCAATAATAACCATGTAGTCTAAGCACAACTAGGCTGGAGGCAAAAAGAAAGGAAATAAAAATGTGCCAAGTTACTGTAGCATGCTCATCTTTGTCTCAATGAGCTACACCCATGGGTGATCGGAACCTTCTTCATGGGGGTTGTTCTGTCAATTGTTGGGTGAACTTACATGCAATGAATGCGACCCTAGATCTTCCATTTTATAACATGAGCCCTTTGCATTTTTCCTTTTGACTCTGACTGACACTGGACCTACTGTTCTCATAAGCAAAGGCATAAACCTCATTGTTTCCCTAATTCAGCCATGAGGATTCCTAGGGACCAGCCAAGCCTGGCAGACTTGGAACTGGGTGGGGTGGGGATATGGCAGTCTGTCCATGGGCAGATGGCTCTTGGATTGGTAGGAGGTACAGATGTAATGCCAGTAAGGTCTGTCCCCGTGGAAAAAGGACTCCTGGAAATGGTCTGAACTAGACAGAAAGGGGTGGGACTCACAGAGAACCTTCCAGGAGTTTGAAGGTCAGAGCTTCATCAAATTGGGAGACAGAACAAGGACCCAGTCCTTGTGAGTTTTCCCAGGAAACCAAGGTTAAGGACTGCGAGTTAGAGTAATTTTCGTGGTTATGTGGTTGAAACAAACAAGTCCCCAGATCTCAGTGGCTTAATATAGTGCAAAGTTTATTTCTCACCCACACAAAGTTCATTGTGATGTTCCTGGTGACTCTCCAGGTGTCATTAGACGTGTTCACTTAGGGATGCTGGCTCCTCTGCCTGTGGTTTTGCCATTCCCTGGGGCTGTGGATGCTCCACTGGATTTCGGTATCTGGCTGACAGATGGGGCAAAGAAACAGGCCTCCACATGGAAGGCTTTAATGGACCAGGCTGAGAAGCAGAGCACAGCACTGATGCCCACATTCCATAGGCCAGAGCTCAGACACATGGCCACACCTCACTGCAAAAAAAGGCTGGGCCATATGTTCTCTGTGCCCAAGAGGGAAAGGAAAGGGCTGCATCCCATCAGTCTCTGCCATGTCTGGCACTGGTTCTAAACAGTTATAAATCCTATTTATAAGTTCTTACCATATGCTGGATACTATGCCAGTCTCTGCACATGCATTATTTCAATCCTGGTAAGAGTTTGAGATGAAGCACTTATCTAGACCCACTGGGTCACAGGGTTAGGATAGACGTACATATACACGGCCTTCATACACAGCCCAATCTGCTTCTTGTTGGTCCAAGCCCTTGGCTTTCATCAACTTAGAGTTGGATGGTTTTTAGGTATTTGGGGACTTGTAGACTGCTAAGAGATGAATTATGGTTAGGGGTCTTGTATAATTAACTTTAAAGTATTGCTGCTATATCAACCCTAATCATGTCCTCTCTTTAGGTATAGCTAGGTCGAGCAGGTCTTGAGGTCTCTCCTTAAAAAGCCATTGGCCTGGTTGTTTCTACCAGATGATCACCAAGCATTGTCCTCTGAAATCCTTTTGTATACCATTTCTCTTCTCCAGGATTCTCTTAGGGCTTGTTCCCCCTCTTCATGGTTTCTCCTGATTTTCCTATATTTTCTTCCTAATTGCCATTGTGGACAAGGTCTGCTGATAAATTAAAAGAGTTTACCCAAGCTGACACCGTGTTTACAACTGATAATTTACATCCCAGCCTTTGCAAGGTCCTTCTACTTCTTGACCTGTGGCCAGCATGTTCTCTGCGTGCTTGGCATAGGATTGTGTGGAGTGAGGAAAGCAAGCGTCTTGTCTTCAGTGGGTGAGATATTAATGAAGCCTGCTTTCCATGTAAAAGACATGCGGATACCATATGAGGGTGTGCACACAGCCATTGCCTCTGAGTAGTGACATCTTTTACCACAGTTCTGGAAACTGCCCAGGAGTTTGGGGCATGCACAATTGGCATGCCAGGTGATTTTCCTAAGTTAACTTCTGACAGTCCTTGTTGATACTCAGCCCCTTCCCTTGCCTTCAGTCTTGACTTTAGGATGCACGTGGCAGAGCAGGGGTCCAGATACACAAAGCTGCATTTGGTCTCTATTTGTATGTAATTTTTCCTAAGTTAGTATTCTTCTTATGACCTCAGTTACTCTAACTGCAGGGCCAGGAGATCAGGAAGGATGCTGTTTGAAGTAGCACTGAGCTGTGTATCCATGAACCTTAATTTTGTTCAATAACAAAATTATTTTCTTAGCTTTCTTTCCATATAGTGGGATAGCATGGATAAAGAGAGGGTTCTTTCAGCTTGAGTTCTCTCATCTTTAAAATGGGGGAAAGATCTGCTATGCTTGAAGGTCAAACAGGACATTGTATGTGAAGAGTCTAAGGTGGGAGCCATCTCACGGATGCAGACAAAGCTTATGCTTGCTGTACCACTCACCCCAGAGTTAGGCACGGTCAACTGGTCAACTGGGTCTCTGATAAAGACCAGCAAATCCCCAGCTTAGAGAACAAAACCTCATGAAAGGGATGGTTGATCAGACTGGTGAGATAGTAGATCAGCTCTGGCATCTGGAACCACCATTGTTAAAACCATGAATTTGGAAAGGAAAAAAAAAGATATTATTTCTGGAACTAGCACTGACTTTGCCCTTTAGGAAGCAGAGAAACCCCAACTGGGCCTTCGAGAGGGCAGGCTCTCTGTGCAGAAACACATGCAAGTGTGTTTGTCATTAGGTTTTCCTTCCACGCCAATAATCCATATCTTTTCCGTTTTCCTTTGTTGCACTTTTTTTCACTGTGGCCAGAAGCCAGACAAAACATACTGTCTCATAAGCTTCAACAGCCAATTCTGCTTTCCCAAGCTGAACAGGGGCTGCCTCCCCTGGCCCGAGCAGTTCAGGTGCTTCATGAAGTCAATTTAGGACTCAGTTGTTATCTAAAATCTCTTGGCCAGCAGTGGCCCCCAGTTATCCCTGCACCCAATACATAATGGTCCAAGGCATTCTCAAGTGCTAGTGTTAAGCCTGTGAAAGCTGGACACGGGGTTTGAAGGACGGGCAAGACCTTGGGTGCAAGTCATTTGTTTTCTGAAGGTAGATGTGTGTGTGTGGGGGGGTCCATTTCATTTAACTTAACCACAACAATTCCCCATGGAAAGGTTCAAGTTTCTTTCTTCTTTCTTTCCTATATAATATTTGGTCTCCAAACGTCTGATAACTATGCACGTCTGGGTCTTGGCACAAACCAGTACCTACTTGGAGAGTACAGATTCACTAGCATGGTACAAACACCAACCCAATACATGACTTTGTTGGACATTCTACTAAAACACCCACCCAAGGTCTGTCCTTGCATGTTAGGCTAAACTCTAGACACATGTCATCTTTTTTTGCTGATCACTCAACCTCTGAGTGACATTTGGCTCTCCAGTGACCCTTGATCACATCTTTTTCAATTCCTCATTGCAATGTTGTTTGATATCACCATGCTTTGTGTACACATTACTGGCTTATTTAAGTGTCTGTGTGCATTGAAATTTACTTTTTCAATGGCTTATATATTTTTCCACCATTACTTTGCAGGACTTTATGTTCATATGAGATACTGTATTTGATGGATTTAAGGTGGTAGCTGGCTCAGGGATGCTAACAAGGCTTGTACTTACTGTTATATTCTATAAAGGGATCTTAAACATCCTTTTTATCTAAGGTAGTGGCTCTCTTAACACCACCCAGCCCAGGTTCCATGAGTTTTCAGTTTAACTGGCTATTCGTTCAATCTTATTTTGCAATTTTAGTTATCCTTAACTTATTAATTAGAAATTCTGGTCAGTCTCAAACTTAACAGTGCTTGTCCTTCCAGACATCAATGTCCAGCTCTCTCCTGGGTACCAGTGACCTTGAAAAGAAGCATGCCCCATGGGCACATTCAAGTGTGTTTAAGCAAGGGGGCATTAAGTCTCTTGGCATGTAATCCTGGAGAGAAGAGACCTTGTTGAGTTAAAAAAAAGTATCTTGTTCTCTTCACCCCAGGCCAGAAGCCATTTTCTGTGCCTCTTGTAACGTGGGAAGCCAGGAAGAGCTCGCAATCCCCTCTCCCTTTGGCATCTTCTCAACACATCAATTTTTCCTTCTGCTTTCTTTCTTGTGGCTCATATAACAAAGAGGCAGGTTAGCAAGTCTGATGTCAGAGCAGAAATTGAACATGCTTGTCATTCCTGAAAAATATATGTGTATTCCTTTTCTGGGGGTGCCTTGACAAAATGCCCCAAGCTCAGGTGCCTAGAATAACAGCAATTCATTGTCCTGTGGTTATGGAAGTTAGAAGTCCAAAATCAGGGTGTTGGCCAGTTTATATTTCCCTATTTTAGAATGGGATCTCTTTTACATTCTAATAGTTCTTTGGCTTTCTAGCATGGTTCCAGTGTTCACAAGGTGGACTTATTTATACTGACTCCGGTCACATTAGATTAGGAGCGTACCTTACTCTAGTATGACCTCATCTAAAGTTACTATATCTGCAATATCTGTTTTCAAATAAGCTCACATTCTGAGGAATTTCTAGTTCATCATATGCCTTGGGGATGGGTGGGGGGAGTTCATACAACTTAACATGCAATGGCCATAACAACATACACACTTTACAAGTGACACAGAGATTTTCTATTTCCTTGGTTTGGAGAAGGGACACAGCATTTATAAATATCTTACTCCCCACATGCAGACCACCCCCTACTCATCTCTATGATGATGGAGGCTGGTGGTTTGTGTCTGTAGAGTTGGCTCTTGTACCTCGAAGTAAGCAGTGAGGGGAAACAGATGGATCTGAAATCAGAATACGAGGTGTTCAACACTGTTTGCTTAGCTTTTGGGCTGCAGCCACTATTCTGAAATGGCAGGCAAATCTGACCCCTTCTCCCAGGCCCTCTCGCAGGCCCCCAAGCCAACAGTGGCCCAGTCATTCCCAGTCACAGTGGAGAACGTGCCTCACCAAGAAAATTAAAAGCTCCAATTTCTGCTGTAAAAAGTAATACTGGTCTAAATAATGAATTACGTGTGGAGGATGGGTCAAAAAACCCAAATCTTAGCTGCACCCTCTCCACATGTGCCTCCTGTAATTTTTCCTCAATCATTGTCAGTTCCTTTTCTGCTTCAGCTGTCAGTTCTCTTGGACTATTCAAATCTTTATCACCATCTAAGGTTTTGTTTAAATGAACTATTAGATCAGGTGTTATCCCAACAGCTGGTCGTAGACTGGAAATGTCTCCTAACAATCTTTGGAAGTCATTAAGAGTCTTTAAGTCTCTGTCTTAGAATTTTCTGTTAGGGTAGAAAGAATACCTCCTTTATCTTGGGGATAGAAAAATAGGCATGTCAAAGTGACACGTTACAGTGCTGGTAGAGGTGAGGTGTAGTGTTGTGGTCCAATACAGCTACAGCTGAAGAGGCCATGGCTATCCGTCGCTCTTCTCAAGGATGTGGGTCCAGCCTTTCAGCATTTATAGCATGGGATGCTTCAGAGGAACAAGTTTAGGGCTTTGGGAAGTAAACATTTCTGAACACAGCATAGCTGGTGTTTGCTTATTAGGACTGCCCACGGGGAAGGAGAAAGTCAGGCTGTCTGAGCCGTGGGATTTCCTGGAGGTCACCTTAGGGAGGCACTCTGTATAGTCACGGCCGTCTGCTATGCCTTCATTTCGAGTTAGGCTTCCAGTGGGAAACATGAGAGGTGGCCTTTATCCAGGAAGCGCCCCTTTGTCAGGCCACCTGGAAGGGCACTTACCATGAACTTCACCCTTGTGTCGCCATGTGGGCTATTCTGCATCTGAGATTTCTCCCATAGTGGCCACCATGAGCCAAACGTAGAGGGTGGAGCAGAGCCCCAATTTAGGGAGACATCTAGCAAAGTGGGTGGCTGCTGTGTTCTCTTCCAGCATAGGATGGCAGGGGGCAGCTTGGGATTCTACAGGGTCAAGCTGCTTTTGTCCTTCAGGCAGTGACTTTCGCTCCTACATTAGGTGTTTTATTTTCTAAGGTCTTTTCTTAGAAACATGGAGTCAGGTATGTCTTTATTTTTTTGCACGTTTTGGTATCTAATTTTTTTTAACAAATTAATTTATTTATTTATTAAAGATTTCTGCCTCTTCCCCGCCACCGCCTCCCATTTCCCTCCCCCTCCCCCGATCAAGTCCCCCTCCCTCGTCAGCCCAAAGAGCAATCAGGCTTCCCTGACCTGTGGGAAGTCCAAGGACCACCCACCTCCATCCAGGTCTAGTAAGGTGAGCATCCAAACTGCCTAGGCTCCCCCAAAGCCAGTACGTGCAGTAGGATCAAAAACCCATTGCCATTGTTCTTGAGTTCTCAGTAGCCCTCATTGTCCGCTATGTTCAGCAAGTCCAGTTTTATCTCATGCTTTTTCAGACCCAGGCCAGCTGGCCTTAGTGGGTTCCCGATAGAACATCCCTATTGTCTCAGTGTGTGGGTGCACCCCTCGCAGTCCTGAGATCCTTGCTCGTGCTCTCTCTCCTTCTGCTCCTGATTTGGACCTTGAGATTTCTGTCCGGTGCTCCAATATGGGTCTCTGTCTCTGTCTCCTTTCATCGCCTGATGAAGGTTTATATTCAGGAGGATGCCTATATGTTTTTCTTTGGGTTCTCCTTATTTAGCTTCTCTAGGATCGCGAATTATAGGCTCAATGTCCTTTATTTATGGCTAGAAACCAAATATGAGTACATCCCATGTTCCTCTTTTTGGGTCTGGCTTACCTCACTCAGGATAGTGTGTTCTATTTCCATCCATTTGTATGCAAAATTCAAGAAGTCCTTGTTTTTTACTGCTGAGTAGAACTCTAATATGTATATATTCCGTACTTTCTTCATCCATTCTTCCATTGAAGGGCATCAGGTATGTCTTTATAATCTACAAATGGGTGTTTCCTGCCATGTACGGTGGAGCCCTGCCCCTTAGTTTGAAGTCATTTTTAGGGATGAGTGTGTGGTGTGCCTAGTGCTGCTGGCACCCACAAAATCTCATTTCATGACTGGCTCTGCTGATGAACTCATCAAGGTCTTGACAGTCCCGTTGGTGGGGTACGGTAGCCAACAATGTTGCTGGGGTGGGGGTGGGGCTCTGTGAGCCCTTTGTTGCTTAGATGGTACCAATAGAGCATCAGATGCTGACCACCAAGCTTGAGAATTTGATGTTTGCTAGGTTTTCTCTTATGTCCTTCTGTTTTGGAAAGGGTATGCTTTCTGTGTGCTGTTGTACGTTGGAGGCACGTAACTGGTTTTTTTGTTCAACACGAGCTCACAATTAAGAGGTGGTCTTGTGTTTCGGAAGAAATTTTTCAGCTCTGAAGTATATTGGGATGATTGCAGACCATGGTTATTCCGGCAGTTGGAATGTATTGATTTTGTTCATGGCAACCAGGGGTAGAGTCGTGGCTTGAAGGCAGAGTGTCTTCAGTAGGTTCATGTGTTTGAATGGTAGGTCAACAGCTGTTGGTGCTTTATGAGAAGGTGTGGAAACGTTGGGAGGTGGATCCTCACTGGAGGAAATTTGTCACTGACTGTGGGCTTGGTCTTTTATAGCACTAGACTTCTTGACTCTAGATATAATGTGAGTAGCTACATACTCCTACCCACGTGTCTTTCCCACAACCATAGACTGGATCTCAATGAACTATAAGTCAAACAAACCATCTTAAGAAGAAAGCTGATGTTGATAGAGACGGAACTGAATTGCCTCATCACCCAAATGATCTGTTCGTTAGATTCCTTGCTAGTGGTGCTCAGAGGTGGAGTCTTGGAGGGCTGGCTGCTGTTCTGATGGGATTCAGTGTACCTTGAACAAAAGGTAACAGAGACTCTGTTTCTTGAATTTGCTCTCTGCCACACGAGAACACAGTAAAAAGACGGCAATCTATAAACCTATTAGAGGGCTCTCATAAGAGCCCAAGCAGACGGGTACCCTGACCTCAAAGTTGCAGCCTCCAGACCACAGAAAGTAAATCCAATGTTTAAGCTACCCGGTCTATGGTAGATTCCTTTAGAATGAGCCAAGACAGAAGTTGTTTTCTAAGGTTACAACTTGCACAAAGAACCACTTAGACCTAAGGGTTTTTGTTGTTTGCTTTGGTTTTGGTTTTTCAAGACAGGGTTTCTCTGTGTAACAACTCTGGCTACCTGGAACTCTATTTGACGACCAGATTGGCCTTGAACTCACAGAGATCTGCTTGCCTCCACCACCCAGCTCAACCTAAGTTTTAAGATCTGTATCGATTTAGCTCACCTTCTCAAATATTTAGTACTTACCATGTGTGAAACCCTCTTTCCCCCTTTCTTTTTGAATATTTTTGTGCTGTCTCTCTCCATCTTCCACCTCATAATCTCCATCCTCCACCTCAGCTAACACCATCACAATGTTGTCATAGCTGTAAATTTAGTGTCTCAGACTATCCTGGTCCACTTAGTGGGACCTATAAGAAGCCCCAATTATTGTGACTGCCTAGTATTTTGCATAGCATCTGGTGAGTAAAAAGTAGAAACAGCGTTCTAAGCTCTTGTTGGACAGGGAGGGTCTTGAAGCGTATGATTAACTTCCATCCCCAGTCACGGCAAAGCAGGGTGGGAAAGCCCCTTTCTCTGCCATTAGACGAGCTGCTCTTTAACAAGTGCTTTCTACTTAACATTGATCAGATTCTCTTGAACATTTGTGAGAAGGGACAGTTATCTCTAAGCCTCTATATGTCCTATTGTGTGTACCCTTGTGTTAATTCATACCTATGGAGATAGCTGTAGTCTTGGAATCCTTTATAGATCCATTTTAAGAGGGAATATAAATTGCTCTGATGCCATTGATGGCCTAGCAGAGTATTTCCGCTTACCTGGAGCCACTAGGCAAAGAGCACATTAGTTTGGAAGGAATTATATGTGATTTTAAAAGCCCCCAAATGACACCTTCTAAGGAGCAGAATCGAATGGCCAGTTCCTATTGATTTGTTTAACTGACATGAAAATTAGATTTTTTTTTCTTTTTATTTGATCCCAATATGGCCTTCCATGCCAGTCAAGGCTTCCCCTGGCTGTGAACTGCAGGCACTCTGAATTAGAGTGGCCATTCGCAGAGGTGCTGAGGGACTCAGTCAGACATATCGGGTGTGGCATCAGCCTTCTGTGATATCATGTGTACTGTTCTCATGTGTCTATGGGTAAGACCTTTCAGTTTGGAGCCAAATTGCCCCCTCTCTGATGGTGAAAACGATACCTGGTCTTAATGGGACAATCATGGGGGAGATTTCGCCCCCCAGCAGATTCTCTTCCAGCCCTTCTCCCTTCTGTCTGCCCCATCAAGCCCATGTGTGACCCTGGGGGCTGGTTGTTTTGCCTTGTTTGGGTCTCTTCAGGTCTCTGAGAATGACTCAGGATCTATGATCTCCGTCAGTCCTGGAGCAAGGCCAAGCTCATGCCTTCTTTTCTGCTGTCTTCATTAATGCTGGGCTTGCGTCCCAGCATTCCTGAGAAATTGATAGAGACAGAACATCAATTGCAGTTTAGCTCTACAATGGGGAAACTCACGGTGACAGGATGGGGGATTTTTTTTTTTCTTTTTGCCAGGGAAGTCGCTGGGCCCTTTCCTGGAGTGGTCCGAGTCAAGACTCTCTGGGCCTTTGTGAGGTCATTGAGTGGGCCACAAGACAAGAGCAACAAGCAGCTAATCTGCTAATTGCGGCCTGGCTAAGTGAGATTACATTTTTGTTTGGCTTTCTTGGGCTTGATGAATGACTATGTATATGCAAGAGAACACACCAAGGCACCCTTTCTCAGACCAAGAGGATGTTACAGTGTTGAGGTTAAAACTCACTGGTCCAGGTAGATGCCAGGTTGACAGGCTGTGGTCAGGCCTGGACCACTGCTCCAGGGGAGGGCACAGCGTCAGAGAGGGTTCTGGGTAGCTTTATGTAATGGATGCCATAGTCTTTACCAGTTTCCCACAATGTTAAGAAAACCATGGTTACCATTCCCTGTTCAGGTATGTTTGAGTCCCCAGGTCATTTTGAGACGGCATATATATATGTGTGTGTGTGTGTGTGTGTGTACAGTGAGCTGATGGGTTTTTGAGGGATAGTTCCAGGCTGGAAACACAGTGACACTGACACGTGGGTAGGAGTTTCCCAGGCATTTTAGTAAGACTCTATCTCAAAATAAAAAGTAATTAAGGGACTGAGGAAATAACTAAGTGGCAGAAAGTTTGTGTACCATGTGCAAAAACCTAAGTTCAGGGACCTAGTATTCTTTGGTTCAGCACTCCTAGTGTCAGAAAACAGACAGTTGGGTGGGGATAAAGGCATCGGTGAAAATAGATTTGAGAGACGAGGTGGGAACAGGTGGTTGAATACCTTGATGGTCACAGACACTTTAGGACAGGGTAACTCAAGCTGAATTAGAGTTGGGGGTAGTTTGAGAAATAAACCATTTTAGCCCTACAGAGTCTAGTCTTGTGTGAGTGGGTGAAATAAGATCAGAAAGAAGGGTGGGCTCATGTTTGACTTTTGCATGATGAAAATAACAATTACAACTCCCAGAGGAAAGAATAATAAGACCCTCTAAGGAAAAGGATGTCACAAGTGTGTGAGCTAACATCAGAAGTGAGCTTTCCTTGGGTGACATGGAAACACTGAGAGACATTCCCAAGGGTGGGGGCCAGATATTTGACAGACTTAGATTTTTAGAATAAGAGTCTCCCATGGGTCCTTGGGTTCCAAATCCTTGCCTACTGCTTCAATGAGATGACTGGATGAGGAAGATGTACGCCCATTGTTCCTGCTCTATACTGAGCTCCAAATATATGTGTGGCTAGGGAGATAGCTGACTCGGTGGGTAGTGAACTCAAACACATGGATTAGTCTAAACCTCCAGAACTCAGATAAAGCTGGGCATGGTAGTCCATGTATGTACTCCCGTGACTCTGACAGTGAAATGGGAGACATGGGCCAGTCATGCTGGTACACACAGATGCAAGTGACAGAATAGAAACCCTTTCTAAAAAATAAAGTGGGGGGCAAGAACTGGTTGTCTCTGACCTCAAAATGTGTGCGATGGCACTGGCGCCTACACATATGTTTTTTTTTTTTTTTTTTTTTTTTTGGTTTTTCGAGACAGGGTTTCTCTGTAGCTTTGGTGCCTGTCCGGAACTAGCTCTTGTAGACCAGGCTGGCCTTGAACTCCAAGAGATCTGCCTGCCTCTGCCTCCCGAGTGATGGGATTAGAGGCGTGAGCTACCACCACCCAGCAATGAGAAGCTACACATATGTTCATGCACGTGAGTTATACACTCTCACACAGTGTGGGTATTGGATGAACAAAGGAAAACGACAAAACCGTGAAAGAAGCTGTTGTAGAGGGCACCATCTAAGTGTTTGGAAGTGCATTAGATAGATAAAACCGAGCTCCCTGTAGAGATGGGAAGGGGGCAGTTGGGTGTCCTTGTGTCAACAGGAATCATATCACAGAGATCTCTCCACAAGCTCCTCCTACTGGAGCTGGGCTCAACAGGACTAAGATGCTGGTCCAGGGGATGAAGCCTATTTCCACCTTGACTGAAGGGCAGAGAGTTAAAGGACACTCAGTTTTTGCTAACAACAATGAGAGCCACACATCCTGAATCAGGATGGGGTTACTTGGTTCTCTTGACATTAAGATGGCACATATGCAAGCTTACTTCTGTTCTTCTTTTGTAACTGGAGGCTTAACCTGGGGAATAGCTGGCTGCTTGCAGGGTACTTGGTCTAGGGTGGCTTCCCTGCCTAAACAACACAATGCTAATGACTTGATGTCTCAAAGTGTTGAAGCAATTAACTGTGTGAGTTGTCCTTTGTATCATGTTAATGAAGTCTTTTGTTGCCTTCTTTCTCCCTTTGTGTTGGGGTACAAAAATGTAAGGAAAATTAAAGGCAGGTGATTTCTGTATTCACTGGAACTTCCTCCCGGTACTATTCTATGGTTTCTATTTTATTATTTTTATGTTTTTGTACTCTTAAATTTCTGAACCCCACACCCCTATTCTGGCAAGTGGTATTTTTGTCAAGGCTGGTCCCTGACAGGCCAGCTTCTAAGCCAGAAGGCTAGGCAGGAGTCAAGGCTTAAGTACAATACACTTTTTGGGGATTCCAGGTTAGAAACAAAGGACTGGGAAACACACATGAGCTCGTTTCTCTACATCTATCTGTGACGTATGGTCCCTGCTCTTAAGGGTTTCATTGCCACATTGGGAAGTAAGATATGGATGTGGGAAAGAAGAGTCACATGGGACAGAGTGATGAAGAGCTCAACCTTGGCACCCAGGGAAGGTGTTCTATCTGGTCTTGTGAGTATACTATGCCTGCAGGTACTCCTCCCGAGCTAAATGACAGAGCCTAGGCCCCTGGCCACGCCCAATAAGGTTTCTTTTCACTTAGTGAAACACATCGTTGATCATTAAGGAATGTGTGCTGGAGAAGACAGAGAGCAATGAACCTTTGAGGTTTCTTCTTTCTCTATCCAGCTCTCTTTGGTTTTATATTGCTGAGTCTTACTTCACTTTATCCATTATTCATATTTTGCCCATACTTCCTGCTATCTTTTAAAATCATATTTTATGACAACCACATATCAGAGATAGAGTGGTACGTCTACATTTTTTGCTTTCTACTTGTGTAATCACTAATATTTTTCTAAATCTAAATTTAAATAAATCCCCTCCCCATGTTTTGTCTTAAGGAATCTTCCTTTACCTTTCTATGGGGACGATTTCTTCCTCTTTAATTAAAAATTGTCTCTGTTAGTAGAGTAGCCTGAACGAACTGTAACACTCTTTCCTAGTCTATTCTCACTGAAGATAACCACAAAGCTAAAAGGATCCAAAACCGTCTTTTAATACTTCTCCTAACCCAGGTCCCTGGGGCTTTGTCCTTGATGCCAGGATCAGAGGAGCTCTTTGGAAAGATGGTCTGAGAACAACTATACTGAAGCATATTTGTCTTTTACTCTCCACTGAAGGTTACAGGAAAACTTTTTCTAAGGATGAAAAGGCAAGACAATATGCCTGGCTCTGGACCAGAAGTTTTAGTGAGGGCTCCAGGCAACAGCTTCAGCTATAGCGAGGTGTCTCTATCCTCACCATATCAATGAGTACCCGCCTTCTTCTGGGCCAGATGGGCCCTTCTCTTCTTAGGCTAGCCCTCAACAGGGAAAGGCTTCCTGTGCTTCCTTATTGCCGAATGCATGGGTTTCAATGGTTCAGCAAGGCAGACTTGGCATTAGAATCATTCTAGCAACTTTGACTTATTTTGAGAATATTTTATACCATCTATAGTCCCTAATCTTCTTGCTCTGGGCCATACTACTTTATACTGAACTGTCCTTTCTTCATTCTATCCTTGGCTGAATCTATTTTCCCTTTAAGAGTCAACTCCGTTATTAGCTCTAATTGCAAATCATTTTGGTCTACATCGAGGAAGATGGCACTTCTGAGCTCTGGTCATTCTCCAGCTCTAGCTATACTCTGTGGAAACAAAATTTAGCCTTGCTCGTGTTTTCCATTAGACTACACAACCCTAGAAGGAAGGCAGGTCATTCAACTGATCTAGCGCTGCATCTAGTCGAGTGGGCACTCAGCAAATATATGTTGTTTATGGGCAGAATGGATATAGGGAGAACGGGTACAGAGTAGAGAGAAAGAGGAAGGGAAGAGAAGAAAGAGGAAAAGAGAGGAAGGGAGGAAGGGGGAAGGGAACAAGAGAGGAGAAGAAAGAGGAAAAGAGAGGAAGGGAGGAAGAGAGGAAGGGGGAAGGGAACAAGAGTTAGTGTCCATGCTGTTGATTTGAGGGAAGATATAGGAAGGAAGACATGAGAGTGATTTTGAGCTTCTACCAGGTTCACTGACACCCTCCGTATCATAGGAGGATTCTAACCCAAGGCTCAGCTCCCCGAGCTCCTCAGACAATGCTAGGACTGAGAGCCTTCATATTGGCATCCTTGGCTTCATTTGCCACGAGTTGGCAGGTTTTTCATGAAACAACCCTCTCCCATGAACAGGTTGCCATTGGTGAGATCACCAGCTCCCCCCTTAACGTGTTCTGCAGCTTCCATCTCCCTCATGCCATCTTCCCTGTGTAGAATCTCCTTCTGCATTCGTGATCTGTGTACACTATCACCGCTTTCTTACCATGGACCCCACTTCTAGGAGTCTACTTCCCTAGCACTCTTGCCCACATCTTTCTCTGAATTCTTGTGTTTTAAACTCTGATCCTCATCAATGCCCCTTGGCACCTGCAATTAGTCTCTGACCAATGTCTCTCTAAAGGATCCATCTTCTCAGAAGATGGTAAGCGAATCAGTGACCAAAGACCCAATTATGTCTTCTTCATTCTTCAGCCTGGTGTCTATCAGCTGAGGGCATTTGGACTCATTCCTTCTTAGACTGGCAGCCATGACAGGCTGCTCCAGGCAAACTCAGCTCTGAGATATATATTGGATAAATATGCTTGCTAACCAGAAGAAGAGATGACAGATGTTTACGATGGTCATTTCAGGGAACTTCTAGCCAATAATACATCCTCACCCTATGATGACACCATTGATGAATGTGTCCTCTCACAGAGCGTCTTTGGGACAAAGAAGGGCTAGCTGGAATAGAGGACAATGGCATTGCCCTGGGGACCATTTGTAGATAGAATGCCAGCAAAGAAGGGGTAGGGCAGGGAAGTGCCAGTGAAGGGGTGGTCTAGGGGAGACTCAACTCTGACCACTCTACATCTGTGTAGACCGATTCAGCTACCCAGAGGAGATCTGGGCCTTACCCCCTCCTCTCCCAAGGAAATGGGGACCACCCATTCCAATCTGGAGAGGCCACTACAAATGAAGTGTTTCTTTTGAAAGGTCCCCTGGAGCCATCCCTATAAGATCAAGATGCAGAAAATAGTTTAATGAGGACACCAGCCTGCAGGTGCACCTGTTCCAATTCTGCAGACAAAGACACTAACCTGACAGCTCAGAGAGGAAGGAGCCATTAAACCTCTTTTGGGACACATCATTTCTGAAGGACAGACAGAAGCAACTCACCGAAGCAGGAGACATATGGCAAAAGCATTCTTGGGACTCTTCTCTACTACCCTGGCCGGTTAGCCTGCCCCACGACAGGCTCTCTAGTGTCCAAAGACTCACTAGCTGCTCATCAGTAAAGTGGGGCATTAGGAATCACTGGTGGGTGATGAGAAGACACCTGTGACATGGAAGATGGGGAGAATGGGCCAGAAATCATTGCAATGGTTTCAGGAGGACTTACACATTGTCAGAGAGTCAGACCCACACCTTTCAGAGATTAGGAACTATGACATGTAGTGAAGAACACATTAAACATTATATGTTGACCTTACGTATGTATGCACATGCATGAATATATACATCACACTTGATTTGAATATATATTTCATTCACTTGACTAAGGCAAAAGTTTCATGAAGCAATGCAGGATGCCTTCTGAACACAATGCTCTATTCTTCCATTTTAAGATGCTTATGAGGGTCTGGGAACAATAGCTGGTCAGTAAACTGCTTGCCATGCCCCACAAGGCCCTGAGTTTGATCCCCAGCACCCATGTACAAAGCTAGAGGCAGTGGTGTGCGCTTGTAATCTCAGCACTGGGAAGGTAGAGATGACCAGATTCTTGAGGCTTACTGCCCATCCAGCTTAGTCTAATCAGTGAGCTCCAGGAACCAGGAAGAGACCCTGTCTCCAAAACCAAGGTGGGTGGCTTCTAAGGATGACAACCCTGGCCTGCACATGTGTACGTATACCCTGCCTACCTCACAGCTGTCACTGTGGAGCTAGGTTGCTTGCCATGTGCTGTGGGAGCATATTCCGCTCCTTCAGCCAATAGTTTCTTAAGATACCAGCCCACTTTGGGTGTGGTCTCTGATACTGTAAAAGCAGCTGTAAAGCATGTGCTGCTCTCTTTCTTCCGGTTTCTACTTCGGGCTGCTAGACTCTGTTCCTGTTCGCACAGAAGACTGTTATCTAGGACAGTGATCTGTAAGTTTTCCCTTAAATAAATAGCCCACTATTATTCATAATTCTGAACTGGTGTGGGATTATTTTGTGACTTCTGCATCAGCCATGTTTATTACTCTTTGAGAACTGAAGCTCCTCAGAGAACTGAGGGACACACGGAGGAGGGACCAAGGGGACCAGAGGTTGGCAAGGAGCCTAGGTCAAAGCTTGGACCTGATTGGTGCCACTCGTGAAGGGCTAGGGGAATGACAAGATTCTCTCATGCTCCAAATGATAAACAGGTGATGGAAAGGGACAGCAATTAAAGGTGCAGGAATGAGGTCATTAAAACCACTAGAGAGGACGGTCATTCCCAAACACGGAGAGAGGCCATCTAGGAAATAGTGGTGGACAGAGATCAAGCAGGCAGTAGTCACCAAATTGTTTCACATTGTGTTGAGTCTTTTCATCCATCCTGCTTCTTTCCCACATAGAGCCAAGCATAGAGGCTCAGCTTTCTCTCCTAGCTTGTTAGAGGACAAGTGAGACACACAGGCCTCACCTAGAGGGGGACCTCTGAGGCTTGTGGAGAAGAGCTTGACCACTCAGGAGTGAGCAGTCAGAGTCACTTTGGGCCCAGCCAGGTAGAAGTCCTCTTTGGGGTCCTTCGGCTAATGTGTCTGTTGTGCTTGGTATGGTGGATTCGCAACCCAAAGGAACAGTCAGCTCCTTGGCCAGTCTGCCCCTGCTCCTTGGCCATTCTGTGTCTGTTCACACTGTGTACACGCTTCTGGCTTTCTCTTCCTTCCGTAAGTGAGCCCCCAGGCAATGGTTTTCAGAATTGAGCCTTTTCAGGCATGAGAAGCAGACTGGGGTGAAGTATGGGCTGCTGGCTTCGAAGGTGTGTTCTGGAGATAGCAGGTTAGACATTGTAGAATCTTTCTTGGGTGGAGGTGGGAGGCACTGGGGCTTAGTGTTGGGATACAGGTAGGCAGTAGCTCTAAGAGGGATATTGTGATATGACTGGTCATCTCTAAACCTGTGGCTTTCTGCTATTGAATGCCTGTTTTTCTCCGCAGAGTTCCTTCCCTCTGTGCCCTGGTTAATGCCATCCTCTAGCTCATTGGGTAGTGGCGGTTCCCTCTTGACCTGGGACCTCGAGTGAGGCCCAACCATTGCCCTTGCAGCTTCATGCTGCTCTTCAGCCTGGTGGGTGCTTGCTAATGCCATGAATAACATTTTGCTCATGTAAGCCCAGAGAATTCTTTTGTTAGGTTTATGCCTGTTTTATGTGACAGCCTTCGTTCTCTCTCTCTATAAATAAACTTCCAGAGAAGTTGCCATATTTGAGCTGACCACTAACCACCTACACACAGTGCTTTGTTCCAGAAAAGTCTTTCCAGGCTGGGACTTGGTTCAGCCCGGTAAGGCAGCGCTGCCTTCCTAGTCTCTTTCTCCAAAGACTAGAGAAGCTGGTTCCATGAATGACCAAGGGAACACTTTCCCACTCCACACTGTCATCTCTCTTTCTTTTATGATAGACCTTGGGGGGCAGTCCTAGCCTAGAGTTTGTCCTCTGGAACTCCCAGATAGACACAGGCATTGAAGCCTCTTGGAGAGCTAGTGGCACCCCGAAGAAGGGTTTGAGGGCTTGAGACTAGAGGACTTCTCTCGTTTCCAGGGTTGGGAGCTAGGTGGAAACTTTATAGAAGTGGTTGCCATGGTGACTCCCTCCTGCAGGTGTAGGAGCCAGTTGTCTTTGGGCTGTGTCCGGTTCAGCTGGGGAAAGGCTGGCAGATCAATGGAGGATTGAAGCATGGCTTTGGCTCCCCGTGGTCTTTGCTTTGAGGAACAGGGGGAGCCATGGGACGGGCTCTTCCTGCGTGCTTGAGTCAATGGCTGGTGGGCTTGGTCCTGGAGTCTGGTCACAGAACTGGCACTAACAGAGGCATCTTCTCACTTGTGGGTCTGGCTTGGGGTTGGGGTAGGGAGAGTGTCCACTGGAGGGCACTGCAGCACTGCCTTGGGTGCCTCCGGCAGCCCCTCTACCCTCTAGAGGAGCTGCCCATACGCTAAGCCTTGTGATTAGGTGAGGGGGACAGAGACCAGCCATTGATTGCCCCTCTTCAATTAAATCCAGTGGGGCTGGAGTCTCCAGTAGTGGACTCGAACGTGTATTCTGAGTCTCTCAGCACCCCACACCTTTACCTGGAGCCAGGTGCTCACTACCACACACATTCATATCACCCATCTAGATATACTTATAACGTTGTATACACGCACACACTCTTGATCAGTCACATGACCCTCGCCCCTCCTTCACTCACTGCCACCCACGTGTACCCTCCCTGTGCGTATGCACAGCCTTCTCTGATAGGACCTGCTCTGGCCATGTGCCTTCCACATGCGAGGCGGCCGGGTGCAGCTGTTTGTGTGGAGGGACTGATGTAATGTCAAGAACTTTCGGGTTCTATTTAAAATGACACCTGTAAAAATAAGCTTCAGTTTGTAATTTAAATACTGTAATACTCAATTATGTGAGCTGACAGGAAGTGTCCCGTGGCTCGAGAGAATGACATTCTTGTGTGCCGCCGCGTTCCAATGTCTTGGGAGCCCTGAGGTGGGGATGAGTCCAGCTTCCTTCCTGAGTGGCCCTCCAGGGGCTTCTCACAGCTTAAGCTGGTGCTCAGTACTGTTGGCTTGTATCCATATGTCCGCTATATTCGTCTCCTGTTTGTTTCTAGCCTCTTGGGGGTGTTTTGCAGTCAATGAAAAATAATGTCCCCTGCACAGGTGAAAAGGATGTACAAAACCACCCATTTCTCTCTCTCTCTCTCTCTCTCTCTCTCTCTCTCTCTCTCTCGTGTGTGCTCATGTATGTTTACCTACGCATGCATATGGAGGCCTAAAGAGGATCTCAGATATCCCACTCTATTGCTGTGTGCTGTAATTTCTCAAGACAAGCTTTCGCACCAGACCTGGGGCATGCCATTTAAGCTAGCCTGGTTAGCCAGGAGACTCTGGGGAATCTGCCTGTCTCAGCTTCTCACAGGGTTGGAGTTATCATGCTGTATAGTGATGCCTGGCTTTGTAAGTAGGTGCTGGGGACGGAGCTCACATCCTTGCGCATATGTAGCAAATACCCTTCCTAGTGTGAAGAACCTCCCCAGCTCTATCCACAGTCCCTCGGAACTCATGGCACATAACTCTTGAGCCTTTAGAGCATCTACCCTGAGCTATATACCTCTGTCACCTCACACAGTGTTCCACAACCTTCCATCTCCCCCTTTCCCTGCCTGATTAATCTCTTGCATGCATCCCATCCTCCCTAGCTTGCGACACTCAGGCCAGAGCTCCAAACTCCCAACACCCTAACTTTGTCTCTCATAGCTCCCCAGTTCCTTACCACTCAGCACAAACAACACAGGCCATTAAAAACACGCTGATACAAAGTCCCAGCTCCACAGCCCAAGGAGACCCTTATAGTTCATGCTCACAGCCTCCAGACATAACCCCGAAACAGACCACAGCTTACAACCTGGGCTGCAAACCCACGGATCATAGCATCCGATGAGCACGTGATGCTGAACACACCCAAGAGTAAGTACCATACTGCTCTTCCAGATTTGGGCCTGTTTCCCTCCTCTGTCTCCCCAAGTGACTTCTGGTTCCCCAGCAGATAGCACAAGAAAGCAGGTCACTGGTATTGATTTCCCTGGTGTCTCTGCCCACACTTTCTTCCCAGTGTGTCAGCACCAAGTCTTATCCTTTTTACTGTTAAACGTCTCTTTGATTGGATCCTCTCTGATTCCCCGCACCAGTACAAGTCAGGGTCCTTGATCTTCTTTCCTGGCCTCCTTGCCTCTGATTCATTGTCTTTACAACAAAGGAAGCAGGTGCAATGGAGCTTTCCATGATGGTGCTAATAAATGTTATATACTTGCACTATCAAATGTCACAGACACCAGCCACATGGGGCTAGCGAGCACTTGGATGTGGCTTATGACACCAAAGAACTGCATCCATATATCTATGTATATATGTAATGAGACAGGGCCTCACTATGTAGCCCTGGCTGACCTAGAACTTTGATTTAGGTCAGACTGGCCTTAAACTCACAGTGATCTGTCTGCCACTGCCTCCAGAGTGTTGGAATTAAAACATGGGCATGTGACACTATATCTGGTTCTATTTATTTATTTTGTGTGTGTTTGTATATATATGTGTGTGTCTGTGTGTGAGCAAGTGTGTGTGCATATGTGCATGCATGTGTGTTTGTGTGTGTGTGTGTGTATACGTGAGTGCATATGAAGACCAGAAGAAAACCATGGGTGCCCGTCCGTTACTGTCCACCCTATTTTTGAGGCAGAGTTTCTCGTTGGCCTAGAGCTTCCCAATTAGGCTATGTTAGCTGGCATATGAGCTCAGGGATCCATTGTTTCTGCATCCGCAGCACTGGAGTCAAAGTGTGCCGCGCTGCCATGCCCAACTTTTTGTTTTTCTTTTAAGATTTATTTATTTATTATGTATAATGTGTTCTGCTCGCATGTATGCATGAAGGCCAGAAGAGGGTGCCAGATCTCATTACCGATGGTTGTGAGCCATCTCATGGGAGCTGGGGATACAAACTCAGGTCCTCGTCCTTGCGTTGCCAACACATTCCTAACTGAGCTATTTCCCCAGCGCCGGAGTCATAGTTTAATTTAATTTAAATAGACCCATGTGGCTGTCGGCTGTCACATGGTACTCTTGGAAATTTAACCTTTGTAGTGCCATCTGTAGGTCCCCGACCTGACTGCAGCGTCAGCTCACAGCCGGATCTCTCTGTGTTCTAAGTATGTCCAAAATCAGTCCAGCTGAGGCATTCTCAGTAATGTGTGTCCAGGGAAACTTGGTTGAGGTGAATGGGGGGTAGACATATTCCTGGATTATTAGGGTATTTCTTCCAATCTCTCACTTTGAAAGAAAAGAGGCCACGTCTTTTGATGGACAGCCACTGCTTCTCCCATTGCTGCTCCCTTCCCCTGCTCTCACCTTGGCCCTGGAGGCAAAGCTACTCTCTTTGGACCAGAAGAGGGTTCAGTATGAGGGTTGTATGGCCATACCTCTAAATGTTTGTAGGGTGCCTGGAATATGGGGCTCCTGTGTGTGACTTGGGTTTGGCTGATTGAGGAGCTCCACCCTCTCCTTCTCTAAGGCTTGGGCAGGACGGAAGAGGATCCCTTTTCTGTAGGAGGAGTTAGTATGAGTGGCATTGACCAAATGCTGTCCACGCACCATGGGGTTTGCTGAAGGCTTCACAGTCCCGTCTAGTCTTTACTGCAAATGTCACTGTGATATTAATATTTTCATCCTGTAGATGTGGATGTTGACTCAGAGAAGTAGGTCACTTTCCCAAGTTCCACAGGCTTTGTAGAGCCAGGATGATAAGCAAGGCCCTTTTTTGGAAGGACAACCTACGGGGCCGTGGGACATGCTGAGTGTGTAGTATTCAGTGTTTGCCGAGTGCTTCACAGTGTTCTCTCTGTCCAGAGCCCCACGTGCATCACTTCTGTAAAGTGGAGGTGGGAGGACAGGGATGCTATACCCATTGTGGGGATCCAAATAGAATGGCCCCCATAGCCTCATACAGTTGAACGCAGAGTCACTAGGGAGTGGCACTGTTTGAGAAGGCTCAAGAGATGGGGTCTTGCTGAGTGTGTGTGACCTTGTTGGAGGAAGTGTATCACTAGGGTTGACTTTGAGGTTTCAAAAGCCAACACCAGATCCAGTCTCTCTCTGCTGCCTGCATATCAGGTTGTGGAATTCTCAGCCATTTCATCCGCCTGGGTATCACCCTGCTGTCTGCCATGTTGAGAATGATCTACCCTCTGAAACTCTAAGCAAGCCCCCAATGAAATGCTTTTTGTTGTTGTTGTAAGAATCACCTTAGGCATGGTGTCTCTTCACAGCAATAAAATGGTGACTAAAACAGCCATGCCACAGATGAAAAATGAAAGTGAAGGCACAAGAGGCTTCTTCATGTGTGACTTGCATTTTGAAAGCCATGGGCCATCTACAACAGAGTCTGTCTAGGACAATCGGTGACAGTGGCTGGAGGTTACCTCCACCTTGGCAGGGTTCCTCTCTACCGCCTCCTCGTGCTCCTTCTTCTCAGAGTACACTAAGTGTGATAAATGTGCTTTAGACCTTGCCTTCTGGATTTCTGCATTTTTTCCTAATTCACACCACACTGGGCCCTTCTAGAGATTGGTTATTCTTGGAAGCAGTGCCTGTGAGAATGGGCTCTTGTTTAGATTTCTTCTCTCCCTGGGAGCTAGGGAGGGGGAATAGGTGGGGGAAGTTGGGAGCCAGCAGGTCAGTGCCTCTCCTCCAAGCTCTGCACACAAAGCCTGAAGCTGCCCAGAAGAGCTGTAGTCTCCCTTGGGATGATGACAGAAGAAGGCATTCTTGCTGAGGACTTTGGAAGTCATGCTAGAGTTGATTTGCTTCTGATATGAAAGAATGATTCCAGAAACTTTTTCCAGACATTTAGAGCAGGTGCACAGTTTTAGATGTTTCTTGTGACTTAGATATTTATTTGTTTGTTTGTTTTTTTCAAGACAGGGTTTCTCTGTAGCTTTGGAGCCTGTCTTGGAACTAGCTCTTGTAGACCAGGCTGGCCTCGAACTCACAGAGATCTGCCTACCTTTGCCTCCCGAGTGCTGGGATTAAAGTCATGCACCACCACAGCCTGATTGTCTTAGATATTTATATACTACCATATAACGGAGAATGGGGACAACAGAAATGAATCCCTAGCTGCTTTTGTATGTGCAGCATGTGTGTGCATGTACGTGTGCATGTGGTGTGTGTGTACATGTATATGGGCATGGAGTGTGTGTGTGCATGTGATACATGTGTGCATATGTGCATGTGGCATGTGTATGTGGTGTGTGTGCATGTGAATTTAGTGGGTGAGTATGTGCATGTGGGGTATGTGTATATGAATGTAGTGTGTGTGTATGTGCATGTGGTATGTGGGGTGTGTATACATGTACATGTGTGTATATGGGGTGAGTGCATGTACATGTGGTATATGTGTATATGTGGCATGTGGTTTGTATGTTTGTGTATGTGTGTATGACTGTAGAGCTTACAAGGGGATTCAATTATAAAGATGTTCACCATATGGAAAATAGCAAATAGCCCCATTCTTAGTCATCTTCCTGAGAGGGGATCTGCCATGTCAATGGTTGTATCCCCAGTCCCTAGCCATAGGCCTGGTACACAGAAACTATCTTGTAATAATTGTTGAGTTAATTTTAATCATTCCTTTTGAATTAATTGAGGTATAATTACATACTATAAATGCATAAAACTAAAGTGTACAGTTCAGTGCCTTGCCAAGTGTAGACACAGCCATGTGGGCAGAATTCTATCAAGATGGGAAAGATGGTTCTCATCTGGGTGAATTCCCAGGGCCTCGTCCCTCTGCTTCATCACCCTTCAGGAAAACTGGAACTTAAAGCCCACAGTCCTGAGTACAATCCTCGAATTCATTTTGCTTGACCTGAAGTTCATACAATCCCTTAGCTTAGGATAATTTTTGAAGCTTGTTTATGTTGTATATATCAAGTAGTTCACTCCTTCTCATTTCTCCTGCTATTCCACTATTGTATCGACTCCAGTTCCTGTTCTGGTTTGTCTCTCTGTTGCTGTGATAAAACAGTGAATGAAATCAATTGGGAGAGAAAAGGATTTATTTGGCTTAAAGATCGTAGTTCATTGTCAATGGAAGCCAAGACAGGTTATCAAAGCAGGAACCTGTGGCAGGAACGCAGAGGCCATGGAGGAATGTTACTTATGCCTTGCTTCCTCTGTTTGCTCAGCTCCCCTTCCTATACAGCCCAGAACCACCTGCCTAGGGATGACATCTCCACAGTTGTCTGGGCTCTCTGACATCAATTGTCAATCAAGAAAATGCCCCACAGATGTGTCCACAGTCTGACCTTACAGAGACAATTCCTCAATTGGGATTCTCTCTTTCTAGGTATGTCTAGGTTTGCATAGTTGACAAAAACTAACCAGAATGGTTTATTTATCGGTTCTCTCTTTGACTCTTTGTATTGTTTGCACTGTGAAACATTCACAGTGTTGCCGGGGGTATTCACACCCAAATCTTTTGGTAGATACAAGTTTTCATTCCTTTTTGGTAAATTGCTAAAGAGTAAAATCACAGGGTCGCAAGGTAGATACATTTAAGAGTGTATGCCCTTTGTAAGAAGTTTATAAACAATTTTCCAAAGTCGCCATATTATCTTCTGCATAGGCCATCACCAGGCGTAGAGTACAGTTGCTGGGCTTCCAGTATTTTAATCAATGGGAACCATTCTAGTAGGCGTGTATCTAAAGGCCACTGTTGTTTCAACTTGAATTATCTATTTATGTTGATGTACTTACCAGCCACTTACATCTCTTCTTCATGAGAAGAATCTATTTAAATACTTTCCTGTTTTGTCTTGTATTTAAAATAACGACTTGAAAAAGGTTTCTTTATTGTTTTTATTGAGCTATACATTTTCTCCCCTCCCCTCCCTTCCTTCCCTCTTCCCTTCTACCCTCCTTTGTGGCTTCTATGTTCCCAATTTACTCAGGAGAACTTGTCTTTTTCACCTTCCTATGTAGATCCATGCATGCCTCTTTTAGGGTCCTCTCTGTTATCTAGTTTCTCTGGGGTTGTGGTTTGTAAGCTGGCGTTTCTTAGCCTTATGTCTAAAAGCCACTTATGAATGAATATATGCTATATTTGTCTTTCTGGGTCTGGGTTACCTCACTCAATATGGGTTTTTCTAGATCCATCTATTTGCCTGCAAATTCAAGATGTCATTTTTTTTATTGCTGAGTAGTACTCCATCATGTAAATGTACCACATTTTCTTTATCCATTCTTCAGCTGAGGATCATGTAGGTTGTTTCCAGGTTCTGGCTATTACAACTAATGCTGCTATGAACATAGTAGAGCACATGTCCTTGTGATATGTTTGAGCATCTTTTGGGTACATACCCAAAAGCAGTATTGCTTGATCCAAAAATGAAGCATATTCAACAAATAGTGCTGGCATAACTGGATATCAATATGTAGAAGAATACAAATCGATCCATATCTATCACCAAGCCCAAAGCTCAAGTCCAAGTGGATCAAAGATCTCAACATAAAACCAACCACATTGAACCTCACAGAAAAGAAAGTGGGAAGTACACTTGAAGGCATTGGCACAGGAGACCACTTCCTAAATAAAACTTTCTTGTAGCTACATTTTAACTTGTGTGTGTGTGTGTGTGTGTGTGTGTGTGTGTGTGTGCATGCCTACATCTCCTTCCCCCTTTTTCTGTGGATGTGCAAACTTGTGCCATGACATTCATGTGGAAATCAGAGGACAACTTGCAAGAGTTTGCACTCTCCTACTAACAATTGGTCCCTAGGGATTGAATTCAGGTCCTCAAACTTGGCAGCAAGTACTTTCACCCCTTGAACCATCTCCCCTGCCCCAAAACCGACTTCTGAGAATTTATTAGGTATATACATTATGCATGTTTTCTCTGGCCTGCCTTCATTTGTGTGAGTGTGTGTGTTTGTGTGTGCGTGGGTGTATCTTTTAATGAGATACAAATTCAGTATATTTATTTTTTTATGGTTTGTATCTTTTGTGCTCTGCCTAAGAAGTCAGTGCCTTTTCTCTGATCCTTATTCATTTACTTACTTACTTAATTTTCTCTCCACCTCTATATATCCCCCCTTCCCCTGACTTTCTCACTGATGGCTTTTAGCACTTTCATTTATGTTTGTCAAAATTAATCTTGAGAGGTTTTTTTTTTTTGTGCCTATGATATGAGATTCAGATGAAAGTTCCTGCTTTTGATGGATGACTCCTGCAGACAAGCATTTACTTCTCCCCTGCACCCTGTAGAGGGAACAGACTGGTCACCAGCGGCTTCTGATGGTGGTGTGAAGCACAGGTGTTCTGGGCAACGTCTGTCTGGGGAAGATGATTTCTCTGCCTCATGGGAGTGTTTGAGAAGCGATAAGTAAGGAGCTGTCATAATGGGGTCGTGGGGGGCTCCCAGGGCAAGTTGCTGGAATTTCGGGGAGTTCCTTTCCTTCTGAGGTCAGAGAAAGCTCTTGGGAGGAGGAAGTTCTTGAGATGGGATTAGAAGAGTAAGAAGGATTGGTGCGCTAGATGTAGGAATGCGCTCAAATAAAAGTCACACTGTGTCTAGATCCCTAAGTAAGAGAAAAGGGGCTAGGTGAGAAGTGTGTGTGTGTGCGCGCACGCATGCATGTGCACACCCACATGCACACTCACAGAGTGTGTATATTTTATACACAAATATACATATTTGTCTATATACATATCTACATATAAAATGTATACACACATATAATCTATGTCTATGTAGATATCCAATTGAAAACCAAGCCTTGCCTATGTTCATGTAAACTTCATGTCAATGCCAGTGTCTACCTCGGTGTCTTTCTCTCTGTCCCTATCAGTGTCTGTTTGTAGTCATGTTTATGTTCATGTCAGTGTCTCTGCCCATGCTGATGCCTGTGCCTTCATTCATGTCAATATTCATGTCCTTGACCATGTCTGTGTCAACATTCACATCTATGTCTGTGTCCATGACCCCACAAACCTTTAGCTTTAGGAGTAATTGACAGATTGATGCTTTCATAGCAAATAATGGTCTATGACATGTACTTAGAGAGGATTTGACAGAGATCAGTTCTTCCAGACTTCTAGCAGATTTGTTAGCTCTTTTCTTGTCTAAACTGGAGCCTCACTATTCAGCCTGGGTCAGGACATTAGAAACTACCAAGGCCATCCTGGTCACCATCCAGCGTGGAGACAGCAGTCAGAGGGGACATTGATTACTGGTAGATGTGGTGGAGACATGTGGCTTGCTTTTCCTAGTTCTAGGACCCTAGTGCTCTCTGCTTAGGCCTTTCCCTCCCTTACAGCTGGAGAGCCATCTATATGTCTATCTTTCTGAGCCTTTGCAACACCCCTCCATGCTTTACTGTTTGTGGGTCTTTTGGAATTAAAAGGCAGCAGAATATCAGTCCTTGCTTTTCTCCCTATACAGAATTGGAATTATCAAGTTGCCAAAGCCCATCTCTTCTCTCCTAATGGCTTAGGACTGTCTGAAGACAGGGGCCGTGCTTTAGTGACTGACACCCCGACATCATCAACTGCCCACTTGAACCATTTTTTCAATTTTTTAAAGCATTCTGACCAGTTTCCCCTCCCTCCTCTCCCCCCAGTCCCTCCCTCCATCTCTCCTCTGCTGCCCGCCCCACCTACTTCTGCTCCTCCCCTGATGCTATTCAGGAAAGGGCATGCCTCCCGTGTAAACCATTCTTAACACACAGAAGCCATACCTGCTGCTAAAGTTTTGCCTCCCTAGAGAGGCCTAATGTAGGCCTTGAGGGTTCAGACTCAGGTTCTCATGCTTGCACGGCAAATGCTCTTACCCACTGAGTCATCAAACCAGCCTTCTGGTTTTTCTATTTAAGAACGCATCTGCCTTCCCCCAAACCCTCTATCTGTACTCTGACAATTGCACAGAAAAGAAGCAACCTTATGATAGAATAGTGTCTTGTGACTCAATTTGGTTCTGTCTCCACAAAATACCTATAATGTGAACCCTGCCAAAAGCTAGTGAGGGCAGCTGCCATGTCCAAACCTGTTCTGGGCATTACACTTGCAGGGAAGGGGGAGCTGGTTGTGCATTTGTTTCCACGAGTCTAATAGGGGTGGGTTTCCCAGAGAGATGGAGGACAAAGTTTGTTGGTTTGAGCCTTTGGGGTGCAGCAAGGGTGGAGTCTTCTGGCTTGTCTCTTGGGTTTTCCTTCACACACTCCTAAGTTTCCAGTGTGTGTATCCCAAGAGACCCTTGAGCATGACTCTTTGGCTCCATCACTGGCAGCAATTGCTGCCAATTCAGCCGGAACTGTAGCCGTGAGAGTCTCCACAAGCCATCGTGCCCTGGAGGGGAAGACCCATGCAAGCACACTGTTCTTCTGGGAGCCTGAGTGTCCCTTGGAACCAAAGCCTCTCTGTTTGTTTTCTTAGAGCCTTAGTGATGGGTTTCTGCTGGCTTTCAGGGAGGCTATGTGTTCTGTAGAGGAGGCAATGAGTAGCTGTTTTTTTAATCCAAATTTGGAGAAGTTTCCATGGCCCCAAGCTCTCCTTGGGGCACAGAGGAAGCCCAGCTCCTATCTATTGCTGGAGACTCAGCTCTGGGAAGGACTCGTGACAACAGAGAGAGCTCTTAGCTTTCAGTCTGGTTACTCTGGAGCTGGTCTCCACCACAGCCACAACTAGCTCTCTTGACATCAGACTGGATCATCCCTGTTGTGTACCCTTGCTCCCCAGTGACTTTTCATAATTCAAACTTCAATCCTGGAGCTTATGTTGCTTCTCCTAGAAATTTCTCCTTGATTATCTCTGCCTAATTTAGTTTAATTTAATAATCATATCAAGCCTTTCTTGTGCACCAGGTTTGGTTTTCTCCCTAGCCTTGCCTCTAGTCATGGCTTCTGTTTGTTTCCACAGCTGGCCTCTTCTTTTCTGTGAAGGGTTTGTATTGTCTCTCCAAGGTGACTGGGGCTTGTGGGGAGGGTACCATACTTATACTGTCTGGATTCCTTGGGCCCTTAGCACTCACCCAATGGGAGCTCAGAGAATGGTTGCAAGAACCACTCTCTCTATAAGAGTTTCTTGTGCCTTTAGGCAGAAGCACTCACAACTCTGTGTCCCCAGCATTCTCTGTGTGGATGTCTTTCTCCATACATACCCACAATGGAACACTTGTTTGTTTATTGATTTCTCTCCTTTTAGCCACTAAGGAGGCAGCTGGGGATAGGGGTTATGTTCTAGTCACCGCAGCATCCATTCCCAAAGAACTGATAGTTTGAACCATGCTCTGTTGGTAAATGAACTACTGATGTGCTATATCAGCAGGGACTTTTTAGGCTGACACATCATTCTGAGTCTAGCTAACAGTGTTACCAGATAGATGCCGCTATCTATCTGGTAACAGGAAGAAATTGCAGGATTTTCTCTGCTGCCTTTGTGGCCCAGTCACACTGTGCTCCTCGTGGGAAGCACCGGGGAGTTGTTCTGGGTGGAATGGAAACAAGTGTGTCCACCGAGAGCTGCCTCAGAGGTCTTCCAAATGATCGTGTCTGGGTTGATTAGACGTGGAACACTGACTTAGGAGATAAATGTGCAGGTAACCAGTTTGGCATATTGTGGGAGCCCACGGGTGTGGATTCCTTCCACCTTGACTAAAGCTCAGAGAGTTCAGGCCTATCCTTGCTCCTTCAAGGTTATGACAGGTTTGACATAAGGTTGGCTACCTATAGGGTGTTTTGACCTAGGGTGTGGTTACCTGATGCTTTGGATATTAAGAAGGTGATTTCTTTGTTCCTTGTATCATGGGAAAAAAGTCTTTTGTCTTCCCCCTCCTCTCTGGATTGGAGTATATAAAGCCGATGAGAAATAAGCACAGGAGGATTCAGTATTCATTGGGTTGCCCTCCCGATTATACCCTGTGTCTCTGTCTTTGCTACCTGCCTTTTCTTAATCCTCATGCTTCCTTTTGAGCATGGGTGAATAAGCTGAGCAGGATCCAGCTGATGTGGTCGTTCAGATGTGGGAAATGGCAGTATATAGCACACAGTAGGTGCTTCATGAATGTGGGTTCATCTTGAGGAAATCTAATAACAGCACGTAGGCCTGGTCACTTATGGGTTATGTCTTAGAGTGGAGGCATGCCGTGAAGCCTGTACAGAAGCATAGTAGTCGGCACAGTCCACAGAAGGATAATTACGTCTCCATCCCCCCCCCATCTCTGGGATTTGAAAGAATAACACCACTTATTAATGTTTGAATCTAAAATGTTCCCCCAAAGCCCACTTAGTAAAGGGTCAGGCCCCAAAACATATCTATTAAGAGAAGGTAGAAGTTTTAAAGGACAGAGGTTAGTGGGAGATTTTATATCCTTAGAAGTGCTTCTTTTGAAGGGGATATTAGGGTCTTGCCCATTTCTCTCCCATACACCTTTGCTTTGAAATGAATGGTTCTGCCACCTACTCAGACCATGAAGCACTGCCTTGCCACAGGTCCCAAAGCAACAGGGGCAACTGACCATTGATAGAAGCCTGCAGAACAGTGAGCCTTTCATCTTTTAAAGTCGATGATTTCAGGCATTTTGTTAGAGTAATTGAGTGTGTATGGACAAATTCCCTGTCCAGGCCATATGCTCCCAGTCCTTAGCTGCGTTGTTCTAAGTTCTGTACCCAGTGCTTGGGTCTTTGGTGGAAGCTGTCACGCTTGTGGATAGCAGGCATGGGACTTTCCAGGATGAAGACCACAGAGGTTGATTAGGGCTATCTGGGACACATTTTGAAAGCTTCCCTTTCAACATTCCATCTGAGTTGGGAATCCCCAGCACAGCCCACTTGAGAGAGGCCTGGATGGAGATGGGAGGTGGGCTACATATAGGGGAAGGAGGTAGCCACTTTCAACCTCTAGGCAAATGTAACCTCGGGTCACCCTGAAGACCTTCTGGCTTCTGCATGCAGCAGAGTTAAGTGGCCTGGAGGGCCCCATCCACGTGGCTAACAAGGAGTTTCCTAATGTTTAATGTCCTCTTGACCCCTGGCCAGCTGTGGTCTACTCCCCAGATCCCTGAGTTTGTTCTGGGCTTCCTTAGAAGATGCCTCCCATCAGCTTTCCAGAAGCTCCCCCAGCATTTGAAATGAAGAGTGCAGTAAGTTGATATCTGCTGTAGCGCAGGGCCCAGTCAAGCTGAGCTGACACACAGTGGGACCGGTGCTGCCAGGATTCCCAGGAGGGGAGAGCTCAGGACTGGGGCATGGAATCTGGTGGAAGATTGTTATTGCAATGTGTGTGTAGTTGAATGACATCATCCTATTGAGAGCGAGATTTTTTTTTTTGTCAGTCTTTTAACACAAGTTTCTGTTTTTCAGACCTTAAGACTGCAGGTCATTTTTTACATTTGCTATTGAGAGCAGATGTGAGTGATCCCTATCGGGTTCTACTGAAAAATGATGGGGTTGCAGAGGGTCAAATACAGCGTGCCTTTCAATCTCTATTATTATTTCCTCCACTCAGTGGCCTCAGCAGGAAGCCGATGCTTGGGAATGGTGGCCTTCAAAAGATTCTCAAGCTTGCTAGCCCCAGGCCCTGGCCATAGCTGATTTTCACACTAGAAACCACTTCTAGGCTCAGCAGCCTAACAATGGATCCCTGGCTGAGAAGCAGGAAGACTCAAGCCTTCACTTCAGGACTTGTGTATGGTAGTGTGGGCAGAATGGTTTGTGCTCTTGAATTTGGACAGGCCTGGGTGTGGAACTGTATCTTTGGGAATGATGTGTACCCCTCCAGTGATTTGGGGGGAGAGTCAGAGAACTGCCATCATTGGAGAGGATGATCACTTTGCCCTTACCCTGGCACCTGGTAGGTTGAGCTGGTAGGAAGGGTGGATTTGGAGTCTTCTATAGGAACACTGTGAAGAATGTTCTCTGCTCACATCCATCATTGGTCTCCTGTGACAACTGTTCAGGAAAGCTCTATAGTCATAGGCTACATGTACAGGAAAATTTCCAGCTCAGACTTAGACTCGGGTTTTTTTTTTTTTTTTTTTTTTTTTTTTTTTTTTTTTTTTGGTAAACTCAGATTCCCTGATTTTTGCAAGTTTTGCAGGGAAAAGGTGGGGCTCTTAGAGCTGCTGCAGTCTAAGATCCCACTTGGTGTTTGTGTTTGTGTTGAACCCTGGGAGAAGTGGAGCCCAAGACTTGGATGCAGCATCAGTGGGGAGATAGGACAGAAGATGACCTCCAGAGAGGCTACAGTTTCCACACAGAGAGATCACCCTTGTCTCTGAGAACACAGCAGTCCTGTTTGATGTGAGAGTGAACAGGAACTGTTCCCTTCACTGGGCTACAGCTGGGGGACCCGTGGAAGTCTATGTATGGTCTTTAGATTCAGACAAGTCTCATCTCTCTAATCAGTCTCTAGTGGAATCAAATTCTACCTATCAGTACCTTTGTTTTAACTTGAGAATTAATGCATTCACTTATCATCCTATATATTGAATAACCATTGACCATCTATTCATCTGATTGATTGGTTCAACCATCCATCATCCCCTTGTCCTCCAATCAGTTCAACAATTCTGCCACGCATGCATCCATCTTCCATCCATCCATCCATCCATCCTCCATCCATCATCCATCCATCCACCCATGTATTTATCCATGCATCCATTCATGCAACTATGCATCTATCTATGCAACTATGTATCCATCCATCCATCCATCCATCCATCCATCCATCCATCCAACCAATCTTTGTGGAACAATAGAGCATCTTTTCTTAATATCTTATCTTTTTAGATATAAAGATGGACAAGCCAGTCGCGTCTTGAATTCATAGAAGACTTACTGAGGAGGGCAAGTGTGTGATGTGGGCAAAAGATGGATGGGAATGGAGTGCCACACTAAGGCAGGCATGGCATGGGGATGTGAGGCTAAAAGGAGACATGTGAAAGGTGAGGTCCACGGGAGATGCCAAAATAAAGATCCAGTGTTCAAGAGCACCACTGTGGCTTCTGGGCTCTGGCTGCCTCACTCCCAGTTGTATTGACAGGGTAAATCTGGATATTGTGCTCAGTTGGAGAGGACAAGTGTTGAGGTGTGTATATGTGTGTACATCGCCTATTATAATCTTAAGAAGCACTTAAAAATGTGAGTATTTGGAGAAGAGTTATGAAATCTCATTAAAGGAGGCTGAATTAGTTGGTGCATTTACTTAAAAAATATGTGTATATATACTATATATGTACACACATATTATATATTTCTTTATATAAAATATTATGCACATATATTTATATATAAATACATATATATTCCTCTAAATAAAACTATTCTTTTCATGACATGTACATGCTTTCCCAAATATATATTCTTGGGAACTTGGTGCACAGTGGTTGTTCAAAAGCCTTGCTGGCTAAGTGAGGCTGCCAACACAGGGACCCTCACTGAGACTTTGGGAATCTCTGCATTGATGGGGAAAGGGAAGCCCTGGAATTGTATTTCCCCAGAGCTTGGCTCACTGCAGTGGGTATGGCAGATAGCTCCCCTCCCCTCTGAATCTTTTGTCTCTATATCTAAAATTGGGGCAGTTGGAGTCATTTCCAGCTTAAGCCAGAACTGCTTGCCTTCCTTGTCATTTGGTTTTCTTGCTCCGTGGGGCAGAGCCAGGGATGAGAGAAATGTCTAGGCAGGGGAAGTGCTTCATGAGACTGTAAGACCCAGCCCACCATGCTTATCCTGGGGGTGGGACAGGCAGCATGGGGAGTCCCAGAGAGCTAGATATCTTGGCAGAAAGTAGGTTCTTCATTTTCCAGGGAGAATCCTCCTCAGAGTCCTCAGGTTGGCTTCACTTTAAAGGGCAAAGATCTGAGCAGGGGATGGCCAAGGGGACCCCTTACTTGGCCTCATGGGAAATTTGGCAAGCAGCATTAATAAAGGCATCTCTTTCTGTCATCGATGTCAAATACCAGGTGAGGGTTGGCTAATGGCTGGAGTAGTTGGAACCAGTTAATCTTCTGAGTCCATATTTTTTACTGGCACTGCGGGAGCCGTCCTGGGCTTTTATTTCCAGCAGTGGGGTATCAGCGCCTGCCTCCTATGGCATATCCAGAGAATAATTCTCCTTCTCTTTGATGTTCTTTGGACATCTTGAGACACTTAGGGGTACACTCTCAGGGACGGTTGGAGGGCTGGCTTGCACGGCCCTCATTATGCTATTAAAACAGATCCAGTGGCACAAGACTGAGTCTCTCATCAGCAGAGATTGTACTTGCTGAGGGGAGTTCAGATTCCGTCAGCACCCCTTGCCCCAACTTCTTGAACCAAGGACTATAGTTTATGGCCGTTCAGACAGGGGTAAGCCATTTTCCTGCCTATATAACTGTATAGTTATAGGTTAACATTGAATCACCTTTCTTGACATTTGGAAAATCATATCTTGAAGAGATGTGGCTGAGATGTGAAAAAAACAAAGACAAATCCACTGTACGTTCATAACCTTGGAGTCCATTTTAAAAGCTCCATTCTTTCTTTGGGATGCTAGTGGCAGCCATCTTTCATGGCATTTCCTCTCCCCATCTTTATTTGTGGAGGCAGCAAACAGCAAGAACTGGGCTTGGTTATTTTCCTAAGAGAATGGTTCAAGAATGTTATTCCTTTGCTCAAAGGGCTTGATGGCTCCTTACACTGCCTCTAAAGGGGAGTCCATCTGTATGTGCTGGGAGCTCTTCCGTCTAGCAGCCTTGCTGTGGTCTTTTTAATCCCACATCTCTATTCAGCTTCTCTTGTTTCCTAGTATCTCTCCTTTGCCATCCCTGGCTATCATCGAGCTCATGTCCTCAGCCCAAAATGAGTCTTATCTGTTTTTAAAGTGGCCTCTTTTCTTTAGTTTTTATTGTTTTACAGACAGGCACACTATAAATTTTTAGTGCAACATGCTGACTTTACTTAATGATGTGCATATGTGTTTACATCTGACCACTTATGATCGTTTCACCGATTAGGGGACCTGTCCCTTGAGTAGACTGATTCTTTTTTTTAAATTGTTTTTATTGAGCTATACATTTTTCCCTACGCCCCTCCTTTCCTCTCCTCTCCCCTTCTATCCTCTTCCATGAGCCCCATGTTCCCAATTTACTCAGAAGATCTTGTCTTTTTCATCTTTCTATATAGATCCATGTATGTCTCCCTTAGGGTCCTCTTTGTTGTCTAGTTTCTCTGGGATTGTGGATTGTAAGCTTGTTTTTCTTTGCTTCATGTCTAAAAGTCACTTATGAGTGAAAACTTATTATATTATGTTTGTCTTTCTGGGTCTGAGTTACCTCACTCAATATATTTCTAGATCCATCCATTTGCCTGAAAATTTCAAGATGTCATTATTATTATTATTTTTTACCACTAAGTAGTACTCCACTGTGTTAATGCACCACATTTTCTTTATCCATTCTTCAGTTGAGGGGCAGCAAGGTTGCTTCTAAGTTCTGGCTATTACCAATAATGCTGTTATGAACTTAGTTGAACATATGTCCTTGTGGTATGGTTGAGCATCTTTTGGGTATATACCCAACACTGGTATTGCTGAATCTTGAGGTAGATTGTTTCCTAATTTTCTTAAAAATTGCCATACTGATTTCCAAAGGGACTGTGCAAGTTTGTACTCCCACCAGCAATGGAGGAGTGTTCCCTTTACCCCACATCCCCTCCAGCTTAAGCTGTCATCATTGTTTTTGATCTTGGCCATTCTGACAGGTGTAAGAGTTTTTGATTTGCATTTCTCTGATGAGCATTCCCTTAAGTGTCTTTCAGCCCTTTGAAATTCCCCTGTTGAGAGTTCTCTGTTTAGGTCTGTACCCCATTTTTTAAATTGGATTAGTTGTTCTTTTGATGTCAAGTTTCTTGAGTTCTTTGTATATTTTGGAGATCAGTCCTCTGTCTGATGTGGTGTTGGAGAAGATCTTTTCCCACTCAGTGAGCAGACTGGTTCTTTATCTAGTGGTGGGGCCCTGTGAGGTTTTCCCTGTCCTTGTGAGAAGGTCAGTTAGTGTTGCCATTTTCAGGTCTTGCTTAGGCAGACAGTGTTGGGACTTTATGGGTTCACCTTCCCTGTCATATACTGAAGACACTACAGCATAGGAGAGACGGGCCACCTGATCCTCTAGTACTCACAATTTCCCCACCCCATCTTCTATGGTGTTTCCTGAAGCTTTAGTGTAGAAGCTGTACTATAGAGATGTCATTTGGGTTTGGCCATTCCATGATCTAACAAGGTTTCTCTGATTGTCTCAGTACCAAGTGCTTCCTCTTTGCTATCCTCAGTGTCATGCTGACATGACAGTGACAAGATGTTTAGTAGAAAGGGTCACTTGGACCTGGATTTGAGGCTTGGCACCATTGGAATTTAGCTGTGTGACTTTGGGAGATTTGCTCAGACTCCCTTGGGTCTCTCATTCCTTGCTCATACAATGGGATATGCATTACATCTCGCAAGTAGGGTCAAAGAAATCTGTCCAACCTCTGACATTTGAAAGGTGAGTCAAGAACGCGACTTTCTTTTCTACCTCATGCTACTTTCTATATTCTTGATCCTAGAGAAGCTAAATAAGAAGGTGAACCAAAAGAAAATTATATAGTTATCCTCCTGGATATTGTAAGTAGACAAGATTGCCGGGCAAAAACTGGGAACTTGGGGTGGGGTGGGATGAGGGAAAGTGGAGATGGGGAGATAAAAGTGAGAAAGGGAGGATGGGAAGAACTTGGGGGAATGGGATGGTTGGGATAAGGGAAGGGTAGATATGGGAGCAGGGAAGTATATATCTTAATTAAGGGAGCCAATTTTAGAGTTGGCAAGAGACTTGACCTAGAGGGATTCCCAGGTGTCCAGGGAGATGTTCCCAGCTAATTCCTTGGGCAGTTGAGGAGAGGGAGCCGGAAATGGCACTACCCTATAGTCATACTGATGAATATTTTGCATATCATCATAGAATCTCTATCTGGCGATCAAAGGAGATAGAGACAGAGACCCACATTGGAGCACCGGACTGCGCTTCCATGGTCCAAATGAGGAGCAGAAGGAGGGAGAACATGAGCAAGGAAGTCAGGACCGCGAGGGGTGCACCCACACACTGAGACAATGGGGCTGATCTATTGGGAACTCACCAAGGCCAGCTGGACTGGGTCTAAAAAAGCATGGGATAAAACTGGACTCTCTGAACATGGCAGACAATGAGGGCTGATGAGAAGCCAAGGACAATGGCACTGGGTTTTGATCCTACTGCATGTACTGGCTTTGTGGGAGCCTAGCCTGTTTGGATGCTCACCTTCCTAGACCTGGATGGAGGGGGGAGGACCTTGGACTTCCCACAGGTCAGGGAACCCTGACTGCTCTTCGGGCTGAAGAGGGAGGGAGAAGGGAGTGGGGGAGGGGGAGGGAAATGGGAGGCGGAGGTGGGGAGAAGGCAGAAATTTTTAATAATAATAAAAGACATAAAAAAAGCTGTTTGTGTATGCGGACTTGCTATATCTCTGTCCATAGGACCCAAAGCTTTTGGAGGGTGGAGCTCATATACCATGGTACTTTACACAGGATGGGACACCTCGCTGTTCCTCTGTGCAGATGATGGGCTGAGAAGATGGAAGCCTGGGAGTCCTTTACACCACAGCTGTGATCATAAAGACTAATCTGATGCCATTCAGGACTGTGTCAGAGGCAGGATTAACTTGGCTGCTCTTTCCTGGATGGCAGGAAGAGACTGTGGAGCATCATAGGAGTATGAGTAGCGGTAAAGCTGGCTCTAAAGCTTGTATCACCATGGAGACTCAGACAGGACTCCCATCACTGATGAGTTTAACTGGAAGTCTCTTGTGGTGGTTTGAATAGGCATGGCCCCTGTAGATTCATATGTTTGAATGCTTGGTCACAGGGAGTGGCATTATTTGGAGGAGTGGCCTGTTGGAGTGGTTGGGTCACTTGGGGTGGGCTTTGAGACCTCAGAAATTCAAGCCTTGCCAGTGTATCTCAGTCTTCCTTCCTGATGCCTGCCGATCCAGAGGTAGAACTCTCAGATTCCTCTCCAACACTGATTCTGCCCTCATACTGCCATGTTTCCCACTGTAGCAATAATGGACCAAAATCTCTGGACTGTAAGCCAGCCCCAATGAAATGTTTTCCTTTATAGGAGTTGCCATAGTCATGGTGTCTTCACAGCAATAGAACACCTACTAAGAGACCTCCTGACTGGTCTAAGAGCCATTCTGCCACTCCCAATTCCAGGAACCTTCAAGGGAGTCTTAGACTTCTTTTCAGAGACAGAACTAGGGGCATTTGTTGAGGTGAGGGAAGATGACACTAATGGCAGGAGGGTATGAGGCAACCTCAGCACCATGGGAGGTAGCTGGGTTGAGGTACAGGGTGGACACTAGAGACAACAATTGGAGGCTGGAAGTGCTAGGTGCCAGTCTATCCTGGTGATATGTATCTTGTCTTCAATGCCTGACAGCCTGGGGTGGTCCCTCACCAGGGCTCTGTTGGAAGGACTTGCTGCCTCATAGATCGTTCACCCAAGGAATCTCACTCTTATACCCTGCTCTCAGGTTTTTCTCATAGGCCATCATCTGCTCTGGTCTGATACCCTCTGCAGTCAACTGGGTCTCACAGGCAGGTTGCCTGCCTTAGCTATCCTCTCTGTCACAGAATGACAGTTGTGGAGAATTGACTGTGTCTCTGTCATGGTTGTTACAGAATAATCTCTTCATACACTGTGAAGATGTGTCTTTGCCAAAGAGCCTTCTGATGGGTCTAATAAGACAGCTGACTGGCTGGTAGCTAGGTAGGAGGTGGGAGAGCCAGACACAGAGGATGCTTGGAAGAAGAAAGGCAGAATCTCAGGAGTTGCCAGCAGACACAGAGGGACGCTAGATAAATGTGCCATATTGAAAAAAGGTACCACCACATGGCAAAGAGTAGATAAGGAATATGGGTTAATTTAAAATGTGAGAGCTAGTTAGTAACAAGCCTGAGCTATTGGTTGAGCATTTATAATTAATAATAAGTCTCTGAGTGGTTATTTGGGAGTGGCTGCCAGGACACAGAAGTCTATTTATACACAGTCTCTTGCTGATTCACTGGACTCCTTTCTGTTTACTCTTCAGAATAAGTGTTGGCAACAGACAGTGTTTTGAAACAAAGGTGGTTGACAGTGACAGGTTTCTCTCAGGTCATGCAAGCTGCCACGGGAGGAATCTCTGAACCCTGCTATAAAAACTATTACAACTATAGCCTCTTTAACTTCCATTATAGCAGCTACCATAATTCCTACCCATAATTTCTATGACTGCCATTACTATGAGTGCTTCAAGTACTAAGTAGACAACAGTTAACACAGTTGCTACTCAGGCTATTGCTACAACTGTTTCTATGACAACATTTACAACATTACTGCTACCACATGCAATGACTGCAACTGCAGTCATTTCCCTCTGGTTTGGCCCCCACATTTTGTAGTCAAGGGTCTGTCACTCATTCTTTCTGCCAGTTTGACATGGTTGGGAACATAGTCTCTGGAGAAGTGTTGTCTCTACATCTTGACTCTGTCGGTGTCTAGGGATGTAACATTGGGCAGATCACTTACTCTTCCCATGCTTCAGTTTTCTAACTTGTAAAATGTTGGAATGATTTCACGAGCTACTCTGCAGAAATGACTGGCATCCCACAGGATGGTACAGGAGAGTCACTCTAACTTACCTTCCTTCCCTGGTGCTGTCTTGCCTTACTTTCCCCTCATCTTTCACTTCAGGAGAAGGCTCCTGACATGAGACAGAAACTCTGGGTTTTTCTTTTAATAACATGCTTGGTTTTAAAGAAGGACAGAGCCATTGTCTCTGTCATTTGTTGCATGTTTTGGAAGTTGCTTGATTGCACTTACTGCTTAAATAACATTATTTCCCTTCTTGGATCTTTGATGGGGTTGAAGACTAGATAATTGTAGTTACTTTCCTCTCATGATTTGGCCAAATTATTTATCTTACAAGACTTAAATTAGTTAGGATAAACTAATTATTGAATATATTTGTTCTTATTGTACATAATTTTGTTTTAGGCTTAAAACTCTTTTATTTAAACAAAAAGGGGAGGGAGGAGCTGTAGGAAATCTTACAGCTTGTGGTTTCCTGCCTACTGGGGCATGGCCTCTTAGACCACATTTGCTGATGCCAAGCCTGCATCAGCCCCTTTTTTCCTTCTTTCCGCCAGCTGCTCGTTCGGATTGTTGGATTGCTGGATTCGATCTCTGCCCACTGTTTAAGCAGAATTCTGCTTTGTGAGTTTACCCTAAACAAATAACTATCTATTTCTCAATTCTGACTAGTGTGGGATTTCTTAAGCGTCCATTCATTACTCGTCACTCAGGAGGGGAAGGAAGGCAAGAGGTCTGTGAGAGCACAGAAGGATGAGGACCGGAACCTTTCAGAAACCACCTTCATGGTTGGCCATCTTGAAGAGTTCAGAGCCTTTTCTGGGAAGCTCTGGGACAAGAGTGTTAGAGTCATCATAAGGAATCTCTCGAAGTGACACTTGGTTCTTCAGGACAGTGGGGAGAGGCAGCAGTGGGAAGATTTGGGAGATGGGGATCCAGCTTGCCTTTGTGCAGGAGAGAAAGGGGGGAGGAACAAGCTCATGCCTTATGCAGGACTTAGCAAGGACCATCCTCCTGAAAACCATCTCTCTCATAGTATGTGCTTTGTGTCACTCATTGTTGTGAGCGATTTAAGGGCTCTGATCTTAGTCAGAGTGGGTCCAACCACCTACCTCTCCCACTCCAGCATGTGACAGGGAGTGTATTTGATCCTCAGCTTCCTTATCTATAACATGGGTAGACTAGCCTACACTTCTTGGGGGTTCCTAAAGACTAAATTGTATGCTATTTGTAAAGGTGTCACACACAGCTGATTATAAGTCGGGGCATATTTTTCTCTGATGCGGGTTCTCTAGGGGTGGTCCTCAAGCCCAGCATCACACAGGAACTTGTTAAACATGAACACATTTGGGCTTCACCTATGGGAGCTACTGATTTTGATTTTACTGGATGTAAAATCTGGGTGGGGCAGGTGTCTGCTCGCCCAAGCCTTCCCAGGTCTTTAGATGCGTACTCTCAGCTGAGACTCACTAATAGAACCCAGGCCCAGCCAATGCAGAAACAACCGTGTGATTGCTTTGCCCAATGCCTGGGACATGGTAGGTGCTGAGTACCTGGGCTGTCCTTCGTCCCTGCTAGCTGGGCAAGGCAAGGCCCAGTGGCTTCCCTGAAGTGGTTAATGCTACTGCAGACTTCCTGGAGGTGAAAGGGCCCTGTTCCCCTTGAGGATAGACACATTATAATGGCTTCGTTTGATTAAAAGGGGATGTTGATCATTAGTTATGACCCAAATTTCTTCTCGTCCGGGCAATCACTCAAACTGTTCCCAGATGCGCAGGAGAGCTGTCGGTTACCTGCGAATACAACATCCCTTTATAACAAGGATGCCCATGCTAATGGAGAATTTCAGACACTGGTTGGGGACCTCCCCACCCCCTTTAGCCTGCTCTGGGTTTGATGGAGTGAATGATTGAAGGGAAACATATGCATTCCAGATTGGCGCTGGGTTTGGAGAGGCAGCCTGCTTCCACAGGCTGCCAAAGGGTGGTGGGGGAGCGGCTTAACAATTTGTTGGTCCCGTGGGGCTAGTTATTGACTTTTAGAGGCAGGTAGCCCGCCCCAATTTTAGTTAGCACCGTTGTTCGTTCCTGCATAATTAAAAGGAAAGGAGGAGATCTTGGTGGGGAACAAGGGGAAGGGAAGGCCAAATGCAAATATCTTGAATATTTTTGTTGAAGGAGCCCAGGGCCACAGTGGCCAAGGTCAAATGTTCAGCTCTTGGAAACAGTGGGCAGGCTCAGAGGCCACTGGAAGGGGGACACAGGCAAGAAGAATTCAAAGGTCCAGACTTAGTGGAATTTAGATAATTCTGGAAGATTACTAGCCAAGCCGCTCTAAGATGAATTTAGTTTGGGAAACAAGGACCTTTGCTCACAGCATTTAGGTTCTAGGTGAGGAATCTGTATCGGCCAATGAATGGTGGGACCTCTCAATCATGTGATGAGAGTTAAGGATAGCTTCCTGACACGGGGGTGCGGAAGAAGAACCATAAACTTTGGTTAGCTTAGCCTTGGAAGTGAACCTGGACTATAGTCAGGACATGGGTAGAGTTGAGGATTTAGGGGCTTGCGTCTGGGTGAGGTGGGAACTGGAGGTTGGCTGCAGGGAACCTAAGCTACCCTCAAGGCTGCGACTGCCACTGTATTTCTGCACCAGGAGCTCATGCGCCCAATGCCTGCTGTGATGGCTGTGGCCAAAGTGGTGCCAGATTGGTGAATTTGGTGACAGCATGACGTTTGCCTGGCTTCTGAGGATGGAATGGTGGAGAAGGGTCAGCAGGTGCTGGAGGGGGATGGGAGCCAGATGGACAGACAGTACAGGGCAGAGGAAGGGATAACTTTGTAAGCTTGTTTTCTGGTAATACCAGGAAAGTCTCGGCCTGGTTATTTGGATGTGAAGCTCTGTCCCAAGCCATGAGCCCTGGTTTTTAACCCAGCCTTATGTTTGGCAATGACATGGACACTATCTTGCTGTGCTGGTTGTCAGGCCCATCCATAGTATTACAGAGAGGCGTGAATGAATGCTCAGCCGAGCTCCCATAGCACAGGAAGTAGAATTGTTATGCGCTTTCTCCTTATCTCAATGCTTTCTCCTCCCTTGGCTCTGCAGATGGGACTGGTATTTAGGATGAAGACATCAGGCAGGACTGTGGCTAGGACCCTGCAGTTTTTGTTTGCCAGGTCACTGGCTTCCTGGGAAAAACCTCCAAGGAGGAGGAGAGTCCTTTAAAACGTCTGCAATTAGGGCTGATGTAAACTTCTGGATGGGTTTTTCCCTTCCCAAGCACACTTCTGTAATAGATTCTGGAATGGAGGTGGGAACCTGGGAGACAGTTGGGTTTCTGTCCATTGCTGTTATGTTGGATTGTCACAAGTGATAACTGGAAATCATGCAAATTTATTCTCTCATAGTTTTGGAGGTCAGAAGTCCAAATTGGTCTCATTGGGTGGACATGAAAGTACCAACAGATTACATTCCTTTCAGAGACTTCTTAGCTTCGCTAGCCTTCAGAGGCCACTGAGATTCACGGTCTTAGTATCTCTTCAATGGAGGGATGTATCCTTCTCACATTGCATTTTTCTGACATTGACTCTCTTGCCTTGTCTTCCACAAGTCTTCGACTCTGGGGACGATGTGGGGGCCATACTAAGGATACCCTTGCTCTATTTTAAGGGAAGCTGGTGAGCAATCTCAGTTCCTTCTGTCACCTTAGTTTCCCTTGGCATCTAATGTCATATAGCCACAGGTTCCAGGCATCCAGATGGAAACATCTTTGGGAAACCCTTGTCCTTCCAACCACAGTTGTTAGCTTGCAAAGAGCCCAGACTGCTACCAGCTGTGGTAACAGTGGCTTCATTCCTGAAGGTGGGTTCCTGGATACCCGAGGTACTCTTCTCTCTCTTTAATATTCCTGGTGCTCTTGCCAAGGTGTCCCTCCCCTAGCTCATGGCTGTTTTCTCACATTGTGGAAATTCTCTTGTTCTTTGTGGCCACTCACAGCTGTTGGCGCCTGGAAATCCAGTTTCCCCTGGAAGAAGGAGTCATTTTCTTTAGCCATTACCTTTTCTTTGCATGGTGTGTGTGTGTGTGTGTGTGTGTGTGTGTGTGTGTGTGTGCATGCACTCATGCATGCATGCACAAGCATGGTGTGTTAGCAGAAAGGCCCAAACTGTAAGTTAAGCTTCTTTATTCCACAAAGAAGGACTCTTACGTTAGACTCCTCAAAGTCTGTTAGCTCTTCTACTGCATGAAAGTTTAACTGCCCTCGAGATGTCAGTGAGTTCCAAGGCGATGACACCCTCACCAGAGGTCTCTTCTCAGTTCCTTTTTGTCTAAGAGATGCTGTGGAAAGCTTCCCAAACTTTGGACTTCTCTTTGCGCCGAGTTTCTTTTCTAGTCTGTTTGTTCAGTAAGAAAACCGTTTTCAGTGTTTGTTTCTATGTTCTTCTGTATGGCTCAGTTTTCAGCACTGCCATCGCAATGTAGGAGAGTCAGTAGGCTGTCTAGTCATCTGTCTTTCTTTTCACCTCATAAAAGGATCAGGCATTCCCATCATGTTGGTGGCTGCTTTTTTTCTCACATTACCCAAGAGCCTCTACTTTGGAGCAACTTGGTATTCTAAGGGATGAATGCTAACTTCCAGGTAGAGCTACCAGGGCAGTGACCATGACAACTTTGCCATCTCCTAAAGGCTAGGACACTTGCCAGTTGCCTTTTCATGTGCTTGGTGGGGGAGGGGAACTTCCCAATTTCTCCAACGAGCGCATGGCTGTGAGTGGAATCCCATTTTATACTGCTAAATTAACTCCTGTTAAAATCATTTTTTGGTCTGAAATTTATTTATTTTTAAGTTTTTGAGTATTGCATATGTGAGTACTGATTTTTTGAAAATTCTATGTATTTATATCACTTCCACTTTTCCCTCCTCCCCAACCAACTCCTCCGGTGTGTTGTCGCTGCTGTTTTCCTTCTCAAATTCATGCTTTCTTCTTGAATTATTTAATTTCCTGATGTCAATCGCTTTGGATGTCCACAAAACACATGAGGGTTTCCTTAGCATACAGATAGCAATGCTCTTGGAAAGGGACACACAGACTGATCAAGGGAGAGAAAATTAACCCCAGTTCTGACATTGGGTGACTCAGTTTTCCTGGCTTCCCAGCAACTAATCTGCTGCAAAAAGAAATGTCTTTGGTGAGGGAGAGGAGCTATACCTGTTTGTAGACATAAGGGTAAATATTTGGGATGCAGTTAGAAATTATACTGGTTTAATAATGTATTTAATAATTTAATAATGATCTATCTGTCATCTATCTATCTACCTGCCTGCTAGTCTCACCCAATAGTAATACAATATAATCCACATATGTAATTTAGAGTTTTACAGCAGTCATATTAAAAGGAAGAAAAGAAGGCCAGGATTATAGCTCAGTGGTAGAGTGCTTTCCCAGCATGTGTGAGCATCAGCACTGGGAAGAAAAGAAAATGCACCATGTTGAATTAATTTTAGGATATAGTTTATTAGACTCAGGTATATTCAATATTATCACATTGATATGTAATCCATACAGAAACATTAATGAAACACTTTACTCAGCCTGCTAAAGCCCGTGCGTATCTGACACTTAGAACAGATTTCTGTGTTTCTTTGCAGATGCTGAATTTTTCATTGGCAGACTTGATCTGTATTTAGAGTTCGTAAAATTGAGTGTTGAAAAAACAGATTCACACATCGAAATTGTTCCAGCCATACTTAGATGTTTTCCAATAACTTGCCTTGAGGGGGAGTTTTTAATTTTAAAGTCATTGAAATGGAATAAATAGGAAAAGTTCACTTCCTCGGTTGCTGGAGTCAGCAACCCAGTGCTCTCTTTGGCCACATGTGGCTAGCGGCTATTGCAACGGGCAGTGTGGAGCAATAATGCCACTTTCCAGACCCCAGGAGGAAACCTGTGGCCCAGGACTGACAGCGTAATGGGGTAATGTCATTGCCTTTCGCTGTAGCCCTGCAGTAGTAATTCGGAGCCCGTATGTTGCTGATCACAAGTCCAAGTGAGTCTAGAAGGAAGGCCAGAGTCTTGCTCCTGGGACTTTCATTCTCTATGGCTCAATCGTGAAATTACACCTTCAGTGGCATGAACCAAACCCTCAACCAGGCCAAGTATTCTGGTTGGGCAGCTGAGTTTGCAGCAATAGTGGAGGGCGACAGGCAAGAGGTCTGTGTGCATAGACAGAGGTCATTTCACTTGTTTACAATTGCAGGGGAGACCTGGAGATAATAAATGCACACAGTGAGTGGGAGGATGAAACAGAAAGTTCTAGAACATGGCCAGGGAGGCATCTCTGAGGCTAGGGCACTGGGTTTGAGACTGGGAGTAAGTCATTTGTCTCAAGGCATGTGCAAGCCAGTGGAGTGAATGTTTCTGAAGGTCAGACCTAGGCTCTGGGGTGTTTGTCTATCAGCTGACAGCCCACGTGGCTTCCCCCACAAGCCACTTAACAGTATATATCTGCAGAGAAATCCAACGTCTTCCGTCACCAGCATGCCAGCCCACTCACCTCCCTCTCATGAGAAGCAGAATGAAATGGTGTTTACACTCAGGTTCCAGATTTGGATGGTACTACCCTCTTGGTCTGTGGTCTGAAATGGTTAATGGGCCTTAAAGTTCCCGTTTCCGCATGTGTGGGATAGCATCTCTCTAAGTGGGGGATAACATCTACCTAAGGGATTCTGTGAAGATTAACTTTGTTAGTACATGGAAGACAGCTGGCAGATTCAAGGTGCGCAGCACTGCTAAGCCCTATTGTAGTTTGTGTCACTGTGTTCTAAGTGTGAGCCACAGCAGCCCAGGCTGGGGTTGAGCGCTCACAGTTCTAGGGTGGATACGGATCATAACAGAGAGTCCAAATTAGATCAGTGTTTGACTAGTTATCCCAGCAGAAGTATTTGAGCTGTCCTTTCTCCTCCAGGGACACCAGCCTGCTGTCAACTGAGAGAGCCATTTACGGAGGCTCGAAGGAAGTGCCTACACGCAGGCAAATTCATCATATTCAAGTTGGCTCTCATGCAAAAGGGCAATGGAGCCTTCTTATGAAGGTAGACCAATGTTCCTTGGTCTGGAGTGGTGATTCTCAGCCTTCCTAATGCTTTTGATTCTTTAATACAGTTCCTTATGTTATGGTGACCTCCAACCATAAGATTATTTTTGTTGCTACTTCATAACTGCAATTTTGCTACTGAGTGGTGTCTTAGTCCCTAAGACCATTGGAGACACATGTTCTCTGATTGATGATCGTGACCTGCAGATTGAGAACCACTGGTTTGGAGGCTCATCCTCCAATTCTGAGTCCACTTAATTATTGTCACTTGCTTCTTGGCATGTTACCATGACAACGGAGGAGGAGCAGTAAAGGTTGTCAGCACCGACTAATGCGGAACCATTGGCTTGGTTTAGCATTTATCAAAACTCTGCCTCTGGATTCTCTCTCAGGTCTTGGCTCTTTGCTAAGTCTTGTGTCTCTGTGTGTCCTGTTCAGAGTACAAGATGGCTTGCAAAAAATTTCTCTTAGCACTAGAAAAGCAGTGATTTATTATTTCCCCTACTTAGAATGCTCACAGAGGGAGACATGCTCTTCTGGGGACTGGGGATGCATACAGGGAACTTGCAATTCTTCCCTTGCTTATTTGAGGGCCTGGGGAGGGGGAGGGCTATAAAGACCATGTCATCATTACTTTATTTTGAAAACCCTAATCAAGGTCTGCCAGTTTTCAACATTTCCAGTTGAGTACTAGGAATGTTTCAGAGATTAGGGGAAGGCCTGGTGAAGAACCTTTTCCAAGCCCCTAATTACGAGTGCATGTGACACTCAGGACTTGTATTGGGCTTCCAGCCAGTTGTGTGACTAGGAGAGAAGGCTCGATGCCAGCTTCCAGCTTCCCCAGCCTCTGCACTCAGAACAAGATGGATGTGAGCCCACAGTCTCAGAAACAGAGGAGACCCCACTTCATCTATGCCTGGATGTCATTTGTTGACCTGCTCATTTGTAAAACTCATGTTTACCAAATACTGCGATGGTCTGCATGTGTCTACTCCTGCTCAAAATTCATATATAGAAATTCTGATACCCAAAGTGATGATAGGGGATGGTGGGGACTCTGGGCAGTGACGGGGTCATGGGGGTGAAGCTATCCTGAATTGGATTAGTTCCACTATCAATGAGTAGTTAGAGAAACTCCTTGTCTTTTTACTATGTGATATCAGCAAAATAAAATGAAATAAAATAAAATGGCTCTCTATGAGGGAGAACTCTGCCAGAATGTTAAGCTAAGACTTTAGGCTTTCAATATCATGAGGAGTCTATCTATCTATCTATCTATCTATCTATCTATCTATCCATCTATCTATCTATCTGTTGCTAATAAATCCCTCAGTCTTCAATGCTTTGTTATTGTAGCTCCAACTCACTGACCAATTCTTTAACTTCTCGACACTGCTAGGGAGCCAAGCTAAAACATATAATAGATAAAGCTTTTTTTTTTTCCCCCATCACAAGCCTTGTGCTTGACTCGGTAGAATAAATAGACTAGTAAGAAAAGTGTGTAGAATATCAATGCTGATAGAGGCTATGGTAAAAGATAAAAGAAGATGGTGGTAGGAGACAGTTGGGGCGTGTGTAGGCTTAACTTTAGGTAAGATGGCTAGGTGAAGACCGGCAAAGCAGTTATTGATTGTATAAACACTCTAAAGTGGGGAATGTGGGGACTCAGGGGAAATCTTTAAGAGGAGAAGGGGAAGAGAGAATGCCCATGTACCTAAGGAATCACAAGGTGTTGGTGTGGCTAGAAGAGCCTGGCCAAGAAAGGGGTCTGGAGAGGAGAGGTAGCATCAGGGGCAGATAGGCTAGAGGCAGGGAAAAACGTTAGCGTTGAATAAATGCAGTGAAGAGAGACCGTTTCTTTGAACAAAGAGTTATCTGTTGAGGATGGATTTGACTTACATTTTTGAAAGGTCACATTGTAAGCAGGGAGTCTAGTCAGGAGTTGTGGTAATCCTGGCAGGAGGGAGCCATAGACTCCATCAGAGTAGAGGAAACACAAACACAGAAGATTCTGGATATAACGTCTGGAAACATTTGCACTAGGTGTATTGTAGGTTATGGATAGAGAGGAGTAAGACATGTCTCTTAATCAGGGATCTTTCAGAGAGATAAAGCCAGCAGCATGTTGGCATGTGTTTATGAAATCATATACATATACACAGTCCTAAATAGTATCTAATACACAGAAGCATTGTCTCAGTCTGTTGGAGCTGCTATAACAAAACTCCACACACCAGACAGCTCATTAATATCAGAAGTTTGTCTCTTATACTCTTGGGCACTGAAGGCTTCGGTCAAAGTCTAGGACTTGTCTAATCCATGACCCCATCACACTAACCACCACAGTTAGGCAGTCACAAGTATGGCTTTGCTATTGACTGAGGAGACCGCTTTGACAATGTAGGTTGAGCCTGGTGAGAGGTGAAGAGCTTGGTTTGGGACAGGCTAAATTTGAGATGCTCTTCAGGACTTGAAATAGTTGTTGGTTTTATTGATCTTTTTATTTATTTATTTATTAAAGATTTCTGCCTCTTCCCCGCCACTGCCTCCCATTTCCCTCCCCCTCCCCTGATCAAGTCCCCCTCCCTCATCAGCCCAAAGAGCAATCAGGGTTCCCTGCCCTGTGGGAAGTCCAAGGACCACCCACCTCCATCCAGGTCTTGTAAGGTGAGCATCCAAACTGCCTATGCTCCCACAAAGTTAGTACGTGCAGTAGGATCAAAAACCCACTGCCATTGTTCTTGAGTTCTCAGTAGTCCTCATTGTCCGCTATGTTCAGTGAGTCCGGTTTTATCCCATACTTTTTCAGACCCGGGCCATCTGGCCTTGGTGAGTTCCTGATAGAACATCCCCATTGTCTCAATGTGTGGGTGTACCCCTCGTGGTTCCGAGTTCCTTGCTCATGCTTTCTCTCCATCTGCTCCTGATTTGAACCTTGAGATTTCAGTCTGGTGCTCCAACGTGGGTCTCTGTCTCCTTTCATCGCCCGATGAAGGTTAATATTCAGGAGGATGCCTATAAGTTTTTCTTTGGGTTCACCTTCTTATTTAGCTTCTCTAGGATCACGAATTATAGGCTCAATGTCCTTTATTTATGGCTAGTAACCAAATATGAGTGAGAACATCCCATGATCCTCTTTTTGGGTCTGGCTTACCTCAGTCAGGATAGTGTTTTCTATTTCTGTCCATTTGTAGGCAAAATTCAAGAAGTCATTATTTTTTACTGCTGAGTAGTACTCTAATATGTATATATTCCATACTTTCTTAATCCATTCTTCCATTGAAGGGCATCTCGGCTGTTTCCAGGTTCTGGCTATTACAAACAATGCTGCTAAGAACATAGTTGAGTATATACTTTTGTTGTATGATAGGGCATCTCTTAGTTTTATTGATCTTGAGTTACAATGAAGAGGACCCGACAGGGGAGGGCTGTGTGGAAGTCATCAATGCCTAAATGTGACAGTTAGAGCTTCAAAAAGGGTTGAGATCAACAGGGACAAGGCACAGAAGGAAATGGTCTTGTCAGGAAGTCAATGCCTGGCAGCATTCCTCTGTTTCAGTGCTGGGGAGAAGCGCACTGCTTTGGCCTCTAGGCCCCGGTGTTGAACTGGATCAGCCAGCCAGCCCCTGGAGGAGCTGAATCAGTAGTAAAGCACTTGAGGAGTTGAGTGGGGAATCTCTAAAAATGTGTATCCTGTGGCTTTCAGATGTTCTTGGAGCTGTGTTTTCCTTCACTCAACACCTTCTGAGTTAAGATTATTGCATGTTAAGTTTGTCACATGCCCACACACATACACACTACCACCTCCACCACCACCACAGCTACCAGCACTACCACCAGGCATTGTTTGGTGGGATAGACTCAGAAACACAAATGAAGAATATGGCCAGTGCATATGAGAGGGATGGGAGAGTGAATGGGTTGCATGGGAGAGGATTAGGGAGTGCATGGGTTGCATGGGAGAGGATTGGGAAGTGCATGGGTTGTATGGGAGAGGGTTAGGGAGTGCATGGGTTGCATGGGAGAGGGATGGGGGAGTGCATGGGTTGTATGGGAGAGGGTTGGGAGGGTGCATGGATTGCATGGGAGAGGGTTGGGGGAGTGCATGGGTTGCATGGGAGAGGGTTGGGAGGGTGCATGGATTGCATGGGAGATGCATGGGCGAGTGGGCCACAGAGGCAGGGCGGCTTGCTTTGTTGCCATCTGTTCAGAACCATTCTTTGCATTGGTGTCTTTGAAACTCCCATGGCTCTCTGAGCAGTGCAGCTTCTGGAGTTGTGTTCTCTCTAGCCAGGCCTCCCTACCCTCCTGCCTGCTGACCTCTTGAGTGCCCTGCCCCTATTTGTTTGCCTCTGTTGTCCTGCCTCAGTCCCAGGTCCATTCCACATCATATTTCATTCTTTACATTGGAGAATTAATCCTTTTCTCTCTCTCTGATGTAGGAACCAAACTCCTTCCACAAACTCCAGCATGATTAGTAGGGGCAAGACTTAATGTGGGCAGATCCTTGGAGGAATTGGGGAAGTTCTTTTAAAATCAAGTTTCAAGGAATTTATGAGCTGAACTGTGGGCAGAGGTGGGGTGGTGGCTAGGGCCTGGCTGGCAGAGACTTTGAGATGTCCCTCATGGGCAGCATTGCCCCTCAGCATTAACTAGTACCTCTGCCTTCTCTGCTCACAGCTCTGGGCTAACTCTGCAATGCTGGCAAGGCTGGGAGCTTTGTCACCACATTCAAATATCCCCCCCGCCCATGGCAGGGCTCCAGTGCTACACAACCCAGGCATTTTCACCCCCGAATGCTTGTGCCCTCTCTTCTGGCCTGCGTTGTAATCTTGTTCACATTTCAAGCGTAATTTCATCCATCTGGGCCTGATTCCTGTATCCCAAGTGCTCAGGATACAGTCTGAGGTGCCAAGATTTCCTCACAAGCCCATTCTGAGCAGGCCTCAAAATGGGCCCCAAACCAGAGGCCCCTATGCATTTTCTAAGTTAGATGCTTCTGGCTCACCAGAGCATATGGTAGCCTTTTGGGAAGGGGGCAAGTCATAACAAGCTCCTTTAGCTGGAGAACACTGTGGCTGGGAAGGGGAAGAGGGCCCTAGTCAGAAACCTGGATTTAAATGTTGTATGTGAGAGACCGCAAGTCCAGGACTGGTTAAGAGCAGAGACCAGAGCCATGGTGTGGGAAGGCCTACTGGCCTATGCAGTACTGATCTTTTCCCGCCCCCTGGGTGAAGTCACATCTGGCTTTTCCTACTGCACTTCAGCATGTGGTCCTTTGCGTTTGTCCCTGAAAATAGGTTGTACGTGGACACAGAGAGGGGAGAGAGGGAACCAGGGAAGGTTTAGGAAGAAGACACGCCATTGGCACTGAGGTCCTGACTTAGACCCTAGAAGTTTCATGTCGTCCAAGGATCTCTTCAGGTTCTTCATAAGGATGGACACTTCTTGTGCCTTGAATCAGGTGTCAGGTGCAGAGAAGCTCACAGGTGACCTGGACTCAGCTTAGAGGGAGTTTTCCCCGACCGGATCCCTGGGGATTCAGGTGTATGCTCTCAGCATCTATGTTGATATCAACATCTTCTCCCAGTCTGCGCTCTAACACCAGGGAATCCCAGGACCCCTGGTGTAGAGTGTTCTCATGTCATATTCTTCTGTGACAATTTGGTAGTACAAGTAGCAGAAATAGGCCACACTGGGTCTCAGCTGATGGCATACCCTGAGATGGATATGTCCTGAGACAATGGACTTGGAAATATCAAAAGACCATCGATTAAACTTCACTGGGGCCACCTGAAGTAATGGTCCTTCAGAATTATAGGTAAGTGTAGCGATGAGGTGATCAAGCCTGCTTTTTGTCCCGCCCGGCTCCCACATGGCTAGCTTAGCCCCAGAATAATTACACGGAAACTATTCATTTAAACACTGCCTGGTCCATTAGTTCCAGCCTCTTATTGGCTAATTCTCACATCTTGCTTTAACCTATATTTAGTAATCTGTGTAGCACCACGAGGTGGTGGCTTACCGGGAAAGATCCTAACCTGTGTCCATCTCCGGTCAGAGAATCATGGCGTCTGCCTGACTCTGTTTCTTTCTCCCAGCATCCTGTTCTGTCTACTCCGCCTATCTAAACTGCTGTCCTATCAAAGGCCAAGGCAGTCTCTTTATTTGACCAATGAAAGTAACACATAGACAGAAGATCCACCTACATCAGGTAAGTATGTGTAGTGATATTTCATTTGTATTTTAATAAATAAAGGCAACCTGAAGGTCAGAAAAGCAAAGCAGCCAGCCACTGGCTCTTACCTCTACCTCAGTCCGAAATGGCGATCTTGCCTCCAGGAATCTCAGAATGAGACTGTGTGAGAGAGCTGTCTCTAGTGCTAGTCTAGTGCTAGAATTAAAGGTGTGTGTCACCACTGTCTGGTCTATAATGTGGATCGGTGTGGCTGTTTTACTCTCTGAATTTCAGGCAATCTTTATTTATTAAAAAACAAATGAAATATCACTACAAGTATGTTTCCCCAAAGCTATGGTTTAGATAGAACTTTATAGGCATCGGAGAGTTGCTATCCATACAGCCAAGGAGGGACACAGAGAAGGGAGAGAATCTTATTTTCATGAAAGAAGAGTTTTAATTGTTTAAATTAACTAATTTAATTTAAGGTTCAGACTTCCAAAGTGCTTGAAAATGTTGGTTTGGGGTTACTGAATATTGCTTACTGGCATTGCTTGCACATTAGAAAAAGAGCACATTACATCATTTCTGCGCCTATGGGGCAAAGTTTGAATTCTGTTCTAACTTTGGAGGGACACTGATGTCTTTTTGGAAAGGCGTAAGCAGAGAACAATGGGTCTGCTGGCTGGCATGACACGGTCTGCTCTGTTCTTCTTCCCCCATCTCGCCAGTGTCAGCAACGCATCATTCGCCTCCTTCACAAAAGCAAGGGTCGCTTTTTCACCATAAGGCAAGTTTGGTTTGTGTGTTAATGGTTGTGAAGGCTTTTCTGTTAGCCATCCAGTCCCTCTCCTTTGTGGTTTTACTTTTCATGCTTCCAAGTTACCTGTGATTCCTTAAATGGAATATTCCAATAATAAGCCATTCATATTTCAAATCACATGACCTTCTGAGGAGGACAATAAAACTTGGCTGTTTTGTGTGAGTTCCTGCCCAGGACACAAACCAGTGCCTCTGTCCAGGGTATACACAATACACACACTCTTGGCAATCATCACTCAGTAACTTTCTAGGTTATCAAATTGACTGGCATTGGTTTACAACACTTTCATTCAGTAACCCTCATTGTACTTAATAATGACTGTGAGTAGTGATACAGCATTTTATTATGGTGTTAATTTGTTGTCATAATTGTCCTATATTATTTTTTATCAATCTTTTATGGTGCATCACTTATAAATTAAACATAGTCATGTAAATTCAAGAAAGAACATGCTATACATGTGTTTGTCCACTGGGGGTTTGGAATTACATTCTACAGACGATGGAAGGCTGCTGACATTGGTTTTTATGGCCTGGAATAGAAACCCTGAACTGGCACTCAGTCATCTTGAGCCAAAGTGCAAGGACAGAGCCCTTTCTCTAGGATACAGCTTTGATTTATTCCTTTACCTGTCCTGAGAGGTATTTCTTCTTCTGGAGAATCCCTTCTGAGTTCAAGTTTCTTCAGACAGAAAGGCTGCGATGCTTGTTGGGCATTCTCCTGAAGGTGCCGAGTAAGCAGTTGAGTTCCCGCATCTGGAAGAGGCAGGTTGGCAATTGGTGTATCTGTTTTGGCAGATGTATGGTTTGCTACATCTAGGGCATTTGTTCTCAACCTGTGGGTCACAACTCCTCTTTATGGCTGAACAACTTTTTCACAGGGGTTGAAGACCATCAGAAGTGGGGGTGGTGGTGCACACCTTTGATCCCAGCACTCGAGAGGCAGAAGCAGGCAGATCTCTGTGAGCTTGAGGTTAGCCTGGTCTACAAGAGCTAGTTCCAGGACAGGCTCCAAAGCTACAGAGAAACCCTGTCTCTAAAAACAAAAACAAAAACAAAGTTACTAGAAAACACAGATATTTACATTACAATTCATAACAGTAGCAAAAGTACAGTTATGAAAAACAAAACATCATTTTATGGTTGGGGTCACCCCAACATGAGGAACTGTATTAAAGGGTCACGGCATTAGGAAGGTTGAGAACTACTGGTCGAGGGGGTCCCAGAGTATAGAAAGAAAATGAAGGAGTCGGTTGCTGATGTCAGGAGATTCCTGTATGTAGAACTTTGAGAACTCAGAATTTGGCTAAGGATCTAGAGGAGAATTTGTCAGTCAGGAGGAAAAGTAGGGTGTGTGTGTGTGTGTGTGTGTGTGTGTGTGTGTGTGTGTGTTAAGAAGTTGTCTGTTTGGTCAGATGGATGTTTACATCTTGTAGTGTGAACAAGATTTGTGATCACAAATTCCCAAACCATTTCCTTGGCTACCAGGCACCTACATTTCTTGCCAGCCAGGGCAGGAAGGAGAATTCTCCCTCCCTCTCCATGCCCTGTTTTGTTTAGAATTCCTTTCTTCCCTCTCAGACTCTCCACACAGACTGTAGGTTCCCACGAACTCCTCTTGAAGAGTTCCAGCGCAGTCTACTTACTGGCTTGCTGGGTAGAAAGTTGGTGACAGTTGACACATGACAGACAGGTGACAGATGGACACAAACTGGCCACTGTCTAGGGTGATGGGTGTGGGTCTGCTTCCTGTGATTCTTGATCCATGCCTAATATGCTGTAGGCATATGTAATCATATTCAGTTTGGTGGGAGGAACCATGGAAGCCCAGTGAAAGAGGGTTCAGTCTCCCACTGAGCTACCTAACATTCTAAGGTGCATTTGGGATAAGTTACTTAATACTTACTGGTCACAGAGACACCTTTTAGGGTGTTTGGCAGTGCAGGTCCTGAAGGAAATGGTGTAAAACAAAGAAGAGAGCCCAGGGGCCACTGAAATGACAAAATGAGAAAATGTCAGAACCATGCCTGGTACTCAGAAAGGCTAGGAGAGTTGGCTGAGGAAGTGAAATCCAGATGTTTGTAGGGGATAGACCGGGTATAGTGTGGCCTCATTTTTTACCAGCTAAACACTGGCAGGTCGCTAAGCTTCCTGCCTTTCATACTCACTGTTTCCCAGGAATCTCTTGTCCCTCATGTTGGATGCAGAGGTTATTGTGAGCAAATGAACATTTGGGAGGGCGCTTTGTGCCCTTGGGGGTGTGCGTGCAGAAATGCTCTCTTACCGATGGTCATCTGTACAACCCACTGGCTGGGCTGTTCCCTGGCTGTCTGAATCTGAAATGTCACCCAAAGGCTCATGTGTTAAATATAACCCAGTTGCCACTTGATGAACTTTGAGAAGTGGTCGGTCGGATCAGGACGACTATGGCTTCCTGAGTGGATTAATCATGCATGAGTTAGTGCTTTGATACCATTATTGGGAAATGTCTAGGACGTATGTCCTAGTTACAGGAAGTAGATTACCAAGGATATGCCCTGGAGGTTATATATACCTGGTCCGTGCCTCTGACTCATCTTATGCTGCCATGAGGTGAGCATGCAACACCGCTCCCCACCCCACTGGATTGGTCTGCCTTTCCATGGCCCAGAAAGGGCCAAACAAAATGAACATGAAGTGAAATTTGGGAAATGGTGAACTCAAATAAACTGTTGGACGAGGCCACTTGTTGGTTCCTTCCCTTCTTGGAAGTTATATTGGCTCTTTTGTTTATTGATGAGACCTGACTAACAACACGTTGAATTGTGGGCCTTAGTCCTTGGTTTTCTGGGCACAGTTTCTGCTGTTTCCTTGCCCCTTCTCTGCTCATCCTTGAGTCCTTTGCTTCTGCACCGCATTTCCTCCTACAGCTAAGATGAATTATTTGCTGATGACTGCCGAGTGTCACATTCAAGGGAAAGCTGGGGGAAGGGTGGGAGGGCAGAACACACTGCTTTCATCATGAGGCAGTGTCAGGAGGGAGAAGGTGGTAGCTGGATCAAATATCTGTCCGTCACGTGCAGCCAGTGGACACTGATGCTAGTGTTTTGACACCTGTCAGCTGGCTTTAATCCCAACAATTACTTGTCAGAGCAGCGGGACTCATTTGGATAAATCAGAGCCAGCCCGAATCTGAACTCTTCCACTTAACAATGGAGGTCGCTTCTTTGTGGATAAGGGAAGCCCTTGCCAGCCTCCTCTCTTAAGAGGAGTCCATGCATTAGACTAAAACAGTTTTTTTTTGTAGGCATGGCTCGAGGTCTAGTTCCCTCTTGGCACTGTCAAGAGCAGGTACCCTCCTTTCTCAGCTTGAGAATGGAAGCCCTTTGGGAGGTGATGGAGTTGTAGCACTTTTTCCTGACTCTCCTGAGGAACGGCTTTGTGAACGGGTCTTACAAGCTCATATTCTTGGAGATTTTTAAGGAGGGGACTGGGAGAGGTCAATGGGCTTACCTCCCAGCAGCAGAAGAGATTGGGTCAAGTTTGTACCACAGAACCATTGAGGCCTCTGCCAAATAGAGCAGCCTTTTGGGTCACGCTTACTGCTGGGGAGACTCAGGAAACAACCCATTCCTGAGTTTACTGACTGCAAAGTTATTTGTTGGATGGAAGCTGCTAGTTGGTTCCTGGCCACTTAGCCCCAGAATAATCACACAGAAATTGTATTATTTAAATCACTGCTTGGCCCATTAGCTCTAGCTTCTTATTAGCTAACTCTTACATCTTAATTTATTCCATTTCTAGTAATCTGTGTATTGCCATGTGGTTGTGGCTTACCAGCTAAAGATACCAGCGTCTGCCTCTGGTGGTGGATCCATGTCTTCTCTCTGTCTCTGCCCTTCTTTCTCCCAGTATTCACCCTTGCTTTTCCTGCATACCTAAGTTCTGCCTTGCTATAGGTCCAAAGCAGTTTCTTTATTCATTAATGGTAATCACAGCACACAGAATCCCACATCAGTTATTCCTGGAAAACACAGTGAGGTGAGGAGTGGCCTCCAAGTGACCAGCAGAGCAGTCATTATCAGACAAGTCCATTCAGTGAAAATGGTAATAGGACCCTACTTCTTCATATCATTGGAGTCACAGAGTGAGGTGGACCTTGGTTCCAATGTGAAGAAATTCTTTTCCTATCAAGAGATGTTCGTAACAAAATGTGTCTTTCATAAGGAAAGTTATTGCTGGAGTGGGGGTAGAACCAGGCAGGTAGCAGGACAGGGAAAGTGCGCTTCTTGAGTACAGGGTGGTCTTGGAAAGCATCTTGGGGTATGCAAAGGAGGAATTGTGCAAAGGAAGAAAAGGCAGTGATAAAGGGTAGAGCTGTTGAACTATGGAGTTTTACATTGACAGAGAGATTCCTGGGATATGGAAGTCTTGGCGCTGACCATGAGACCCTTATGGAAAAGTGGGACCAGTAGGGTCACACACCCTAGCTGCTGGAAAGGCCATACTAAGATAGTTGGAAAGACTTGACTTTGAATCCCAGATCTACACAGAATCTCTGTGACTTTTTAGAAGAAAAAGGAGAGTTTCTGAATGCTTGGCAGAATTTAGTTAAAGCAGAGCATGGTAGAGAAAGCCATGGGAAGAGGTCAGATGAAGACAGAAAGAAAGGCCAGATCATAAAAAAATTCAATCCCTCCATGGCAGTAGCTGATCACTGGATTTTACAGGACATGTCAGGCCATCTGATTCTCTCCTTGGAGAGGCTCTTCTGCAGGGGTCAGAGAGGACAAGGATAATGGGATATGAGTAGAAGCAGAGACCTAGACTGAGAAGGAAAACAGGAAAGCAGAATTGAGAATCCGCCAAGTACATCAGTGAGTTCAAGGTCAAGCTGGGGTCCTGGAGCACAGGAGAATCAGGAATTTCTCTCCTGTTCTTGGTATATAGCCACATTTCTGACTGGTTGGGAGGTTGTATATTCTCAAACAGATTGGATACCTGGGACACTGTATATACAAAAATGACTTCATGGATTCCTAGGGTTATGTTTTGGGTCCTTGTGCTTCATCCGTTCACTTTCCTCCTTGTCTTTGTCCTGCCAGTGCTTTGGCAACTCATCATCTCCATGGTGATAGACCAATGGTATCCTAAATACATGATCTCACCTAGTAATTATGCAAAAGAGCCATGTCCACAAGGATCTCTGGGGACTGGAGAGTCTCCTTGGAATGGGAACTCTGCCAGAGGCTTGTGAAGTGGGTCACTTGGGAGAAGATGGGCCAGTCCTGCAGTTGTGACAGCTGCCTTAGCTTCCTGAAATCATGAAGGATTTTCTGTAGATAACAGTGACTGGAAGATGTAATAAACGAGAGCTGAATGAGTTGGCTGGTCTCGTGTCCTAGCATTCCTTAATATGGAAATAATCCAAGACAAAAGATAAAATTGATAAATCATTTGGGCGAAATATAATGGGATTATTTTTCTTAATAACAAATGAAATTTAAAATAAAACAAATTTTCACCAAGAAAAAGAAAACTTTGGTAGAAAACATGACAAAGTATATAGCCATTAAATTTACAATGGAAGGAAGATCCATTCATAAATATGCTCATTCATCCATTCTTCCTTTCAGTGAATATATTGCTGTGTAATAGGCACTGTTTTTTACATAAGTGATACAGCAAGAAGGAAGAGGAGAAAAGTCATATCTATTATGGAGTTCCAATGCTTTGCTTTTAACCTTCTTCTTCTTCTTCTTCTTCTTCTTCTTCTTCTTCTTCTTCTTCTTCTTCTCCTTCTCCTCCTCCTCCTCCTCCTCCTCCTCCTCCTCCTCCTCCTCCTCCTCCTCCTCTTATTCTTCTACATGTATCTTCTAAATAGTTCTTTTGCTTGTCTTTCATTTTTCAGGGGGAATTGAACCTAGGTCCTTGCACATGGGGTGCAAGTACTCTACCACTGAACTATGCTGTCTAGCTTCTTGTTAGTTTTTTTTTTAACATTCAGTTCCAGGTACATTATTTACTTACTTTGGATTATTTCCCATATTGCTGAGTTGAGAATTTGTCCCCAGTCTCAAAGCAAAACACCTTTCCTCACCATGGATAATGGACTTCTTCCTTTCCTCACTGAGGTATTGGCCTTCTCAAAAAATGAGCCATGTTTCGTCTGGATTGCTATACTTAGTATAGTTCCATGCAGTTTTTGTCATGTGGTTTTATGCCCTGTAAGATACCATAGGTTGTTACAGTGTTGGGAGGATATGACGGTGATAACTCGGCCACCCCTTGCAATGCTTTCCGTGTGGTTGGTGCTCATATTTTATTTGTTTAATTTCTGCCTCAATAAATGATTCTGGATTTTTGAACAGTTCTGAACCAAGACAGCTTATGCTTCATAATTTCCAAAGCTGATTTCAAGTATTCTCATATTCTATAGTTTTCTTAAAGCCATGACCTCCCTGTATGGGCTGTTAGTTCATCACATGTGGTCATGTCTGAATGGGGATGTTGTCACTTACATTCTCTTTTTTTTTCTTTTAAACACTACTTGGCCCATTTCTATCTAGCCTCTTCTAGGCTAATTCTGATATCCCGATCAACCCATCTCTAATAATCTGTGTGGCATCAGTCTTACCGGGAAAAATTCTAGCCTACGTCCATCCTGGGTCTGAGCTTCATGTATCTGCCTCAGAGAGCGGAGCTATCACGTCTTCTCGGGAAAAGGGAGCATGGCATCTCTGCTCCAGAGAGCAGAGCTGTCGAGTCTCATCACTTACATTCTCAAATGCCACTATCCAGAGGACATACAGGACCTGTTAGAACATTTCCTGACAGCTCTTTTCTTCCCCCGCTTTAATGGATAACTGTTTGGGAAAAAATTCAACTTTCCCAAGAGGGTAATATGGTATTTGTGTATCTCTGTTTCTATGCCCCACAGAGTTTTAAAGAATGTTAGTATATTTTGAAATGCCTTCTTAGAAGTTTTTTTTAGGATTTTAAAAATTATTATTTATCTATTAACAAGTGCAATTTTTCCATTATATTTTCTAATCAATAGACAATAAATTCTTATTCTTAGCTCTGATAGTTTTTCCTTTGGGGATAGTTTTTCTCTCAGATTTTTTTGTATTAGTTATAATTATGACATTTTATCTCTGGACTCTAAAAGTATCATATTTTGAAGGCTGGGCATGGTGGCGCATGTTTTTAATCCCAGCACTCAGAAGGAAAAGGTAAGCAGGTCTCTGACTTTGAGGCCAGAGCTAGTTTCAGGACAGCTAAGGCTACACAGAGAAACCCTGTCTCAAAAATCAAAATCAATTAATCAACCAACCAACCAACCAACCAACCAGTCAATCATATTTGGGGCTTGTGAGCAGTCACTGGGTAAAGGCATTTGTTACACAAACCTATCAACTTGGGTTTGATACCTGGAACCTGTGTAAAAGTGAAAGCTGGGAGCTGGAGATGACTCCTTGGTTGCAGAGGACCTGGTTCCAGTCTCAGCACCCGGTAGTTGAGAACATTTGCTTTTGCAGAGGACCTGTGTTCAGGTCTCAGCATCCATATGACAGCTTACAACTGCCTGTAGCTCCAGTTCCAAGAGATTTCCAGAGCCCTTAAACATAAATTATAATTAATTACTTTTTAAAAGGGGGAAGGAGAATTGACGCTGTAAAGTTGACCTTTGACCTCTGCAAGTGTGCCATGGCATGCACATGCCACCCCAACCCTAGATACACAGACAGCAACATCAATAAATAAATAAGCATGAAACCTAATATAGTATTGGCATTTCATGTTGCTGGCTAGATGTGGTGCTATATCTGGGGCAGTGGCAGGAGTCTTACCCCGTAGCTCTGCTTCTACCATGAGGGGACATGCACCTGTTGCCATTGCCCTGTCGGTTACAGATGTGAGGTCCTGTCTTCTCGTTTGATTCGTTTTTCACTTTTTCAGTCACAAATTGTTAAATTAAAATATCCCTAGACTCTATTAAATTATGTTAGAGGTTTTTTATTTCTATACTCATGGCATATGAATGTAGACTACCAAATTCTTCAAGTTGTCATAGCAGTCCACGAATAAATACAGCATTTAAGAAGTAAATTATTCATTTTGATCTTCTTAATATGATTTAATTAATATTGGCTTCTCTGTATGTGAACATACACACATAAACACACACATCACTAGGTTTTTACAACATGTACCTTCCCAGTGGTATATTATCTTTGCTACATTTTATCATAAGATTATGCCAGCCTTATAGAGGAGTTGGGAAGCTTTCTGTATCTTTCTCTCCTTTAGAACCATCCTGAAGAACTCGTCCATAAAACTAGTTGAGCTCAGAACCTTCCGTAAAGATGACTTTTCCATAATGTGTCGTTTAGTTCACAGATAATGGTTTGTTCAGAGAACAGGTTTTTGAGACAGCTTTGAAACTTTGATTTTCCCAGGAAACCATTTCACCAAGCTGTCTGTAGAACAAGCAGCATTGGGTGTCCCCAGTCTTTGACACTACAAAGTACGCACTCAAAAACCATGCGGGTGGGTTAAAAAAGAAAGAAGAAAGAAAGAAAGAAAGAAAGAAGGAAGGAAGGAAAGAAGGAAAGGAAGGAAGAAAGAAAGAAAGAAAGAGAGAAAGAAAAAACAGCAGAAAAAAATCCCTAGTAGTTTTAAAAGTAATTTTAGAATTTTTTGGTTTTGGTTGGGTTCCATTCATAGCTCTCCTCAGCTGTGTGCAGTCTGTAGCTCACGGGCTGGATAATTCTCCTCCTTAGCACTTTGGGCCTGGAATGGGCACATGAGTGTGCTAGTTTTCTTTGTGTTTATGGGACTGACTTGCTTCATAGAAATTATTTAGGTGAAGAAGGGATTCCTTGGTTCATACTTGAGAGGATTCATTTGTGGTCCTGTGACTCTGTGCTGGGGCGGATCACCATGGTAATAAGAAGGCGTGACAGAGGAGCTTCCTTACCACATTGTGGAAAGAGAGTGATCCAAGAGAAGAAAGAAGTGACGAGGGACCAGGGACAAGATGCCCTCAAGGACCTATCTCCAGTAATAATCCACTTCAAACAGGACCCCTGCCTGGGGGCTAACATCTCCATGCATTAGGCTCTATTCTTTTTTTTTTTTTCTTAACAGACTCAGGGGCACTCTTTAGCCAAAGTACAGTTCCTCATTTTGCTGAGATTTCTTAGAGTACCTGAGGTAGGTTGGATACTTCAAAGAGCAATAAGAGATCTTCTCAGGAGCCAAGCAAAGAGAAGACTGCACAGAGGATTCCGAACGCTGTGGCTCTCGCAGTACATTCTCTACGTTCTTCACTTCCGATCGTGAACATCTAAATTCCAGCCCTGAAGGGCTGGCAGCTGTTTAGACCCCTTGGCCCAGGTTTTAGCATCCTAGTTCTAGGCAGACTTCAAGAGAGGATTCTGTTTTCACATGGGAAATCACTCTTAGACATCTTGACATTCTTGTGGCCATGGCCACGTGTACTGGAAGTACTCTGATCCATTCCTCACCCTGTTACTTGTTTTCTGGTGCTCCCTATGATGGTAACCTTCTCCTTTTCGGTGAGTATAAGCCTTTGGACTTTGGGGAGGCTCTTTCCCAGTACACGACTAATCCTGTTGGTGGCCATTCAACCACATCACACAACACCCGGGATACTGTTACTATGTCAGAACACAGGAGAGTAATGTCATTTTAAAACCAAACCTTGTTCACTTCCAGGATGTCAAATTTTGTTTGACAACTCTACCAAGTTTTCAGTATACTGTAAATCTTATGCACAGAAGAGGTGGGGTTTTTGGTTTTCAAAATGAACCAGTAGCACTAGAAAGAAAAACAATTCTGGTTTATATTTTGCTCTCCTTCTTCATTTGGGTAGCACTTTGCATAGCCTGCTATGATTTCAATTGGACATGGTCCTCACAGGTGTGTGTGTATGTGTAGAATGTCTTGTCCCCAACTAGTTTTGGGAGAGCGTGAGAACTTTCAGAGATTGGGCTAGCTAGGGAAAGTAGGTCCCAGGGCACATGGTCTTGAAAGTTCTACCTGGTTCCTAGTCTTTTCCTTCTCTGTTTCTTGGCTACCATGCAGGGAAGAGCGTCTCCTACACACACTCCCACCACACTTGACCCAAGTCCACAGAGACAAGCAACAACGACTGATGGCCCTGAAGCCATCAACCAAAATATATCTCCCTCCTTTAAGTTACGTCGTATTCTCTGTCACAGTCATGGGAAGATCAAGTAACAAACCACAACACAGAGAGATGGAAAATGAAGCTTGCATTCGGGAAAGGTGTAAATGTAGATTTGCTCAGCAATTGGCAGAGAGAGATAGTTATTAGCCTAGAGATCTGACCTTTGTAGACAGGGCAAGTTCAGGCAGCCGCTGGTGTTACTGGGACAGTGTAGTTGAGTCGCTGGGAGGCGTTCACTCTTGGCGCTTGGTCTCCTTACCAGAAAGTGAGTCTGAAAGGTTCTCACCCTCATTCATAAATGACTGCCCCTCCATTAAAGGGTGCTGGGAAACTGTGATGAATTGAAAATATCCGCATCATGTAGGAGCCTTTCATGTTTTTCTCAAAAGAGTTAGCCATGGGCAATGAGCTTGATTTCCAAAGGAAGTCGATCTTCTCATTCAGTATATAAACTCAATAGCGGGAAAGACTGTTTTTTGCATTGGGATCCTTTCTTCTAGACTAGCGTTTTCAAGAGTCAATACTGTGGGTTAAAATTCCTGAGCAGCTTAGATGTGGGAAACAGACACAAAGACATCATGAAATCCTGAAATGAAATTCGACCATGGAGCTGTTGCTCACTGGAGTGACTTTCCAGGCTCTACTTTCCTTCAATGAGCAGCTCCGATTTAAGCCCCCTCAGAGCTGCCTCTAATTAGCTGGGTCCCCATTGTCCTTACCCTATGACTTCATGTAGGACCCCTGGATCTCATTCAAGAAATATACTAGGAAATGCCATGGTGATGATAGAATACTGAACAGAGATTTACCAGTTTTGAAGGCAGCCTGGCTCTCACTTGGAGAGTTGGAGATTCAAAGCTGCTTTACATTATGGAAACTCTGTTCCTTGTAGCTTCTCTTTATAGTCTATTCATAGCTCTAGAACAGTAGTTCTCAACCTTCCTGATGCTGTGACCCTTGAATACAGTTCCTCATGTTTTCATAATCCTCAGTCAGAAAATTACTTTCATTGCTACTTCATAATTGTAATTTTACCACTATTGCAAAATGCAATGTAAATATCTGACATACGGGATGTCTGACATTTGACCTCTGTGAAAGGGTGGTTTGACCCTCAATGGAATTGCCATCCATAGGTTGAGAACCACTGCTCTAGATAAGAGACTTTTGGGTATCAGCCGTGGAATCTTCCTTCTGGATTCTTAGAGTACATGCATAGATTACTGAGGTAGTAATCTCTAGACAGTTAGGCAGTTGGCAAGTGTGGGCCAGAGTTCCACAGAGAACTTTCTTTGTGCTTGTACAGGTTGTTCAGCACACACCTGAATCCCTCAGTGTTGTGTGATCAAAACAGCCTGAGCAGAAGCTCAGCCACTACCACTACAGACTCTGGTTCATCCCTTCCTTTTACAGAGTCTTGCAGTACACATCTAATGAATGGGTATCAGTCTCACCAACCCAAGACTGTTGCGTTACCCCATATTCTGTGCCTCACATTTGGAGCGGCCAGTGGAAGGACATATACTGTGTGTGCTGGTGTCCTAGGATTGCTATGGCAAACCCTGCAGACAGGTCAGGTTAGAGTAGATGCATATCTTGTGGTTGGAGAGGCTTTACATTCAAGATGAAGGGGGCACTCCTTGACTTTTCTCCTTGAGCCGAGGATGGCTGTCATCTTGTTCCCTACCCACCAAGTTACCCTTTTAGAGACTTGATCTCCTACTCTCTCAATGTCCTAAATGGGGTCATAGAAGCTTAAAAACTCAGTTATACATCAGATTCTTCCCACAAGAGCAGAGCTAGTTTCTGGTGAAAGCTGAACCAAGGCCTTGCTGCCTCTTAGAATTCATCTCTACTTTGCAGCCCCGAGAAGAATGTGCGTGTTCTCGGCCAATGGTGTTTTCCATCCAACTCAAGTTGGCTCTGGCCATCCGAGAACAACATCATGCTAAGCCAAGGCCATCCCATCCCATTCACCTACTCACGTCTCCATCTCTCTCTGGACTTTGAGTCTTAAGGGACAGTGGTGAAATGTCTGTGTACACAGAACAACATACTAATTTGAAATGCTTTACTTTGGGACACAGTCTTTGTCATGGAGTGGGGCTCTGATACACAGGCACGCTAGAGATATGTGCCCACCCCTTTGAAGGCAGCTGGCATCTGGAGCTCTCAATGATGGCAGAGCCAGCTGCAGGGCAGGGTGCCCCTCCAGCTGGCCAGAGAGAGGGCACACCGTTCCTCATAAGGAGCCTGTGTGCCAAGAAGAATGGTTTAATGTGGCCAAATATGTGTGTAGCTGGGCTCAGAACTGAGTCCAGGAGGCTAAAGATCCAAAATATCATTTGACAGTTATTAGTTCTTTTGTTATTGTTTTGGTCTCTGTTCACTTCTTTAATACTACAGCAACTGTTTCAGGTTTAATTAATTATAAATATCTTTATGTTTTGTTTATATGAGCAGTGCACATTTGGTAGAGGGGTTAATTAAATCTCTGGATATTAAAATGTCAAAACTGGGAGGTCTCCTAGAGGTTGTCTGGTCTGATTTCCTCTACTAGATGTATCAGAAATTGGAGTCTAGAAAGGAGAAGTGATTAGTCTGGGATTACCTAGTGAAGCTGCAGATGCGACTTAAACCTGCCTACAGTGGATGGTTAAGCACTCTGGACATAACTGGTATAGACTTTAGATTGTCTCTTGAGTGAGCCATGGTGGCTAACTCAGGAGTCTTGCCTAATTGGCAACAGCTGGAGACTATGACTATCTGGGTAAATGCATCTCAAGCTGGTTTTCGTACAGCCGTTATCATTAGAACACACTTGCACTGTGTTGTTCTGCATGCACAACCCTCTGCTATTACACACGACTGTGCTATAAGGTTCACCTCCGCTTTATGGGTACCACAAGGGTGGATTGGTTATCCCTGGGAAGGATGCCTGTTGTAAGTGTGAGCTCAGGTTGGTTCCCTCTCTTCCACACTCTCTTACCTTCCACCATGCTTTGATGCAGCAAGAAGGACCTTACCGGATGTGGCTCCTTGACATTGGACCTCCAGCTTCCAAAATCATTGAGTCTTCTATCTTTTGCCTCAAACAGATCTTGATAGATGAAAGTCTTGTGATCTTGGACTTCCCAGCCTCCAGAATTGTAAGAAACTAATTTACCCAGCCACTGTGTGAAGCAGTACAAAATAGACAAGAACACCATCTACCCTTGAGATGTGTGTAAGGCCAGCTTCGTACTGGGGCTGGATGTAAAGCCGATTGCCCTTTAGCGCTCTTCCATCTGTAGCATGCCTTGGTTTTCTTCTCTCTACTGGTGCCTATGCTCTTGGTGCTCCTGCCAATTGCAAGTCTAAGTCTCCCTGTTCACTGATGTTGACTTTAGTGAGTAGGGACATCAGACTTCCAGGGCAAAAGAATGCTTCTTTGGAGCGTCAATGTCTTAGCCATCCTCCTCATTATGTTATCTCATACCTTGGTACAGGAAACCCTATGTTGCTATTTTTACCACCCTCAGTCTTTTCGAATTTTGGTCCTAGTTCTTTGGCCATTGGAGGCCAAAGTGTGACTCTAGAATCTTTTTCTTTCTTGTGACCTCTTGTTTCTTGTGACCCACTCTGAGTAGCTGCTTCAATCTTGACCACTAAGTCACCTCATTCCTCTCTCGTGGTTCAGAGTCCTCCCTTTGCTCTTGAGGCAGAGCCCTCTGTTGTCTCTGTAGCCTAATAATTGTATCTGCTCTTATCGTGATTGCTTGTCAGCCCTATAATCTGAGAAAGGGACTTGTGCCCAGAGATAGCCAGTAATGTCACCATCATCCAGTGACTCACTGGAAACATCTCTCAATAGCTTATTCCTCTGGGGTTTTTCAGGGCTCTATTTTCCTTGTGACACTGAGAAGACATTTGAGTGTGAGAGGGTGAGCAAGGAGAAAGCAGTGGCGTTGAAAGGTGGCAGCTGGCGCTGATTGAGTGTGGCCACTTGTCACTGTTGGTCCGGGTCAGCTATCTCTAGGGTCTGCCAAGCAAAAAATCTTGGATGGCAATAAACAGAGCACTTTAGCTCTAACCCAGAATCCCAGGACTGGGGAGACATGGCAGGAATTGTGGGTCCAAGGACCTCCTGGCATGCCTGGGGCGTGGTAACATGCCCCTTCTTTCTGAGAAAGGCTGATTCAGTTGTGCTAAGCAGCTGGGGAGCATTGCCTCAGATGCCTCCTGTGGCTCTAATGCTCTGGCTGGCCTGCCTTGGCCGCCTTTTGTCTGATTGGCCCAGGGAAGCCCAGGCTGAGTGGCCTGTGGGCCCCACTATGCAGGAGGTGAGAACTCCACGTCCTGAGCCTGGCTTGCCCTGGCCTCCCCAGTGCCAGCTTTTGATTGGGAGGTTCCAGAAGTTTGGATCTGTAAGCTGAAGTTGCTGGGTTGCGTTCAGTTCTTCATGCTTGTTAGTCCTGTGGCAGGGGCATAGGCAGATGCGTGGTGAGGCAAGGTGGCTCCTGCTGGGGCCCAGAGGGAGTAAGTAGCTGCTGGGTGCTGATATTCTTCAGGATAGTGGCTGAGTCCTGGATTTAATGGCCTGATAGAATGAAAAGACCCAGGAGTAGAGGAGGGCTATGGGGAGTCAACACTCTTGGAGACAGTTTGTTCCTCTTGACCCCATGTTCATCAACTTTCCTTTGCTTATTCTGTCTCTGTTACAGACCTGCATTTCCCCTGGCTCTTCCTTGCAGGTACATTCTACCTCAGGGCCCTTGCTTAGGCCTTTCCTAACAAGAAACCTCTCTTTGTGTTTCTATAGCTTATTCCCTTGCTTTCTTATCATATCTTCTCAGATTTTCCCTTCTCAATGAGCACTGCTGTGACCATCCTGCTTAATTCTTTAACTAACTCCCTTAAATCACACTGATTTCCCTTATTCCTATGTCCATAGTGCTTATTACCCTGTAGCATCCTAGGGATGTTATTGGTTTCTTTTGGTATTAGGTGAATACTATTCATTTATTATGATGATTTCTTAATGTTATTCTCCTCCCACTAGGATACATAGTCTCTCAGCATAAGGATCTTCGTTGTGTTCTCCTTTAGAAGGGTGTCATGTATATAATAAGTGTATAGCCAACAGTGTACAACAATAAGTGTATAAGCGAACAGAAGGGAGCTCTTTCTGCAATATGCATGGGATATAGGCCTGTGCTATTGGCTGGTTGGTTTGGTAGTTCAAAAAGTGATACTTGCCATGCTTAACATCTGATACTGCTGTGAGCGGAGCTACAAGGATTGTATTAAGATTCATATCCAATGAACTGAAATGTGTAGTGGATTTGGTGTCAGAGTGACATGTTGGAGTGTGGCACAGCCATTGTCAACCCCAGTTGTGCGGCAGCCAACAGCTCATCTGAGTGTCCATGGCACATTGAGGGCGTTGAAATGTGTTGCAAAATATCATCTTTCTTCTGGGCCATGCCTCATTGGTGAGGTGGTTTGGGTTCAACATGAAAAAGGCAAGAATCGTAGACTGTAGTGAGTATTATAACACACTTCTCAATTGGTTCCTTGTAGTGATGGCCACTCATAGGCTTACTCAGCACGTTTTCCTTGCAGCATCTTGGACCTTTGACCTCATTGTCCTGTTGAGGTTTAGATCTTCCCTTCTCAGACCCCTGGTACCTGAACCCTTGGGTTCTCTACCGGTCTAGAATGTGTGTAGTCTGCCCATGTTGTGAGCCCAGGTTCAGCATTGTTAAGGGCTTCCAAACAGTCCTGCTTATCTTGCAGCAGACCCCAGAGGCCGAGGTTGATCTCATTTTTCTAATCAAGGACTTTGCAGTGATTCAAGGATGGTTTCCTGTTGATATACTGATGCCAGCAGCTTCCAAGAACGAGAAGCCGACAGGCAGGGGCCTGGGAGCGCACTGGAAGGTGTGGCCAGGGAAGCATCCGGGGTGGTCTGCACTTAGTGTGCAGCTCTCTTCTGAGAGCATCCCAAGCTGCTCTCTGAGGTGTGTACACACTTTGGGGGGCTGGTTCACTGTTGTGGGGAACCTGGGGCAGAGGCAGTGGGGGCAGGCCTGATTCTGCATGGAGATAGTGGGCGACCTGTGGTTATTTTCCAGTTGTTGCCAGAATTGGGAAGAACTAATGGGCCGCGGGGGAAGAGAGAAGGCTTCCCTTTCACTAGAGAATGCCACAGGACACAACGGGCCGATATATTTCAGGGTGGCCTTCCTTCTTTTTGAAATGCGGTGAGGACCCATGGCAAGCCAGACCTCAGTGGAAAGCCAAGCACTCAGGGAGAGAAATGGAACTGTAGGAATATACTTTTAGATGCAAAAGATAAATACATAATGTCTCAAGCGAAAAAGGAGGCTTACTGTTAGATTCAAGAACTAGGGAAGAGGCCTTACTAAAATGACATCATCAGGCCTCTGTCTACTCCAGTCCTTGGCTTTGCTCCCCACTTGTTTTTGGCTTTCTTCTGTAGACTGTTCTGTCCTAGGGCCGAGGAAATGGTTGCTGACAGCCTTGGACCCATGTGCATCTCACTTGACTCAAACCCTGAGTACAAAGAGTCTTCTGTGTCCCAGCCTATGTGGAGAAGACATAACACTGGTGCTGTGTTGGCCATTTGTCAACATCAGTCTCATCTGCATAGCTAGTAGGTGGCCCGGGGAGAGTATGTTGGTGACACTCCTATAGATAGAGCTCTGTGACCATGTGATTATGATCACATGCAAAGCGAACCAGAGCCCTCACTTGCTGCCCCTTCCCTGGGGATCCATCTTTCATTCTGCTTGCCTCTACAAGGCTGAGAGTTACCAGCCTTGAGTTGAAGAGCAAATGTGAAATTTTACAAGGAGAAATGCAACTGTTCCCTTTGTACGTTTCAAAAGCTATTGCACTCGTTGGGAGGAAGCAGCTGAGAAGTTGCTACAACTTTGTTGGTGCAATCCTGTCCCTCTTTGTTTTTAGACAGGTCTGCGTCTAACCATCGCCTGGCACCCATTCCGCCATTGGAATCTGAGTGTGTAGTGGTTGATGATATCTAACTCTTATTCTCTGCTCTTTATATCAAGGTTTTATAGAACCATGTATGTGATGTCTTTTGTCACCTGGATCTGATTAGAAGAAATGATCTTGATGCCACATTGGTACCCAAAATGGGGTAAAACCTCAGGTGGGGTGGGGGAAGAACAGGGACATTTTACAGATTGACAAATTATGGATGCGTGCTACATGACAGGTTCTGTTTTGAAGAGATGTTGTAACGGTGTCTTTAGCTTATGCACTCACTTTGTAATGGGACTGTGATACTTGGGTTTTAATTGCCACATCCAAGAGCCACTTGGGAAGAGAGGCTTGGTAAGGAATTAATTATCTAGCTCATATTGGCCAATGGGACTATCTGTAAGGGATTGACTTGATTGTTAATTGATATAGAAAGGCCTAGCCCACTGTGAGCAGTGCCATTCCCTAGGCTGGATGCTCTGAATAGCACAAGACAAGAGAATGATAGCTGATAGTTAGCAAGCAAGTGCACATTCATTCTCTCTTGCTCTTGTGGCCATGATAGGGCTAGATGACTGAGTTCCTGCTCTGAACCCCTACCGCTGATGGACTATAACCTGGACCTGGAAGCCAGAGAAACCCTTTCTTCTGTGAGTTGCTTTTGGTGTGGGGGGTATTGCTTATGTGTTCATGTTTTCAGAGCTGCCTGCTTTGTTATAGATAATCAGGTAGGGGAACTCATGCCTGGGAAGGACTAATCCTGCTTTTCTCAGCAGTCTTTAGTTGTCTATAGTTCTTCGTCTAGGATTCGGACCCTGTGAAATTTCCCTACTCTGGGTTACTATGTCTACTAGTATTTAGCTGTTTAGGTCTTGTTTAGGTATCATGGGTGTAGCTTCCCTGTCATTTCTTAGAGATCCAATCTCACCACAGATGTCCTGGTCCTCTGGCTCTTACAATCATTCCTCCCCATCCTCCATGACATTCCCTGAGCTGTAGGTGCAAGAGTTACATTAAGATGTATGTGTTGGTCCTGAGTTCCCAATGGATCTCTGTAAAGAGACCTGATGTGGATTTTTTTCTATAGCAGTCTGCATTTGCGGCAAAGAGGAACTTCTTCGATGCAGGGTGAGAGCTCCACTTTACCTGTGGCTATCTGGGTAAGTTTGGGAATACGGTTAGGGATTATGTTGCTCTAGTGTCTAAGTTGCTCTTTGTCAGATATCTGTCACAGCAAGAGAAATGAAGTTAGGCAGTGACCTTCTCAGCCCTTTCTTCCCACCCCTTCACCTTTAACCTGGAAGAGACTTTGTACCTGCTTCAAACATGGTACAAGGTAAAACAATACATGATCTCGTGACCTCTGAGGATAGGTCACAAAAGGTTGGAGTAGTTTTTCATCTAGCTTGTACCTGCTCCCTCTCAGGTAAGATATCACTTTCAATCTGTTAAGAAGAGCATAATGACTAGTTGCCTAGTGCCAAATGGTCATCCATAAAAACACACAAATGATTAACATTATAATACTGAACAACATGTGTGTGCATGTGAATGCACACACATGCACACACACACACAACACACACACACACACACACTAACAATTAGTTTAAAAAATAAAAAAGAGGCCCTAAATTTGAAGGAGAGCAGGGAAAGGTATTTAGAAGGGTTTGGAAGAAGGAGGGGGAAGGAATAATTGAAATGATATTGGTATGATGATCTCAAAACTAAAATAAAATTACTAAAATTAAATTTAGAAACAAATGAAGCTACCTGACTCTGGAGCAACCGGTCGCCACATTCCCCACATCTGATCTAAAAGCACTTTTGGTCTGTCTGGGAGATAGCCCAGCTTTCTGGAAAAAGAACCAGTCCTTTTGTCCCATGCCCTGGCACTGTCTATTTCCCCTCTCCTGCTCTGCATTTACTGGGATCCTCATCTGGTTGCTGGTTTCTTTTAGAGTGTGGTCTCTCTGAAGGAAAGGACTGGCTTGGCTTAATCTAATCCCCACTTTTGTCAGTCTCAAGTCTGTCATTCAGTTGGAACGTCACAGAGGCAGGAGAGAATTTTGCTTTCCTTCACGAGGCTGCATTCCATGCGTGTTTCCTGCTTGCTAAAAAAGCCTGTGGAGACCTGATCATCTGTGAGCGAGCGTGGCCGTTTGGTAGGGGCTTTGGAGCCAGCGAAAGATCTGGTATGAACCACATGATCTTGGAACCACCTCCAGAGCTGTAGGCAGCTTTACTCTCTGGTAGAGGGAGACTCGAGTGTGGAGCCTCGGGGGTGGGGGGCAGTAGCTGGGTGGTTCCCGTGGCAGCAGCCTTGGTGTCCTTTGCGGCAGTAGACCAAATCTCCCAGCAGACTTCTAGCCACTGTCTGAGCAGATGAGGAAGGGATGGGGGTGGAGAGTAAATGGTGACAGGCCATTTCTGTTCTGTGTGGGACCTCTTGCAGGCATTTTCCTCTCTATTGGGCTCCCAAGAATGTCTCAGATATACATTGAGGTATGAGGCTTTTTTGAATCATTTTCGTTTATTCTGCCCCTTCCCTTGCAGAGTCTAGACCTGTGCCTGTGCAGTCTGAAGGCACCTGTTTCTATTGCCTCCCGCTTGGTCTTTCACGGCTTTTGTCCCAATAGTTCTCTTCTCCTTTTGATTTGTATTGCTGTCACCATCCAGAACCCTGATAGACATACTCTGTGACCTTAGATAGGCTTCCTACTCAGTTCCTGCCTCAGAGTCTTCAAGGAAGTGGTCATAACAATCGTAGTGATTTCAGGCTCTCAAAAATGATAATTCAATCAAACAGTGTATGTTAAGTGTTTGCTATAGTTCTTGGTATGTAATAAATACTTGAAAGCATTACAGCAGTCGTCTATGATACCCACCACTTCTAACCCAAAGAGTTTCTTAGAGCATGATAACTCTGAGCAGCCAGCATCCAGGTGAAGATTGGGAGTGCAGCGGGTCCTCAGGGAAAGATCAATGGAAGATGGAAGTCCATGAAGCCAGATGAGGCTAACAAAGGCCATTCTCTATGGATGAACCTGCTTCTAGAGTTCACAACTCACTCAGATAAAGACCCTGCGGGCTGGTCCAGGAAGAAGATAGATGCCCAAGAGGTCAGCAGAAGGATTCATGTGCTGCTCCCTCTAGTCAGCGAGTGGGGTGTCTAGATCTTGAAGCTGCTCCATCCTATGGCAGAGAGGCAGGGAGTAGGAGAATCTTAGTCCTTCTTCTATATGCGGGAAGAGGCCCCATATCTTCATCCCAGAAGAAGTCAGCTTCCTGGCACCACTGTGGTATACTGGGCTAGGCCAACTGCCAATATTAAGGGGTAATGACCAACTGCATAGGGCTCAAGGTGGCACTTGATTCCTTCTCAGAGTCGTCCTGTGACTAGAAAATGACTATTACCTCAGCTTGGACTTTTAGGTGGCTGGAAGGGGTGGGTGGGTGATTGGAGAATGTGAGACCGAGAGACCTTCTTATTCATGAGATATTAGGTAGTACTGATGCAACCACTCTTGGGGCTTAGGATTTCCAAGGCCAGACATCTGCCCTGATGATGATCCATGAGCCACTGGGATTCAACATGCATGTACCCAGCCTTGGGCAGAAAGAGCCACAGACCTAAGTGGCTTCAATTAGATGTCCTTGGACAGTTCATTTATGAGGTGCACATTTGGAAATGACCTTTGTTGAATATAGATGCTGCAAAAACGATTTTTGCCTAGGAATCTTTCCTGGCACCATGGACCAGAGCTTTCCCAAACTGACCTTATGGTGAGAGAAAGCTGTTTTTCTCTCTAGTTTCCCTGGATCTCAGTGCTGAGGCTCAGAGAACCCGCCACTTGATGGCAACAGAGCAGTCAACTCTCAGACCCCTCCTGCATGGAATGGAGCATCATAGACACTGCTGTGTGCTATGAGCAGTTCTGGGAGTGGTACCCGAGCATATCCACTTTATAGCCGAGGAGTCAGCTGAGGCTTAAAGGTCCAGTAATTTGGGGATGCCAAAGAGCGAAGAGAACAAGGATTGTTGGGACCTGCATCTAGAACTCAGCACACAACATCTCCAAATACACCACCCCTCGATCTGTTCAGAGGATGAAGGGAGCAGGGGTTGGGAGAGGACCTTTTAGACATCCAAACAAGGGCTTCTTGTGGGATCTCTCTTTGATGCCTCCAGCCTGTACTGTTCTAGTGCAGAAGTTGCAATACCCATATGAAGTTGACAGTCTACCGTGACTTGGTGCACTTGCCTTGTGGGAATGAGGTTTGATTTGAATTTATTGTCCCTTACTGTCATGTGGTGTGAGGGTTCAGTGATTGTTAGAGTAGATCCCAGCAGTCAGTGAGCTGTATGCACACTGGGTCCCCAACTGGGTTCCTGTAAGATTCTGTATTGGTAAAGTTCTGTACTCTACTTCTGTGCTTAAAGGGGCATGAGCATTGCAAATTAGGTACCATTCTGGGGATATGGGTAAACACTTTGATATTTTCCTACTTATACCCTAGTATTGAACAAGAAGTCAATGAACTCAGAATATAGTGCCACTACTATTAGAGACTCAGGTTATGCATGAGCAAGAAGGTAAGCGTAGGGTGGCTCAAGGTATAAGATATTAGCATTGGCAACATCTGTGTGAATTCATGGCTGGATTCACATATGCATTCACATAGCTACAAATGGAAATGTATGGATATGTATAGATAAGCAGGTTGGGACACAGACCACTTAATAGAGCCTTGAAACAAGGACTCCTCAGTAACAATAAGCACACTATATTGGAAAGAAACCCATAGGCTGCTTCTAGGGTCGGTGCAAGAGGCAAGATACATATAAGGAAGCCTGTAACATTTCTTTGAGTCAATAATAAAGCAGTGTAATAGATAATAAAACCTGTAATTAGCAAGGGAAAATATTTCAGAGAATGGTGCACTTAAATGTGGGTATTCCCATTAGCCAAATCTGAAATATTTGAAATAAAAACATAAGCAAAGTAGTAGTGGATTATAAGTCAAAGTATAAAATGAACATCCAGGAGATCATACTAATGCAAATAAATGACTGAGAGAAAGATAGTTTGTGGAGAACATGATAAATCTTCTGTATGGTATAATTCCAAAGAATATATATAAAAATATATATAATGTGTATTATATATAACACACACATATAATACATATATAATACACACAATATATATAATATATATGGTATAATTCCAAAGAATTTTTCTAAATATATATAACCATGCATCCTCAAGCAACTTTATGGTGGAGGAAACCCAACGAGTGTATTATTAACCAAGTGATCATGGTTGTACTAGACTTTTATTATGATGGAATGAGAGTGTTGTATTAGCTCTGCAGTCTTTCTTTCCAAAATTCAAAACAATTAAGGGGAGATTTTACCAAATACCTGACCCTTACTCATCAACACTGTCATGATCATCGGAAACAAGGAAACTCTATCGCTGAAAAAGTTGTCTGTAGAGAAATGATAGCTAAACTCAATGTATCCTAGAAGGGTTCCTGGAACAAGCATGAAACTAGGGGAAAGGTAAGCAAAACACTATCATAAATAAGAGTAATGAAAACCATTGGTGCATTGACTATAATGAATATACTGTAGTGATGTTGGATGTTCATAACAGGAAACTTTATAAATTTATGGGACTCTATGCCATCTTCATAACATTTGGCTAAATCTAAAACTGTTTAAAATTAACGTATATTTGAAAGCAAACATTCCAACAAGTAGACTGAAGAAGAAAGTAAAAAAGCTTTATTGATTCCTACTTTTTATTTGTCTCTGTCTGTAGAGTGTGTGAAGGTCCACACGTGTACATGTGCATGTGTGTATGAGTGTGTGCATGGGGGTGTGCGTGCATGTTGTGTGCGCACAGATGCCAGAGACAGACATTAGGAATCTTCCCCTACCACTGGCTACTTATAGTTTTAAAGTTTTGTTCTTATTTATGTGCATGCGTCTGTGTCTGTGTGCAGGTGTCTGCAGAGGCCAGAAGAGGGCATCAGGTACCTCGGAACTGATGAGAACCCTGAAAGTGAGCTTGCATCCTTTGGGAAAATACTAAGTGTTTCTGACCATTGGGTCCGCTCTCTGATTCTGACCACCTTCCTTTTTCAGGCAGTGTCTCTTACGGATTGGCTAGAAAGACTGGCCAGCAAGTTCCGGGTATCTTTCTGTCCCTGCATCACCTGTCCTGGGGTGACAGATACATAGATAGCATCATGCCTGCAATTTTACATGAGTGCTGGGATGTGAGCTCAGGTCCTTGTACCTACAAGTTAAGCAGTTTGTTGATAGAACCATCTCTGCAGCCTGGTTTAATATTTATTGATTGATTGTTTACTTTTATTTATTCTTTGGCAATTTCATACCAAATGTAATATAGTTCGATCAGCTTCACCTATGGCCCACCCCCTTGAACATCCCTTGTAATTTCATATTTAACAAGGTTTTTTCCCCCTGCTGTTTCGTGCAAGGAGCTTGCATTTTTTTACTTTATTAAGAGCAAAAACATATCTGAATGGTCTCCAGTGTATCTCTTGGAGAAGCTGATTGGTGAAGATTGAAACTTGCTGAGATAATTGGCCTGCCTGGGTCTAGCTTACCTCACGGTCTAGCCTCCTTTTCCCTCCTGGCAAGCGCTATGAGAGCGATAGCAGAAGATTTACTTCAAGTCAAGCCAGGTCAACCCAATTCAGGCTTCCAAAAGTGGTATCCATTTGGCCTTATTAGCTTCTTTCAGGGCTCACCTTGAAACAAGCCTATTTTAATATCACTACCTTGGAGGCCAAGCCTCCGGCAGCTGAATCTGTCTGGGACAAACCATGGCAGCAAGTTTGCACATAGTTTTGAAACCATGCCACAGGAATTATTACAGCTGTGGAGATGGCTCAAGTGGGCAAGAAAGCTTACAGGCCAAGCATGAGGATCTGAGTTCAAATCCCCAGAACCCATGTAAAATGTTAATCATGACTGTACACACACCTGTAACACCTAGTGCTGTAGGGTAGGGTGGAGACAGAGGGATAGCTGGAGACTGCTGGCTGCCAGCCTAGTTCCAGGTTCAGTGAGAGACCCTGCCTCAGGGGAATAGGGAGTGACAGGGTGTGACAGCTGATGTCTTCCTCTTGCTTCCACGAGTGTGTGTACACACAGGCACGCTCACACACATGCACGCACACAGGCATTTGCACGAGAGAGAAAGAGAGAGAGAGAGAGAGAGAGAGAGAGAGAGAGAGAATGGGTCCAGTAGCACAACCTGAGTAGCTAAGGCAGAAAGATCACGAGTTCAAGGTCTCCCTACAGCAGAGTGAGTTCAAGGTCAGACTGAAAAGCTTAGCAAGAACTGCACAAAAAAAAGAGTATTATCTTACAATGTCATTGGAGCACAGCAGAAGAGCCCCTGGCCAGTCCTGGCAGAGATAGAAAATGGCTCCTGCAGAAGTTACAGCTAAGAACTCAACTGAAGCTCTTCTGGCTAAGCAATGCTGCCGAGACTCGGACCGACCTCTCTCCCTGGAGGTTCTGGATTTGAGGGGAACAAGAAGTAACCAAGGAGTTTACACCAACGGTTAAGTACAGGTCTCCATAGCAGGCTTTACATTAGAATGCCACAAGAGGCCCCTCTGAAGGAGGACTAATCCAAGAGCCCTCCCTCCTCCATTCCCTCCTCCATCCCCTTCTTTCTTCGTTTGTCTCAGGGCGGGGCTAAGCAAACATGAGTAGCTCCATCTGGAGCCAGAGAGCTGCAGGGCCCTGAGCCATCAGCCTGGCCTTTGTCATAAGCTCCTTGGCAGGGTCATATGGTAGAACTGCTTATCCCACCTCAGCTGGGGTGAATGGAGATGGCGCTGACCTGCCAGCCGAGCCTCTCTGCACTTCCCTCCATGGGTCTGAGCAAGTGAGAATAAACAGTGAACATTTAGTCCAGCCCTGAGGGGTTTTGGTCTTGACTGGCCAAGGCCATTCCTGGGCAGTCTCCTCCACTTTTGCTAGCCAGATTTGCTGTGTTTGTGCAACAAAAAGAGGTTGAGCTCATTGAAGATCCGGTGTGAATACTCTGACCTTGACTCTGTAGAATGTTCTAGAAGCAGTGTGCCAGACCGTTGTGTCTATTTCATAGCTTCCATAGAAATCCAAGAGCTGTAGATAGTCAAAGCTAAAATGGGTCTTTGGGAACAAACTAGCTAGTCCCCTTTTCTGGGGATCCCCGGTAGAGATATCTGCTAGAGCTTGGCTTAGAATCCTAGGGATGGGGAGGTCACTCTAAAGAGCACAAGTCTTCTCCCAAGTGTTCATGTGTGATGGGAGCAGTGGGACAAGAGTAGATGAACCTCGTGTTCCAGCAGCTGCATGACTGCAAACCATAGCCCACCTAAACCCACATCCCAGCTCTTGCCTGGATACCCCTGTCTAGGAGACTTTCTGCCATGCGGGCACATGTGTTTTCACCATTAGACGTCTTGACCACGCAGGAGATTTCCACTTTCTTGGCTTTTAGTTGGAGGGAGAAACAGATGCATGGAAACCAGGCGAACCTGGAGTATAATTCCTCTTCTGCTAGAAAGACACCTGGTCCAAGCGAGCTCCCTCCTGGAAATCTTATTTTTCTCTGCTAAAAATATAGGGCTAATCACACTACTGTTTCTGGGTTCCTGTAGGGATTCTAGGAAATGAGGAGTGTAAAGGGCTGGTGGTTCATGTATCTGGAGCTCTAGCGGCTCAGCTGGCCTCCTTCTCTGAGAAGTCAGGCTTCAGATGGGCACCGTGGCACTCCCTTTTTCTGCTTCCCTCTCACATAAGGAAGTACCAGTCCATTCTTATTAAACACCCCAAATGGCAAAACAAGTGTATTGCTCTTTTGGAACTGCCATCGCCAAGTGCCAGAGGCTGGGTGGCTTAAGCAACAGAAATTTATTGTCTCACGTTTCCAGAGTCCAGAACTCTGAGAGTAAGGTGTTGGCAGAGCTGGTTTCTCCTGGGGCCTTTCTCCTTGCCTCATAGACGTCTGCCTTCTTCTCGTGTCCTCACATAGTCTTTCTTCTGAGCCTATCTGTGTCCCGATCTTTTCTCCTTATGCACCAGTCAGTCACATTGGATCAGGTCCTGCCCATCTGACCTCATTTCACCATAATAACCCTGTTGTTGAGGCACAACATTCGAGATACTTGGCACTGGGACTTCTACATATGAATTTTGGAAGCCACGGTTTGCCCCATAGCAAAGCGTTAGCAGGAATCACACATGTGGAAAGTCATTCGGTTGCAGCGATAAGCTGGACACGATTTTTTTTTTTTTTGGTTGCTCTTGTTGAGTTGCCTGGTGGTCTTGTCCTGAGGCCCAGCTGGCTGGCTGGTTCCCACCCCAGGCTTGGGCAGCTGTTAGAGTGCTTGGCAGTGTGTGGGCAGCCCTGTCTTGCTTGCTGAGTGGCTGCAAAGTGCACTTCCATCACTGACACCTTGAAACGTTTTATAGGGCAATTCCTGCTTGTCAGCAGCTGCGTTTCTTAATCGGTGGCTCATTCATTTTTCTAAAGGCTCCTGACACTTCTGACCAGCTCTAGTGGGTTTCGTGCGGGTATGCCTAGCCATGTGTTCTCCAATCCAAGTGTGCTCACACCCTGGGAGCAAGCCAGAATTCCCGAGACCTTCCATTATTCTTAGTCTTGAGATGGTGGGAGCGGGTGTTTCAAACCCAGACTTGGGGCTTTCGAAAACATAGTTTGGCCTTCCTGCCTACCTATTTTTACTGCCTTCGTATTTGGAAAGGGAAAATTCCCAGACATAAGCCTGGGAAGCTGGCTGTTCTCAGGTCAGCCCCTAGATGTAGCTTTTTGCCACTGCGTTGGAAGAGCAGGCATTGCTTTAGTTCTCTGTGCTGAACTTTTTTGGTTAGGCATCAGGCAGTCCCTCTCTTACCCAGCATGGAGGCTGGCGGGCAGCTCTGGCTGGTAGCAGGGTCTCTTTTGCTTTAATACTTAGGTTCCCCTTGGGTTGAGCAGAGAATCCAGAGCCCTTGATACTGTTGTCAGGGAGGTGGTGGCAGTGGTGGTGCGTGGGTCCTGTCCTACTTTGATTGCAATAATACTTCCCAGACACCTGTGCATCAATATGGGCCTTGCAGATGAGCAGGCTGGCAACTACCAACTTCATCAGAAACTTGTCTCGAAAAAAGAGCAACGGTCAGCTTCATGGGGAGCAGGACCATGCTGTATGTTTGGCTAGGCTGGGGCTTCATGAGCATCAAGGTGGCTCCTTTCCTCAGCCACATACTACAGGGGCTGTGTATTTTCTGGATGCAAATCTAGCATGATAGCTAGCTATAATTACCAGCTTGACATACCTAGAATTATCTGTGAAGAGAATCTCAGTGAGGGATTTGTCTACATTGGGTTGAATTGACCTGCAGCTGTGTCTCTGGGGACTTGTCTTAATTAAGAGATGTGAAACAATGCAGCCTACTGCGGGTGGCACCATTCTCTAGGCAGGGGTCCTGATCTGTATAATATCGTAGAAGGCTAGCTGAACACAAGCAATTGAGCATGCGTCATTCCTCACTGTTCTTGACTGTGGGTATGACGTGACTTGCTGTTTAAGGTTTCAGCCTTGACTTCTCCACAGCGATTTGTAACCTGGAATGGCGAGCTGAAATAATTCCCCTTCTCCCTCATCACTTTTGGTCAGGGTATTTTATCACGGCAGCAGAAATGAAGCGAAACCCGCTGCAAACCCCACCTGCCCTAGGTGACGTCTAGTTGGTGTCATCTGTGGGCGGGCACAGAGCATCGTTTATCTTTTGCAGTCTAAAGAGATAGCTTTGGTGGCAGCGGGTGTTTGGACGAAGACTGACCCAGGCCAAGAGGATTACTGTGCTCCTCATCCATCAGCAAGAGGGCTTGGGTGTGAGTGAGAACGAGACTGCCCAAGCGTTTGTTTGGCTTTTACACACATCTGTTGAAACATTATTTTCTTTTTTCCTCCTGCTGGGCTTTTTCCAGGACAGGCAGCGGAACTATCTTGTTGTTGTTTTTAATCTCTTCTAGCCCTTTGGCAGTTTGCTGGAGGGGAAAGTGTGCCTTTGATGAATTCTTAAGGATTAATCTTCAGGAAAAAGATCACTAATGTATCACCTGCCAGTCTTGACCAAATTCAACGGACTGAGCATATTTGTCTTTTTGTTAAAAAAAAAGGATTTTAGTGTGTGTGTGTGTGTGTTTTATGTGAGTTTATGTGCACTGTGTGTGTGTTTATGTGAATTTATGTGCACTGTGTGTATGTGTTTAGATGAGCTTATGTGTATTGTGTGTATTTAGGTGAGTGTATGTGTACTGTGTGTGTATTTAGGTGAGTTTATGTGTACTGTGTGTATTTAGGTGAGTGTATGTGTACTGTGTGTGTATTTAGGTGAGTTTATGTGTACTGTGTGTATTTAGGTGAGTGTATGTGCACTGTGTATGTGTTTAGGTGAGTGTATGTGCACTGTGTGTGTGTTTAGGTGAGTGTATGTGCGCTGTGTTGTGTGTATTTAGGTGAGTGTATGTGCACTGTGTGTGTGTTTAGGTGAGTGTATGTGCACTGTGTGTGTGTTTAGGTGAGTGTATGTGCACTGTGTGTGTGTGTTTAGGTGAGTGTATGTGCACTGTGTGTGTATTTAGGTGAGTGTATGTGCACTGTGTGTGTGTTTAGGTGAGTGTATGTGCACTGTGTGTGTGTTTAGGTGTGTTTATGTGTACTGTGTGTGTTTATGTGCACCTCTTACATGCAGGTGACTGTGGAAGTCACAGGGCGTCAGCTATGCTCTGGAACAAGCAGTTGTGCTCCTCCAAGGGTGCTGAGAACTGGAAAAGGGTGCTCTGTTAGTGCAGCAAGTAATCTTAATCACTGAGCCATTTTTCTAGCCTTGAATGTTGTCTGTGTTGATGTGAGCAACAGCGGTTGATAGTATGCCGTAGGTGTAGAAAAGCCTGAGGGCTGGTGGCTAGGAGAAGGACCTTCAAAAATTCTTCAGATGCGTTCAGTAGAATTGTGAATTGTCCTGAAACCATGACATGCAAAGGCCAAGTGGAGGATCTCATGTGGCCATGGAAGGGGAATCTTCAGTATTGGAGAAGATTTCTTGGGATCCTGCTCTACATGACTCGGGTAGAATTTCAACTCACTGTAAGGGTCACCTTCATACTGTTGTGCTGTCCAGCTCAACTGGGTCATCAGAGACTGACTGAGTGCTAGCCTGGGGCAAGCAGGTGACTTGAGTCCTGGAAACACCGCTTTGCTGCTCTGATTTCTCCTTGTTCTTCAGCCTGGCCATTTATTTCTTTGCTGTACCCTACATCTCCTTTTAGAATCATCCTCATTTGGGTCGGGGATCTCTGAGACAGAGTTTCAGATACGTACACATTTAAGTAGAACTAGTTTGTGTTCAGTAGCTTCTGCTGTCCCCAGTGGTCTCCTGTCTTTCTGTGGACCAACCCTAGTCTGGTCACTGCCCAAACAACAGCATGTAGGTTGGTTCTCTCGGCACCAGTTCTCTGGGATGTGACTTCCTTAAGTCTTCACTAAAGGACACAACTAATATAACAAAACCTTTTGCCTTACTTTCCCTATACCTTCAGTTGGATGGCATTTTCACTCAGAGGTGGGCAAGCTAGCAAAGTTGGTGAGAGTAGGTGCTTTATCCAAATAGCACCTATGGAGTGGCTGATGAAACTCCTGGAGGAAGCAGATTTCTCTGGAGATCAGGGCTCTCTCTATCTTCCCCCCTTGTACCTCTATGGACAGAGGGAACAAGAATTTCCACCCTTATACTCGCATGCAACTTGGAGTTATCTTGCTATTTTAGGTACTTTCCTACAAATGAGTAATTACTAGCTGGAGAGCCAAGCATTCTTGTATGCCACTCCTCCATGTTTGGTCTTTTTCCCACTGCTTTCTTCTCTACATCATGCCTCCCTCCCTTCTTCCCCTGATACTTCTCTCTAGGCAGACTGTGTCTGCTAGACAATGGCCCTGGCCATGCCTAGTCATGCTCTCCCTTGCAATTTGGGTCTTCTCTTATTTACAGAGCCTTCAGCAATTAGTTTGGGGCATAGAAAAGTTAGGGACTATGGAGGGAGCAGTGGGCATTGCACACCAGAAGAAAACCCAAGGTCCTTTGCTGGGAAAGAGTTTGCATCATGGGTCAACCTTCCTCCGAGTTTTGATTGTGTGGCTATCATGGGCTGAATAACAGAAGAACACAAGAAGCCTTCACGAGGCCAGCAGGCTTGGCTCCAGGCATAGCCAGACCAACTGTCCCTGAAGTGTCATGTCATCGAGGAGACGTGGTGACCAGGGAGGAATGCCAGCCATGAATAATTTGTTTCCTTCTTTCATGGGAACTTCTATCTCGCTAGCCACTGTGATGTGATGGGCTGGGCTGGGCTGGAGAGGGAAGGAATTGGCTAATTTGAGTGAAATAGGAGACAGGGTTACCTTATGGGTGACAGGGCTCAGTTTATTTGCCTCCCTCATTTCTGAGAGCTCTTTCCTTCCCATGAAAATCAGGACCAAGTGGGGTCAGGGATACATCACAAGGGCAGAAGTAAAGAGGAGGGTGGAAATGTTTGTGGTCCCATCACATAGGCATGTGGCTGTGTTTGTCACCACTAGATGACCTCAAACTAACTGCATATCTTTTGGTTGCTTGCTTGTTTCCATTTTGATGAACTCTGAGTGAGTTCTGTATTGTCACAGATGAAAAGTAAAATGGTAGGTTATATTTCACAACTTATGCAGATGCACATCTTCTCCTAACATTTACTAGGTGGGGACCACACTACCTACATTCTGGTTTAGCATTTACAGGCAAAGAAATCCCCGGGGTGTTTAGCTGATGGAGAGGAAAGGTAACTTTTTCTCACGGACACAGGACTGACCTAGAGGTCAGAACTATGTCCTTGGCAATCCCCAGGCTAGAGACTGTATGGAATAGAATTAACTTGAAAAGAAAATAAGGTTTGTGATGGGAAGGAAGGGAGGCCTGGGTAGGAGCCAAAGGCTCTGTCTGATATGGGAAGAGACCAGAGTCATGGTAACCAAAACCTTTCCATGAGTGTTTGTAGAAATGCCACTGGGGACCAACAGATGTGAGAGACAATACTCAACAGTGAAGGCAGGTGCACAGGCCTCGATAGTGACAGGGAGTCAGAGCATGATGTGACTGAGTTATCTTTTGTGAAGTGCTGCCCCATGCTAGCATCTTGAAAACTTTGCTTAGCTTGACCACTCCCTAGTGGGGTCACATTATGATTCTCAACTTCTGATCAAGGAAACCATGGCACCGCTCCATGGTAAGTGACAGAGCTGGAAATTGAAGTCAGGTGGGTCTGATAGTGAAGCTCCTCATCCCACTTCCTGTAGCCTCTTGTAGACACAGAGCACCCAGTTCTTCTGGAAGGTTCTCAGAGGCAGATGAATACCAGTCTTTTTCTAAGTAAGCAATTGGAGGCTTCCAAACAAGGGAGGGGGGATCCTATAATGTCATTTTACCGTACAGTAAGAATAAATAAATAAATGAATAAATGAATGAGGGAAGAAATACCTAGTTCTCCTGGCTGAAGACTGCAGAAGGGTTAGAGTCCCAGCCTTGAAATGCAACATTCCTGATGACCACACCTGTCCTGGACTCATTTTGATGGTAATTATCTTTGACAGCCTTACATTGACATGAGTGAAATCTACATGAAATTTGAAATGACTTTAGAATATACATTTTATAAATTATTCATAGCATACTTTATATTGCTTGTTTTAAAGGAGGGAGAAATAGAACAATAGCTTCTACTTCTTTTGGCTTTGACCTTATATGCTACATTGTATCTCATTATACACAGATGTATGTTTACATGTACAATATACATAACTGAAACATATGCTTTCTGAAACCCTACTTGCCCTTATTCTGTGCGAGTCATTTCAGTATTTTCTATTATTTTCTATTCTACTCTATTTTTGTTAAAACTATGCTGGTTGCGAACCATCTAAATTGATTTCACAACAAATTAATGGTTCGTGACCCACAGTTTGAGACACCATGACCTAAACAATGTCTTAATCAGACATGGTTTGAGAAGAAAGTCATTATGGAAGAGATGCAAACTTGCCAATTATCTTTGGTTATAAACGTTAAAATAGTAACACAAAAATCATGGTTTTCATAACATCAAAAAGGGAATTGCATACATGTAGGAAGCATAGACGAGGACAAGCTTGAATTTGCTCCAGGCCTCAGCAGATTTGTGAGGCTCCTGGTAGTGTGTGGAGCAGAGTTTGGTCTTCTGCCTGCGGTTCTTAGCTAACTAGATACAGGTACAGATGCAGCATAGAGGCAGAGGCTACAACCCAGAAGCCAGTGCTCCAGAATTCAGACAGCCTGCCTCTAACCAGCACCAGGAATCAAACAGTGCAGATATCAGGGCCCTTGCTCCTTTCACCGCTGTGTAACTAGGGTCTGATAATGTATGCATTTCCTAGGAGCGTGTATTAGGCATGTGACCCTTCAGCAGGCCTCCAAACCCTAATGGCATTTTATCTGGCACTTTGAGACCTTTTGAGTTCTTACTGTGCCTTCCATCTACCCTCTTTGCTTTCTCTCCTTCTCTGTCAAGGACAAGATATGATGGCTCCCACTGACTCTGGGCTCTTACTTCTCTTTAACTAACCCCCCCCCCACACACACACAGTTGTCACACCAGCCTTCTACCTCGTGGAAACAATATTTTCTTCACTCCTTTTAGGATTTATATTCCCTGCATCCACTCAGAAGTCTTAGGCATTAGAAGGCTCTCGATTCTGGGTTGGTATTGTTTATGGGATCCATTTCCTTACAGTTTGATGCTGTATGTGAGTCTGGTTTCTTCTGAGCTCTCTCCTTGATATTTCCCAATCTAAGAACAATGAATTGGGTTAAGCCTCACCCTAATAACCTCAAAATTAAAAATTACATCTTTTCCTTTTGAATGAATGAATGTATATACAAGTGTGTGTGCATGTGTGCATTTGTGTGTGTACCTATGTTTGTATGTTTGTGAATACAGATTATGTGCATGTGGAGCCTAGAGGTCATCGGAATCCTCCATTGCCTGTCATTTTATCCCATTGAGAGAGGATCCTTCTTTATCTGTCCCCCACAGTGCTGAGTACTGTGCTCACATATTTCCAGGCCCATCGTTTTAGGCAAGTGCTGGAGTTTTGAGCTCATACCATCATAGTTCCAGAGTAAGTGCTACCCTCTCAGCCCATTAATTACATGTTTTTGAATCTATCTATCCTTTATCCAACCATTCATCCGTCTATCATCCATCCATCTATCTATGCACATGTGTGTATTCATACATGCTCACAAGCACATCATGGGACATGGGAGGATGGCAGAGGGCACCTTGCAGAAGTGGATTCTGTCTTTCCAACACATGAATCCAGAGTCTGAACTCAGCTCATCTGGCTTAATCCCAAGCATCTTCATCTATTAGACCATCCCACTGGACCCTAGTTACATATTTTTTGTAGCTCTCTAATAGTGGCTATTCTAAATCATCATTGATAGGCTGATAATCAATCCAAGACAGAAGCAGCCAAATAGAGACCTGGCCAAGAGATATTGTAAGAAGGAGCGGCAAGATCAGGGCCCTGTGATGGAAAAAGAAAAAAAAAGCCCTGATGTATTTGAAGAATGAAAGAAAGAAATTGGCCGCAGCTTGGTAGTCGTGGTTAGGCTGGTACCACATGATAAGGTGGTACCAAAATATGAAATAATCAGCATGGATTTTGTTGAGGAAACAGAACAAATATGAACAGGCTGAGGCCAAATCATACAGGTTCTGGTGGGTAAGACCTTTGAGATTTATTTTTGTTGCAAGGGGGAATCTTGGAAAGATTTGAAAAAGGGAAGACACAATAAGATATTTAGAAAGGCTATTCTAATCACTAGGTACAGGAGTGAAAGGTGGCAGGCACGGTGACCTTTCTTTTCCCTTTCTTATGGATTTGATCCAGCTGTTACACTCTGGCATTCATTGCAATGAGTTTAAGATTCACTTCACACAAAATCCTGAATAAAGGTATCGATAGCAACTTCACTCATAATTGCCTAAATTTGCCAAGAACCAACATGCTCTTCAGACAATGAATGGATAAATAAATTGGTATATCTAGATAGTGTAATACTATCCAGTGCCAAAAAAATGAAGTTTCAAGAGTTTAAAAGACTCAAGAACATGAGTATGCATACTATTAACCAAAAGACACCATCAATAAAGGGTTGCCTATGATGAAATTCCTACTAGATGATTCCCTGGGAAAGGCAGCCTGAGAAGTGGGGATTGGAGGAACGGATGGGACAAATGGAATATAGAGGGTTTTTAGGGTAGTGAGGATTCTGTATATTCTATCAGTGCATACTTGTCATTATACATTTATACAAATTTAGAGAGTCCTAACGTGGATGGTAGCCTTCTGGATGAGACAATGTAGTCCTCAACTAAAACAAATGGGCCTCTGGTGGGGGTATGGTCTGTATTCCTCTCGTTTTTCTGTGAGCCTAAAATTGCTGTAGAAAATGAAGTCTACTAAAAAATTTTAAAGATCGCTCCAGCTAGTGTGTGGGTAAAGAGTAGATTTCATGGGATCCCCACGGAAAACATGGGCCAGCGAGAAGATCTGACAGTTGGTCACTTCAGGGAAGTCTTAGCTTAGGCTAAGAGCACGCTAGGCTTTGCTGGGAGCAGATCCAATTTGAAAAGTGTTTGGAAGTGATATGCTAAAACCTGGTGACAAAATAAGTGTGGGGAATGAAGGAAGGAGAGTAAACATATAGGGAACTTTATTCACTCATGCAACACTTGTATGTTTGTGTGTATATGTATGCATGTTGCATGTATATATAATGTCATATGTCTATGAGGTGTGTAGAGGCTAGAGGCTGATGCTGGGTGTTTTCCTCAGTCACTCTCTCCCTTATATATTGAGACAGTGTACCTCAGCGAACCCAGAACTCATCAGTTCATCTAGCTTAGCTAGCCAGCTTGCTGATGGAGAAGGGAAGAATTCCCCAACTCTGCCTCCCCAGTTCTGGGATTACAGTGGGCTGCCCATCTGATTCCAATCTTCATGCTTATAACTATCTGGTGAGCCATCTCCCCACCCCCAATGAGACTGTATAATCACTGTTTCCAATAATTGTGTGGGAAATGGTGTAGTTTACCAAGATGAGTAGAGGAGCTTTGAGTAAGAAAAGGAGATGGAAGGAGGGGAGGAAGGGAGAGAGACAGAGGGGCAAAAAAGAGGGAGAGAGAGAAGCTGGAATTCTCAGAGTAAGTGAATTAGGCTTGATAGATTAATGGAAGTCTGGAGACTGGGGCCTGCCCGTCGAAATCAAGTCCATCCAGCACGACTACAAATGCTTCCCAGAAGATAGGCTTGATTAAGTGGATGCACGTTGAACCAAGTGTTAAAGCCATCGATAAATGAAGGGAGGTGGCCGGGAAGGCTATACATGGCAACAATTTGCAGGTTCAGGCCTTTCTGGGCCAGTGGGTTAGCAGAGAGAGAAATAGCAAAACACCTGTAAGGATGCAGAGAAAGCACTGACTAAGGAACCTGGAGAGAATTAGGAAGAGAGTGAAGGTGTGTGTGCGCATGTGTGTGTACGTGTGTGTGCATGCGAGTGTGTGTGTGTGTGTGTGCGCGCGCACGCACACACAAATGTGTTTGGCATTGAAAAGGTCATGCTGATGAAAATGAGGAAGAAAAAAGTCCCTGAGCATCCCAGTGAGGTTAGTGTAACTCAGGTGGGTGTTCCGGATGAAGGGATGCACCAGTCAAGGCAAGTTTGACAGTTCAGAGGACATGCAGCAATCACTTAACCCTGCTTAGAAAGCTATGAGGTGTCACCACAGGAATTGGTGGATAAGGTGTCCTGAGGGAAAACATCATGGGCTCCAAGCAGCTCAAGGGATGGAGATAACAGGGTGTTGGAGATGGGCCATCTCTGAGGATGTTAAAATTGCCAAGAATGGCAGGAGATGCTATGGAGAGGAAGACAGTAAGCCAAGTGCTAAAGTCATCAATAAATGAAGCGGGGTGTCAGAGAGGACTGTAAGTGACAGCAAGGCAAATAGTGGGTGGTAAAGTCTGATGACTTGCACTTCAAAGAACCAAGGACTTTGAAGATGGAAGAAGTGGCTTGGAGACGCCATGGAAATGTCTGCCTTTCCTGCAGACCCTTTAGTCCTATTAGAAGAAAATACAGCCTCTAGTTGAGAAGATTCTACGGCAAGTGATATATCTGGGGACAGTCTGAAGGCACCATGGGGGAACCAAATGTCACCCTAAGGTGTGATGGTTGAGCAGACTGGAAGGCGGCACCATGATGGTTACACTCATATGAAGAAGACAGAAGAGGGTTTTCTTAGCAGAAGGCAACTTGTACAAATTTCTAAGAAAAATAATAACACAATTGAGAAAGCATGAAGAGCCTTTACAGATGGATTTGAGATGAATACAGCAAGAGGACGTATCAGGGCTAAGACATGGAGATTCTGGTATGCGAAGGAGCTGGGACTTGGGGAGCCACCAGAGGCTTTCCAGAGGCAAAAGTCGTGGTGTTTTAGAAATATCACCTGGCTTTAGTGTTGAAGGTCAAGGGATTAGAATCCACACTGGAGCATGGAGATTGGTCAGCCGGCTGTTAGAATAGACTTTTTCTCCTCATGGGAAAATTTTGAATCCTTTTGCAAGTTTTTTGGAATTTAGGTGGACTTTAAGATTGAGTATTCTCACACGAACTTAAAAGATGACTAATACTAGTCGCTTGTTGAGAAGTAGACTAACTAATTCATGCTCCAAAAAGGGGCTGGGCATCCACTGTCACTGTAAAAATCAAAAAGGGGAGGAGAGGGAAATAGGGGCATTTTCTTCTCATTTGTTCTCTTCAGTGGGATTCTCATCAACAGAAGGACGGGAACGTAGAAGAACAATGCCCAAAAGAACAGTGCGGTTTAGGCTGGGGAGGAAAGAGGAGAAAGTCGTAAGTAGAATGGGCTTCTCTGGGCGCACGTGTGAGTAGGATCCAATTCTGCTATTGTTGCTTTCCCATGCACTTCATCAGAATTGTCCCTTGTAGAGCTGTCCTTATAGATTGTCACTGTTTGCTATTATTTGCCTGGGGTAAATGTCTTGGGTATTGACTCTTGATAATCATTTTTCAGGGGTCCTTTCTTTCTCCCACAGGACTCCAATCCTGGGGCCATCTTGGGTAAAATATTAGAAGTACACTGCTAAGTTGGAGTTTTAAAAAAATAAAATGAAAATTCAATCACAAACATCTTCCCAGGACATCACCAATGATTACAACTGGAATAAAGATGAAGTGTCACTTCAGAAATTCTTTCTGTCTTCCCATTCAAGGTCAAGTCCAACATCGTTCCCTGTTCTCAGTTTTCAGGGATTTCCCTCTCCCTGCACAGGACAGAGAGGACCCTGGGTTCTCCTCAGCCCTGAACATGGGAGATGGCCCTCTTGTGTCCAGGTGACTGGAAAGAAGAGAACCATGGAAAGAACATAGTTCAGTTGGGACCCTGAATGACCTTGGATCTTAGCCATGGGGTCTGAATCATAGAGATGGTGACAGAGGCTAAAAGAATCCCATACATGGTTTGATCTGGCCCTATGTACCCCACTGATACTGCCTCTGGGACAGTCCCCATGAAAAGCATTGACCATCGTGTGGTATCCTGGGCAGCCTTCCACAGTGTCCTCTTCTCTGGGCCTAGGGAAGTGCTCTATAGGGGTTATGAAAAAGGGCAGTGTCTCCCTTGGGCTGAGAGATAATTTTGCAGAGACTGAAGCTAGTCACAATCCTCTTGTGGTACAAAGGATTCTAACATCTTCCCCCGGCCTCTGGTTCAGCATAAGTGTTACCTATAAGCAACAAAATAATTTTGCCTCTATTGATTCTCTTTGAGTACATGTGTCTGGTGACAGACTCCGAGCTTGTCCAATTACAAAGTCAAGTTCTATAGACTTTGTTCTTGGAATGACATGACTTCTGACCTTTCCTAGAGTGACCTCTGCTCCTGGAGGCGATGTCTGTCTAATCCAAGAGCCATTTTTTAGTAGCTAAGATGACATTTGAAAAAAAAATGATTTATGTATATGAGTGCTTTGTCTACATATGTGTATCACATGCACACTTCATGCCTACAAAAGTCAGAAGAGGACATCAAATCCCCTGGAACTAGAGCTATGGATGGTTGCGGATCATTATATGGAAAATGGGAATAAAACCTGGGTTTGCTGTAAAGGCAATAAGTGTTCTTAACCACTGGGTTGCTTCTCTAGCTCCTGCCAAGACACCATTTTGATGCACACCTTTCTCGTGGCCCCCTAAAGTTTTAAACCCCTTTGTACGCTGCTTCTGTCAGCCACATATTTCTTACTACGCCATTCATACATCTCAGCCTCACCTGTCATTCATGTAACACACGTGGCACACTTCAGAGACTTCCCATAGAGCCCTATGGGCTCCCCACATCACTCCACTGTATGTATCCGTACACATCACATGGCATATTCCAACTGTGGCATGCCTACCCGTGGTATGTTACTTCCTCCCACCCCTCACGTGGCTGCATGCACTACTGCCACAGGGGCACGGGACGACAACACACTGTGTCCTTAAACTTTGCAACTATATTTGACCATCCTTCTTCTGGAGTCAGTGCACCCAGGGCCGTTCCTGCCAAAATTATCGGGAGGGTGATGATGTCTAGAAAGGAATTAAAAATTAAAAAAAAAATAGAGAGGGAGGGAGAGCGAGAGGGAGAGAGAAAGAGAAACGATTTGGAAAATATCTGCAGGATTTGAAAACAAATGTATGATATTTGATCTGTCCATGATCCTTTTGCGGCACTCATGTTGCTAAATACTGCTTGATGGGGGAAATAGTTGGCAAGAGTTGTGAGTTTTATTTAGAGTTTTGGGGGAGTTGGGAGGGAAGTTTCTGAATTGGGAGTAAGCGAGAGTGGCCAGGAGAAATAAAGGGACTAGGAGTGGAAGGCTTTAGTGGAAACAGGGTACCAGGGCCCCCTCCCCATAAGCTCCATCAATGAGTACCAGTCCTCTGGAGAGGGAACTAGCTTTTTTATTCATGCTGGCTCGGAAAACCTGCTTTGTCACTTGCTTTCCCTGAACTCACCTGTAGGTGGCACCTTCCCGCTTACTGTTCTAGCTACCAAGCAACCATTTCTGGTATTCTCATCAGAGGCATTGTGGAGAGAGTCACTGGGGGTACTGGGGTCCTCCTCTGTTCTATTTCATTCGGTTTGTTTTGTTTTTGATTCTGGGGAATGGACCCAGGGGTTCTTGTATGCTAAGCAATTGCTCTGGCATGCAAGCTCTGATGTCCATACCATAAATGTGGCTGGTTTTGAAGCCCTAACTCCAAACCTTCTCCAAGATTGGTTTCCTGGACCCCTTCCTTGACCCATGACAACTCCTCAAGGCTCTGTTAGCACTAAGACCCTGGACCCTGTGGTTTACCCATTCACCATTGTGGATACAAAACTGCCATGTTCTTCACCAAGAACATGCTGTTTAAGGGTCAAAAATAGTCACCAATAATAACACATTACAGTTGGAAAAGATACTAAGTGATAAAACATTACAGTTGATTGTGGAAGATATTAATGATCATACATGATGGTTGAGAGACTGCAGAAGCGAGATGAAGGGTGTGTGTATTTGTTAGAACTGTCAGGGAACAAGAATTGTCACAGGGAAATATATATGTTATAGAAGTGTTATTTTATATAAAAAAGAAGAAAGAGGAGGAAGGGAGGCTGAGTTGTGCACCCGGCACAGTGGCGTCACCCTTTCTCTCAAGGCATTTCAGATGTACAGGCATGGGCTCCCAGAGGAGGCACCCTCCGGAGTAGATGCCATGAACGGTCAGCTCTTCCGGTCCCTGTAGTTATCAAGTGGTACTGCCTGGTGCCAGTGTATTCCATTGCCGCTCCAGTGCTGTGTGAACCTGAAACAAGGGAGCAGGACTTACTACTAATGCAGACATTTCTGTGAATAATTCCCCGAGAGTGAGATTTACGTGGACTGAGCAGTGGCATGGAGTCCTGGGCTATTCTGTGGGGATGGTGGCTTTTAGCCTTCTACTCCAAGAAAGGCTAGGAGTGAGAAAGGATGAACTCATGATGGTGGTAAACACGGTGAAGAGGTTGGTCTCTTGTGATTATGCCTTCTATGCCATGGTCCATCCATCCTCTGAGGAGCGTCCCTTACCATTTGCCTGCTGGGTACTATTCTCTCTCTCTCTCTCTCTCTCTGTCTCTCTCTCTGTGTCTCTGTCTCCCCCCCCCCCTTTCTTTCTCTCCTCTCTGTGCTTTTGTGTGTGAGAGAACTAGGGCAAATACCTGATAGCTTTTATCTTATTGTCATGGACTCTGGGACTGAATCGTCCTGAGAGTACCCAAATGTCAGTTTTATTGTAGATAGACGTGACAAGAGGTTCAGCAAAGGGAAAGAACTTGGCTAAGGTCACAGAACAAACCAAGAGCTGAGATGGGTCTCAGGACCCTCCTGGGACAGGCCATGCTGACTTTGCCTAATTACCCAGATCCATCCCAATGTGAAAGAGAGTCCCTGGCCTGCGCTCCACCAGCATTCCGGAACCTAGCTGTAAATTCTGAGCCCTGCAGCCACTCGGCTCTGACATTTGTTGCGCTTTACTGCCAAATGCTGCTGCTCTCGGGAGATGCCATCTCCGGAGGGAGAAATTCTTGAAAGAGACACCCTTTTCCCCCTTCCCAAATTAGGAGTTAATTAGTACCAAAATGTGCGTGGAGGGGGTTGTCTTAACTGGCCTCGCAAGGGCTTCCCAAAGCAGAAAAAAAAAAAAAAGATGCCTTCTTTCAGAAAGGCGCCTAATTGTGTTCGCATCTCTGTTTGGAGAAGGGAGTCTCTTGGTCTGGGCCAGGCACCCTCAGGGACGGATCTGTTAACTCGCTGTCACCTCCTTTTGAGATAGTATCATCTTGTAACCCTGAGCAATAAAATGAGTAATTGTGGGTCTTTTGAAGCCAGGCCCTATACCCAAGCCAGTTTGTTTACCCTGGAAGGCCTTGGTCAGCCCTGCACCCTGTCCCTTGTGCATTTGCTGAGAGACCTCCAGTTCCCCCTTCCTCACTTTTTCAGTGGTACCCTTTCCTTTCCTCCTTCCTCACTTGATGCTTGTTCTGAAAGCGCCACAGTTCAGAAGTAAATTTCTTCACCCTCAATGTCTAGATCTCAGACTGGGGAAGCTTTTCCTTCTTGGGAGTTTGAAGAAGGCCGTTTCTGTCAGTTAGAATGCAAACTTCTTAGAAAAGTAGCCAGGCTCCCAATTCCATTCTCAGCCCCTCCCTATCTGTCCCCCAGGGCAGCTGGGAGCTGTGTGTGCTGGGGGGGGGGTTGGTGGTGGCGGTTGGGGGGGCGAGTCGAGGGGGGTTCCTGCCGGGCACAACGGTATTTGTGTTGCTCAGAATTTAAATGAAGGTCTCAAAAGACAAAACTAATGAAGATTTACTGAAGCTGCCATTGTCTGATAATTCAATACCAGCTCATTATTAGAACCACATTTATTGAGGTTTAATCGCTATGAAGCGGGCGGCTCTGGCACAGCTGTCAAACCGCATGCAATGTGTTCTTAATAATTAATCAGTATAGTATCTTGTCATCCTGACGTTCATCCTGGGCTTGGGTGTGTTTTTAAAGAGATGCTCGGAGTCTGGTTTTGGAACTTGCTAGTCTTTTGTTTTCAATAACTTGCTCAGATCCAAATAAATAAACAAATAAAGCAAGGAAAGGAGTGGATTCCTCTTAGATTCTACCAGTGCACCCTCATGGTGGGGAACAGAACCTGGAATGTGATTGAAGCCAGGATCCAGTACTGAGTCACTGCTCATGTTTGGTGTTTAAAAAACAAGAACAAACCTCCGATCCCCACTCCTACTCCCTACCCCCACCCCATGCATTTGGGATTTATTTTCCTTTTGTGGAATCTGCAGGCACCCAGGGATGGCAGGGCAGTTCTGCCCATGAAGCTGCCAGCTCAACATGTCATAGATAACAACACATGGGGACACCAGGCAAAACTGGATCTTCCTTTTTCTCTCCTCCTTCCTTTCCTTCCTTCCTTCCTTTCTTCCTTCCTTCCTTCCTTCCTTCCTTCCTTCTTTCCTCCATCCCTCCTCTCTCCCTCCTTTCTTTCTTTCTTAGCATCTTTTCTATCCACATTAAAGTGGGGTGGCTGTACTAAGAAAGCTGTAGTCTTTTGAAGAAGTCCGCAGGGTGAAACTAGATGTATGCTGCTTTCTCCACCTGGACTGGGAAAGGACAAGGAAGAGCTGGAAGGGGTCAGATGATGTCACCCAGTGGATGCTCTTTTTCATCCTGCTGGTGACTTTTGGAATCTTGGAACTAGGCATTATTAATTTAATATCGAGTTTATCTGGGGTTGCTATGTAGTGGGCAGGTCTAGACTGAATGAGCATGATTTGAAATTTGGACTTCAATGCTAGGTGTTTGATCTCAAGAAGTCATTTGCTATAAGTTTCAGGCTCCTCACAAGATGGAGTGGTGTTGGTAACTGCTGCATAGATTCTTGTGGAGGGCGGGTAAAAGGATTATAGCAAGAACATGGGGCTCCAAAAGGGGGTCGGGTGACTATTGATGGTGAGTCAGTCCCTTTATCCTGTTGTCCCTCCTTTCTCCAACCTTAGAGTCTGCAGGCATGAGGGTGTGAGGCTCTAGTCTCTTAGTGAGTTTACGACAGTCAGAGAACCCCCCCCCCCCAAGGCAACTGAAGTCCTGTGTTAAACCATTCATCCTCTCTCCCTACTTGGCCCGAGGCTTCATTCAGTGCCTATTCTGTCCCTTGGGGGATTTTGATAATGTTTGAAGACATTTTCGGTTATGACAACTGTGGAGGGGGTGGCTCGTGGATGTCTAGGAGGATAGAAGCAAGAGATGCCATGAAACATCCCACAGTGCACCAGCGTGCAGGGTTAAAGAATGCCCCATCCCTAGATGCAGTGATGAGGTTGTGAAGGCTCACTCTTCTCCCAGCTAGGGGGCGCTAATGATGGTGCTTTCCTCTGGAAGGGTTATAAAAGGATGTGCAATTCGCAGACAGGGGGACACTGGCACACTACACCAACACAGAAAGCACCATCCCGTCTGCTAACTGCATAGCTGGCTATCATTTCCTGGGAATTCACCAAAAAAAAAAAAAATGAGGACACTCTCTTCTATCCCAGCTCTACACTTTATGCTGGGGCTGCTTTTTCTGGCCAGATAACAGGATCTTAGTGTCCCCCAGTTTCCCCATGAAACCTCCCAGGGAGCCAGAAGCAGGGTTCCTGGCTCCTCACCAAGCCTAAAGCAGCTTCCTGGGACCACTCACCTATCCATTTGCCCTTGTAGAGACCCACATTCTAAGTTTAGCCTCTGATCTCGACAGAGGGCTATGTGACCACTGAGTGCCTTCAGAAAGAACCTTATGTGTTGGATGTTATGCAAGGTGACTTGCCATACTTACTTTGTCCCTTGGGTGATGGTGGCAAGCCATGAGTGCTGTGCTCCAAAAGCTACTCTCCGTGTGCTCCTGTCTGCTGCCCTAACCAGATTATCTGGGAAATGATTGTCTGTGGTAGAGGTTCTGTCCGGGATGAAGTTCTAGGTGGAAGGGAGATGGGCGCATCTTACTTTTCTGTAGGCAAATTAGGCCCAAGACCGTCTTTCCTTCAGGGAGTCTGCCTAGTGCATGTCCGGAGGGATAAGCCAAAGGGCAGACTGTAGGGCCTCTGCATTCGCAGGTAGCTGCAGCTGAAGGCAGAGAGAAGGAGGGAGGGGTGATGGTAGCTGACCTGAAAACTGAAAAGATGGAGCAGCGTGTTCCTGAGGGATCTGTGTAGCCACAAGCTTGGATATAACTGATCATAATGAGGGCTTGCTCCCCCTCCATTTTTCAGAGGCCTCGGTTTGAGTGAGAAATGGATGATTGCCTCTCTCATCCTATTCTTTACCGTATTTTAACTCGATAGAGTGTTGTATATCTATCCCAAGTATATAGGGCCATCAAATCTCCATTCCTCTCTCCCAGACCTAACAAGATGCATGCAAGGCAGAAGACTAAATATTCTCAACAGATAAGGAGAAAGGCTGAGAAGGACAATGGAAATGGGATGACAATTGTGAGCCACCACTATACTTGACTTCAAGTCCAAGTTCTGTTTTTTTTTATATTTTTTGTTTTGTTTGAGACAGGATGTCATGTAACTAAGGCCAGCCCTGAATTGGCTGTGTAGCCAAAGGTGACCTTGAATGCCTGATTCTCTGGCCTCTACTTCCCAAATGCTGGGATTACTGGAGTGAATTGTCATGCTAGTTTTCTAAGAAAGTCTGTTCTGACCTCATGCCTCCCGGCATCACTGGTCTTGCTACTACCTCCAGCCCCCATTGTGTTCAGAACAAATTCAACCACAGTTGATGACAGAAGTCAGGGCTTGGCAGATCCACGCTCTTTACACGGGACAGCACGTGAGGCAGCTCACGTGACACCACAGTCACTATTCCTCTCTTCCTCTCAGACCAGGGGTTTCCAGTGTTTTACTGCAGGGCCATGGTTCCCTCTGAGATTGTGATGAGAGCCCCAGAGTCTCTGACTAGAGAAACATTCAGATATACATGTTTGCATGTGATTTTAGGGAGGCCAGAGACTTCCAGTAGATTGCACACATGCGGGCAAGGCAGAGCCACTGTCAGAAATCTGGTCTGAATGCATCATCATTTCCTCGTAACCTGGAGAAGCACAGAGGCATGGGATCCATGGAGAACAAAGGAAGTGTCTGAGGGGCCTAATGTCTATGCTTTGGAGATGGCATCCCAAGTGGCACTAAGGAAAAGCTGGAAGGCATTAGGAATCGTACAGATGTCACCAGAGAGGAGATGTTGGAAGAGCCAAGGGGACATGATGAGTCCTGTCTGGTGCTGGCAGAGAAGCCAGGCCACAGTAAGCTACCTGGAGAATGCATTGTGAACCCTACATGTAGAAACAATCAGAGGCAAGAATTCTGGCAGATTCTGGCATAGTCCTATTTAAGAGAGTAGGAAAGCATTGGGGGCTAAATGAAACCGTGTGGAGTCACAAATTGTTTTTCTCAGAAAAAAAAAAAAGATTTCAAGTAAGCCAACTCTGTATCATTCCTATGGATGCTAGGATAGCAAGCTGTCACCATAAATGGACAGCTCCTAATTCTCAGAAGAGTGGAGAAGAACAGGTGACCACCTTGGGATAGACCCTATACACTGGCGTGGTTTAGATTTGTCAAAAGCTCTAAGACCTGGGGAGTCATACTCAGTACAGACTTACTGAATATAAAATCTTGGGTCTATAGTCCCCAGCGTAGCAGCCCAGGGTTTCATAGCAAACAGGCCCCGGTCTTTGTCTTTCATTTAAAACCCTGCGGTGGGAAGGGATGGAGCATTATTCCCAACCACTGAAGGCTCGTTCCTTGGCTTAGATGGGAGCTAGTCCCCTCACACAAGCTAGAAGGGGGCCTTTGGCAGCAGGCATCCTGGAAGCCTAGTTAGGTTTCAAAACTTAGGTAAGCACTGCATTCCGTAAGGGCATCAATTAAGTCCCCCCAAACACACAGAAGCATCAGAATTCACAGCGTGTGCTTTACAAGGGCAATAAAATTTTACACGCAGCTGAGTGAAATACTGAATACAGCCAATTATCCAGCAAAATAAACTGATGGGAGAAAAGAGTGGCTATATTTGGCTCAGACTTAATTATTTTGCATCTGAACTTTTCAATTCCATGTAATAAAATTCCATTCTGCCCTTATTTCCTGGTTAAGTTACTTAATCTCGACTCTGGTAACCGAGCCCTTGAGTGGAGTAGACTGTCCAACGTCAGCGGTAAGAAAATGCGAAAGGTTTGACATCAATTACAACATTACACACAACATAAAATTTAACAACTTGAATCAGGCTTTCATTGCTCTTTAAAGAGACCGTATGGTTTTTTAAGATCTAAAAATTAATCAGTTTCGAGGTCTCATACCTTTTTGGAAACTCCTAGATTTTTACTCTTAACTCGGGATATAGGAGGCCATCTCTGATTCTGTTGTGATCTCTTCTTTTCTTTGACAAAAAGTGCAATTTAATTTCTTTAATTTGATTTGTCCTTTAATGGCAGATGGATGGATATAGACCTCATACTGCTTTTCTGAGTAGGGAAATTGTGGGGAGACCACGGGGAAATGTAACGATTTCACATTTGGCCACAGCGAGGGTGCTCTGGGCATCAGGAAAGCTTTGAGTGCCCATGCCACAGAATCTGCATTCCATTGTCTCTGACACCAGCTCATCTCATAAAACACCACATGTAATTCAGAGTCGAGCCAAACGACCTCGGTCCTTTCATAAGTTTGTTTTCCATAGGTCAGCGCTGAGGTCAAAGGCAGAGTGACTGGGCCGTGGGGCAGCAGCTGGGGATTAGGGCTGGATGTGAGGCTGAGCCTTGGGAAAGTTGATCTGCTGCTTTCTGCCTCTCTCAAGGCGACAGTGTAGGAAGGGAGAGCATGAGTGGATATGACACAGGGGTATGTCCTCTCTGCATCGGTATTTGCAATGACGTGGAGCCTGGGCCCGGATCACATGTGCGAATGACTCTGTTGATGATGCGCCATCTTACTCTCTTCCCAGTGCTGGCTTGAGTCTCTTTAAAGAATGGCATGGATTAAAAAGGTTTTGCTAGGCATGGGGCAAATACTGTGTGCTTTGGGGGAAAGAGTGTGGGCAAGTGTATGCTGGGGACTAAGTGACCACAGCACAGTCCTCTCAGGATCCGCCCTGCAGCGTCTTATTTCTGGGGTTTTCCTATGCCCACTCTGGAAGGCAGGCATTGTCTTTGTGACAGAGATTCCTCTGGCAGTTGACCACCTCCTTGGCATGGCATTGTTACTAAAATATGTCGGGCAATAGCATTTGCCCTAACATGTTTCTGTGTCTTGGTCAAGGGGTGCTTTAGAAATCCCAGCAATTGCTTTGCCTCTCTGACTTCTGTATTCTTTTATGAAAGACTCAGGATAAAAGCTTGTTCATTAGATAATGGTCACATGCTGTGACGTAAAGTGACTCACTTGGTAGAGTTGGATCTTCCTTGTCACAAGTCCAGGAATCAAAAATCAGGATTGGGGTAGCATCTTGTTTTGGTCAACCTCAATTTTATATGGAAAAGTTTGACACAGCCCAGTATGCTGATATCAATCAGATACCCGCCTTCCTTCTAGGATATGCCTCACAGGCAACTCAGACAGGCCAGTCTTCTTGGCTTCTAGTCCTTGGGACATTTTAGAAAATGAATTTCCTGTAGCAGAGCAAGGATGAGAGTCACCATGGCTAGCACTAAGACTAATCATGTTAGAAAGGTTTGTATCATCTTATAAAAGTGTAATATAGACTTTTAAGTTTGAATCCTTTAATATATAATCATCTTCATATACACACAATACACACATATTATACACATACACACTCACACATGCTTTTATACAATACTTTCACAAAACATACACACACAGCCGGGCGGTGGTGGCGCACACCTTTAATCCCAGCACTTGGGAGGCAGAGGCAGGCGGATCTCTGTGAGTTTGAGGCCAGCCTGGTCTACAAGAGCTAGTTCCAGGACAGGAACCAAAAGCTACGGAGAAACCCTGTCTCGAAAAATCCAAAAAAAAAAAAACCAACAAAAAAAACCATACATACACACATATATGCAAGTGTGCACATACATACACACAATATATACATGCACACATGCATACATGTACACACAATACACACATGTAGATGTGCATATAATCACACAATATACATATGCACACACATACATGCACATACACAATAGGCACATATGCACATGTAAATATGAACATACATACACACAATATACACACATACATGCATATACACACAATACACTCATATGTACATGTAAATGTGCACATACATACACACAACATATACATACATTCACATACACATAAAATAGACATACACACATGAAGATGTACATATATATACACACACACAATATACAATGCAATATACACAATAGATACATATAAGCATAAGCACACATATACACAATATACATATATACATAACTACATACAAATGTATACAATGCACACAACACACATATACACACAATACACACATGCATGCATACACATGTATAAATAATGCACACATATAAACAAACACACATGTATGCAAATGAACACAGGAACATACGCACATAATTACAGTACTTGCAATACACATATTTACATACATGCATACACACTTTTAAATCTAGGTTTTGCACTTAAAAGCATTTTAAGAGAAGTTTTATTTTTATAGCTAAATTGAACAGGAATTACAGAGAGTTCCATGTACCCCTGCTTCTACATGCGTGTTTTCCCCTGCCATCATCTTCAGCACATGGTGGCGCACTGGCTACAAGTGTTGAATCTACACTGATATCCATGTTGCTCAAAGTCTACAGTTTACATTACCCTTGATGATGTTTGTCCTATTGTTTTTGATGAGTGAGTGACAACCTGTAGTCACCAATGGAGTTTTTTATTTAGGCAATTTGGGCAATATCAACCTTCTCAGCTAAAAACAGTGCATGAAAAGAAAGAAAATTTGCTACATCAACTATTTTAATTAAAAGTGTAAGATATGAACTTATTGACATTCCTCTTGGGATTCTATCAAATCCTCTTGAACTAAATGAACAGGGACAGTAATGGGGCTATCTTTTATAAAACATTTAATCCACAGCTGGGAAAAGCAGAAGCAATGGAACACTTTTATTGCTTGCTTATCGCAAATCCCCCACATAATTTTATGAGAAAGGCAATTAAACTTGTAGCCACTACACGATCTTTTTCCTTGGACCATTTCTGAGACAACATTGGTTTTTCACACTTCTTTACATTTCAAACATTAAGAAGGCCCTAATCAATGCTCTTCCATAAAAAGCAAAGGACTAGGTTTCCCATCATAAAACGTTATGTTGTTTACACAAAAACTGCAGTGAACCCCATAAAACTCTAGTATTTCCCAGTGGGGTCCTGGAGGGCCACTTGGCCATGGTAGGCGCCACACTGGTTCCTAATGCTGACACAAAGTTGACGGCTTAAGGAAGGCCTCGGGATCCAGCCGTTACTAATCAGGCTTTTCAAGGGTAGCATGCCAAACAGGCCTGAGAGGAACACCTCTGAGCAGCTAGGAAAACAACCTGAGGTGGAAAACTGACACCCAAATGGTGTGACGTGGGTCAGTTTGTCATCATCTCCATGCTTTAGAGCCTAAAGGTCACACCACATCTAGCTGGTACCCCTTTAGGTGGTAGCCATTTTCAGGATGAGTCTTCTGAAGGTCAAATGTCTTCCCAGAAAGGGATTGCCCACTGGTACCCCACTTTCCTATCAATTGCTTGTTCTTTCAAAATCTTCCATTAGGTGTCAGCGACTCTTAGAATATTAATGGCGAAATAGTCAGCTTAGCTTCTGAATGCTAAATAAGAAAATCAAGCCCAGATGCTTTGACAAACCAAGTCATTGGTTCTTTTGAAATGATTGCCTCCCTTGCTGCAAATTGGAAACAATATTGAAAAGTTAGGCACATTGACACTGCCGAATATAAAGTTTGGATCCTTGCAATCACTGATAAAATAACTTATTTATTTTTTTAATCTATCTGTCTCTCTCTAAAGAATGTTTGTGCAAAAGAATACTTTTGCAAATAAGGATTTGTCTTTTCTTTTCTTTTCTTTTTTTTTTTTTTTTTTTTTTTTTTTTTTTTTTTTGGACAGAGATAGATAGGGTTTCTCTATGTAAATCCATCTGTTCTGGAACTAACTGTGTAGACCAGACTGGTCTCGAAATGAAAAGAGTTTCTCCTGCCTCTGCCTTCCTAGTGCTGAGATTAAAGATGTGTGCCACTACCACCTGGCAATAATTTTCTCATTTCTATTTTTATTGAAAAACATTTTGCATAATATATTTTGATCATGGCAACCCTAAGTGGAACTTGCTTTTGTTGTTTTGCTAAATGTGCATATTGTCAAATAGCCTTCTGGATCTATAGGTTTATGCCAATAGATTAGTGCTGCTCCCAATGTCAGCTAGAGAAACTTCTTTTTGAGGGGGGGCATGGTTAAAGGAGAGAACTGCTCAAGGTACCAAGAATAAGTGACTAGCTGAGTCAGCCCTAAATGAGACACCTCCATGGCTCAGGGAACATAATGTAAGAGGGGCTAGAAATAATGTACGTGCCAGAGGATGGGGAGGAGTGCTATGAAACACTGTCTTCTGCACTTGACATGGCCATCCCACTCATGAAAACATGGACATCTCACTCATGAACACATTACCATCCCACTCATGAATTGGGAATCCCATTCATGAAGACATGTTTATCCCACTCATGAAGACGTGGCCACCCCACTCATGAAGACATGACCATCCAACTCATTAAGACATGGCCACCCCACTCATGAAGACATAAGCATCCTACTCACGAAGAAATGGCCATCCTACTTATGAAGACATGACCACCCCACTCATAAAGACATAGCCATTCTACTCATGAACACATGGCCATCCCATTCAAGAAGACATGGCCATCCTACTCATGAAGACGAGGCCACCCACCTCACTCATGGAGACATAGCTACCCCACTCATGAACTCACAGCAGCTATGGCTATTAGCGTGAGACCTGCACAGTGTCAAGCCAACAGGATCAGTCAATAATCCAGCAGGTTACACTAATTGAACTCAGTGGGTTTAAAAAAAAGTAGGGCTAGAGTAGGGTGGGAGGAGAGGTCATGAAGATGGGAGGGGAACATATTGGGACTAGAAGGGGAGTGGGAAATGAATAGGATCAGGATACTTTGTATACATATTTGAAATTGTCAGAGAATAAATAAGAGACGTTTGAAAATTCCTAGGTCTGAGAAGATGGCTCAGAGGGCAAAGTGCTTGCTGAATAAGCATGACACTTCATTCTAATCTCTAGCTTTTACATAAAGAAGCTTGAAATGGCATTGCCTACCTGTACCATCAGTTCAGAGAGGCAGAGACAAGCAGATTCTGGTAGCTCACTGGCCAGTCAGTTAGCTGAACTGGTAAAGTCTAGGCTTAGTAAGAGACTGTCTCCGAGAACAAGGTGCAGACTGAGGAAGACATCTGGGCATCAACTTCTTGGGTGATGAACAAATATACACAAACAAACACACACACAAACACATACACATACACACACAGAGAGAGAGAGAGACAGAGACAGAAAGACAGAGAGAGGGAGAGAGAAACAGAGACAGGCATATATACATATATAACACAAACACGTGAGAAAAATCCACCTATATGCTTAGTTTTGCCTTCTCATTTAACCTCCATTTTTCTTTAGCCCCTTCCTGGTTATGTGGGTGGCAGGCACACAGATGCAGTAACATAGAAACATCTTTGGACTACCTAAGACAAGAAGTTTGTATCCTGCATTGTATGATTCTATAATGTCTAAATGCTGCAGACATGGGGAACAAATTTAGTATGGAGGCCTTCTGCCTCTAGAGCCCTTCCATGACTGCTATTATGAGGTTCAAGAGGTATAAAGTACAAAGGGAGAGACAACCAGGCCTAGATTTCTTTAAGAAAAGTTCAAAATCTTGTTGGGTATACATGTACAGTAATGAGTCACACAGGGTTGCAGATTATAGGGTATTGTTAATAAGTGGTTTCCTTGGGTGACTTGGGACTTGCTTACGGCCTTGAAAGGTAAGATTTGACTGGGCAGAAAAAGGGAAGAGAATTTTGAAGACCAGGTAGATCATGTAAGAGAGAGATGGAGCTTAAAAACAGAAAGCTAGTTTAGGGTCAGATTATACGGAATCTTGATGACAATCTAAGGGTTCTAAAGAGGTTGAAGTAGATAGTTGTTAATCCTTCTTGTCTTCTTTGTCTTCTTCCTTTCCCCTCCTCTTCTCTTCCTCCTTTATTTCTTTCTCCCCACCCTCCTCTTCTCTTCCCTCTTTCTTTTTCTTCCTCTAAGACAACATTTCAAAATTATAAAAAGGAGTTCTATCTGGGCTATTGTGTTCTGAACACCCATCCCCATTCTTGGTGCTGGATAGGTGGCTGATGCATGATTTTACGTTTCCAAAGACCTCACTGGCTAGCGGAACAAAGCAGCACATCCAGATATTTTACAAGGCACCAGCAAAAGGCAAAACTTGCGCCATGTACAGAAACCCAAGGAAACTGGAAGAAATCTGAGCATAATGTGATTAGCTTAAAGGGACAGAGGAAGAGAAGACTTTGTGTGAGTCTGGCTCAGTAGTACAATGGGCCATCACAGAGACAAAGTGGAGAAACAAGCTCTGGGAACATTAGTGGCTAAAGCTGGGGTCTTTGGGCTATGTTAAGGAATGTTGACTTCTGCTATAATCAGTATAGAGGAAGAGTTCTCAACCATTTCAAGCCATCAGCAGTTCTCAGAGGGCATCTAGACTTCAGCTTGAGGGCATGTCTCTAGGACATATCTAGCAAGTTTTTTTTTTAACTTTTTTTTTTATTGAGAAAAGAAAAAAAAAAACAAATTTCCTCCTCCTCCCAGCCTCCCATTTCCCTCCCCCTCCTCCCACCCTTCTCCCCCTCCCCCCACTCCTCTCCCCCTCCCTCTCCAGCCCAAAGAGCAGTCAGATTTCCCTGCCCTGTGGTAAGACCTAGGTCCTCCCCCCTCCGTGCATTTCTAGGAAGGTGAACATCCAAACTGGCTAGGCTCCCACAAAGCCAGCACATTACGTAGGTTCAAAACCCCGTGCCATTGTCCTTGGGTTCTCATCAGCCCTCATTGTTCGCCATGCTCAGAGAGTCCAGTTTTATCCCATGCTTTTTCAGTCACAGTTCAGCTGGCCTTGGTGAGCTCTAAGGGGAGATGGGGAGAGAGGGGGGAGAGGGGGAGAATGGGGGGAGCTTGGGGAAGGGGGAGGATTGGGATGAAGGAAGGTTGGATGGGGGAGCACGGAAGCACGGTTCTTAGTTAAGGGAGCCACCTTAGGGTTGGCAAGAGACTTGAACCTAGATACCCAAGCCGAGGTCCCCAGTTAGTTCCTTGGGCAGCTGAGGATGGGGAACCTGAAATGACCCTATCCTAGAGCAATACTGACGAATATCTTGCATATCATCATAGAACCTTCATCTGGTGATGGATGGAGACAGAGACCCACACTGGAGCACTGGACTGAGCTCCCAAGGTCCCGATGAGGAGCAGAAGGAGGGAGAACATGAGCAAAGAAGTCGGGACCACGAGGGGAGCACCCACCCACTGAGACAGTGGAGCTGATCTAGCAAGTTTTAAGGAGGTACTGAGCTCACTGGTCTGAGGCTCATATTACTCCCACAGCTACTGATGACTGGAGGCAAACCTGGAAGCAGTGGTCTAGATAAAAAAAGCAATGCTAATCTAACTATATAGAAAAACTGTTGTTCTCAGGGATAAATTCACCATCCCAGGTCTCAGGGTCACAGTTCGGGCTTTTACTTCTAGTGCCTCTGTGAAGAAATGTCCTGACCACCAGCATTTGTTTTTATTAAAATCTCACCCTTTATTAGAAAATGATATTTGCACTTGCCCAACCATAAAGTAAGGACTAACATTTTCTATTTGAAAGCATTTTTACTGCATCGGGGAATAAGAATGAAATTCTTAATTTCAAGTCTACAGCCTTGGAGTTCTTGAACACAACCCTGGTCCTTCTCTAATTGGATTTATACTTTAAATAGGCTCCATGCTTCTTCCAAGGCACAGAAAGACAGGGGCTTCTAGTCACATGACCTGCAGCAAGACTCTCGAATGCAGTCATTCAGGTGTGAGCTTATTTTGGTCATTAGGGGATGGCAAACTTGAAAGTCTAAGAGAGCTAGGCATCAGAAGACTGTTTCTTCCCTGCTCCCTCCCCCCGTTTTTAAATCCCCTTTTGGTAAGAGAAAAAAAAATTGGTGGAGTTAGTTATTTGGCAGTGCATTCTTGGGGCTGGAAACTTAGGGTTTTTTGCCAAGCTTCCTAAAAATAATCTTTCTTTAGGCGAGGGCCATCTCAACACGAGCCACATTCATTTGAGGCACGACATAATTCGTAAATGTAATTGCCTCTTCTCCGAGGATTTCAGTTGCAAGGAAACGAAGAACGTGGAGTTATGCTTTTTGCAAAGCTCGGAGCTTGTCCTTGGTTGGTTGGTGTGTGTGTGTAACAATGAGTTCTTCATGAGATGACACCATGGCAGTGGGTGGTGAAAACTGATACCTGGCAAAAAGACAACGAAATTATACAATACCAAAAAAGTCAGTTGTTTTCCTCTTTGCTAATTAGGTCTTCTGAGTGGGAAGTGGTGAGGATGAGGCCAGCTGCTGCTTTGTGTTCTCTGTCCAGTTTTTGCGTCCTTTTAGATTCTGGATAACGTTGTTGTAAGTGGAGGCCTAATGGCTACCAGAGCAGTCCATAGGATGGTTAAAGTTATGGACAGGGCAGGGAGCTCTTGGTGGCAGCTCTATGGTCTCCACCGTTGTAGCTATGCTAAGATTCTGCCTTTCCCTTGGGCTTGGTCCAGTAAGCATGACTACACCCTGTTCTTGCTTTTCTCCCATCCCTGCCCTGGGAATCTTTGCACGCTGCTTTAAAACAGTGTAGAGGGCACAGGAGACTTTTCTCCTTTCCATTTTATGGAAAAAGATTGTTTTTTAGTTTTTATTTGATGTGTGTATGTGTATCTGAGTGTACATATATGGACCATATGCATGAAGATGCCCTTGGAGACCAGAACAGGGCATCAGATCTCTTGGAACTGGAGTCACAAATGGTTGGAAGGTGTTTGATGTGGCTGCTGTGAAGCGAACCCAAGTCCTGGGCAAGAGCAGTAAGTGCTCTTAACTGCTGGCTGAGCTAACTCTCCAGCCTCCTGCCTGAACTCTTTACAGAAGGATTTTTGCCAGCTTTAGATCTGACATGAATATGATATAAATTGGGTTGTCCTTATCTTATCGATGAGGACATGGAAGGTATCAAACATCAGGTACATGGTAGCTCACTGAGACAGGAGTAGAGATTTGTTTCAAATCTGGTCTAGTCTTTCTCCTAAGCTTAGCCATCCTCACCATGGAGCAAAGTGGGGCTTTAAATGGTGTTTCTCTGGTGGGTGATTTCCTGGAAAGGATGCTAATAATTTTAAGAATTGTCTAAGACTGCAATGATTTGTGTTCTTTCAGCTTTCCCTCCATCTTCCACAATAATCATATATTACTTTTCGGAGAGTCACGGGCGATCCTTATGATGGCTTTTACGTATCAAGAAAGAGAGTGATTGCAGAGACCAAACCCATGTAGCTAATGTCAGATCGACTAGGAGGATGTAGTTTTGGTCCCAGAAAAGGCAATGCGTAAAGCACTGCACCACACGGTGCATTTGCCTGTGTTCACCTTAACTTCTGCCTGACAAGAGAAACCTTAGGAGAAGTGAGCCATGGGAGTGAGAACTAAGTTTTAAAACACATGCAGAATTCATGCCAACTAGCAATGGAGGGTGAAACACACACACACACTCACACGTATACACACAAATATATACAACAGATAATTTTTACTGGGTAAGTCACAGAAATACAAAAATATCCATAAATATTCAGTAAAAATATAAAATATCTCAAATTTACCAGAATGAATAAAAACAATAAATATCATTATATGCTCATCCATTTGCCAAAAAAAAAGTAAGAATCTGACCTAACCACGCATTGTATGTAAAGATATGGAAAATGAGGAAATTATCCATAGCTGGCAAACCTGTAACTTGGTGCAGGAGTTTGGTACGAACACTAGAGGAAGTTCCCTGCAAGTGTGTATGGCAACATTAACAAGTGTGTCCACAGTAGCATTATCTATAATAGAAACAACATGTGATCCACTACTTTCTACTGGTGTATCATCCAACAGATAAAATAAATTATAAATGGACAAGTCTTGAGATTCATTAGGAGAAAACGGATTTTTTTTCAAATAGTGGGTGTCAGTATTTTTATATAGACAAATTCATAAGTAATGCCTTATATCAATTACTATTTATTTACCATATGTGTGAAAGAAAAAAATGTGCTGAGAGCTGAGACACACCCGTCAGCTTTCTGGTGTGTTTGCCCCTGCAGAGGAGAAAAGACCATAGATCAGGAACTGAGAAGTGATCATCGTAGCTCTAACGTTTTCTGCCCTTCAAACATAAATGGTCCCTTTGCTTAGCTTTGCTTACCTAAAAATGGCAAACTGTGGTAAGTCCAGGAGGTACATGCTCAAATCCCTCCTCAATGCTTTCACTATAATCTGAGTATTTGTGTTCCCTCAAGATCCATGTGTTGAAATCTAATACATATGTGGAAGCTAGGAGTCAGGACCTCTGGGAAGTGGTTAGGTCATATGCTGAGTTCTAGCTATGACTGACCCTGTAATGAGGACCAGAGAGTTGCTTGGTCCCTTCAACCACCTGAGGAGGCTAGGACGTATCAATATGATCAAAATGGAGGACACTAAACCTGATGAGTTCTCGATCTGGAGCATCCCAGTCTCCAAGAATAGTGAGGAACAACCAGAAGTATGTCATGATACTCAGCATACCATGACATATTTGATGAAATATTCATAGACCTCGATTGCCCAATTACCTTAAACTATAAAGTCCTTAAATCCCACTGCATACATTTGTGGGTGATCTTCATTTTCCAAGGGTGTGCTCTCCCCTCTTTCCTTGTAAAGCTACCCTAAGTCTTTCTAGCTAATTTGCTGTGAACTGAGTATGAATGTCCCCCACAGGCTCATGTTCTGAGCAGTGGGACCCCACTTGGTGATGCTATTTTGAGTCATGTGGAGACATAAGGAGCTTGCCCTAGTTAGTGACAGGTCATCAGGGGTGTATTATCTCCGGATACTTCCAGTCCAGCTCTCGACTTCCTTACCTGCCACCGTGTAACTTGAACTGCTCTGCCATGCCTTCCTTGTCATCGTGGACAGGCACTTCCAAAATGGAGGGCCGTGTCTTTCCTCCCTGTAGGCTGTTTCTGATGGTTCTTTTATCACAGTGACATAAAAACAAATAATACACTAAAGTTCAATAGCGAGAGAGTTCACATTTTTGGGAAGTGAAAGCTAATGCATCTCCTGTTTAAAAAAAAAAAAACAGAGTAAATTATATCCTACAGAATTTAATTAAGCCAGGAATGATTTCTATATTCCATGAACCTCAGAACAAGAATAGGCTCAGAGTGACTCCAGGCCTTGTAGCCTACTAGTAATAGTTAAAGATAAGAAAAGGGATCTAGATAAAGGGAATGAGATACAAAGACAGCTGGGTAGTGAAATCTTGGATTTCCTGATTTGAACCTGTTTGAGTTGTTGGCTGAGATGCTGACCAAATGTCACTGTGATTGGCTGAGATTTAGCTACTTGTAATTACTGTCTATTTGTACATTAAGTTAAGTTATAGCTCACTACGTACAGAGAAACCATTAAGCCAAACTTCGACTATGTACAGAGGCTGCTTTAGGCCAAACTTAATTAAATTTAACAGTTCCTTTTGAAGATTTACAATGTGCACTCCCATTGACTCCTGTAAAGAAACATACTCAATGTTGTTTAATGTGGTGTTTCTAAAATTAACTGAACCAGGGAAATCCTTTCTGTCTACACGCCGCTGTTACTCTGCAAGATGCTGTGTCCTGTGATGTTCTCGCAGGCCTGGCTAGCTTGCACTCACAACTTTTGTTTGTTAGCTGTGGTGACTTAGATTTCAGCAAGGAAGCTTCTGGCAGCGAGAAAACCCCCACCCTATTGGTAACTCAACTGGTTTGGGCTTGTTCTTAGGCACTTTGAGAATCTTCTTGTGCTCCTTGCAATTCAGACAAGCAAAACACAGTAGACTGGGCTCCCCAGATGTCTGCTAAAGCCCTTAGAGGTTGCTGATATATGTGTGCATGGCAGCGTCACTCTGCCCTGTAAAGCCCGGAGGCCAGATGTTTTCAGTGCTGCAGCAGCATCTGGCAACCAAGGTTTCTATGCACCCAGGGCCAGGCTTAGGGATGCCTTCCAGACTGGGCCTCTGTAGCCTGAGCTCTAGGTGATGAGTGTTCCAGAACACGGCCCTTGTTTTGAGGGGCAGAAGCCTACAATATACCTGGGTTCCTCTGGTCTTTACTTTTGTTTCTTGATTATTACTTGTGCCCAAACAAAGATTTCCTACCCTGTCATGTTCTAATTACATTATGTAAAGAGTGACCAAGATGAGTGTTGGTGTACTTACATCAGCATTCACACAACTGGGGTTTCTGGGAGGGAGCTATGTTGCTGACTGAGTTTAAGAAGTGGTGAGCCTTGCATAGTCCTGAGCCATACTTTGAGTTTCAGTCAGCTAAGTCCAGAGGAGTATTTCTCGTTAAGAGAACATGTAGTATATATTGCCTAAGCATTTTTAGGCATTCAGCAATAATAGCAGGCATTTTCCTGTTAGGATCTCATAGCACTACTACGTGGTAGCCTTCCAGATTCTTTTATTTTAAAAATGAGTATTAAGATTATGAAAAATCATAACTTATTCAAAGTCAAATTAGAAGAGAGGAATCTGTGCAGGCTCCTGCTTACTATAGCACAATTGCTTGCTCAAAAACAAAGGGAAGTGATGAATTGGTGACTCATGTCTTTAATCTCAGCCCTTAGGAGGTGGATTCAGGTGAATCGCTTTTGAGTTCCAGGCCATCCAGGGCTAATAGTAAGATCTTATCTCAAAGAACCAACCAAGCCAGCTAGCCAGCCAGCCAGCCAACCAACCAACTGACCAATGGGAAAGATCTAGGCACTGATTATTTACCCATCTTTCTTTTCCATCCCTGCTTCTCTTCTCATTTCTTCCCTCTTCTCTGCACTCTTTTTTTCTTGAGACATGATCATATTGCATTAAGTATCTTAGGATCTCCTTACATTTCTTTCGTAGCCCAGACTAATTAAAAAAAAAAAAGGTAACTTCCTTCAGTTTTCCAAGTGTTGCGATTACAGTTACGCATCACCTTTCATGGTTTAGTGCTGCATTCTACTGAAATTCGGCAAACGATACCAACACTCAGAGAGGACTGCATCTCCTGCATGGGGCGTCAATGTTCTATCACAGGCATTTTTACACTTACAACAGCTCCGGTCCCTGGGAATGACTCTACAGCACACGTTTGCCGAATAATGAACTGGGTTTCTGAGAGTGATTAGCAACTGTGAGTGTGAGAAACAAACCTTCCGTGTGGTCCAGTTTTGCGATGGCTCCTTCTTGCTTATGCCAGTGGCTCTTCACATTTGGTGGAGTCAGGGATGCCACTGAAAAATTGGACAGCATCCCTACTCTTCTAGAAGGGTAAGTATGATATATATACATATATTTATACATATATATCACAAATATAGTAATTTTTGTGCTTACATTCCAAGTGTTTTGGGGGTAAAGTGAATCCTGAGTCGATTGAGAAGAAAACCTTTGTGTAATAGGGTTAAAAATAAACCCTGTAGCCTGTATGGAATGCTCCTGAGGATACAGTCACATGGTTTTCCCATTATATGCTTTCAAGGCAAGGGGCTAAAATAGTTTTAATTATTAAGCTAAATTATATTTATTTCTGTTTTGTTTGACAGGGGAGGGTTATTGGAATACTTTATAGGATTGAAGGAAGAAATGGAAAGAGTTAAGGTAAGGGATTTCAGAACCTTTGGTAAGGCCTCAATAATAGGAGGATGGTTTTGTCTTATTTATTTATTTGTCAATATTGTAGAAACATGGCTATGGCTAGCTTCAGGTACTTGTTCCATGATCCTGTAGACAAAGAAAAAAAGGTGATTTTTCTATCTTTTTAAATAACAACAGAGGTAAAGAGCCCCAAAGGGAAGTTTTCCATTGGCTTGCTTTGGTCCAATGCTCATTCCCTGGACAATGACTGTGTCTGAGGAGAGGCAGGTAGGGTGTTCCTATTAGGTCGCTTGGTTACAATTCACTCAATGCTGTGCCGAGAAAGGGAGGCAGCTCCCTATGGTACTACATGGAAATGGTGGGCAAAGGCTGGGGCATCTATATTTCACCCTGTGAAATTCCTCATTGCAACTATATTTACCTGTCCCTTGTCCCTTTCCTGTACCCTCAGTTTCACCTCTAGACTTCCAGGATCCCTCCTCATCCTATTCTATATCTGGATTACTTGTTTTTAAGGGTCAACATAGCAAAGAACTACAACATAGGTCCTTAGAATAGCAGTGGTTTATTTTCTGAGTCATGGAGGCTAGCATTTCACATCAGGTATTTTCAGGACTGGTTCCTTCTGGGAATTCCCAAGGAAAACATATTCCATGCTTCTCTCCTACCTTGTTGTGGGGTCATCCTTGGTGTTCCCTGGCTTGTAAGTTCTATTGTTTCAATATTGGCCCTCACTTTGCCTGGTATTTTTCTTCTTCTCTCTCTTCACGTGGGTTTAATCTCTCCGTCTCTCTCCTCTTCTTGTATGAACACCAGCCATGTTTGATATAAAGCCTTCCTTCAGCATGACTCATCCTGATCAAGCACTAGCTACACAGGCAACCGTCACATTTCCAAAGAAGGCCTCCTTCTGAAGTACTGGGGCCAGGGCTTCAGTTCTATATAGTCCAGAGAATGATCTACAATAGTTGCTCTTTCAGTTTCAAAGAAGTAAGTCTGTAAGGATGGAGCAGGCAAAAACAAAAGAACAAATAATGTACTAGATAGACAGAGGCAGCCAAAAGACAACAACAGCAACAACAACAACAAAAAAACCAACTCACCAAATCAGTGGCTTACAATGTCCCTCAGAAACTGAGGAAGACATAGTCATGCTGGAGTTCCTGGTCAAACATCCCAGGAAGAGTAATGTGCAGGCCCAAAAATGTGAGCCTATTTTCACCTTGCTGGAGGTCAGAGAGGTTGAGGTTGTTCAAAATTATTGACAACAACAAGGGCTACACATCCTGACCTAGGTGCGGTTGCTCGGTCCTTTTGACATTAAGATGGCCCATACAGGTAGATCCACTCCACCCTGTATTAATATCCAGTCAATGGTCAGGATATTCAAGCATACTTCTGCTCCTTCTTTTGAAATAGGAGATTTGATTTTGGGAGTGGCTGCCTCCAGGATACTCAGTCTAGAATGGATTCACTGCCTAAACAACAGAATGATTTTCTCATGGATTAATGGTCTAATGGCTCAAAGCATTGAAGCAAATAACTGTTCTAGTTGTCCTATGTATCATGTTAAAGCAGGCTTTTGTCTTCTTCCCCCTGTTTTATTGGGTATAAAAGTGTATAGGAAATTAAATGCAATAGATTTCAATATTTACTGGAACTCCCTCCTGGTACTATCCTATGTTTTCTGTATTATTATTTTCATTTTCGTCTTCATTCTCTTTACTATTTTTCTAATCCCCATGCCCCTACCCTGGTCTCTGACAGAGTAGAGAGAGCATCTCATATGGATGAGCTCCTGGCTTCCCGTTCCCACTGCATTCTTTTTAATGCCATGGGATGTATGATAATACTCTTTGTTGGGAGTGGCTAGTCTCAACCATGTGATGTTTTTGATACCCTTAGATGTTTGCTGTTTTTCTTTTCTTTTTTCTTGTCACAGATTAAGGCCTAGCTTGACCCAGAAGAGAGGGTTTTGTTTGTGTGTTTTGGGAGACACTTGAGATAATCTGCTGGAGTGTAACGTGGGGCAGGTGAAGAGATGCCCCCACTTCCAGATTCTACTGAAATTACACACAACAAGCCGGGCGGTGGTGGCACACACCTTTAATCCCAGCACCTGGGAGGCAGAGGCAGGCGGATCTCTGTGAGTTCGAGGCCAGCCTGGTCTACAAGAGCTAGTTCCAGAACAGGAACCAAAAGCTACGTAGAAACCCTGTCTCAAAAAAAAAAAAAAAAAAACAAAAAACAAAAAACATTACACACAACAATTTACCATCATAATTTTTATTTAATTTCAACATTTCTTTTTGATGGCATGGTTCAATTGTGTTAGGATCCCAAGCTCTGTCTGTCTCAGAAGGCTTTGTGATTGCACCATCACAGGTCTGTTTCCCCCTTGAGCTGTCTGGACAGCTGTCTGTTTGTACAGCTGCTCCTTTGCCTTGGACCTTACCTAGCTATGCTCATCTTCCCTTTTAATAGGTTGGAATCTCTTCCAGGGAAAAAAGGTACAGTATGCAGCTTTAAAATCTTTTGGTGTGGTGTTCAGAAGAGCACTCAATAGTGTGTGTGTGCTCAACAAGTGTGTTGGCAATTGAATGATCAACAATGTGCTTAGGAACCCCCTCCCCTAAACTCTGTTTTGCATAATCTCCCAAGAACCCAGGGTAAGGTCTCCTGCTCAGGGCCTTTCTGTGAGATCCTAGGCAGGACAGCCTAACACTCCTACTAAACTGCTTCATCTCAGTGAGTTTCAGAATTTGTTGCCTGGTGTCCAGGCTTATCTTAGAACCTAGAAAGCATCATGAGAATAAACGCCCATATTTGCTTCAAATAGTCAGGCCGTGTCCCTTTGTCCTGGGACTCTGTTGGACCTTGCTTTCTGTGTCTTGCACGAATTATGTACAAAGCTCCATTTCTTGAGGAGCCCCAGCTACAACTAAGGACCATTTTCCCATAAAGGATACACGGGCTTCATATCAACTGTCAGCACCGAGAAAAGCAAAAGACCTAAATGCTGTGTAATGGCTGGTGACAATGAAGTGTCACAGGAGCTGTCCGGGGACAAAAGCTGTCAGCACGGCCAGGGCTGTGCCAGTGTGTGTGGGAACACAAGGACTCCAAGGTGCTTGGGAAGTTTTATTTCAGGCCCTGTGTTGAACAGGCTTGTTCAAGGTGACATGACGCTAACCAGTTAGAGATCAAAGCCCCTGGGCGCCTCGGCTGGGGTGGTAACCAGCCACTGTGTTCTGGCCTCCCCACTCACTCTATAAAGCATTTCTGACAGGGTGGCATCTCTGGCCGGCTAGTGGTGAGGAAGGGAACACATGCAGCCATATTTCAGTCTAGACACCGGGACTTTAATGTGAACGTGTGCGTGTCTGAGGTGAGGTTGAGCTGAAGCTGATTTGTGGCCGTCGGAATTTACGGCCTCGGAGGACAAGAGGATGGAAGAACTAGACCCATGTGTGTTCAGTCCCCAAGTCTGGGTCTCTGAGCAACGTGGGGTGGGAGGGACAAGGAGTGGGAGGTTTTCTTGGGATTCCTGGCTATAGGTGATGAAACAGAGTATGGGGGAATGTGGGAGAATTCTAAAAATACCTTTCCTCACTACCTCCATCCTCCCTTTTGCCTTCCCATCTAAGGTTGTCTTTGAAGCCTTGAGCATGAAGAGATTACTAAAGATAACTCAAAACTGTGAGCAAACCCCATGCGAGAAGATGACATCCCGCTTGCCTCATTGGCTGGGCAACCCCAAAGCTGTGGTCTTCATGATAAGAACTCCATGCTGTGAACAGAGCAGAACCAAGTTTCCCTCTCAAGAGGAGGGACCTGGCTACCTCTGTAAAGTTCAGGAACCTGCTGTGGAAGGACACTATGCCTTGCAGGGTCAGAGGGGTAGCTGTACAGACAAATAGTCACTTCCAGTAACAGGTCTGATTTCTCTAGAGGTAGGGAAGGACAGAAACCCCTCCGGTGTCTCTCCATTCTGAGATCCCGAATCTCTCAGGCAGCAGACACTCAGGGGGCTCTGCAAAGCCCAGTTCTAAATGGTTAAAGTCACCATTCTTACCGCAGACAGCCTAAAACATTGGCCCTCCGAGAGTGGCTGCATAGACCACTGTGCACTGAGGTAGGGCCTGGCATCCTCTCTTTCCTGAGTATAGACACTTGGTGTATGTGGGGGAGTTGTGTGAGGATTTGACAGGGGTTGGAAGAGGAAAGGGCAGGACAACCTTAGACATCTACTATTTTGCTTTGATCTACCCTTGCAAGTGCCAGTCTTTAGAGCAGTGGTTCTCAACCTGTGGGTCATGACCCGTTTTGGGAGAGTTCACCTATCAGATATTCTGCATGTCATATATCTGCATTATGATTCTTAACAATAACAAAATTGTAATTATGAAATAATTTTATAGCTAGGGAGTCACCGCAGCATGAGGAACTTCATTGAGGGGGTCACAGCTTTAGGAAGGTTGAAAACCATGGCTTTAGGGTGAGTATGGCCTTCCAGCCATCAGTGTTTGTACAAGTGCGTGTGCGCACTCGTGTGTGAAGAGATCCATGGTGGTAGGAAGGGAGAAGCACAGTGAGGCCGGAAGAGTTCCTAACTCAGAGAGTGAGGACAATGATTGGAGCAATGGCCCTGCGATGTTTAGGACTGTGGCTTTGATAGAATCGGCAGCTTCCCAGAATGTAAATTTGTTCTTCTGGGGAAAATAAAATCGGTGATAACCCCTCCCTTCTTCACAAAGTTGTTAAGACAACCAAAAGAAGAACACATGGTACTAGTGTGTTTCATTTATTCTAAATAAACACACTAAATTGTATGTTCATGTATTTGTGTATATGCAGGGAGCATTATGGTCTATGCTTATATAAGTGAGGGCTGTAGAAGTTCCTAGCCCAATCCTTCCATTTTATGTTAGAGAAATCAAAGCACAAAAGGTTAGCTGGTGATACATATCAGGCTGATTCAAGGAGCGGTAAATGCAATGTCAGGTGCAACTAACAAACGTGCACTTGAGAGGTCAAGGTCATTTAGATAGACCTATCTCGATTAATTGCCCTTAAACCAAAGCCAAACAAAATCGATCATGGGCTGACTGTTTTGGATTTGTTTTTCTTATTAACTGAGACTGTTTCTATAACAACCCAATGTAAGGCCCTCCCATTTTCCCAACTTTAAGGTCTCCCAGCAGGAGTCTGAAATGATCTGGGTGGATCCCTGGTCTTCCTCCATCCCCATGCCCTTATCCAGGGAAAGATTCTGACCTCTGACGGTGAAGTGCTGCTCCTTGGCAGGTTTCTTAAAATAATGATGCAATATAAAAGTGATGTTCAATTAAAGCAACTGGTAGCGATTCTCTGAGGGAGAGAGAATTGTCTTTTGTTCAGTAAGAACCTGGATGGCATTTGGGGTATGGAAGTGAGGTCCCCTAAGGTTACTACTTAGTGGCGCTAGATGGAGGGTCATTCTTACCCTTGGCCGAAGCATATTTTTAATAAATAATCTCCAAGTACACACCCCACTTGCCAGCCTTTAGTGTGGCTGGGGCATGATATGTTTGTGATGTGTGTGCCAGTGCAGTAGTGTGCACATGTGTGTGCTTGCCTGTGTGTGTCTCTGTGTGTGTCTGTGTATGTGTGTGTGTGTGTGTGTGTTGCATACAGGTGAGGCCAGAGGAGGACACTGGATATCTTTATTGTTTTCTACATTGATGCTCTTAGACAGGGTTACTTAATACAGGATAAGCTTTACTTTTCAGCTTTCAGCTAAGCTGGCTGGTTAAGAAACTCCCTTGATCTGTGTGTTCTAGGCACTCACAGACCCGCATGCCTTTTTATGTGGGTGCAGGAGATTTGAACTCATGTCCTTATGCTTGCACAACAAGGTTGGGTTTTTTTTTTGTTTGTTTGTTTTCTTTTTCCCACTGAGCCATCTTCCCTCCTAGGGGCATGATACACACACACACACACACACACACACACACACACACACACACCTTTCTACAATGATGTGACTCATGAGGAGTTTCTGACGGTGAGAGGACCAAGGTCCCAGAGTCCTGGTAAGCCATTTCAGGTTGGTTGCTGGGCTACAGCTAGCGCACAATGCATCTTCAAGTTTTGGATGAGATTCTCTGGACCCATCCGACTGTGGGGAAGAGCTCTGTGGATGGGTAAGAGAGCCCAACACCTGCAAAAGATGGAAGTGCTAGCCAGAGGTGGAATTCAGCAAGAGCAGGAAATTGAAGTCAGAGGAATCCCCTAAGATATTGGAAATGTCCTGCTGTTCGTGGCTGAGGCATTCAAAGGGTTGCTGTTTAAATCTCTGTGGATAGTGCCCAGGCACTGGAAGACTCAAATACAAGAGCTGAGCTGTAAGCCAAGGGATAATAATTCACCACCTTCTGCTCTTGCTCCTCCACATGCTCCATGTGAGGAACGTTTTATAGCAATCACAGTTCATCTGGAGCCTTCCAGCAGGCCTGAGAAGTGGCTAAGGAAAGAATTTGTCACGTTCCATCACCGAGAAAGGTTGCAGCTCAGTGGAAGTAGCTTGTATACAGTAGGTCGCTATCACAGCTGGGAGCTTAAATACAGCATGCCCCTGCAACGGTGGGGTTGGTATCTTGGTGGAAGGGTTGGATGTCTCACGGGCTTTAAGCATCCCTCCTTCTCCGAGCTTGGCTTGGCAGCCACGTAACCACTGCAGAGGGCTGCAGAGAAGGGGATACTTATTGTGTGTGAAGACTAGCTTTTCTTTTCTTGATTGATTTTTTATTGAGCTCTACATTTTTCTCTGTTCCCTTCCCTGCCTTTCTCCTCCCCTTCAACCCTCTTCCAAGGTCCCCATGTTTCCAATTTATTCAGGAGATCTTGGAAGACTAGCTTTTCAAGATGAGCTGGGGATGACTCCGTGCTCACTTTCTCTCGCTCTTCCTCTCCTTCTTTTCCCCTTTGCTCACCTGCATCCATCTGCTCTGGCTTTAACGTCACTCAGAGTTCTTCCTTCAGTGTTTATTTCTGTGGATGCGCATATAAAAATGTTTCTCCCCTTTGCCATAAGTTGTCCTTCTCTGTTTTATCATTCATTCATCCATCCATTCATGGCTACAGACTCTCCTGTTCCTGTAGCCTGTGCCGACCTCAAACTCACCGTTTAGCCAAGGAGACCCTTGAACTTCTGATCTCTCTACTTCTGCCTCCTGATTCCTGGGATTACCGGTGGGTGCCACCACACTCACTTTATCTGGTCACAGGGATCGAACCTGGGGCTTTGTGCTTGCCTAGCAAGCACTGTATTGCCTGAGATGTGTCCTCAGGCTGTCTCCCTTGTTCCTTTAGCTGGTGCCTACCTAGCCTGATGCTGTAGCATTCCGGCTGGCTTCTACTCTAGGGAGGCATTTTTTTTTCTTTTGCTTAACCTGGGTTTGCCTTGGACCTCCACAGGAAGGCGCAGCATCCGCTCCCAGCAGATAGAGCACTCAGTCTGTGGGCTGACTTTAGCTGACCTTTGCTCCAGATTCAGAGAAGAGAAACGGTGACCCACGTTGTTCCCACATGGAAGTAAATAGTGGAGTGTTTTTATGCCCAGGTGTTTGCCATATAGTTTGATACAAAACCATGTCCTGGAAGACTATAGGCCAATCTAACATATAGAAATAAACTGAGTGAGAATCATTATTTTTTATTGGTACCACTTAATGCGAAGAAAATGCACATTTTCCAAAAATATGGAAAAAGCGTTCTGTTTGCCTTATTGGGTCCAAATGTTAGGTTTAAATTATTTTACTATGCAAACTTTCTTTCATATCTTGGCAGTGGTGATTTCCATTTTTATTCCTTTGGTATCCATAATCTTATGAGAATCAAAAACACATGCTTTGAGGTCCCTGGACAGCTCCTCCTCCAACATTTAGAAGAATGCACAGGGAGGGTTATTGCTGTGGTAGCAGAAATGATGGGGATGCTGTGGGAACGTGTCCTGGGGATGGCTAGGCTGGATGGGAAAAGGCTCAGAGGTGTGCCCTGCTTTCCCCGCTTTTCATTGGCAAGCCATTAAGCTGGGAGAGCAGCTGCCTCCCGCTGACTGCCACCAGGAATGCAATTTTTTTTTCTTCTCTGATGGAGGATGCTTGCTTATTCAGTGGCTCCAGGTTTGCTGCTGTTGGAGGGAAGTGGAGGAACCTGGAGTCTGTGGTCCTTATGGAGACATGACACTTGTGGTTTGGAGGTGTGGGTCTAAGTTGCTCCACTTTTGGTTTTTATAGGGAGACAGGGTATCCAACAGAAAGGGAGGTGTCTTTCTATTGTTATGATGGAACACTATGAACAAAGCAACTTGGGGAGAAAAGAGGTACTGTTGGGGAGAAAACACATCACTGTTTATCATTGAAGGAAGCCAGGACGCGGATACCACCAACAGCCTCATCTTAAGGGGGGCATTTTCTTAATTGAGATTCCCTCATCTCAGATGACTCTAGCTTGGGCCAAGTTGACATAAAACGAGCCATAGTACAGGGGGACAGTGCAAATTTCAGGCCTGGGGATTTTAGCTTCACAGAAATGGTTGTACGTTGGAAAAAGGTCAAGTGTTCTCTTTTGAGGAATTAGAGAAAAGACTGAGAGCTGTCAGGTGTTGACACCCGAGAAAGGAAAGATTAGAAGAATGCAAGAGCCAAAGGTCCAGGGCGCATGGAGACCGAGGAAAGGGGCCAGGGGCTTGAGTCAGCATCGCTCCATGCATTCGATCCTAGAACAAAGTGTGTCTCAACAGGCTGCAGAGCATTATCCAGTCAGTGTATTTGTGACTCGTTTTCCATCTGTGTACTTGGAAGTTACGCTTCAGTATAAAGTCGGAGGCTCTGGGTGTTAAGATGTGGGAAACTGACACTAGCAATGTGTTTTGGGCTCTAGATGGACCCGTATAGAATGCAACCCGGTTTACAAAAAATTGTAAGTATAATAGAAGTAGCATAACTGCTAAAAAGGTTTTGCACATTATCATTTCAGATGAATTTTGTGTTCTAAAAGTGAGGAATTAACCATTGCACGGTCTCTGAACCTTAGCCCACACTTCTCTTGAGTCTGGCGCCACAACATGGGCTATGGATGTTCATCAGATACGCTGAATGCTTTCTGTGTGTGATAGGAGTCCTTCTGGCAGAAGAGCGTTCCTGGTAGAATGCTTCCATCAATCCAGCTGGCAAGTACGAACAAGAGCTTGCTTCATACACTGTGTTCATCTATGGAAACAAACGAGATGCTATGTCCCCAAATACTAGTAAAAGGGCCCCTTTTCAGCATTCAGGCATTTTTTTCTAAGACACCGTATTGATCTTGGGAATCAGGATGAGTGTGCCGACAGATTCAGTGCTGCAAGGGAAGCCCCACCTGGTGATGGACTCTGGAATAAGCCTTGGCACCTGGGCCAGGTTGGAGGGCTCTGTGAAGGAGCCCATGACACGTCATTTCTAGTCTCCTTTGCCAGGTACAGCAGCCATCAGCTCACTCTGGTCAGCTAAGCTCAGAGGCTCAAAAAGGATGAAGGGAGAGAAGAAGGAGGACACGGGGCTTTGCACGGATCTTTGAAGCGCAAGAACTTTCAGATTGTGATTTTCAGGTCAGAAGTCTCAGTCAGCAAGAAGGCGCTGGGTTTCCGTACAAAGCTCTAATTGCCACTGCTCACTAAACTGTGGAGGTCACTCTTTCAAAACCACTGTTCTACTTCCCACTGCATTTTAAATGGGCTCCATTCAACAATCGGCTTCCTTTGGTATAATTAGAAATTTAGCAACATTATATTTCATATGTGCATTATTTATTACATAATGAATATCACAATAAAACTTTATATTCACTGTTTAATTTTTTCAAATAAATGACCTTATATATTATAGAGTACTTTATGGGCAATTTAAGGAACACTCAAGGGTAATTTTGACAATTCTCAATTGTTACCTTAGGGTCTAACTTTAGGTCCTAATGACTGAATAAGATGCCACCTCATTGCCACCCAAATTTAACAGGCTCTCACCTTTACTTCATAATCCAGACCTTCTTTCAGCTCCCCATGTGTTTCTGGGAGTTCCCAGGGAAATGCCACACAAACCCATGAATGATGTTTCCCCAGGGCATCAATGAGGAACAATGAAGAACCTTCTTTGGAGTGAAGGTTTGGAGAAGAGAATCAAAGAGAATAGTGAGGAGTGTGTAGAGGCCTTTACCTGCAGATACCATCACAGAGGCCGTGGAACCTCTTATACGCCGGTCCTCCCACTGCATATGCCCCCGCCCCAAGTCCAGAACAGAGTCTATAATGTCCTGGAGCCGAAGTTTGTACACAGAGGCTTCTGGACTCTGTCTCGTCTCTCTTTGGAGGGCTCACACCTGCTCCCACACACCAGCTGTGAGTATCCATAGCCCCCATATAGATATCATTTGTCTACCATCCCAAGAGTTTTCCGCAGGAATATACCTCTTCTGCTAGGCTTTTGAGAACAAACGGAGAGAGTAATCCTGGAAACAGATAGGCATCCATCTTTCCAGTGATGTCTCAACCCAACAAGGCAGAAACTCTTCGCCATAGAGGCCCCTGGTGATTCTGATGTTCCAGGCCACTAAACATTCTCCTAAAGCCCTACTTGGACTTCCCAGCATCCTCCAATTCCAGAATGCTCTGAGCCTCCCAGGTAATATTTCTATATGAAATTTTTGCAGTCCATGACTCCTGAGGGCACTGGATGAGAGTTAAATGACTTCGCCCAGTACAACGTTGTTTGGGGTACAGAAACAGCTTTATTGAAATAATTTAAGCCTAGTCCTTCATACTAAATAAAAATACAACAGCGCATGGTTTTTTAATCTTCAGAAATCATATTGTTTTAACATCGAATCCAGTTTTTAAAGAAGGGCATAAAGTCTCCATAGACATAGAGAATTTCAGACTGAGCATTTAATTTTCCCATGATTTAGCAGGGATGCTCTGCAATTGGTAGGTTTCTGAAGGTTGAAATTAATCAGACCACATGGTTTCTTGAGTTGCAAAATCATGGCTGGGAACTTGGGGGGGCATCTTCAGCAGCAAATATTTGTTGGTGTGTGTGGGGTGGGGGGGCTGTGGGGGGAGCCTCGTTTCAAACATAAGACAGAAAGTGAAACTGATATTCTTCATGCATTTCTTTGAGTTCCAGCCTGGTCTGGCATTCATTTAAAGCAAGCCTCGCTGCTGCTCTGCTCCTGCTACAGCAGGACAAATCAGAAAGAGCCGGAGAACAACCCATTGACTGGAAGCATTCAAAGACTCTTGATGTGGATTCGGGCTGAGTCTACTGGAGAGCATCCTCAAATTATGTGTTCCGTGTTTCAAAGAAACCGCAATTTCTCTCCCCTTCTCCTGGTCCCCATGCTGTGGAATGTGGCATGTGACGATGCTGGGAAAGGAATGAGCTTTTTTGGGGGGTGGGTGGGATGTCAATGGCTGAGATTCACATCTCAGAAACTTTCCTCTCTCACTGATACCCTGGACAAGTCCCTTGGCTCCCATATTTAATTGTCATCATTTGTAAAATAAGGCAGATTCTTTTGTCTTTCAGATATCACCAATACTTACCACCGGGAAAACTTCTCGGGTAACTGATGAGACACAGAGACATCTAAGGAGCATCTTTTGACTTTGGCACTGTACGAGTGTGCCTTTTCATCATATCCATAGTTGGAAATGAATCAACCTTCTGAATCTTACGTTTTCCCTTCTGTTGGCTGTCCCCTTATTAATTATGACTGAAAGGCATTTATGTGACGTGGAAGGTATCCCCCAGGGATCCTACAGGTCAGACTAACGGGCAGTAAAAGTTGGAAGGAAGGGAAAGGGTCTTGAGTACCGGAGGCCACCCTCAATTGCCATAAGAATACTTGGCAACTTTGTCTTATTCCACTCCACAAGGGCATTCTCATTGTGCATATGTGTTTCACAGCCTGCAGCAAAACACAAGTTGTGTCACTGTCAAGGCCTCACACCCGGGGGCAAGTCCAACACTCACTTGCAGGACATCAGCGGCACTTGGATCTGGAGAAGGCCTGACCAGAAGATGGGGAGGAGGAGGAGGGGCGCTGTTTAAAACTTGCTTATGGGAATGCTACTGCTGACAGAGAAGGAAGCAGCTGCATGGCTTCCTGTGGTTATTGAGTCAGTTGTAGGGATGCTTTGTGGAAGCCTGTGGCTTCCAGCTCTGACCTGCAAGGCAGAAGGCATGAGAGGGAAGTATTTTGGCTCCCCTAAGGAGGCTTCCCTGCCCTAGAGTTTTTCTTTTAGTGCTTAGTCTTTACCTCTAAACACAGAGGGCAGCTTCTTGGTCTCCTGTGGAGCTCAGTCTGTTGGGCTGGAGACTAAGCAAGCTTGTGCGAAGGTCTGAGTTCCTCCATGAAAAATCCCCACCCTCAGTAATTCTACCTTCTTGAAACTTCTTAGCTTAGAGGTTCACGTTCTCACCCTGATGCTTTTGTACCGTGCTTGCTTTCCCCACGCTCTCCATTCTTTCCTGGCTAAGCTCTGGTTCCTTAATCAACACCATATCCCGTTCCCCTTCCCCGCCTCTTCTCATCTACGTCATATTTGGCCAGAAACTTGCAACATGGTTAAACCCGGTTATTCATCTATACTGATTTGGACCTAAGCTCCTTGACACAGCTGGAAAACAAACAAACAAAAAAGCAAACCACATAATTGTGAAGACTGAACTGTCTTTAATGATGTGGACTTTATGTGTAAGTATTTTGCCGGCATGTATGTATAGGCACCATATGCATACAGTATCTCTGGAGGATTGTTAGAATTTGAATTATAAATCATTGTGAGTTGCCATGTGGGTGCAGAGAAACAAATCTGGGTGCTCTGTAAGAACAGCTAGTGGTTTTTAACCACTGAGTCATCTCATTACCTCTGAACGATGCTAAGATCGATGGCCACACATTTTATACCTTTTATTTTGCAAAAACTTCTCCCAAGGAAGCCTCACTTGAAGCGAATGTATTTCCCCTCCCCCCATTGTGAATAAAAGAGATGTATCACACGCCTATATAGTTCAAGTCTTGGTGTTCTTGGAAAAATATGTTTTTGTGGATACCATGTTCTCTTCAGCAGTGCATGAATGAAAAATACTTATCTTCATATCCATGGATTAGTTCAGCTCGGATCTGTCATCAAAGAAACTTGGTTCTGCACTACATGACCTTGATCTAGAGACTTACAACTATTCAGTGTGGAGAGGATGAGACTACTGAATTCTCTCGATCCCAAACGGAACATCTACATCATATCCTTCCCCAAGACTCAGAGATCATCACAGAAGAGGGTTGCAAAGAAGGGGCAGAAAGATTATAAGAGCCGGAGAAAGCAGAGGACTGCTGTGGGAAAGGGCTTTCTAATAATGACAGGGACATTGGACACATGAATTCACAGAGGCTGTGAATGTAGGCTTAGCCATGCCAGGATCAAACCCACCAAAATTTCAGTATTGATGCAGGAGGGGCTCATGGATTTCCACTCCTGGCTAAGAAGCTGCTGGCAGTTGGTTGTTGTTGTTGGTGAGAATTGATGCACATTGGGATTCGGACTCTGGTAGACCGCCCACTTTCCAGTGGGTATCTGTAGACCTGTGCACACACTGGCTATGCTAAGTGATCTCAGTGGGGTTAAAATAACAGAACATGAAGTTGCAGGGGGAAATATTGTTACAGATTAAATCCCTTAAATCATGATTTTTTTTTCTCATCAACAATCAAACATCACCTACTAAGTTGTTCCCTACTCCCCCCCCCCCCATCTTGAGAAGGTCCCTCAGGACTGTCAGCACTAACAGCAACCGTTCTGAGGGTACCAGTTATGTGGCAGGGATGTTCTTGTCATAGACACATAAACTCTGTAATCTCTGGAGATTAAGGCATTTTTGGTTCTGTGCATTGAATCTTGGGACTAAGGGAAGTTTTGCATCTCTGAAATCCTGGCTTCTATGGGCCACAGCTAGTTCGGAGACGTTCTGCTCTCAGTTCTCTTCTCAGAACTCTTAATCCTCCTCCTCAAGAAGACAGAGTGTGGGATTAATTAGGGTTTTGCTTATTGTTGTTGTTGTTTGGTATTGCTTTGTGAAAACAAAGTATTAGGGAGGCTTTTGCCAACCATAATATCCACTTCCCCATGATGGATGATAAAGTCTGGTGGAGCTGAGGGAGGCAGAGGCTGTGTCTCAGGGTCTCATCCTTATGGGAGTGTTGTGTATCAGAAACAGCTCCTGGTGGTCTTGTGGCTGGCTCTTTCTCCTCATTTGATAAATGAGATTTAGATGATTCGATTTTTAAAATTAAAATATAATTACATCATTTTCCACCTTCCTTCCCTCCTTCCAACCTCTTACACATTTTCTCCACCCCTGCTCCCTCTTGAAACTCAAAATCATAACCTCTTTTTCTTTGTTTATTGTTCTCTATATATGCACATATATGTAATATATATGTGTGTGTGTGTGTGTGTGTGTGTGTTTGTAAACCTATAAATGCAAGCTATTCAGTCTGCTTAGGTTGCTTGCATATATATAATTTCAGGGCTGACTGCTTGGTTCTGGATGCAAAGTACTTGTAGCTTCAGAAGCCTAATTTTAATAGCTATTTTGACTGATGCCATGAAAAAAATTAAACTAAAAATGTTTAGGTTTCTTGAATGCAAAGTCTTGAGAGAGTGGGCTGAAGTGTCCAAGTCTTCGGTGGCCCATCAGTTTCCTGGTACTGAAGTCAGTCCGCGAAGTGACACAAGTGTCTAAGCTCTGATGTGCCACAGCTGTGGACTCACAACTGAGCCACAGGGCCACAGTTTTGCCTGTCTTCTTCCTTAAGGGGAAACAGAACAACTCATGGTTGTGGTGATGGGCATGAGTTTTCCTCCTTCAGACAGTGATTTATTTAAAAAACCCTTGTTGACTGTACTGCCCAAGAATGGGACCTCAGGAATCTCCTTCTGAGCTTGGAGTTCTTCCTTTGTGAAGGGGGCAAAACATGGCTCTTTCCTCTTTGGTTGTTTTGAAGAGCTTTTGGTCATGTGAGGTTCTTAAGCACAGGAAAAGCACTCCACAGTGTTATCAACAGCGATTATATTATTTATTGTAATTATTCCTGCTGAGTATCAGGGTGAAAGATGAAAGGAGACAGCCTTCCAGGTGATGATGGACTGGGAGCGCAGGTGTCTTTCCTGGTACCCCTGATGACAGCGGTATAGCTACTTCCCCCTTGTGGTAAGCTCAGCTCTAGTTATCATCCGCACACCCGCCTCTCCTAAGCCCCCGGAGCTTTACTCCTCTGCTCCAGCACCATAGAGAATTCGTTTTGCTGGCTTCTGTTGCTAAGACTGGGGCATCTCTAGCAAGCTTGCTCTGACTCCTGGGAAAAGGGATAAGATGCAGCCACAGGACCCATTGTCTCCTCCTCAGTATGATGGGAGGGACTTTGCTCATCAACATAGATGCACACTTGGCTTAGAAATGGCTTCACCCCTCCCACAGACCATGACTCCCCACATCCCTTTATATCTTGAATATCTGTGGAGCTTAGTGTCCCAACTTACTGTCCAGCAGTCCTTTGACCTTTAACCTGTGCCCTCACAGAATCATGGACTCCTGATGACCTTGATCCTCTGGTCCACTCTTCTTGGCTTCTGACTGGGAACTAAACCAGTGACTTTGTAGAAGAGGGGGCTCAGCATTGGATGATCTGGAATCGGATCTGTCCTGCCATTCAGTAGCAAGTAACTTAGGCAGAAAGCAGAACCCTCCAGAATCTCCACTTCTGGTGAAAGGATGAGGATGATGAGTGTATCCAGGCTGATGGAGAGTGGCCATTGCTGGGGAACATACCCACAATGGGGCTTTGAGTATAAAGGCGGGTGTGCGGTGTTATTTATGGTATGATCACAATTGTTGTCCTGCAGAAAGGTCCATGTTTCCCAGAACAAAAGATGAAAAGAGAGTCACCAAGAAGTTCACATGGTCAGGTCTGTGCTGTGAACTGGTCAGAGAATGTGTGATGATTTTCTATAAGGATTCCTGCTTTTGTTAGCATAAAAAAAATACCTCCACAAAACTATTTCTGAAAGGCATACTTTCTTCAAGGTCTTTGCAGTTCCACAGAAAAGATACACCTACCCAGTAGGTTGACCTCGAGGCTCTCTGGGAATGGTAGGGTGAGTAATGCTGGCTGACCTACTGGGTCAGACTTCTAGGAATTGCTGATAGGCAAAGAGAGCGTCTTGAACTAAACTTCACGTTCAGGTGGCAGAACACCCTAATCATGTCACGCAGGTGTTTAGGCAGCTCACCAACCCAGACTGCTGAGGATTCCAAAATGGCTGTGGTCCAAATCAGCAAAATTATGTTTAAGTATCTTCAGTGTTTTAGGTGCTAGAGATGAAAGCCAGAGCCACTTAGTTATTAATCACACACTCTGCCACTAAGCTACACTTTGAACATCTTTTGTTTTTACTTTATGTGCATGGGTATTTTGCCTGCATGGCTGTCTGTGTGAGGGTGTCGGATTCCCCTGCAGGTAGAGTTACAGGCAGTTGTGAGCTGCCACGTAGGTATTGGGAGTTGAACCCACGTCCTCTGAAATTACAGTCAGTGCTTTTAGCTGCTGAGCTATAAACAGCTTTTCATATGTCTGGTCTCATACTAGATACTGAAATTTTTGTCCTATACAAAGCAGGGTAAGAGAAACCCTTTACATGCTAGAGTTAAGGTCCTGATAGAGCTCAAAATACCTGCTTCTTAGAAACAAATAGTTATACACACATCTAATCATTCCTAGATATACACAAAATCAATTTCCATCCCTTTCCATGACTACAAATGATAACGCATACAGTGTGAAAGGAAAAAAAAATCAGGAGTCCTGGGATTAAGCACAGCTTATAAAAACAAGACCACTTCTGAAACTTGGGGACAAATATAAGATCTGCCTTGATAGTTAACCTATAGTTCCTTGATGAGAAGGTAGGGGCTTTCTGGGAGGGGCACAGTTGGGTATCATGCCAATGTGTTAGTGAGCATTCTGTGACTATGAGAAAAAATACCCCAAAAGTCAAGTTATTAAAGCAAAAGGTGACTTTGGCTCATGGTTTTGGAGGTTTCTATCCATAGCTGCTTGACCCTCTGTGTTCTAATGGGTGCATACGATGGGGGAGACCTACTCACTTCATGGCCAGGGTACAAGGAGAGAGACAGAAGGGGCTGGGATCCCAATGTGACCTTCAAAAGTCTGCCTCTGATTCCCAAATTCACCAACCAATCCTCACCCATTTAATGCCCTATCACCCCCAAACAGCACTACAGTCTGGGGGACCATACATACAATACATGAGCCTTTGGGAGACAGGCATTCAAGATCTGACCCCTGACACACCCGGGGAACATTGCCCATCCAAGTGTTAGCCTCTATTGGTCTTATCTCTTATTGACATAAACAGTAATAGAATATTCTGGAAGATGAGACATCCAAAGGAACTCATAGAATACCAAAACAACATTCATTTGGAGAAAGTACAGCACACTTGGATATAGCTGAGTAGATTCAGGGTCACCAGTGAACTGTCACTGTCTACCCATGCCAAGCTATATGTGGTCCCTTTCTTCTGTACCCAACATTCAGCAAATCAGGGACAAAAAGGATGTGGTCACAGGTAGGTCAGCTCTTTGATCCAATATGCTTCCCTTACTTTGACAAACTGAAGTTCATCTTCGTTGATAATTCTCTTAAACCCCCCTTCCCTTGTTCTTGCTCCATTTACGCCTTTGTTTCATTACCTAAATATTAAAAAGGAGTTATTCCTTCATTCATCTCTGAATATCCCAAACAGTATAACTTTGAAGTCTTTTAGATTTCCATGAAACTAACTTCATCTCTGTTGTGAATTCAGCGCTCTCACACTGTTGCCTACTTCTGAGATTCGGGCTTCTTTCTGTGTTAGGGATTTGCAGTCTCACGTTATGCATGATATTTTCATTGATGATATTTTTTCCTCTCTTCTGGACTCATCTTTCCTTATCTAGCAACCTCTTCCATTTTAGAAACTCTGGGTTCTTGCTCGGGTGATGTGTTCAGAGTACGCTGTGTCTCATCACCAGGAGAACTGTCCCTTGAGTCACTAGTCCTTTGCTTCTAAAGCATCCTCAGGTCATACCCCCTGTGCCATCATGTACAGTTGGGTGTCTTCAGCGAGAGGATGCTGTGGAATCCTGTGCTGGCCTTGGCTTTAAGCAGAGATCCCACATCACATTCAGCCCTGCCTGGAGGCATCTGTCTGCTTCCATACCCCCAGCCACCTGCCAATCAGCATCTTGTCACTGCCTATTGCTGTTCTGCTAGTAGTCTCCTAACACTGCGGCTTCGTTTTTAAAAAGACCTGAGTTTTCATGTTGCTCTGCACAGTTTCCCTTCCATTGCTCTGTGCTTTGAGCAGAGGGCTAGGAGATTTTGGAGTGATTGCTTTCTTGACAGGGTGGCTCTTCCCTTCTGAGATGGTGACTGTTGACAAGTGTCTAGAACTTTCTCTCTAACAGGGGCCATGCTACTTTTCATCTCAGGAGAAAGACTTCAGAGACCACTTTTATTTTATTTTTTTAATTTATTTTATTTATTATTATTATTTGCAGTTCTAATGGATCGTGTGAGCGGATTAAGGCAGCGGAAGGGGAAAATGGCCATTTATGTGGGAATAAATTTCATGTGTGCTTAAGGTCAGTCTTGGCTGGCTGCTATCTTGGCAGTCTGCTACTGTGTCACCTGGCCACTTCTATCCAGTTGGCTGGTATGTTTTGGTGCAGCCCCTGTTCTGTAGAGCAGGTTGTGCCAACACCTTAAACACTGCCAGCTTCTAGGCACCTCTCTGCACATGTTGATTTTGTTCTGCTCTAAAAGACATTAGGGAGCCAAGACCTGGGAGAGGACAGGAGCAGGATGATTGCCCACCTATTTTCCAGTCTGTTGCTAATTAGGTCGGTATGATAAATAACAAGGCCAGCTCAAGAATATCAGTTATATTTTAATGGTTAAAAAGGGGAAACTCACACTACAAGAATGGGAGGACCAACGTCCTATCTTTCCGGCAGGCACTGCACAGAGAGAGCGTGCACCTGGGTCCTCTTCGTTTTTGTCTCTGGGGTCCAGGTCACCATGCCTTAATTAGATGTGATTGGTTGACAGAGTTTCCCCATCACCAGTCTGGTTTCACACCAGGGGTGGGCAGGGAGCTAACTATTTGAAGCTCTCATTCTTCTTGTCTATATTGTTCCTTGAAGATTCCTGGAGTTTCTTATTGCTGGCATCCATGTAGGTAGCTCTTTAGGGGATTTTTATTGGCTCTGATTGATTCCCTTGCCTAGACCTTGGAAATATCACTATGGCCAGTATTGTGGCTACTGCAATTCTATCACAGTTCCTAGGACTTGGGGACCAAGAGTTCTGCAAAGGAATAGCAAGTGTCTTATTACCCATGCATACATGTACTCCATAAAAGTTTGTGTGTAGTCCTTCACGGACCAGGCATCATTACAGGCACCTGTAGAGAAATAAGTGCTCCAGTGGTGCTCAGATCTTACTGGCAAGAAGCACTGAGGTAAAAGAAAACATTGGACATGATAAGGGCTATAAAAATAAAGACACCTGATATCTGGGAGGGTCCCTAGGGCTGAGCTAAAGAAAGCACCTTTAGGAGATGCTATAACATCTGATAATGAATACCAAATACCACTCTGTGATCTAACAGCCAGGAGGAATCAGAGATGTGCACACAAAGAGATACGCTGGGAAAGTGGTCCAGGCAGATGCGGCATCTAGAGCATGCCCCTCAGGCAAGAACCAGCTTTGTGTGTTTGTGAACATACTTGCTTTTCCTGTTGCTTCTCCATTACCAGGCTTCCTCAATGTCCTCACTTGGAGAAACTTAGCACTATAGTCCTTTGCTTACACTTTGAATTTCCCAGACATTCATTTTTTGGTTACTTGTTCCTGGCCTCATCTCTTTGGGAGCCATTGAGTCATTATTTCTAACTTTGCCACAGCTCTTCATATTATAGGTAGTTTTTTTAAAATTAATGAACTCTACTAAATTTGCATCATTCTCATGGAAACATTTTTTTTTTTGGATGTCCTGTCTTCACGTACAGGGCTTGAAGAACCATAGAGGAGATTGCCAGAGCTTTGCCCCTTGATGCCAACAGTACCGCTTGCCATTTGATACAGTGACACACACACAGTCATAAGAAGTCATTTTAAGGTAGAATTCTAAAAAATTCTGAGAGTCAAGTGATGTGGGATTCCCCTCTGTATGCTGTGAATATCATTGGTTAATAAAGGAAATGCTCTGGGGCCTATAGCAGAGCTATAGGGGAACAGAGCTAGGCAGGGAAAACTAAACTGAATGCTGGGAAAAAGAAGGGTGGAGTCAGAGAGACACCATGGAGCTGCAAACAGAGTTGGACATGCTAAAACTTTGCCAGTAAGCCACTGTCATGTGACAACATACAGATTAACGGAGATGGGTTAAATTAAGAGTTATCCAATAAGAAACTAGAGCTAATGGGTCAAGCAGTGATTTAATTAATACAGTTTCTGTGTGATTATTTCAGGTCTAAGCTAGCCAGGCAGCTGGGAAACAACAAGTGACCTCCCTCTAACAGTCAAGCTATAGAATATTAGCTTGTTAAGGGCTGTGCCTATTGTCTTTTCAGTTTCTTCCATAGGCCGAGCACTCTTGGCCCCCAGCAGGCTCGGCAGACTTGTCGATTAGAGTCATAGGGAAAGAACAAAGGCAGAAGGGTGACAACCCGAACACAGTACACAGCAGGGATGCTGTCTTCCACTATCTAATTAAATATCGCCCATGATCGCCCCTCCTGCCACAGTTTCCTAGGCGGCATGGAAGCAATTAGATTACAATGCAGTTGGAAAGTCCAATAATCTCCTTGGAGGAGACAAACAAACTTTGAAATCATTTACAAATGATATACCAAATCTGCGTGGCATCTGCCCATGGTGGGGGAAAATGTGTCTCTTTCAAGAGGCCGTTCATATGAGGCGATTGCTGCTTTCACACGTCAAGGCGGGCAAACCGGAGGCCTTTGCCAGGTGGCTTCTCCTGGCCTTGGTTTGGGGCATCGTCGGCAAAGAATGAGGCTGCTGAGGGGGAGGTGTCCTGTCTACTCTCGGCCTGTCCCTCCTCAGGGACTGCTCTGCTGTGAGGTGGATATGGGGATTGGCCATCACTTCGTCCCTGGGAAGATGTTTTCTCAGCTTTCCTATTGAGGGCTTGGTGATAGGGAACTGGCCTTTGACAGGCTTTGATGATAATCCAAGAAGCTAGAGACACATATTCTTGGCATGGCCTTGTGTTTGGCTCCCAAGCCAAAGAGGAGGCAGTTGTGAGTAGCTACATTGAGTATGAGCTTACATTCCTCACCTAATTCAAGTCTTACATAGTTCAGGACTAATTTTTCTATAATTTACCCCTTGATAACTAAAGTTATTCAAGTGTATAAATAGAATGTATTCTTGAAGGTTGTAATTTCAGCTTTTGGCGTTAAGGACATACGTATTACATAAAATTTCTGGACAGCTATGTCAGCTCCAAATCTTCCATTATCTTTGGACTTAACTATTTCATGCCAGTGTCAGAACCCCACTGTAGTAGAGATGATTTTGCCTCTCTGCTAACCCTGTAGCTTCTCTGACTTTGCTGCCTGATTAATTAAAGTTTCGGCACAGGGTGGCAGGGATGTGACTTTTTTCATTGAAAGCTATTGTGTTCCTGCTCTGGGCTGAAGTATTGTCCCCCCTCAAAGGAATACTGCTAAATAAATGCTTAAGTGATGCTGCTCTAACGAGAAAAGGTTTTAGGTTATAATAGAAAGTATTTAGTAACTGAGAGAGATTGTGGATGCAAATTCCATAGCATGACTGTGCAGGCACCCTTAGATGGTGGATTGTATATTAATAGAAAAAAATGGTCATAACAGATTATCTTTCCAAACTTTGTTCTTTTCTGAAATAGAGTCCATGCTTGCTTGAAGCTCACAGTCTTTCTTAGCTGCAGCAAGAGCTGGGGTTATAGGTATTCAGCACAACGCCTGGCTCTTAATAAGTCTCAGTGTGGCACACACTTTATATCCATTCAGCCAGATAGCGTAGAAACCGTATGAGCCAGGGAAGTTTTCAAAAATTTAGAGAGTTCACGTAATTTCAAAATTTTTGTCCAGAGATAAGTTTTGGTTTGGAAAACACAATGTGCTATTTTGAATTTGGAAAATCCAAATTCATATGAAGGCAGCTAGGCTATTATTAGCTAGAATTGTTTTGGTTGTAGATTATGGAACAACTAACTCAATGCTTTTGAAATAAAGGAAGGACACATTCAGAGGCTAACAGTGTGACTCACAATGTACCCAGTCTTCGAGAATAGCTGGAACCAAGGGCTTCATTGTTCACAAGGCTTTGTTTTTGCCTCCTGAAGGGTATTAGACTTCATCATTCTCTTCCACAAAGCTGGCTATGGGACTTGTGGAGCCTTGTGCGAATGAAAAGGAGAGGCACAAAAGGACATTCTTTTGATTGTCATGATTTTTCTTTAAGCTTTTTCTGTTTCTAAATAATCACATTCCCTGTTTCTCTCCTTCCCTCGCTCCCCCTCTTCCTCTTTGGCATGGGAATGTTTGCCCAGCAGTGAGTATTCTTCCAGGTATCCAGGTGGGCACTGTGACTCATGCCTGAGATGCATGTCTTCTGAGTATCCGTAAAGCCTCCCACGGGGAGAAGGATGGCAGATGTCACTGAGTAGAAACAACAAAGGGTTCATTCTAGGGAGGAGATATCCTGAGAGCACATGAGCTAGGCTTGCTAGCCCCCAGGATGTTGTGAGCTATTGTCTCCTTTGGTTTCACTTGCTGTGAGCTTCCTAAGATGGTTGCTCAAGTAGCTTGGACAACTCACAGTTCTAGAGTTTGGAAGTGGGAGATCGAGATGTCGATAGGACTCCGGTTCTACCTGTGAGAAGCTGTCTAGGTGTTTCTCTAAGTTGAAGGTGGTCTCAGATAGTCTTAGCCTTATAAGTAGAATTTTCCCTGTCTCCCTGCATTATCTTCTCAGTGTATCCATCCCTGTGTCCAAATTTTTCTCTTTCATAAGAACACCAAACAAAATGGATAAGGGTTCCTTCCCACTCCTCAGTGCCTCATTTTAACTTAGCTAATTATATTTGTGATAATCAAATTTACAAACAAAATTAAATTCTTGGCCGTGGGAGATGGGATTTCTAGATATAAATTGGCATGCAAGGAGGGAAATCATGCACAATTTGGTCTATTGCAAGTATGTAATGTAAACTCAAGGTTAAAACTGTCAAACATTTCAAGATGGCAGCTACAGAGCCAGGGCAAGGGCCTGTGTGATGAAGCAGACTGTAGGATCTGATCACTAACTTTTCCCATTGGGCATGTTGGGAAGCTCCACCCAGCCCTACTTCTCCATTCGAGACCCCGCTCCTGAGAAATGCCATCAGCAGCTCCTCCCCCTGAACTATTCAAGACAGTCTACAAACTATGTTGAGACTTGGCTCCAGACAACTGCCATGTATGCTCTCCTGTTTTCTCTTCTGCCTTCCTGCGAGTCACCTGAGAGGGCTGCTTATTAAATCAGGATTTATTACTTTGGTTTGATTTGGTGTATTGCATCAGTAGTGGAGGTAACTGAATAACCAAGATCCAATACTTATCAGGGCAGAACATGTGTCTCTTTAGATGGAGTTCCCTGGAGAATGATGACTCTACCTTCTGACTCTTAGGTATGTTTTTTTTTTTTTTATCTTAGGTGGAATTTATCTGTGATCATCAGGGATCACAGAAGAAATCAGTAGATGCCATAGACTTATATTCTAAAGACAGTTGCCATAATAAAGCCAGAGTTCTAGCTGCCTTGGCCAGATGCTACCAGGACCTGGTAAAACGATTCTTTACTTCGTTGCTCGGTCTGCCACCAATACCCTTACTCATTTTCTTTCTCTGCAGCATAGAACTGGATCCGTGGACCTGAGTCACTGTCCTTGTGAGAATTACAGTGGTACCGACTTGCACTCTCTCCAGCCCATACCTAGGCATTAGTGACAGAACAAGCCAAAGCCCAGAAGAATGGTGTTAGAGTTTTCTTTCTTCTGCTGTGCTAAAACACTTGGATTAAAAACAGCCTAGAGGGTGTTAGGGTTTTTCCCAGTTTACACTTCCAGGTCACAGTCCATCATCAAGAAAAATCAAGGCAGGAACCCAACCCACGACCCTGAAGTTAGAAATCATGGAGGAATGGTTGCTGGCTCTACCACAAGCTTATGTTTAGCTAGCGTTTTTTTATATGGTTCAGCACTGCCTGCATAGGAAATGGCGCTACCCACAGTGGGCTAGGCCTTCCTATAGTAATCAACAATCCAGACAGTCTGTAACAAATATAACCACAGACTAATCTGATTCGAGCAATCCCTTGATTGAGGTCCCTTCTCAGATGACTCCAAGCTGTATCAAATTGACATTTAAAGCTGACTAGGACAAATGGACAATGATAATTAACTCCTACTTCCTCTCCTCAGGTAGGCTGTAGAAAATCAGGAAGGGATTATGCCTCCTCTTTGTTCCAGGTGGGTCAGGGGGGCAGGCAGGGTGGAAAGGGAAGTCACCCTCAATTTTGCTGCCCCACCACCAGCATAAACCAAGCCTTTACTGGAGAGATGGAAAAAGTGAACTGTGTGCCGAGCATCCGAGTACAGGCTGGACCAGATGGGACTTGCCTAATACCAAATGTGAATGACTGGAGAACTATGGCATGAACTCAAGATGGGATTAACTAAGGAGAGGGAGATCATCGTTGGATACAGTGTAGCAAAACAACAGTATATATACTTCCACAGGGATGAGTTGTTAAACAGGGGTGCTTGTACAATATGTGGGTGAAAATTTGTCTTGGGGTAATTTTAAAAACATCTACCATTTTTTAGTACGTTTCATGTGATATAAAACATTCACAGTAAAATAAAGTTAAATTTCCCAGAAGTCAACGAAGTGTCTGATACACACCTGAAACGAAGAATTCAGGAGGACCAACAGCAAGGCAACGTGCTCCTTGCAATGCGCTACCAGTAAACACTCCGGAAACCTTACCGCCTTACTTCTTCCATGGCAAAGACAGAACCTAACTTTTCCCCGCAACCCTCTTTTCCTTATTCATCTATTTATTTGCTAGCAGTTCTCCAGCCAGCTGCCTTTCTGGTTCAGAGCTTGTATGGCGTTTATGACCAAGTTTGAGGAAGGTGTTCACCCAGTTTCCCCACCCATTAGAGCCTGGCCTAATGTCTGTTACAGAAATCGGTGTTTTGGGGGCAGAATTCACACATTGCTTCCATGAAAACCTTCCCTCCATCTCTGACTCAGTGAAGATGTTGGCTCAAGAGTAGACGCCAGGCAAAAGATGAAGCCGGAGCGAGCTGCTTCCCCAGTCAGAGGAATTGGGAATAAATTTTTGAGACGCTTCCATTTAATTCATAATCAGTATGCTATTGTCTCCTACTTTTACAAGGGGAAAGCAGCAAAAATACAGTGTCTTTTTGTAACTGTTAGCATTTAGGTTAGCCACATGAGCTTCTGTTTGGATGTACTGATTTGCCTTCTGAAAAACCCGGGTATTTAAACTCTAGTCCAATGATGGTGAGGTTTTACTTAAAACAAACAAACAAACAGTAAACCAACCAACCAAAAAAAACCAAAGCAGTGTCATTTAAAGCAAATAAATTAAAATTTGAACACACACACATATTATATATATTGGTTTTTCAAACTTGAACATACATGTATATATTTTTGAATTTGAACACACACACACATTATATTGGTTTTTTCGAGACACGGTTTCTCTATGTAGCCTTATCTGTTTTTGGCTGTCCTGGAACTTACTCTGTAGATCAGGCTGGCCTAGAACTCACAGAGATCTGCCCAGTGTATCTCCTGAGTGCTGGGATTGAAAGTATACACCACCACTGCCTGGCTAAATTGAACTCTTTAATTTTTCATATGTTCCATTATTAAATTTCTAGACAGCAGTAGAAGCAAGACTTTAAAAGTATTTCCATAACAAAAATCTGAAGAATAAGATAAAATACCACATAATATTCAAACATTGCACATCACAGGTAACATCTGCCAGCTGTTGATAGAAATATGGGGGTAATTACAACAAAGAAAGAGCTAGGATAAGCCCAGAAATCAGACTTTAGAAGTTCTTCTGGATTTTCCCAACTGATAGACGCGAGTGAGCGCCAATATTATTGTGTTTAGAACTGGCTTCACCCGGATTCAACTGCACACGGGTGATGTTCACTTCTACACAGTCCCATAAAAGGCACTCACTGACACTGTAGGAACATCTAAGCATCTGTACCATTGCTGCTGGGATCTGAAGAGCATGTGGAACTCACTGAATATTCTGTTTGCCTCCTAGGCCTCCATGCCCTGTGTAGTTACCTGAATCCACAGGACTATTTCTCGGTTAGTATAAGTGAACATGAAACACCTCCAGTCAGATGTCACAAAAGGTCCACATATGTGTTTGAGCATCTGGCCTCACTGCATGACAGTTTTGTATGACGTAGTCTTTGTCCATGACAGAGTTCTAGCAATGTAAGAAAGAGCTTTCTGTGACGAAGAGGGCCTTAATGGTAGCACTACTCATACTGGAGTGATGTCTAGGTTCCGATAGACATGGAAGCTTCCAGATAGCATTGAGTCATCTAGGGTGGGTGTGATCTACCTCCCTCTGCTGAGTTTACTGCCCACTGGAGCAGCACTTACTCAGAAGTATTCGTTTGAAAATTGTACTAGAATTAGCTTTACCCTTAGCACCAACGTTTCAACTCCCTAACTCTGGCTTCTCTCCATGTCTCTGTGTTTTGTGCTAAACAACTTTGTCTGAGATAGAAAGTATTTGGTTGAATTAATTCACAGTGATGGAATGATGAGGCCAAAGTATTAGCATTTTTATATAAGAGGTAACCTGAGGCTTTTGAAAGAATGGTTTCCTGACTCGCTTAATAAATAGACGTGTGGGATGTTAGATTGCAGGGTAGAAATGGTTCGGGCAGCAGGGAAGCGTCATTAGACTCAGCCTGACTATGTTTGCTAGGAGTTAGTTGCACTTTGAGGAGTTTGGACTCTTGCTGACTGTGTGCCGCTGAACAAATTATTCACCTGTAAAAGATGTGGAGTGTGTGTAGGTGTAAGCATGCTGCTGATATCTGTTAATGTATGTTCTATAGCATTTATGGTTTTTTTTTTTTGGTCTCTACTTTCCTTTTTTTGTGTTCTTTTTTTTAAATTTATTTATTTATTAAAGATTTCTGTCCCTTCCCCGCCACCGCCTCCCATTTCCCTCCCCCTCCCCCAAATAAGTCTGCCCCCCTCAGCCTGAAAAGCAATCAGGGTTCCCTGTCCTGTGGGAAGTCCAAGGAACCCCCACCTCCATCCAGGTCTAGTATGTTGAGCATCCAAACTGCCTAGGCTCCCACAAAGCCAGTGCGTGCAGTAGGATCAAAAACCCATTGCCATTGTTCTTGACTTCTCAGCAGTCCTCATTATCCGCTATGTTCAGCGAGTCCGGTTTTATCCCAGGTTTTTCCAGACCCAGGCCAGCTGGCCTTGGTGAGTTCCTGATAGAACATCCCCATTGTCTCAGTGTGTGGGTGCACCCCTCGCGGTCCTGAGTTCCTTGCTCGTGCTCTCTCTCCTTCTGCTCTTGGTTTGGACCTTGAGATTTCAGTCCTGTGCTCCAATGTGGGTCTCTGTCTCTGTCTCCTTTCATCGCTTGCTGAAGGTTAATATTCAGGAGGATGCCTATATGTTTTTCTTTGGGTTCTCCTTATTTAGCTTCTCTAGGATCACTAATAATAGGCTCAATGTCCTTGGTTTATGGCTAGAAACCAAATATGAGTGAGTACATCCCATGTTCCTCTTTTTAGGTCTGGCTTACCTCACTCAGGATAGTGTTTTCTATTTCCATCCATTTGTATGCAAAATTCAAGAAGTCCTTGTTTCTTACTGCTGAGTAGTACTCTAATATGTATATATTCCATACTTTCTTCATCCATTCTTCCATTGAAGGGCATCTAGGTTTGTCCAGGTTCTGGCTATCACAAACAATGCTGCAATGAAAAATTATCCATTATGATCAAGTAGGCTTCATCCCAGAGATGCAGGGCTGGTTCAACATACGAAAATCTATCAATGTAATCCATCATATAAATAAACTAAAAGAAAAAAACCATATGATCATTTCATTAGATGCTGAAAAAGCATTCGACAAAATTCAACACCCCTTTATGTTAAAGGTCTTGGAGAGAATAGGGATACAAGGGTCCTACCTAAATATAATAAAAGCTATTTACAGCAAGCCAACAGCTAACATTAAATTAAATGGAGAAAAACTCAAAGCCATCCCACTAAAATCAGGAACACGACAAGGATGTCCACTCTCTCCATACCTCTTCAATATAGTGCTTGAAGTTCTAGCAATAGCAATAAGACAACATAAAGGGATCAAGGGGATTCGTATCGGAAAAGAAGAAGTTAAGCTCTCGCTATTTGCAGATGATATGATAGTATACATAAGCGACCCCAAAAACTCTACCAAAGAACTCCTACAGCTGATAAACACCTTTAGTAATGTGGCAGCATTTATGTTTAATGCAATTACAGTGTTACTTAAATTTAACATTTAAAAGTTTTTGTTGGGTTGGAGAAATGGCTCAATGGGTGAATATGTTTTCTGTTCTTCCAGAGAACCCGAGTTTGGTTCCCAGAACCAAACAGGCAGCTCTGTCACTCCAACTCTAGGGGATATGAACCCCTCTTTTGGCCTCTGCAAGCCATACACTCATATGCACATATTCACATACACAGAATTAAAACTAACAATATAAAAAATTAAAAGCTTTTCTTATTTGTTCTCTTTACAGTTCATTTCTGTTTTCTTTCCTGTATTTTATTGTGGGTTAATTAAACTCTTTATGAAGTTCCTTTTTGATTTATTGAGAGTGCATATGAGTGTTTCTTTTGGATGACATTTTAGTGGTTGATTATACACAATGCACACATACACCTCCCCCCCCCACACACTACCATATGCTGGTCATTCCTTTCTTCTTATAAATCGTTTTTGCTCAACAACATGTAAATTATCATATATGTATTGCCTCTGAATACCTTGAAAACCATATCAGTTTGTGCTTGCAAAAGTAATTTTTATGAGATTTACTGGGGTTTTTGCCTTTTATTTTTCTTCCATTTTCTATTATGCTCCATCAGCCCTTTCAAAAAAATCCCTTCCCTTTCTGTTTAGAAAATATATTTCTAGCCACAGTTAAGTATTAGGAGCCACATAAGACAAGTAGATACCAGGCCCAACCTCACACAACTAAGTTGCCTGGCTTAGTGTCCTCAGACTGCACAACATGGCACCATGACAAGGAAGGGACAACAGGCAGGTGACTTATTTGGCCCAGCTCAGCACCCTGTGCAAGACTGTGGCCCTGTGTGATATTATAGGTTATGGTTATTTTCTCCCTTGCATCTGTCGAAGTTCAGCATATGGCCTTTGTCATGCCTCTCTAGGAGTGCTTGCTTTTAATCTATCAGCTAAGGAAGTCTCAATTTTCACACTGGGTTTGGTTTCCAGAAGAAACTGATTCTAATATTATTTTCCGGCTCGTCTGGTAAGGGTCTGTCAGAGGCTTCCCCCTCTCCCCCTCCAAACACAGGTCATCTCACAGAAGCCAGTCAGGAGCTGTGGCTGCTGAATCATAAATTCCAAGTGCATATGGTTCCCGATTCTTTCCTGTGGCCACCAGGTCATCCTCCGTGCTGAGCATGACAGAGCTCTGACTACTGAATGGGAACCATATTTCAGAGACCCAAACACTGTGGTGGAAAACAGACGGGGGACTTTCTCAAGAGAAGATCTTATTTAATGGAATGAACATTCTATTGGTCTCTTAGGCAATAAGGCGATCTTTTAGGTAGAGTTTCTCAATGGGGTGCCAGGGCATGCTGGGCTGCTACAAATGGGTTGCAGGTGTGTGTGAGATGGGGAGCCCTTTAGTTCTTGTAGCAGCCAGGCTGATCCTGGGCTCTCTGGAGTTGTAGCCTAGTTACCTCCAGCTGTGAGCAGCTTCTTGGATTCACCCCAGGGAGCCAGGCACAAGGCATTGTTTTCTGTGCTTCAAGAATGGGGAAAGGAGGGAGTTCTTCTGAGGGAATGTCTTCAGAATGTGCTGGCACATTGTGAGATGGGCTTGAGCTACGTCTTGAGCCATCCTTAAAATCTTCCTAAATGAGGACTATCGGACATTCTTGAAGTGTGGGACCTTCCAACGGAAAAGATGGAAGGCCTGTGCGACTTGTCTCTAAAGGCATGAAGGGTGAGGGTAGAAGTAGAGTGGCTTAGTTCAGAAAGTGTGGAATTCTGGGACCAAGGCATTGCTAGACGCACAGAAAGAATGACTGGTTAAAAAGTTAATACAGTTGGTTAAAAATGAGGAAGTGAAATTGCTTTCAAGCTGAGAAGAGAGAATTTCAAAATACTTCCCTAAGGCCGTGTCAGGCATTGCTCAAGCATCTATAAAGGAAAGTAGAGTACTCAGAGACATTGATATTATGTAGACAGTCACGTAGAATTAAGAGTTCAATGGACAACAAGAGAACATCAAGCTGTCTAGCTTGTCTTCATTTCTGTTGGATTCTCTTAGCCCTTTCAAACTCCTTGGGAGCCCCTTTCTTCACTAGCCAATCCCAAGACCCCAGGTCAGTGTGGGTTGGCCTCACCTTCCCATACAGCTGAGAGAAGGGGTATTTTCAGAAGTTACCTTTTTGGAAAGTCGGCAGAGAGCAAGAGCCACAAAATGCCCATTTGGTGGCTTTGATTGTGTTTTTTTTTTTTTTTTAAAATAATTATTTTTTAAAGCAATCTTTTCTCATTTAACATAGGAATCCTAGTTCCCATCCCTCCCCTCCTCCTGTACTCCCCACCTTCACCCACCCCATCCCTATCCACTCCTCAGAGAGGGTAAGGCTTCCCATGGGGAGTCGACAAAATCTGGCAGATCACTTTGTGGCAGGACCAAGGCCCTCCTTACTATATCTAGGCTGAGCAAGGTATCCCTCCAAAGAGAAAAGGCCAATTCAAGCACTAGGGATAAATCCTGGTTCCACTGCCAGTGGCCCCACATACTGCCCAGCCACATTCAGTGGGCCTAGTTTGGTCCTATGCAGCTCCCCCCACTGCCAGTCCGGGATTAGTGAGCTCCCACTAGCTCAGGTCAGCTGTTTCTGTGGGTATCCCCTTCATGATCTTGGTCCCTTTGCTCATATTGTCACTCCTCCCTCTCTTAAACTGGACTCTGGGAGCTCAGCCCAGCGCTACCTGTGGATCTCTGCATCTGCTTCCATCAGTTGCTGGATGAAGGTTTGATGGAGGAAGGTCATTGGTTAAATAAAAAGAAACTGCTTGGCTCTCATTGGTTAGAAAATAGGTGGGAGGAATAAACAGAACAGAACGCTGGGAGGAAGAGGAAGTGAGCGCAGACTCCACAGCTCTCCTCTCGGGAGCAGACACCTGAGTGAGATGCCATGCCCCGCTCCTGGGCAGACACACGCCATGAAGCTCCGACCCAGGATGGACTAGGCTAGAATCTTCCCAGTAAGACCGGTTCTCACAGATTATTAGAGATGGGTCGATCGGGATATCAGAATTAGCCAGTAAGGGCTAGAGCTAAAGGGCCAAGCAGTGTTTAAAAGAATACAGTTTCCTTGTAATTATTTTGGGTAAAACTAGCCATGGGGGTAGCCGGGTGCTGGGGATGCAGCCCCGCCACCCCTATTACTACAAATGGCACCCGACGTGATGGACTAAACCCACTAAAAAAACCTGAGAAAGCTTAAAAATAAGGGAGAAAGAGTTTAACATAGATTTTTGCTGTTTGTTGGTGGCAAGCTGTAGAGAGATTTCCTGATTCGGCAACAGTAGCAGAAAAAACGCTGTGTCATTTTAAAGCGCGACTTCCTGGGGCTATGCCGCCATCGCGATCTCTGTCTGGCTCCTGCGGGAGACAGAGCTTTTGAATAGAGCATTTGGAGTAAAGTGCTACGATTTGTTTGATGACAACTAGACTCGCTGTGTTCTTGGGTCTACTCTGCTTGTTAGAGGCAAGCAAGCGCTCTTATCTAAGAGAAGCTTCCTGACTCAGCTTTAGCTGCAAAGCTTGCAGCTCTTTTAAGAGGTCCTGCCACGAAACACTTAAACAGTGTTGACGAAAAGCTGAATGCATGCTTTTCGGTTTTCAGCCATAGCATGAAAAAAGCTGCGCCGTTTAAAAATGCCAGCTTTCTGGGCTGTCCTGCCAGGGCAAACTCTGACTCTTTTACACAGGCGGTTCGTGTGGTTTGCAAGCACAGGCTGCTGAAGCTCGCTTGCTGGCAGGGACCTTGAAATGCCATAGAGTTGTGGCAGTAAACATGGCTACAGCCAGTACCTCAGCCATGAGGCTGGAAAGCTAAGGAATGGACTGGATCTAGCCGGCAAAGCCACGCCTTTAGTCCTACTGAGATTGCTTGGTAAATTAAAGACTCATGTGGTCAGAAAAATAGAGAGAGATACAGTAAAGAGAGCGTCAAAGACAAAGAAAATTTTTAAATGATTTACAGCGTGTTAAAAATATATGCAGACTAAAAGTTAAAATTCTTAAAGTAAAAAATAAAACAAAAAAAGGAAGAGAGTTGTGTGTGGTAGTACACACATTTAATCCCAACACTTGGAAGGTAGAGGGAGATTGACCTCTGTGACTTCAAGGTGAGGTAGCACACACCTTTAATC